>NW_027202493.1:2570000-3770000 GCF_024711535.1 Dipodomys merriami | reverse complement strand
GGCTGGATTAAGTTCAGCATGGTCTCCTATTCATTTGCCTCAGGCTATTTGTTAGTATAATGACAGTTGTGAGCATATGCCAAAAGCTCAAATAGCAGATAAGTTCCTACAACCATTGTGATATCTCTTAGAGCTTGGCAAAGGACATTGGAAAGAAGCCAAGATAGTGCATACTTTAAGCACTAAGGACAACTTCTGAAGGCAGATTTCATAAAAGCTAGGTGCTTCCATCTTCTTTTTGAGGAGGAGTTACGTTTTTATTATATTACCACTCTCATATATTGTGAGCTAACAAGAGTCTCAGCCTTCTTAAGTTATATTTTATGTACCTCAGTAACTGATCTATCATTCTTTTGTCCACTCTCTCAAAATCTTATTTATTCATTATTCATTCATTCTTATTTTGGGGCTGAGGATGGAACCCGGGACCTTATGCATGCTCACTACCACTGTGCTCTACTGCTGAGCTACACCTGGCAAAGCAATGAAAGTCCATACACCACCAGGTCCTATGTGGTTCAGTCTCAGAGCCATGAACTCAATCAATAGAATACACAAAACATTTAGTTTGAATAGTTTGCTTATTATTCTTAACAAGCCTAAAGAGGGTTCTGATATACTATACAAAGCAACTTTTAAAACATCTCTTTCCTCCCTTCCCCTAGGCCCTGAGTTCAAGCCCCAGTATCAGAGCTCACACATACACCCACACACCAGAGAGGCAAATAAAGTTATAAAGACTAAGGTAGTATGTCCCTTTGTTCAGGAGTCTTTAAAAGCAGAGATCTCAGCAGGTGCAGAGAATAATGGAGGAAAAGAGGAAGGGAGAAGATTCTTTTAAATATCAAGTTTGACAGTACTGTTAAAACAAACAAGCCAACCAAACAACTCACCTCTTCTAGAGCCCAAAGAAGCAGAAAGACTGGTTCGAAAAATAGGAAAGAGGCCAAGAAGGCAAGTAAATCAAATGCTCCTTAGAAAAAAACTGAGCAAGAGAAGAAGACTGGGGAGGCTTAACAACTGAGAATCTTTGTTGTATCTGAACATATCCTAAGTATGCAGAAGTAACCTGCCATTAGCAGCTGAAAAAAATAGCTTGTTGCCTTTGCTTGTGCTACAGATAAAAGTAAAAGCAGAGGCTGCGTGGACACAGAATCAGCAAATTGAAAATTTTGAAAATTCCCTCTGCTTGACTCAGCTCTGTGTCTCTGGCTATGAAAAAAAAAACAACAAAGGAAGCACATAATGCTCTGCACCATGATTTCTCAAAATATGGAAATACACATGTGTGCTTGAATATCACCTAATCATCCTTTAAACCATTAGGGGGTTCAAGGCTGGAAAGATCTATTAGGTTATTTCCCATTCTTATTTTGTTCTTAAGGTAAGATACTAGAGAAGGTTTGGAAAAATTAAACACTTGTGATCACCTGAATTTAGACTCATACCCTCCTAACACACAGAACAGAGAATCAGGTTTATCCTCAAAGAGTCTGAGGATGTGGTTGGGATGGTGAGAGTTAGCGGGCTACAGGGACCACTTTGAGCTTGTCTCTGGGCCTCCATGCCTTCAGCTCAAACCTGCAGGGGAAAACCAAGCCACTGTCTCCTCCTGTAACAGAAACACAAGGTCTCATGATCACTTCCAGCTATGCTGGCTCAGATGAAGCACATTCACAAAGCAGCTCTGACCGCCTTCTTTGACTCAGATGGATGTCACACTCCCCACCTGCTCTCTACAAATCCAAGATTTCTTTCTGTTTTTCAAGGACAGTAAGGGAAATTGGACATTCAAGAAGCAGGTAAGCTATGTGTGGTTCCATCATCCCTTAGCATTTAGAGCACCTCAGTTTCCTCTAATTTCATGCCATTCTCCTAAACTAATATTAAATTTTTCCCTTGAAGTGAGAGCAATAAATCAGCCAGGAGAGAACTGGCAGCTCTTGCTTGGAAAAAACAAAACCAAGATGAGAACTGGAAGTGGACACTGTTCTCTGTGTTTCCTTCCCTTGCCTGACTTGGACCAGTGCGATGCACTCCCCTTCCCCCCCCCACCCCAGGGTGAGGGTCCTGATTCTGATAGAGGGCACCCCCCTTTCCCCTCCCCCAGGGTGAGGGTCCTGATTCTGATATACAGCTTTGTCTGTCATCTCGGCTGTGGCTGTCCTGTGGCAATGCTTACATTGTTCATTCTGGTGTTCTCTTTGTTTTGCTCTTACAGGAACATGTGAGTGATTTGGTTTGGGTTTTGTATACCTCAGAAGCATTTTGATTTCAGTCAGTAGTGACAGCAATGTTTTTCTAAGTGAAAGCAAGCAGATCTATTGTTCCAAACAACCATGTCGTTGTTCTTGTTCCATGTTCCGCCGTGGCACTTCTTTCACTGACAGCTTGCAAAACCATCTTACCACAGCACATGTGGATTGATTTTTTTTAGCTTTGCATAGTTCTATAATATATATTCTCCAAAGTGCAAGAAACTTATTGCATCAATAAGAAAGCTTAAATCAGAGATCTGTCGACCAAACAACTAACTTTATAGTCTGTGTCAAATTATGTTTGCATGTACAATTTGAAAATATAGCAGATCCTCATTCTGATGATTTATTTTAAACTTTTCATAATAGTTTTTTCACAGTGTTAGAGACTAAAAAATGTAGGATCAGAATGCCAGTGGATGTCAGGTGCCAATAGCTGATGCCTGTAATCCTAGCTATGGAAGGTAGAAATCTGAGGATTGCAGTTTAAAGCCAGCCCAGGCAGACAAATCTGAGTGATTCTTGTCTTCAATTAACTAGCAAAAAGCTGGAAGTGGAGGTGTGACCTAAGCAGTAGAACCTCATCCTTGAGTAAAAAAGCTAAGAGACAGAGCCCAGGCTTAGAGTTCAAGCCACAGCAAATAAAATAATAATAATAATAATCATCATCATCATCATCATCAGAAGGAGGAGGAGGAGGATGCAGGAGAAGAAGAAGAAAGAGGAGGAAGAGAAGGAGGAGGAGGAGGAGAAGAAGAAAGAAGAAGATATTCCAGAAGATTCAGGGCTTGGTGAGAGCCTTATGCCTCATACATGGCACCTTCTTTGTGTTCACAAGCAGTGAACGTAGACCACAAGGAAAATCTTTGTGTAAAGGTACAGTTGGAACCATGGGCTCAGCAATTTCAGCCATGGAAAGAGTCAGATCACTTCTCCTGGCCTTTCAAAATATTTAATGACAGCCTTCACCAACATAACCACCCATGACAGAGTTGACCACTAGAATCCTGTGTCCAGTACCCTGTGAGTAGTCTATGGCTTGGTGGGATGCTCATTGAAGGTGACCTATGATCCCCAGGCTAAAGGTTGTCTCCCTCCCCCAGAGATGGCTCAGTAGGAAGACAAAGAATTATTTATCAAATGTCATGAAACGCTGGCAAATACGAATGAAAAGGAAAACCAGAACTTACAGAGTATACTGCTATGTAGATAGTTTAAGATCATCACCAGTGATGACATAGTTACTGCTATCTGGACTTGGAAAGACAAGCACAACATGGAGTTGGTTTGGAGATGTGCCCTGCCCATCATGGTTAACAGTAGCAGGAGCAGCTCATTTAGCCAAGAATGTATACACCTGGACAAATGGAGAGTCCTACCCACCTCCAGCTGTTGGCCGAGGAAAATGCGGCTTTTCTAGGCCATATTTCTTTCCAGTTTCTCTGAAGAGAGAAACAAAATGTCATTTTCTGAAGGAATTTCATAATAAAGATGAATTCCTATATGCCTGTGATATATTTTTAATGGAATGCCAAACGTTATGGAGACCAAAGCTTATTCATTCAGAGAGGCCCAAGTTCAGGACTTGATCACTAAGAACAAATCAAGTTTTCCCCAAGAGACTTATAATATTCTAAAAGAGACCTCTCATTTGGAATGGATGATTTGAATATATAAGTTGTGTCCAGGTCCTATCTGTAGAGCATGTGATGCAGTACAGAATTTTGGCTAGGCATGTGGCCAGTAAAACCAGAGCACCTGGGTTTAGTTCTTCCATATTGTAGCAGGTAATCATGTCTGTTAATGCCTCAGAATACTTGAAGGTGAAGAGGAGATGCTGACAGTACCATCATCAATACTAAGGGGTTAGATGAGTAATATATGTGAAATACCTGTGTAAAGACTGGATTTTTTTTTTTTTTTTTTTTTTTGGTAAGTCACCAGGCTTGAACTCAGGGCCTTGGTGCTATCCTTGAACTTTTTTGCTCAAGGATAGTGCTCTACCACTTTGAGCCACAGCTCCACTTCTGGTTTTCTGGTGGTTAATTGGAGATAAGAGTCTCACCAACTTTTTTGACCGAGCTGGCTTTGAACCGTGATCCTCAGATCTCAGCCGCCTGAGTAGATAGGATTATAGGCATGAGCTGCCAGTGTCTGGATTAAGACTAGATTTCTTTTTGGTTAAAATTAATTTTAACAGCTTAGGTTATTCTGACTTGTATTTGCAATTGCAGACCTAAAATGCATGGTGTTTTGTTTTATTTATTTATTTATTTATTTTTAAGTACAGTACAACTTTAGAATAGCAAAAGCAGCATTGGAAGGAAAGAAGAAATCCGGCAGGTCTCAGCCCTGGTTGTATGGGTACACCACCAGGAGGAGCCCTAAAGCAATACCATTCCAGGACCATAGAAAGAAACCAGGGTGTGTCTGAAACACTTAAGCTTTGTTTTGTTGTAAAGCTTTACTTGTTTCAAAGTCTAGGAACGATTACAAGCCATTAGTCTAGAATCATCTTCTTCAGAATACAAAAATTTCCTCACCCATTTCATTAAATATTTCCATTGACAGAGAAGCTCAGTACCTCACGTAGAATTGAATGTTCCTTTTAATTTGATTACCACAAGTGAACAATTCAGACTGAATACAATACATTCAAAGTTGAGTTTTCAAATCCAAATTCTTTACCTCCTCGGTGCTTTGGTCAATCAAATGATAAATGCCACATATAATGAAACATTTCTTCAAAGTCTCCAGCTTTTTACTAATGTCACAGTTAAATGAAATGAAATATTTTAAAAGCAAATGAAATTCATTAGAAACATATTATCCAGCTATTATTACTCTAAATGAAATGACATAAATACAGCATTACTGTTTTGAAAGCTCTTTGAGAATCTGCCTCCACGTGATCAATTTCACATATTTCTTTTAGAATTTCATTTATTCATGCTACAAGTTATGTAATAAACTATAATCAGGAACCAGTGTCAGAGTGTAGGCTATAGCCTGGATATAAAACTTTATATTTTCTCAGTGTTTCACACATTTTTCCTTTCCTTCAAATATTGATTGCATTGTACATTGGCAATTAAGCTGACTTTTAAATAGATCTAATATATTAGACTCCAAAGTTATAATTCAGGAAAATTAAGGTTTTAGGTGTATGTGAGGGGGTATGCTGTGAACAATTTGTAGAAAGGGAGTTATTCTGGCTTGTTTAAGACATGATATAATTTACTAGATTGCAGCCTGTATGGAGGTTCCTCAAAAGACTCCACATAGAGCTCCCCTATGACCCAGCAATCCCACTTTTGGGCATTTACCCAAATGTTTACAAACAAGACCACACTAAAGCTACCAGCACAACTATGTTTATTGCAGCATTATTTACCATAGCTAAGATCTGGAACCAACCCAGATGCCCCTCAGTAGATGAATGGATCAAGAAAATGTGGTATATATACACAATGGAATTCTATGCCTCCATCAGAAAGAATGACATTGCCCCATTTGTTAGGAAATGGAAAAACTTGGAAAAAATTATATTAAGTGAAGTAAGCCAGGCCCAAAGAAACATAGGTCCCATGGTTTCCCTTATTTGTAATATCTAGTAGATGTATGAGTCAAGTGGAAAAGGTCAGATAATGTGATGTCAGGAAAATGAACCCTTAGATATGTATTTTAATGTTTTTTTCTTTTATGCATGTGTTTCTAACGCATTTATAAGATTATCTCTTTGTTGCTTTGTATGTCCCTCCCCCACAGTATAACCCCTGCTTTCACTATATTTGATGTCAGTATAACTTGTGGAGGAGATGGGGAAAAACCAGTTGTTTAAGGATACGGGTGGACCTGTTGCAACAATGAGAAGTACAAGTTGTCATGTCCAAAACAGGCTTTACAACGTCGGTGTGGGGGGGGGGGGGAAGGGGAGGAAGGAGAAGGATTGGGATTGGGATTGGGGGAGAGGGGGGAGGCTGGGAAGGGATGTGAAGGGTAAACAAAGGAGGAGGCTGCAATGCTTGGTAAGAAATGTACGCATTATCCTGCCCATGTAATTGTAACTCCTCTGTACAGTATGTTCACAAATAAAATTAAATTTAATTTAAAAAAAATAAACCAAGGCCTGCCTGCCACTTGACTACATCCACAGAGGTCATCTGTTAAATATTAGTGGGTGCTGCACTAGGTTGTCTTAGAGCACAGAGACAAGGGAAGAACAGGACTCTCAAAGGTCAGACACCATTTAATTAAATAAGGACAGCTGATCTGAATCAATGTGGGGTCAGAGTGGAGGCTGAAGCAGATCCTTCCTACAAAGGACATCCACAAGGGCAAATAACCACAAGGAACCTGCAAATCACAAAGATTCCATCACCGATAGCTGGTAAAGATGGCTACTGCAAGCTCCCTAGGAAAGTACTGTGATATTTTAATCTGTATGGCAAATTATCAGTGGGCCAAGCCTCAGTTAGGGGAACCAGAGATATAAGAAATAACCACCTTTATTAATGTGCATGTAAACACTGTTTCTCCAGAATCTTTCCAGCACTGGTTTTGATTCTGGTCTTATTCCTTCTATTACTATGACTAGAACACACCTTATTAGACCCTTTTTATTGTAGTTCTCCTATTTTCATTGTACTTGCAGCTGAACTGGCAGAGACCCAAAGAACCCAAATAAATACAAAGGAACACAATGGATGCCAGCAGAGAAAGTACAGAGAGGTGGAAATTGTTGAGTGTGGTTTTAAACATTGCAACAAGGTTTTTTTCCCTCTAAATAATAAAGTAAATCATTTCAGAGTGCCCTTTTTCTCTTTATTGCAAACTCAATTTCTCAGGTGGAAGTCCCCCTCCCTTCCTCAAAATTCAATCTTTTTAATTTGTTTCCCCTAACAAGACCCAGGCAAACACCAAGCAATACTTATTTAGATGTACAAAATGCCCTTCTTCGGCATAAAATATTCTCATTTTATCCTTACAGCTGCTCTGCACTGGAGGGAATGACATTGTAACTCAAGAGATGTTGCTTTTCCTTTAATTGATACGGCCTTGGGAAAGACCTCTAAGTTTCATTCTCCATTTCTTGAGCAGTAGAACTAGAGATTTAAATAAGTTATAGATAAAATTTCTCCCAGCTTTGACATGTTATCAGTGTCTCTTTCCAACTGCATTAAGCTAGTGAGGCCAAGGCTGTGAGCAACCTGCTTAGATGCGTGCACTCAGACAAAGACAGAGAAAGACCTAGCTGCCTGCATCCCATTTCAAGGATTTCATACTAGGGTAGATGATTTATTTAGGAGATGTGATTTAACTCAATAAATTATTTTCTTTTGCTCTTGGATCAAAGAAATCTATTTAAATCTCCTTGTATGGGATTTTTTTTACTAGCAATAAAATGTCTTTTAAAATATTAAATGCTAGAGATTTTTAAACAGGTGAGACTGTCAGGAGAGTATTTCTGCTCTAACTTACCACCAGCTCCTCCTCATACAGGATCCATATCTTGGGGGCAGCACTGTGTCAGGAACAAGGACTCTATTTGTGCTAAAGAAGTAGGACCTGAAGACTCATATCTCTAAGGGCAGAGGGCAAAGGATACCTACATAATTAGATGATTGCTTGTAGTCAGAATTAGGCACGTCTGTTGGAGTTTTGTTATTTGTTTGTTTGTACTTAGATGAAACCCAGTTCATTTGTAAGAGATTTTGTAAAAGAGAATGCTTTTAAGTTTTAAAGCCAAGCTTGGGAAGCAGAGCTAATTAAACAGCTATATCTTTTCTCCCCACACAAAAGAGCCATGGTGGCAGAGAGAGTGGAGTAAATCTGGTTCTTCTCTCAGTCTCTTCCTTCTTTCCCCATAGACAAAACTAGTGAGATGCTGGCTTCCATTGGGCAATGCTAACTGGAACCTGGGGTCATTGCACTGAAATTCTATTGGACTAGGTTGACTGTTGATAAGTGGTTGCTAACACTCTATTAAACATGCTTTTTGTCTCAATGTAAACAGCTCACTAGAGAAGTGTCTCTTTCTATAGGAATTGTCTTCCTTTCTGTACCTTCACTCTAAGGGTTTAGTTGGAGAAGGATGGTATCTGGCCTTTATCTAAACTCCAATGCCATGTTTTGTTTTGTTTTTTTCAAATTCTTTATTGTGTTTAAGTGGTTACATAATTTCCCAAATTTCACAGTATTGGGGGATAGAAATGTTTAAAGTCACAAACACATTCTAACTTTCATGGGGCAAATTGTCTATCATGGTCTATACCATTTATGAGTTCTATGAGTTTTGAAAATACAGTTACTTTTTCCACATTGTGTGATATGTACATTTCTTTTGTTTTGCATAGCATCAGCTGTTCCTTCCCTCTTTCCCACTTGTTCCCTCCCTCCCATCACTGCCATTGAGTTGCTTAGTTCGTTTTGATCAATGTCCAGTGCAGCTGATGGGTCCCACTGTTGTATGTTTTTCCCTGATTCCCTCTAGTTCTGTATCATCCTCCTGGTTTCCCTCCGGTTTACACATATATACCATACATGTGATCAGCAGCATGAGGTTATTTAGTAGTGATTCAACCAGATGAGTGGAAGTCCTTTGTTTCTTAAGTCTTGTTAACTTTGTTGTATCACCTTACATTTTGGATTTAACATGCACTTATCAGGGAGACCATGTTCAGTTTGTCTCTTTACTCTTGGCTTACCTAGCTCAACATGATTTCTTCTAGTTCCATCCATTTCCCTGCAAATGCCATTATTTTGTCCTTTCTAATGGCTGCATAATATTCCATTGTGGATTGATACCACAATTTTTGGGTCCATTCATCTGTGGTGGGACATCTGGGTTGTTTCCATATCCTAGCTATTGTGAACAGTGAATGCTGCAATAAACATGAAGGTGCATGTGTCCTTGTATATTGGTTCCTGTTGTTCATGATAGATGTCTAGAAGTGGTATGGCTGGGTCATAAGGGAGGTCAATATTTAGCTTTCTGAGGACCCTCCAGTCTGCTTTCCAAAGTGGTTGTATAAGTGTACATTCCCACCAGCAGTGTAATAGAATTCCTCTTTCTCTGCATCCCCTCCAGCATTTGTCGTTGGCTGATTTGAGGATGTGGGACATTGTGACTGGGGTAAGGTGGTATCTCAGGGTTGTCTTTATTTGCATTTCCTTTATAACCAGGAATGGTGAACATTTCCTCATGTATTTTTTTGCCATTTTTGTCTCTTCTTCTGAGAAGTCTCTCTTTAGTTCCCTTGCCCATTTGTTAAATGGTTTCATAGGTTTGGGAGGGATTCGTTTCTTGAATTCCCTGTATATACTGGATAGTAGCCCCTTGTCTGATATATTGCTAGTAAATATTTTTTCCCAGTTAGTTGTTTGTTTTTCTAGCTTGGCTGCTATGACTTTAGCTGTGCAGAAACTTTTTATTTTAAGCTAGTCCCATTTGTTGAGTCTCTCCAATTTGTTGTGGCCCTGGGATTCTGTCCAGGAAGTTCCTATCTGTGCCTATAAGTTCAAGTGTCTCTCGTACTCTGTCCTGTAGTAGTTTCAGATATTCAGGTTTGATGTCAAGGTGTTTAATCCATTTTGAGTTGATGTTGGTGCATGGTGATAGGCTGGGGTCCACTTTTAGTTTTCTGCATGTGGCCACCCAGTTTTCCCAGCACCAGTAGTTGAAGAGGCTGTATTTCTTCCACTGTATGTCTTTGGCTACTTGGTCAAATATAGGCTGACTGTAGGCGTGTGGTTTTATTTCTGGATCTTTCATTCTATTCCATTGGTCTTTGGGTCTGTTTTTTTTGCCAGTACCAGGCTGTCTTTGTTATTATGGCTCTATAGTAGAGTTTGATGTCCAGCATCGAGATCCCTCCCATGTTGTCTTTTTTGTCTAAAATTGTTTTGGCTATTCTAGGTCTATTGTTGTTTTCATGTGAAATTTTGGAGTATTTTAGTAACAAATATCATTGGGATTTTAATGGGAATTGCATTGAATTTGTATATCTTTTTTGGCAGTATGGCCATTTTCACTATATTAAGTCTGCCTATCCAAGAGCATGAAAGGTCTTTCCATTTCCTGGTGTCATCTGTAATTTCTTTAAGTTTTTATAGTTTTCATTAAATAGTTCTTTTATATCTTTGGTTAGGTTAATTCCTAAATATTTTATTTTGGGGGGTTATTGTGAATGGGGTTGCTTCCTTGATTTCCCTCTCTGCTTGTACATTGTCAGTGTTCAGGAAGGTGACTGATTTTTGTGGGTTGATTTTGTATCCTGCTAATTTGCCAAAGTGGTTTATAAGTTCTAAGAGTTTGGGGTAGAATTTTTGGGATCATGAATGTATAGTATCATGTCATTTGCAAAAAGGGATAGTTTAACTTCTTCCTTCCCTATGTCTTCCTTCCCTTTACTGTCTTTTTCTTGCCTTATTGCCCTGGCTAAGAGTTCCAAGACTATATTGAAGAGGAGTGGAGACAGTAGGCATCCTTGCCTTGTTCCTGATTTTAGGAGAATTGGTTGCAGTTTTTCCTCAATAAGTAAAGTTTTGGCTATTGGTCTGTCATATATGGCTTTTATTGTTTTAAGGAATGTTCCTTCTATTCCTGATTTCTCCAGAGCTTTTAACATGAATGAATGTGGTATCTTATCAAAAGCCTTTTCTGAATCAATGGAGATAATCATGTGGTTCTTCACCTTGGATCAGTTGATGTATTGAATTACATTTATTGATTTATGTATGTTAAACCATCCCTGCATCTCTGGGATGAAGCCTACCTAGTCGTAGTATATGATTTTTTTTATGTGTTTCTGGATTCTGTTAGCTAGAATTTTGTTAAGGATATTTGCATCTGTGTTCATCAAGGAGATTGGTCTATAGTTCTCTTTTTTGTTGGCTCTTTGCCTGGTTTGGGGATGAGTGCAATATTGGATCGTAGAAGGAGTTTGGGATAGCTCCCTCTTTTTCTATTTCTCTGAAGAGCTTGAGGAGTATGGTCTTGGGCTTTTCCTTGTTGGAAGACTTCTGATTGCTTCCTGTATCTCATTGTAAGATATTGGCTTATTTAATTGATTTATTTCTTATTTGCTCAGTTTGGGCAACTTGTATTTCTCTAAAAATTCATCCATTTTTGCTAGGTTTTATTTCTTTAGAGAGTATAACTTTTGAAAATAGTTCTTTATAATTGTTTGGATGTTTTGAGTATTTGTTGTGATTTTTCCCATGGCATCCTTGATCTTGTTGATTTGGGTTTCCTCTCTTCTTTTCTTAATTAATCTTGCCATAGGCCATCAATTTTATTTTTTCAAAAAAACAGCTTTTTATTAATTTATTTATAATTCCTATTCTCTCATTAATTTCTGCTCTTAATTTGATTATCTGGCTCCATCTAGTAACTTTAGGTTCCATTTTTTCATTTTTTCTAGCAGTTTTAATTGCAACATTAGATTATTTACTTGGTCTATATCTATTTTTTTGATGTGGTCACTGTGGGCACTGCTTTTGCTGTGTTCCACAAGTTTCTTTGTGATATATCTTCATTTTCATAAAATTGTAGGCACTTTTTAATTTCTTCTGTTACCCAGGTGTTGCTTAGAAGTTTGCTGTTCAATTTCCATGTATTTGCATAATTTCTGTGGTATGTTTTGTTATTGAGAACTAGCTTGATTCCATTGTAGTCGGATAGGATACAGGAGATTATGTCACTCCTCTTGTATTTGCTTAAGTTCCTTGCATGAACTATGATGTGGTCTATTTTGGAGAAAGTTCCATGAGCTGCTGAGAAGAACGTGTAGTGTGTTGTTTTAGGGTGAAATACTCGGTAGATGTCAATTAGTTCCACTTGAAGTATGGCCCCATTTAATTTGGTAGCTTCTTTGCCAATCCTCTGGTTGGTAGACCCATCCTTTGGTGAGAGTGGGGTATTAAAATCTCCTAGTATTATTGTATTTGGATCTATTTTATTTTGTAAGTTTGAGAGTATTTGCTTAACATATTTGGGTGCTCCAATGTTTGGGGACTATAAATTGATAATGGTAATATCCTCCTCTTGGATTGTTCCCTGTGTTAATACATACTGTCCTTCTTTATCTTTTTGTATTGATTTTAATGAAAAGTTTATTTTGTCAGATACCAGGATAGCTACTCCTGCTTTTTTCCTGGGGACATTTGATTGGTAGATTTGATTGGTAGATCCTTTTCCAACCCTTCACTCTGAGTTTGTTTGTCTGTTTGGCTGAGAGGTGGATCTCCTGAAGGCAACAGATGGATGGTCATGTTTTCTGATCCAATCTGCAGTACTTTTTCTTTTGATTGGTCAAATGGGACAGGGGCACTGACGATCTCTCTAAAAGTAACCTTGGGCTTTCCTGTGATACTAGGACAGCCATATTCTCTTTCCATCCTCAGGGGAGTAAATCTCCAGGGGCAGTTCTTCCATTATAGATACAATTTTCTCTTTGCTTTCAGTATCAAAGTGGACTTTAAATGTAGGATCTTCTCTTGTAAACCTGCCAATTCCTTTGGAAATGTTTTCTAGATCGTAACTGCGGATGTACATTAACTGTCCAAACCCGCCTGCCTCCAGTTTAAAAGCCAGGCCCACAAATGGGTGAGTTCCATCTCTTTTCGAACCCATTAAGATCTTGGTTTTCTCTGTTGAGTCCTCTTCCTTATTGAGAATGGCATAATTCCGGACTTCAGATGGATTGGGGAGGAAGTCTAGAACAGCATCTAGAAGAGGCTGAACTCCTTTGTTCTTCAAGGCACTTCCCAAGAGAACAGGGGCAAATGATCTGTTCTGAGTAGCTCTTCGGATTGCAAGCTTTAAGTCAGTGACTGAAGGGATTTTTTTTTCTTCCAGAAACAGCTCACCGAGCTTCTTGGCTGAATTGGCAACACATTCAATTAGCTCCTGCCGGTTGTCTGCTGCTGCTGCTGCCCTAAATTCAGCTGGAATTTCATCGTATTGGACAATCTGACCAAAGTCTCCATCGAAATAGATAGCTCGTTCCTCAATCAGATCGATCATACCTTTAAAACCACCCTCCAAACCAATGGATATTTGCACAAAGGCTGCATTGTGATTTAATTTAGACCTCATCGGCTGCAGGGCCCTGGCGGAGTTGGAGCCCAGGTGGTCCAGTTTGTTGATGAAAGTCAGGAAGCGCACGTGTAGCGCTGCATCTGCAGGTTGACCTGTAGCGCTGCATCTGCAGGACCGTCATGGTCTGGCACTGCACGCTCCCCACTTCGATGGTGAAGTCCATGTGGCCAGGGGTGTCTATGATGTTGATGTTGGTGTCTCTCCACATGGTGTAGGTGGCCGCAGACTGAATGGTGATTCCTCTTTGTCTCTCCAGCTCCATCGAGAGCACCAATTACAGCACAAATGCCTGTTTACCTTTCACCTCGTGCATCTTGGCACCCGCTCCGCCATCATCGTTTTTCCTGAATCAATGTGAGCAGAGATGCTGATATTTCGTGTTTTTTCATTAGGGACTATCCCTGATGAGCACCACCAGCAGGCTTTCCAATTCACCTGCATCGGTGGCTGGCCCAAGGCAGCTGGACCCAGAGAGAGGGGCCGGCGCCCCAGCGCTGAGGACAGCTCCCAACAGCCTTATGGCGAGCAGCGAGACCGGGGGTCAACAGTTCGAGCACACACCACGCCGGCTCAGCAACCAGTTCCAATGCAATGGACACTTATTGGAAATCTATTGACAAGACTATACCATTTTATTTTTGTGCCAGTATCAGTGCTTGAACTCAGGGCCTGGGCACTATCCCTTAGCTATTTTGCTCTAGACTGGTTCTCAAACATTTGAACCACAGCTCTACTTCTGGATTTTTGCTCATTAATAAGAGATAACAATCTCACAGACCTTCCTGTCTGGATTGGCTTCAAACTTCAATCAGATCTCATCTTCCTGAGTAGCAAGGCTTGCTACTACACAAGGCTGGCTACTACTAAAATAACATTTTGAATTTTCATTTAGCTTTCTAGAGTGCAAATACACCAGGAAAACCAGGAGGGATGATAGTAGCTTCTCCAAACTTCTACCCAAGCCAGTGTCATGAGGAACCAAATCTATAGCTAATCACCCCAGAGGCAACAATATCAGCTACTCAAGCTTGCTAGAATGTGGACTTGAACTTAAACTGTGGACTTGCATTACAGTCCACTTCTAATCTAATCTAATTAGATGTTAATGTACCCACACCTTGTCAATTGGTTGGAGTAAATTAGACTTGGAAGCAACGTGTGTGTCTCTTTCAAACAATTATCCTAATTTGTTTTGCTCACTTTACATAGTCATAGCACCAGGTGGAAAGCTAGTGCTCTGGTAGGTCAGTGAATATCACTGCATGACTCAGTATACATTTGTAGATCATAAACATGCTCCATTAGCTCCTCAAAGACAAGAAAGTTTTCTTGCAGCAGCCATTGCTGAATGCATTAAAAATGATGTAATCATTCTTGAAAAATCTGCAGTGCTTACAGCCCTATTAAAATTTTCATGCACATGTGGGTATCTGAGAGCTAAAGCAGAGATCTGAAGTTACTGGGAACTCTCTACTACTTAAAAGCCTCCTGCCAACATTTGCTTTAATTGTGATAAATTCTGTCTCCTCACCTGAAAAGGTGACATTTCATGGCAAATAAAGTCTGGGAAATCTCCTGGAACAGGAAAAGATCTCTTGTTTTTCAAGCTGTTTTCTCTAATGACCAGAAAGTTGTGGACAAAAAGCCAGTGGACAGTCAAGTTGTTGTGAGTTTTATTCATCTCTTCCAGGAAAGTCAGCCTTGGGCTTTCAGAAGTATCCAAGAGCCCAGATTCTGCTCTGAATGGATCTGTCTCAGAGATTTAAGGGCTTCTACTGCTGGAGTTCCTCTGTGTCTAGCAACTAGAAGATACGAGCACTGGAGGTAGACACTGATATTTATAAGCTCATGTACTGCCCTCTCTCCTGCTTGTGGTCTAACTAGAGGTTAACCACCTCCACCCTCACAGAAGCCTCCAAGTCATGAAAGCAGTATGACTGGGGCTCTAATAAGCTCATGACTTGCACAATTCTCCATCAGAGTGTGCTACCCTCCCATGTCACTTTCTCTGTTGATTTTTTCCTTTGAGCCTATTTTTGGGCTTATTTTAATAAGATGCCACAAAGATGTCTCTAAGAATAGGAAAGGATCCCACAGATGTAATTTTTTCTCATACTATCCAGTAGGGACCATTACATAAAAATCTCAAATTGTTCAAAGGTAGTTTCTAGAACTGAGGATAATGGGATATTTTTTAAAGCCTTGTGTTATGGCGGGGTACAGGATTAGATTTAGGTCACACAGCAGGAAGAGTACAGGTGTGGCAGAATCAGTTAAGGTGAGCTCAGGGAGAAAAGACCTGTCAATAAGAATGGGGGGTAGAATGCTGTGTGTGTGTGGTGTGTGTGCATATATATATATATATGTGTGTGTATATATATATATATTGGCTACAGTAAACAATGAAAATAGTTGTGCTGGTCACTTTAATGTGGCATTGTTTGGGTTCTATTGGATAAATGCCCAGGACTGGGATTGCTGGATCATAGGGAAGCTCTATGCTTATTTAGTCTTTTGAGGAACCTCCATATTGCTTTCCAGAGTGGTTGAGCAAGTTTACATTCCCACCAATAGTGTTGGCAGCATCCCAACCAGCATTTGTTAGTTAGTTTTCTTGATAATGGCCACATTAACTGGGTTGAGGTGGAATCTCAATGTTGTTTTGATTTGCATTTCTTTTATGGCCAGAGAGGTCAAATATCTCAAACATCTCCTCATTTATTTATTGACCATTCTTACTTCTTCCTTTAAAAAGTCTCTCTTTAAGTCTTTGGCCTACTTATCAATTGGGTTTTTGAGTTTTTGAGTTGTTAGTTCTTTGGAGGTCTAGCGTTTTTAAGCTCTAAGTATATGTTAGATAACCATTAGAAAGAAAGATATTGTGCCATTTTTAAGGAAATGAAAAGATGTGGAAAAAATTATATTATGCAAAGTAACCCAGATCCAAAGAAACAAAGGTTACATGGTTCCCCTCATTTGTGGTAAGTAGAATGTGCCTATAAATCTACAAGTAAACAAGCTAAATGGTTAAAAAATACACTGGACATGATAAATTATACAGGTCTGTAGATATTCACATAATGAGACCAAAGGAGGATATGTATAGGAATGGATCACAAAGGCTCAGTAGCTATGTGCATATGATCATATAAAATAATATTTTATGACATGAACTCCATGAAAAGGAAATAAGAGATTGGTTTTGGTACTGTTTTTGTTGTCTTTTCCAGGTTCTTTGGGAGGTATGTTGGGGCACAGAAAAGGCAGAACAAAGAGTGAACAAATGTAACGGTGATATTACTAGTGGAAAATAAACTGTTCATTTGGGGGGATTGGAGGGAAAACTTGGAGAAAGCAAGGGAACAAGAGACAAAGAGACATGGTTCATAAATAATTGTACATATTACCTGACTCATGTAACTGTAACCCCTTATATATCACCTCTACAAAGACAATAAAATATGTTAAAGAATAAGAATAGGAAGGAAGGGAGAAGGGAGGGGAGAGGAAGTGGAGGCTGGGGAGAAGGAAAGGAATTCTTTTTTCTGGCTGTTGGATTTTCAGAGATAACATCAAATAAATATCTCTCTCTCCTTGGTTCCTGCTATAAACTCATGAACTGAAAGTAGCCTCTAGATGGGCAGTTGGCCATTTAATCATACACACACATACCCCCCCATACACATACACATATGCATGCTCATGTATATTCACATACACAGCAAGCACAAGAAACACTAATTAGCTGGGATGGGAGGAAGGAAGGCCTTTATCTTTCATGATTTTCAGGTTAAGTCCTTTCTTTTAGTGTATGAAATATGCAGAGAAGAATAAGAACTAGACATCTGAAATTAGGCTAATTCTGGTTCTGCCTGCTCTCTAGCCTTGGTGAGACGCTTAACATCTCTATTCAGGTTTTTTAGAACATGGTGAAATAGTACTTCGCTAACTCTCCACAAAGAGTCATTGTCAAGGTCGAATTAAGATGTGATGAGTCTGATGTGGTGACTTATCTTATGATCCCAGCACTTGAGAGGCTGAGGCAGGAGGATAGAGTTCAAGGTCAGCCTGATCCTGCAGTGGGAAAAATATACATAAAACACATGCATTTGCTCTATTCTTTATTTTGTAAAGGTGTTGTAGAGAAGGGTTATAGTTATATTATTTTCTTGAATTATTTTTGTTTAAATAGTTTTTCTTTTTTATGCACAAATATAATTTACTTCTATAAATCCTATGAGAAAAATAATATGTTGATATCCCCTTTTAGTTTGAAATGTAATACACTATGTAAAATCAACTAGTAAAATCAAGATGAATGGAAAATAAAGAGAAAACACAGCCTTGAGTTGTACTTTATATTTTAAGGTGGTACTGGGGTTTGAACTCAGGGCCTTATACCTGCTATGTAGGTGCTTTACCATTGGAGCCATGCCTCCAGTCTTTTTGCTAAAGTTATATATATGTATATATATGTACATATATATTTCTTTTCCCAATAGTTTTATTATCTTTATACGAATAGTAAGTTGTACAAAGAAGTTGCTATCTGACAAAGCTGTTTATGAAAACAGTAAGTTTTGGTCAATGTCACCCCTTTCAAACTTCTTACCCAATCCACAGTTTGCTTCATGTTTCTTGATTTTGTAGCATATGTATTGATTTATTTTTTGCCATTTAACAAGGCAATTTTAAGTTATATTTTTGAATAATGTCTGCTGTTTTTCGGTGGGACTGGTATAGACAAAAATCCTCTTATTTATACTTCCAGCATGACAGGTACACCTCCATACCCAACTTTGCTGGTTGAGGTGGTATTTCACTAATAATGTGCCTAGGCTGGCTTTAATCCATGATTCTCCCAATCTACTACCCTCCATCCCCTGTAAGTAGGTAGGATTATAGGTACTTTACAGGTATGGCCTAATTTTACCATATTGATGGCTTTCTCTAGAAAAATAAACAAACACCCCCTCCTTACCTCTATGTTTATTTACTCATTCAGTTAGTAAAAATAAAATCATTCAGTCTAGCTTTGTAACTAAAAGGATAAGTGTGATTATTCCCTCTAGAGTGCATGCTAAGCATGCTAAGCACATTCTTTTATATAAAGGAAGAATACACAGTGTTGCTAGGAAAAAAGCTAAGATCCAGTGTAGCTAGAGGATTAGAGTTTTCCAGGAAGGAATCACAGACTAAGAAGCATTTAACCAAGTCTTGAAGCATAAGAAGTTTTAAATGTAAATAATAGAGCATTCATTAGTATATAAAACTAGAGCTGGAGATGTAGCTCAGGGTTAGAGCCCTTACATACCCTGCACAATAGTCTAGGTTTGATCCCTAGCAGTGCTAATAAATAAACAAAAATAAACAAATATAAGGGGAGAAATTATTTTAATGAATGCATCTTTTTGAAAGCAAACTAATCTCTGTCCTTACTCAAGCAATAAAACACATTGGGCAAGGCTTGCTTAAGTGGATGGAAATTATCCCACTGGTATCAAGTAAACAGCAATCCAATAGGAACTGCCTAGGAGACAAATTTCTCAAGGATCTTACAGTAGAAAGGAGGAAGGAGAGGGCAAATAAAGTTTGAAAGATAAGGTGTGGAAGGTAAAAAGAGACACACAGAGACTAAGAAATAGAGACAAGAGGGGCCAGGTTCTAGATTCCTTACTTTTCCCCATTAAGATGGGCATACAAAATAAGGTGGGTTAATGAACTGATTTCAAGGATTTAACAGGGCCTGTTGGAGCACTGATGTAATTCCAGCTTCTTAGGAGGTAGAAGTAGGAGGATCATGAGTTCAAGGGTAGCCTTAGGAAAATTAGTCCATGTCTTAAAAACAAAATACAAATAGAAGCTGAAGTGGTAGGGTACTTGACTAGAACTGAAATGGTAGAACATTCAGGAGGTTCAATTCCTAGTACTGCAAAAACAACAACAAAAAAGCAAATTTAAGTATTCTATTCATACACCATAAGCTATTACTAGAATCTTCAATTAAAAATGTTTAGGAGTATGTGTTTAAAGCACTTGGTAAACTGAACTAATATCACTTAATGAACTCCGAATGAAGTTGATAATCCCAAATTCTCCTAAACTTGTATTTGCTTGTGCTTGTTTGAAGGTGACTTTTCGTAATTAGGAAGAAAAAAAATATTAGGTAAGAGGTGGTTTCCAGTCCCAGAATTTAGGACATGGCAAAGCAAGGACCTGAATCATGGGTACTCAAAAGACCAAAGCTGTATGTTTCTCTACTCACTTGGACAGCTTTAGCTTGGTTGAGACTCACATACACACGAAAATAAAAGAAATAAAGTGATCATTGATCTTGCAAGCCACTTAGCTTTTTCTAATTTGTAATATGCTGCACTGGTATCTTAAACATTCTCAAACTCTTCCCCTCTACAATCAAATGTTGAACTAAGTACATGCCTACTTGACCTCTCTCTGTCTCTTTCTCTGTCTGTCTCTGTCTCTGTCTCTCTCTTCTTCCCTCCCTCCTTTTCTTCTCCCCTCTCCCTTTTATGGTACTGGGGATGGAAGCCAGGTCCTTGGGCACAATAAGTACATTCTCATACTAAACTATTACCCTAATCTTGTAATTGATATTCATAACCAAGATTCAGAAGATCTAGCATATTTATTGTTGTTGTTGATGGTGTGTGTGTATATAAAGGAAAGGACAAAATGATTGAAAAGAAACTTAGTCACCAATAACTTCAGGACTAAGAGAAGTATTTGCATTTTCAATTAAAATTAAGATACCTTTACCCCAAATCTCACTTTCTTGTCCTGAGAGAAATAAATCATCAATCTTAGCCTTGGCCATGCAATCCTGTCCTCTTATACACTAATAAGATATTTCACTTGGGATATTCTTCTTGCTATTACTAATTAGTATCAGCTAGTAGATGCCATCCAAAAATTGCCCTGGCTTCTATTTTTATAGCAGACACAACATCTTGGTTTGTCAAATGTGCTACAATTTCAGAGAAACGAAAACAAGCTCCCCCAATTACATTCTGCCATTTGTCTGACACTTTCATTATCCTTGATGCAATTCCTATCACAGGTTGTCTTGTTTTAAAAGCCATTTCTGTCAAATTAACTTAGGGAAGACTTGTAGAAAATAAAAAAGCCCAAAACAAAAACAAAAACAAAACAAAGCAAAACCTGTTTATCTACTTCTGTTACCTACAGGTTTTGTAGAAAAAGCATACTTTTATCATCCTTCAAATTAAATCAAATTCTGGGCCAGTGTTTGTGAACAAATCTAATGTTAGATTGAGCCCTGCATTCATCCATAACAATTTAGGAATACATTGTATTTGTAGAAAATGGTTACAGCTGAAAGCCATATGACTCTTTATAGTGTTCCATTAGGATTTTCTTGATTTTTGTAAATCCAGTACCAGATTCATTTGTATGCTGTTAGAAAGAAAGTATTTTCAGTTCAATAAAATCCTTATCTAGGAAAATAACCTGAGCTCTGATCACAGTTCCTACTCCTATTAGGAAATCAAGTTTCTACTGAATGCATAACCGAAAAAAATAACGATAATAAGTCAAATCAAAATAAAACAGAGCATCCACCTCCCACTAGTCCATGAAACAGAAAAATACACAGAATAAATGTATATAAAGGTAATGGAAAATATAAATTGAGTCTGGGGTGAAGAAACAGCATAGTGGTGAATGATAGAAGGGTTGATTCTGATGAAGAAACCTGGACACTTAGATGAACATGAAATTCTCACCCCCTTTACAATCTTCTAAAGTTCAGAACATTTTAAAATTAAAAACAATGATTAAAAAACAGCAAAGGTGATAATGGTCATTCTAACTGGGGTGAGGTGGAATCTCAATGTCCCAACTGTAAGGAAATGGAACGACTCAGAAAAAAATCATATCTAATGAAGTAAGCCAGACCCAAAGAAACATAGGCTCCATGGTTTCCATCATTTGTAATAATTATGTCTCGGATAGTCCTAGCGAAGGATCACCACAGCTATGTACATATGACCATATAACATGATGTTAATTGAAATGAACTCCAAGATTTGGGAAAAAGCATGTTTTTGTTGATGTTTCTTTGTTTTTGTTTTTGAATGAACTGTGTAAATTTATTTTTTCTTTCATTTTTCCCCCTTTGGTGTATCCCCTGTTGTCACTGTGGGGTTTTTTGTTTGTTTGTCTGGTTGTTTGGGTACCCTGTGTCTTGTATATACAGTTATCTGATTTGGGGCAGGGAAGGGGAGCAACAAAATGGTGAGACAAAGGACAAAGGGTGAACCAATACAACAACAATACTCACAAAACACTATGTTGGAAACGAACTTGTGGGGGAGGGGAGAAAGGGGGAAGGAAAGTGGTAGAAAACAAAGGAGGGTGTAACAATGTTTGACAAGAAATGTACTCCTCATTACCTTATTTATGTAACCGTAACCCCTCTGACATCACCTTTATAATAAGATAAAATTAAAATAAAAAACAGCAAAGGTAAAATGTTTCAAGTCATTACATGTGTCAATAAGTTTATAAAATTATCTAAATAATGTATTAAAAGAAAATGGCTACATTATCCCAATTCCAAAGAGCAAAATAAAACACAAATGAACCCAAATGAGTGGAATTAATAGCTTCTGAAATAACTTTCTCATTTTTCTTTTTTCATTGACTACATGAAGCTATAGAAATGCAACTCTCTCTATATGTCCAAAAATCAACTGGAAGAGTTGGCTTCCAACCAGTAGTGAAGTGCTTGCTGATCACAGGTAAGGCTTTGGATCTCTAGTTCCATGGTTGGAGAATGGAACTCAAAATTGATTAAAGACTTAAATGTAAGACCTGAAACCATGTAAATCCTAGGAGGAAATCTAAGGGAAACACTTTAGACACAAGAACATGCAGTGACTTTTGGGGTAAGACTCTCAAAGCAAAAACAGATGACGAGGATTTTATTAAGAAAAAGCTTCTGCGCAGTAAAGAAACAATCAAAACAAAAAATGAGGCAAAATTACAGAATGAGAGAAATTATTTAACAAAGATTGAATATCCAAAATGATAGATATTTCTCAAAACATATATAAATGACTAACAGGTGCATAAAAAGGTTTAATGTCATGATCAAGAAAAAAATCAAATGCAAACCAAAGTCGCAATAAAATGTTGCCTCATTCTAGATGGAATGGTTACCATCAAAAAAGACAAAATAGCACAAAAAAGACAAAAGAAGATATGGAGAAAAGGGAACACACGCTGAGCATGACAGGTTTCTAAAAAATAAAAATAGAATTACCACATGATCTAACAATGCCACTACTTACTGAGTATCAATCTAAAGGAAAAGACATTCACATCCCCAAGTTTATTGCAGCACTGTTCAAAATTGCCAAAAAATGAAAACCACCTAAGTGTGGAATCCAATGATGAATAAAGTGAAAATGGTGCCTATATACTGTGTAAAACTCCAGTACTGAAATCCAGTCATCAATATAGATCCTGCAAGAATACGGGTTTTTTTTAATTAAATTTATTTTATTGGTTTATATTAGTTTTAGTGTGGGGGGTTATTGTTACATCTCCACATTTATATGGTATTGCAATCAATTTCACACCTTCTAATATACTCTTCCTCACAATAGGTCTCCATCAGGTTTCCTATTTTTATTGTCATTATGAAAGTGAGATACAGAGGGGTTACCATTACATAAGGCCAGCTGATGAGTACTTTTTAGACAATGTCACCCCTTCCCTTCCTCTCTTTCATTTTTTCCCTCCCATTCCCACCTACAAGTTGCATAGTTCATTTTCAACATAGTGTCTAGTGAGTACCAGTGCTGCATTTGCTCACCCTTTGTCACATTCCTCTGATTCTGTGCCCTCCTTTCCCTCCCAAAGACAGATAAACAAGCATGACAAAATAAAAAGAAAACAAAAACAAAGAAAAAAACCTCTTGTTTCTAGGCTGCGAGTGTGGCTTAGTGGTAGAGTGCTTGCCTAGCATTCATGAAGCCCTGGGTTCAATTCCTTAGTACCACATACACAGAAAAAGCCAGAAGGGGCACTGTGGTTCATGTGGTAGAGTGCTAGCCTTGAGTAAAAGAAGCTCAGGGACAGTTCTCTGGCCCTGAGTTCAAGCCCCAGGACTGGCAATCAATCAATCAATAACCTTCTTTCTAGCAAATAGATTTTACTGCTCCCCACCAGTACATTCTTCTCCAGTTAGTGCTCACCGACTTACAGTCTATTTCTCTTTCCTATTGGCCATCAGCTTTGACTGAGTTTCTCTATGAAGTTGTCCTATATATTTGAATTGTGTTACACAATTATTCACTCTCTTCCTTTTCCTACTCTCCTGTCTCCTCCTTGAAAGTAGACAGTTATTTCTGAATGTCGATTCATTTCCAACTAGATGTGAATTTCCGAATTTTCTTCTGTTGGTGATTATAAATTTAAATTTTATTGTTGTTGTTGGACATATTTGTATTACCTCAACCCTTTGAAACTCAGGGTTATTTTGTACACTTTCCCATTGTTGATCTGGACATGTGCCTTGAGAAGGAGCTACACCATGCTATTGCTGAACAGTGTTGTAGAGAGATGTCTATTCTCTGTGATCTGTCTGCTACTTAAAGTAGATGCTAAACTCTATATGATTTTATTTTTAAGTTGTCTTTCTTCAGTTATATGTTCCTCTTCTTGCATTTTGAGGTTCTCTGTTTAATTCATATGTGCTTAGTACCATTATTTCATCATTGATTAAGCCTTTACATATAAAATATCATTCTTTGTCTATAGCATTTATTTTGGTTTGAAAGTCTATTTTGTCTTAAATAGTGTTTCCATTCAGTTCTTTTGTTTTTTTCCTGGCTTCAGTTTTTTGCATAGAATATTAATTTCTAATATTTTATTTTCAATTTATATGTCATTTGTAGGCAGCTATGGAAACTAGCATCAATTACACTAACTTAAGTTATTTATTTTGTAGCTAGACTATAGTTCTATAATTTAACAAATCTGTTCTTAGGAAATGATCACAATGGTTCAATAGCTATGTGCATATGACCATATAATATGATGCTTATTGAAATGAACTCCAAGAAATGGGAACAAGAGATTTTTTTATTGTAATGTTTGCAGTTACTTCTTTTTTCTTTCTTTTTTCCTTTGGTTTATTCCAATTTGTCACTGTTTTTGATTTCTTTTGGTTTGTATTTAAGTTTATCTGATTTGGAGAGGGGAAAGGTAATCACAGAAATGGTAGGACAAAGGGTGACCCAATTCAGCAGTGATACTCATTAGACACTATGTTAGAAGTGAACTTTACAACTTGGGGTAGGGAGGAATGTTAGAAGAGTATGAGAAAATGAGGGAGGGGGTAACACTGTTAAAAAAGAAATATACTCATTACCTGACTTATGTGAGTGTAACCCTTCTGTACATCACCTTTATAATAAAATTTAAATAAAAAACAGAAGTTTGGTTTTTCATTTTAGACTTCTGATTTACACATTTTCACCTAATGCTACTATAGGTGAAATTTATGGGTCCCTTATGAATTATGGCTTTTTCTCTTCTGGCTTTTAATTCCTTTTTTTTTTTTTGTTAAACAAATATTATGTAGTGAACCTTTTAAATTCCTTTGTTGTTCTTTTCTGTACTCTAAGTGTTATTTTTTTCTTAGTGAGTGCCTAGAGGATTAACACTCATCCTAAATAATCAAAGAAGGATTAATACTAGCTCAATTTTTCTAATACAAAAGCTTTGCCCCATCATATCTCAGTTCCCTTCCTCCTTCATTGCACAATATTATAAGTGTATAAACATGGTTTTTATAATTCTTGCTTTATGATTTTGTTTTGTAAAATAAGACAAAAAGTGATAGGTTGAGGGGATAGGTGGGTTGGGGTAGATGGAGAGAATGATGGAAGGGGAGACATTGATCAAGATGCAGTGTACTTATAAGTTGACATTTGTACAAGCTTTGTACAACTTAATGATAATAAAAACAAGTTAATAAAAAGTTATATAATCATGAATATGTTTATACTATCTTTAATAACATTTACACTACTATTTGTATGTCTTTATTTTAATTGGAGTTTTTATATTTTTAAAATTCAAAATAACATTGAGCATCCTTTTCCTTTAGTGTGCTGTACTTCTTCACTATTTGATGTAGTGAAAGTCTGCTAGTGATGGCTTTTCAATTTTTGTCGAGAAATGACCTAATTACTCCCTCAACATTAAAGATATTTTCCCTAGATATAGAAATCTTGGCTGATGATGCTTTTGCTAATGCTGTGAAGTTATTTTACTGTCTATTTCCATGATTCCTACAAGAAATTATTCCATAGCTTATCAAAGATCTTTTGTTTATTATAAGTTATTTTTCTCTTTCTATTATTTTTCCTTTTCTAATTTCATGATTTTGTTTTTCACTTTGATTTTCATCAATTTGATTATGCTTATGCTATGTCTAGTTTTGGGCCGACCTGAGTTTATCCTAGTTGTAGTTTGTTGAGCTTCTTAAAAATATTGATTAAGTGCGGGTGGGGGGGTGAGGGGGTGGGGGGGGGCGCGGGGGAGGATGGGAAGGGATAGGAAGGGGAAACAAAGGAGGAGGCTACAATGCTTGATAAGAAATGTACTCATTATCTTGCCCATGTAATTGTAACCCCTCTGTACAGTATTTTCACAATAAAAAATAAATAAAAATATTGGTTAATAGTTTTCATCACTTAGGGATTTCATCATTATTTCTTTTTTATTTATCTATTATTTTTAAAATTTTATTTCAAGGTGATGTACAGAGGGTTTGCAGTTACATAAGTAAGGGAGTGAGTACATTTCTTGTTGAACTTGTGACCCACTCCCTTATTTTTCTTCCACTTTCTGTCTACCTCAACCCCCCCCCAAGTTGTACAGATCATTTCCAACATGTTGTCTTGTGAGTATCCCTGTTGTATTCATTCCCCCTTTGTCCTTTGTCTCACCATTGTGTTGTTCTCCTTCCCTTCCCAAATTCAGACAAACTTATATACAATACCCAGGGACTAAAATCAAATACAGTGACAATGGGGGATAAACCATAGGGGCAAAACCAAAAAAAAAAAAAAAAAAAAGACATCACATATTACATTAAAAACAACAACAAAGAAAAACCTCTTGTGTCCATGTCTTGGAATTCATTTCACTTAGCATTATCTTATATGGTCATATGTACATAGCTTTTGAGCTATTCTGCTCATCTGCTAGGAACTATGTTTCTTTGGGTCTGGCTTACATCAGTTAATATGATTTTTTCCAAGCCTTTCCATTTCCTTACAAATAGAGTGGTGTCATTCCTTCTGATGGAAGCATAGAATTCCAGTGTGTGTGTGTGTGTGTGTGTGTGTGTGTGTGTGTGTGTGTGTGTGTGTGTGTGTGTGTGTGTGTGAAGATGTGATATATATATATATATATACATATATATTCATCTCATATATATTCATCTACTGAGGGGCATCTGCATTGGTTCCATATCTTAACTATGGTAAATAATGCTGTGAAAAACATAGTTGTGCTGTTAGCTTTAGTATGGCCTTGTTTGTAGTCATTTGGGTAAAAGGCCAGAAATGGGATTGCTAGGTCATAGGGGAGCTCTATGTTTAGTCTTTGCTGCTCCTCTGCCATCTTCCTCCATCTCCAATCATTTCTTAAGTTCTTTTTGTTACTTTCTCCTCCCATTATTTTTCTGTGGCTCTCATTATGTATGCACATATTCATACCTGTAGTTCCTGAGGCTTTATTCTTCTTTTCTGTCATTTCTTATTTTCTTCATTATTTTTTCTCTTCATGCTAGGAAATACCAGTTAACATATCAGTTAACATTCTCAGTTCTGACTTCAACTTCCTTTAGTGTTTCTTTTGCCAACTCAAATTGTTGCTGCGTTCCTTTAAGGTGTATTTCATTACATTCATACTTTTCAGTTCTAGAGTTCCTTCTAAAACGATTTATCTCCATTTAATATTATTTGCAAGTATCATTTTCATACTTCTCACCAATCCTTTAAGCATACACTATCTATAATTGCTGACTTAAAATTGTTCTCTATGACTGCATTGTTAGGGACTTATTGGCTTCTACTTTTCTGTGTACTATATTTTTCTAGTTTTCACAATTTTTCCTGACAATTGGACATTTAGATAGGTTGTTGCAATGCTAGTTACAGTTTCTCTTTTCTCCTAGGTTTTTTGGCTATTATTGCTGCTTTCTTTTTGCTGCTTTATTTGATTCGTGGCTTCCTTGGACTGATTTTGTGTATTATGTCTTCTCTGCAGTGCGTGGCTTCTGAGTTGAGTTCTTTGTGGAGAACTTGCTTTCTTTTTTACATTTTTATTTTTATTCTTATGGCTTTTTTTTAGTTTATGCTTGGGGGTAAACATGTGACCAGCCAGTGCTTAGTCAAATATTATTAAATGCTTTGCCTTCAAAAGCAATCTGTTAGAGTGGATACGGCTTCAACCTTCAGCTATGTCATGTGACATCTTTAATTTTTACTTCTTGCTTGTATTCAGCTTCAAAGTTAGCTGGAGGTGAGTGATTGGTCTTTTATCTGGCATTTCACATTCCTTTATATGACTTAGGAATATTTAGAGCTTTTTAGAGTCCCTTAAGATTGCATTTCGTTTAGAATTCTCAGCCAGCCTCTTACTCTCTTCCACTGAAATCACAACCTTTCACTTAGGCAGTTGAGATGTTGATAGGGATTGTTACTTGTTTGGTAATATCCTGGGGATTTTCGTTCTTTTCTCCCTTCCACTGGTCAGAGCTGAGTTGAATCACATAGCTTCCATGCTCTGAGAATAGAGATTTTTTTTTCTGAGGGCTGCAAATGTGAACAAAATATTGGCTGTGCCCTGGAGAAGGTGCTCTTGAAGAAGATCTGAACACAGTCAGATCTCTGTTATCTGCAGTACTGCTAACTGTTGTATATGAAGCCACTCAGCTGGGAAGCACAGGTGATATAAATAGCCCCAAGCTAAAACTTCATGGGCTTCCCTGACCCCATAACAGAAGAGGTTCAGTACTTTCTCTTGTGGAGATCCTTTTCAGGTTGAATTGACAATTGACAAGGAGTTTTGAATCGGTTGGCTTTTATTTTCTTGTCTGTATTTTTCTTGTTTTAGAGGAAGACAGAGACCACTAAGATTCCCATTGTCATTCCAGAGATTTATCTCTCCCATAAAATTTATCAATTTGCTTTGACATCTCATTAGTTAATCCTTGACATATGTTAACTTAATATCCAATTTATGAAGTGTATCATACATATGAATAGCTAGTTTTTATCTAAGATTTTCAGGGCAAAACAATTTATATAAGGACAAGAGTCTGCGAGATTGCCAGTGAAGAACATCTAACAACCTATAAGCTCCGAGTCTAACATATTCACTGTCATGTAGAATGTCTCAGTAAAAACGTAAGCAGAATGACAGAGGGGGTGAGTCTGTTCAAGGTACATTGCATGTGAATGCAGACATGTCCAAGTGAAATCCCCCTGTACAACTAATTGCTGTTAATTTTAAAAAGTGAAAAAGAAATACAAAGGATATACAGGCAGAGGGACAGTAAAGCATGATTTTTATGAGCACTTGCTAGTTGAATAAATCATTTTTCCACCCAGACAATTCCATTTAACTACTGTGTAACACATGACACCCAAACATAGTGGCTGGAAAGAATAACTTTGATTAATGTCACAGTCTTGTGGGGCAGTTTTGTGGGATATGTCACACTAATTCAGTGCTATTTTCCTGGTGACTTGTTTGGTATCTATGTAGTGTAGTCCACAATGACATCATTCCATGCTTTGACACTTTATTCGGGTGGTTATAATGATAAGATAAGAATTCCCTGGCCTTGAGAGTGAGCAGATCCCTGAGAATCCTGCATCATAAAGGGCCTTTGTGACGTCCTTAATAAATCTGAAGATTTAGTTTCTCCAGCTAGCATTTTCCTGATTTACCGAGCATGACAAAGGCACCACCTTTTGAGAATTACTACAACATCTGGGACAGTGAGTGGAATCTGCACTCTTTAGAGATATAAGTAGAAATAGCTGTTAGCATTTGAAGAGGTTTCCAAAGGTGATATTTTTCTTTCTTTCTTTGAGAATATTTTTTTTCTTTTGAAAATCAAGTACAGGGCTGGACATGTGTCTCAGTGGTAGAGTGCTTGCCTAGCATGCTTGAGGCTCTGACTTCAATTTCTAGTACTGTAAAGAGACAGACAGAGACAGACAGACAGAGAGCCAAAGAGAAAATGGGGTATACAGAGACAACAATAAGGTACAGCTATGCTGACACACAATGTTGATGTGAATGCTATTTTTTCCTTTCTTGGTAGACTACCCATCAGCAAAATAGTCCCCTTACCTCTAGGGTACCAAAGTCTTAGCAGGAAGGTGGCTTTGCCTCTCCAAGAGTTCTTTGTTGGACTTTCCTAATGACTCAAATTTTTGTTCACACATCTGCGTAAGGGCACTTTGCATTTTGTATTGAGTTTTCTTTATTATTGAACTCAGCCCTCTTTCCTTTCTGATGCTTACCATAAACATATGAATATGTAACCTAACCCTCAGAATCTATAGAGGTTCTCATGCTCCATTCAAGTTCAATACTAATGAAGCAGAGGCTTTGAAATAAAAACAGAATACAATTTATTGACTGTCTTGTAGAAGGATCAGATATTTACCCCAAAGCATTAACTTTTTATTTCTAACATAAATGACTGCTTACCTTTTCCTCCTTGGACTATGGGACCAATTTCACAAAAGATGTGGATGTGATTAGTAAAGAAAGGCAAGCAGTGAGTCTCTAAAACATCCATATTTCCTTCTTTACCAGCAACTGAACCCTTCCTGCTTCAACAGGAGCTAATCCTGATAAGGGTAGAGCTTATACTGATCAGAAATAGTACATATATTACAAGTGAAATCTTATACAAGATTCTGGTTGATATTGAATGTTTACTATGTTGAAAGCATTGTACTTTATTATAGGAATAACAGAAAACAAAACAGATCAATTTCTTAACGTTATGGAGCTGTCACTATAATGCTAAGAAGTAGAGGTTGCCCACATGATGTCTGGTTTTGAAGAAACGAAACTGAAGGTGGAGAACTTGATTTAGCCTGAAGGTTAAAAAGCTTCTGGAAGGAAGTGACATAAGATGAAATCTCAGGAAACAAGATTATAATCAAATAAAGAACATCCCACACAAAGGCAACAAAATGGAAAAGTGACATGGGTTCAGAAGCAAAAATAAAAAATAAAAACCCCATCTTTGAATGGCTAGAGTTAAGGAGAGAACATAGGATCTAGTTGAGAAAGGCACATGCCATGTCATGTTTAGCCAGTGAATCATGGTAAATATTTTTGTCTCAGTCATAAAATCGGCATCATTTTGAGGCATCAGTACTTAAGAATGGGTGTAATTATGACTATAGTTTGGGAATATCATTTGGTTGAAATATGGAAGATGGATTAGATTAGTACTACATTCGTTTTGAAAAGAACAATGGGAGAAAGATTTTTCCCTCAAAAATGCAGATGAGTTAACAAAATAGGAGCTCATAATCAGTTACATAACCAGTTAAATATGTGTCTTATAATAAGGAAATAGAGATGCTCAAAATTGCTGCAAAAGCAATGGTACTCACTGGATACTATGTTGAAAATGAGCTTTACAACTTGTGGGGAGGATGGGAGGGAAAAACGGGGAAAGAACGAGAGAAGGGGTGACATTGACCCCAAAGAAATGTACTCTATATCTGATATGTAACTCTAACCCTTCTGTATATTACATTTATAATAATAATAAAAATTTTTAAAAGTTGCTACAAAATATTAATGTTTTCTAAATTCATACTAAATTGGATATGGTAGAGGTTTGGGGAAAAGAAGAGAAAGGTATATAAGATTTTTATCTTTTTATTTTTTACTTTTTGTGACAATCTTGTGGGATTTGAACTCAGTAAGTTTCTAAGCTGTGTACCTGATCATTTTTGCTCAAGGTTACTACTCTACCTCTTGAGCCACAGCTTCACTTCTGGCTTTTAATTAGGATTGTTACTAGATAGATTTGAAGTCACAGGGAGAACAGAGAAAATATAAGGTTATCTAGAATGTTAGTAAAATACTTAACTATGAGCTCTAATCTAGACAAAATATAAGTGAAGAAAATCAAGAACAGGTCTGAAGACAATTGCAATAGAACTGAAGACCCAGAAATGAACCTGCAGACTTATGGCCACCTAATCTTTTATAAGAGAGCCAAAAAAAAACAAAAAAACAAAAAACAGGATAGAAGAAAGACAGCCTATTCAGTAAATGGTGATGGCAGAATTGGCTAAACACATGTAAAAAACTGAAGTTAGATCCTTATATATCACTCTGCACCAGAATCAATTCCAAATGGATCAAAGACATTGAGGTAAAAGCAGATATCCTGAATATATTACAGGAAGGAATAGGGCAAACACTAGGGCTCCTTGTCATAGGTCAAAACTTTCTAAGTAAAGATCCAGAAACACAACACATCAAAGAAAGATTGGATAAATTGGATTGCATTAAACTGCAGAACTTGTGCATGGCAAAGGACATAGCTAGCAAGATAATTAGAAAACCTACAAATGGGGAGAAGATCTTCACTAGCTATATAACAGACAAGGGCCTCATATCTTAAATATACTTAAAGTTCAGAAACTTAAAGCTACCCAAAATAAATTCCCAAAGAAACAACCACCCCATTAAAGAGTTGGCTAAAGACTTAATGAGAGACTTCTCTGAAGAGGAAATAAGAATGACCACTAGATACATGAAGAAATACTCAATATCTCTGGCCATAAAAGAAATGTAAATCAAAGCATTGAGATTCTACCTTACCCCAGTTAGAATGGCTATAATCAAGAAATCTAATAACAATAGATGCTAGTGGGGATGTGGCCAAGAAGGAATGAAGGATTATGAGGCAGTGACCATTTGTTGCTTGTTTATCTCAGCTAGCAGAGCAACACGTGGTGGAAATCCAAACACCTGGTTGTTTATAAGCCCTGCAAATCTTTAGCTTGGGTGCTCCTCCTAGGCTCCGCTGTGTGTGAGTATAGGACGAGGCCCCATCTGCAGCCCATCTAAATAAAACCTTGCTTTTGCATTTCATAACGTCTGACTCTTGGTGGTCTTCTTGGTGGGGTCCTGTGACTTGGGCACAACAGGAACACTACTATGCTGTTGGTGGGATTAAACACTTGTTCAGCCACTCTGGAAGACAGGATGGAGGTTCCTCAAAAGACTAAACATAGAGTTCCCCTATGACCCAGCAGTCCACTCCTGGGCATTTATGCAAATGACTACAAGCAAGGCCATACTAATACTACCAGCACAATCACGTTTATTGCAGCATTATTTACCATAGTTAAGATATGGAAGCAATCCAGATACCCCTTAGTAGATGAATGGATCAAGAAAATGTGGTATATTTACACAATGGAGTTCTATGCTTTCAACAGAAAGAATGACATCGCCCCATTAGTAAGGAAATGGAAAGACTTGGAAAAAATTATATTAAGCCGAGTAAGCCAGGCTCAAAGAAATGTAGTCCCTAATTTGTAATAACTAGAATATATCTATGATATTTTCAACAGGGGATCTCAATAGCCCAATTACTAAGTGCATAGGACCATATATAATGAAGTGTATCAACATGAACTCCAAGAGGTTCTTATTATGTCCCATCTGCAGTTATTTCTATGTTTTATGCTGTTTTAGTTTTCTGTACCCTTTGTCTTGTATATAAGTTTCTGCTCCTTGGAAGGAGAAAAGAATCATAGAAACAGAGGACAAAGGATGATTTAATGCAACAATGATACCCATTTGACACTATGTTGGAAATGAACTATACAACTTGGTGGGTGAGGAGAGTAGAGAGGGGCAAGTGGGAAAAAATGAGGGAGGGGTGACAGTGTTTAAAAAGAAATATACTCGTTACCTAACTTATATAACTGGAACTGCCCTGTTCATCACCTTTACAATAAAGATTTTTAAAAAGCAGCTGGGCTTCAGTGACTCATGCCTATAATCCTAGCTACTCAGGAAGCTGAGATCTGAGGATCAGGGTTCAACGCCAGCCCGGGAAAGAAAGTCTGACTCTTATCTCCAATAAGCTACTCAGAAAACCAGAAGTGTTGCTGTGGCTCAAGTGGTAGAGCACACATGCCTTGAGCTGAAGAGCTGAAGCACAGTGACCAGGCCCACAGTTCAAACCTCATGACCGACAAAAAAAGAAATTAAAAAGCGAAAATGAATTCTAAAATTTGATCTCATAATTGTGTGGACAAAAGGAAAAAGCTTAGTAAGCCAACTGGATGTAGAGAAGATTTTGATCGAATAGCACAAACTTGGAATTAGTGACTTTTGAAGTTTGTGCTTGTATATTTTCTTTTATGAACAAAGTTGAGTTATGCAGAATCCTGGAGAAGAACCAGGAATGAGGGGATTTGGTGCTTAAGGTTTGTGGGCAATGGTTTCTTTCATCTATATTAATCTTCAAGACAGACATAAGAGAGGAGGGATGTCGCCCAGGGGTAACTTTACAAATTGGCTTATTTTTTTTTACTTTTCCAACAGAATTCATTTAAAAATGTTCTGCTGTTTGTATTCACATATAACATACACAGAAGGGCACAATTTATAAACCTATGAATTATAAGCTTGTGAATATTGGCAAAGCAAAAACACCTGTAATAACCAGTATTCAGATTAATAATGAAAATATTAACAGCATCTCAGAAAATCTGCCTTGAATCTCTTCCCTTCTCTAACTTCTGTCCCACTCCTAACCCTTATTATTGACTACATTTGAAATTTATGTCGGTGGAATCATATATTAAGCATTATTTTGTGTGACTTCAACCTGATTTTATATATATGTATATATATGTGTACATATGTATATATATATATATATATATATATGTAAAAGCTGTATAGTTGTGCAGTTCATTTGGTCTCACCACTGTATAATATTCATTGTGTAAATTCTATTGACTTTACTTTGTCAGAAAATTCTAAATTCTAAAGAAAAACTGCACCTAAATGTTTGATACTATCTTCTAGAGTCAGTTATTCCAGGAAAAAGGAACAAGAGAAACATCAGCCAAAAGACATCCTAATCAGTCATCTTTCTTTACATTTACCAGAGCATCTGGTAACCATCAGATGCATGTGTCAAAGACAAGGACCACTACAAGATTCATGAATGTCCATGTGTGGCTAAAATACACTTCCTTAAATTTGTTATGCAAGCTCTTGGCTTGCAGTTGTCAGCTAAGATTGTGCTTAGGACAGTAACTTGGCCCTTTCCATGTCTCTGGTTCCTAATGATTAAGTTCTATGCCTCCCATGACCACCGTGCCTCTCAACTTAGCTTCTGCCTGGTGGCAATCAGGCCCAGTCTTTGTTCAATAACTCTCCTATCCTTAGTCACAAATCTGAACATCAAAATCATGGGGACATTTTCAAAGCTTCTATTGAGAGGAGGTAATCACACTCTGTAGATTGTTACTGTGATAGGTTGAGAAGGCGGAGGAGCTGCCTCCAACTCAAGAGTCCCTCCCTGCACATCCTCTCTTCTCCCTGAATGAACAGATGTTCTGTGGAACTCTTATTCCCATCAAGTCAAGACCGACAACCAGGAACCCATCTTCACCTTGGAATTTCATGTCTCAGAAAAACTAAAAAGATGAAAAGATGATGAGAAAAAGAGGTGCTTGTTTTGGCAGGACGTATAACTATAATTGGAACATACAGAGAAGATTAGCATGGCCCCTGCTCAAGGATAACATGCAAATTCATGAAGTGTTCCATATTTTTTTTAGCCAGGAGCTGGTGGCTCATAACTATAATCCTAGCTACTCAGGAGGCTGAGATCTGAGGATCGTGGTTCAAAGCCACCATGAGCAGGAAAGTCCCTGTGAGACTCTTATCTCCAATTAACCACTCAAAAAACGAAGTCCGGCTGTAGTTCCAAGTACTAGAGCACTAGCCCTGAGCAAAAGAGCTCAAGGACATTGCCAAAGCCCCGAGTTTAAACACCACAACCAACAACAACAACAAGAAATGGTGGGTAGGAAGACATTGAACTATGTGACCACACCTTGGTAGACTTCATAAGAAAATATCTGTTCCTTGGGCTCATTAACATTCTAAACCATAAGTTTACAAGCTAATTTCTGTCTTCAGGCTCATTCATTCTCCTTAATAACTACGTACACATATAGCCATTTCTCTCTCCCTTACAGGGAAGGTGTACGTAAGGTCAGCTCCTGGATGGCTAGCAGACTCCACCCTCCTTGCAAAGTCTCCACCCAGTACCTGCGTTACCTAGGCAACTGGGACACCTGGAAGAGGTCACAACTGCATCCGCTGAGGTCACATCTGAATTTGATGTGGCCACACCTTTCCCCGTCCATACCCTAGATAAGGCCTAGCCCAGGCCCAGATGCCCTCTTGCTGCTCTATTCTAGCTCTCTCTGCTACCTACCTCGCTGTTCTTTTCTAGCTCTCTCTGCTCTAGCTCTTTCCTCTCCCAGCTCTCTCTCATTCCCAGGCCTTTCCCAGCCACGTGGAGTGCCAACCTTGCCTGGTCCCAGCAGGTCTACTGAATAAACTTACCCCTTACCTGAATACCACGTGTGTGCTGCTGTTCTTACTCGGCTACCTCTCTCTCTGCTCTTGTCTAGCTCTTCTCAAGCTCTTTTCTCTCTCTTTCTTCCTCTCTCTTTCCCAGCTCTCTCTCTCTTTCCTAGGCCTTTCCCAGTGCCAACCTTGCCTGGTCCCAGCAGGTCTACTGAATAAACCTACCCTTTACCTGAATACCACGTGCGTGCTGGTGCTGTTCTTAGTCGGCTACCTCTTTTTAAAAACCTAAACCTACCCTTTACCTGAATACCACGTGCATAGTGCTGTTCTTACTTGGCTACCTCTTTTTAAAAACCTAACAGTGTATAGCTTCAACTATCTAGCCTTTCTTTGAGTTTCTTACTTTCCTATATGTTAATAAAGTTGAGATTTGGCTTTCTTTTCCCTCCTGTTCATCTAGTGTTTTTTTTTTTTTTTGTCACTTAATTCGTAAAACATTGGAGGTCAAAGGGAATGCTATTCCTTTGTTCCTATCTCATATATTTCCCAGCCCCACCCCACCTCAACACACGTATACACCAGACTACACTCTTGCTGGAGCTCCACGTATAATGGCTTCTAGATCCCCTTGACTCAATTTTCCTATTTTCTTGTAAACCTAAAACCTGGGTTTAATTAAATTGCTATTACGTATTATTCTTCAATGGTGAAAAATAAAGAAAAGTTTGAAATTAAAGCTCTACACCAAACTGCTAAAGAGAAAGGAGATTAAAAATGAGGAAGTGAAGAGAAAGCAGTTATCATATTCAACGCATATCCTATGAAATTAAGAATATTGAGGGAGGGGTTGGGTTGGAAGGGATGGAAAAAGTGCATTTTACTTAACCTGATTTGTTGAATGGTAACTCTTTTGTACAACTACTTAAGGATAATAAAACTAAAAATATAATTTTTATTATAAAAGTGATGTACAGACAGGTTGGAGTTTCATAAACCCAGTAATGAGTACATTTCTTTCTGGACAGTATCACCCCTTCTTTCACTTTCTCCAAGTTTTTCTCTTCCATCCCTACCCATAAGTTATATAGTTCATTTTCAACATAGTGTCTACTGAGTACTACTGCTGTATTTTTTCATCCTTTGTCCCTCCATTTCTGGGTCCCCACATACTTTTCCAAACAGATAAATGAACAAAAAAGGCAAAAAGAAAAAGAAAAACCTTTTATTTTCATTTCCTAGAATTCATTCTGATAAATATCATTTTATATGAACAGAAGCACATAGGCATTGCATCTTTGTATCTCACCCTTTGGTCTCATTGTATGCGATTGCTTAGAGTCCTGTATATAATTTTAAAAGTATCTTTTAGGGACACACTCACCTTTCTTAACTTTGTTATCACACACTGTTATATATGGGAGGTAAGAATATCCTGCTCTAAAATATGCCTTTGGGGAGTTACTAGTATTTTGAGTTGATTACTTTAGCTTGTTTCTTGTTTGTTCATTTTGTGATGTCAGGGATGAACCCAGAATCTTGGAGATGCTAGGCCAGTGCTTAAGTTTTACAGGGACCGGGAAGCCAGGGTGCTCCAGGCAGAGGTCTCCAAAGCAAGCATAGCTCCTCTTGACCCTTGGGTACTGAGGTAGAGACAAAAAATGTTTATTAGTAAAATAAGGAAAAAGGAATATAGTACACAACACAGACCTACGTGTGGGCACATCTGATGACAACAGGGTTACAGCAGAAAAGTGGGTCAGGGTTTGCCTCAAATTCAACTTAGGATAAGCACTCCAATTTGATCCAACACCTGGTGTATTTAACCATTCTTTCTGTTACGCTATTTTCTTCTATTAAGCTTAGAGATTTCAAGGTTGGTCAGCTCATAGATCTTAGGCATCTATTTAAACAACAGATAAGTTCTGCAAGATGCTCTCTTCAAGACAGGTGTCAACCCTCAAGATAAATATGTTTATCACCAAACACTTTTTGTGCCCAAAGGGGTAATTGTCCAGTGTGCTTTTCCTCTTCTATGATTATTGTCTTTTTAAAGATGTCTTTATTCACTTCTCAGAGGACACTAATATTTTGAGCAAGTGGACAGGGTTAGAAGAGAGAAAGCTTCTCTAACCGCCCCCCCCCCACCTCTTTCCTTACTAAATGTTACCGTTTACTGAGGGTATATATGGCTTAAAGCCAAAAAAAATGTCTGTGTGTTTCCTTGGCATCATTTTCTCTGATCTATCCTGCCTCACTAACTTGGAGCTCTACCACATCCCAAACTGAGTTTACTAACAGAAAACACTGGAGGAACTCTAAGTACAGTGTAAGTTCTCTTGCATGAGTGGTTTACAAAGGAAACTTCTACTTATCAGGTGTCTCTCTTGCTATCAGAAAGAGAAAGGTGACTCTACCTCACAAAATAAATTTCATGGAGAGTCACCAAAGGCAGGACTGAAATCTAAATAACAAACCTTACCCTTATTTTCTGTGCTTCCCCTCCATACCTCCCATAATGTGGTGTCTCCCAAACACCTCTGACCTTTTAACAGCTGGTGTCTCACCTTCACTTCTAAACCATCTCTTTGAGCTTCTCATTTCTCTAGGTATCTTCCATATATATATTGGAGGTATCTGTGTTTTTCTCATATTTACCTGTCTTTTGTTACATAGGGGACTAGTTAAGAACTCAGGAATAGTAGAGAGAAAATTATTTTTTGCTTCCCTAGGAATGGGATAAATGTTCAATATTTATGTTCAGCATTTCTTAAATTACTTTCTAGATTACATTGACAACACATCAGAAAAAATGACCTTTCCCATCTCCACCAAGACACTTTCATTTCTCTGATGTTAGCATTAAAAAAAAATTCAGTGTGAAGAAATATATTGTTTAGTCCTCTGGTTAGCAGGCCAGGTATGGTAAGTTGCCATTTGAAAAACAATACTTGGGAAACAAGTAAAATTTGGTAGAAAAGAAATTAGGTTTATACATGGACCACCATTCAGAGAGATAGAGAGATGTCATCCTTACAGCTCCATCTTAGGGAAGTCAGTCACATGAACTTTTGGAGGGAGTGAAGGGAGGGACAGGGAGTGTGGACTGAACAAGATCTTCATCATCCATGCATGAATACCAGTTTTATTCCATGGGGGAAACATTGCAGTTGCACTGGACCTTGACCTCCTGGGGCTATGCAAACCTATTACTTCTCTGCGAGTTAAATCTCATAGCAATTTCCTTGTGCTGTGTTAGTTGATGCAGTGGACTGAAGAATAAGAAATGTGATGCCTGCTGACTTTATCAGAAGGTGACCAGATGTTCGGGGCTATGTAAGTCAAAATAAAGGTTATTTAGCAGCTAGCATTGGGATCATTTATCGTGGCTTGACAGAATTCAGAATGCCTCACCCTGTCCAAGACAACTCCCAATGGAGCAGATTCTGTTACACCTCCAGAAGACCTCCACGGCTCTTCAAGCTTGCCACTCTTTTCCAACAACTCGATCTATTTCCCCTTCCTGACTTTGCTATCCCAGTTGTGACCAGGTTTGCTCGAACAGTGCTTTCAAGAATCCAGTCTGAACCTCAAATTACAACTTTCTCTTTTCCTACTCCAGAAAAACTTGGAATCCCTCAAGCATCTGCCATTTCCCAGTTGTAGCGAAGCTCAAATTAACTTAAATTCTATTAGGGTGGAATTACTCGGCAGTGTATTCCCTCTCTTAGAGATAGCTCTTGGAGAGATCTGTATTTAATGAGAAAGAAGAAAAGAAAGAAGGAAGGAAGGAAGGATGGAAGGAAGGAAGGAAGGAAGGAAGGAAGGAAGGAAGGAAGGAAGGAAGGAAGAAAGGAAGGAAGGAAGGAAGGAAGGAAGGAAGAATGGAAGGAAGGATGGATGTGGGAGGGAGCAGGGAAGGAGAAAGAAAAGAAATGAAGGAGAAAGGGAGGGAGAGAGAGGGGTAGGAATTGAGAGAGAGGAGAGAGAGAAATGAGAGAGGGAGATATTGAATGAATGAAATCACGGTGTGAGCCTGAAGTCTGGAGTTTATTGAGGATTTAGAAGCCTGACCTGAAGACTAGGTAGGTACCAGATTTAAGTGAACACTTGCAACCAGTATAGATAAAGTAGTATGACCCAAATGAAGTGCGATAATGCACTTAAGACTGCAAAGACAAATCTGTATTTCAGTTTCTATTCTTTATTGTTATTTGAGTGGAAGCTTTCTAAGTGAATAAGTGCCAGCATTATTCCTCCAATCACTACCTTTGAGAGTACATACTTAGGACATCATAATTAATAAATGTATGTTCTCTGACTGGGCAGCTATGGTTTCCCTAGTTCTCCAGCTTGCAGATGACCACTGTGAGACCATTGGCTTCTGATTGTGTGAGCCAACCCAATAAACCCTTGCTTATAACCAAATACATGCTTCTGGTTCTGTACTTCTGGAGAACCCTAACTAGGACAACAGGCTTTATAATTCATACAGATAAATTTCTGACACGCAGTGAAAACCATGAGGAAAGTAACATTTCTTCTATGCCATAGTTAGACAAAGTGGGACACAGAGTCAGTAAGTAATTTTCCCCATGTATGTAGCCAGTAAATGGTGGCGCAGGGTTTGAATCTTGTCATTTTTACACACACACACACACACACACACACACACACACACACACACACAGAGTTTGCTGTGTTTTGAACCCAGAGCTTTGTGCAGGCTAGACAAATGCTCTACCATTGAACCTATACCTTAGCTCGGCAGAGTTATATTTTTTTCTTGTTTGGTACCTTCTTACCTGGGTCCTAAATGACCTAGGACTCTGATTTGTTCAAGTGTTACATTATCTGGCAGTTTTTCCAAGGAAGTGGGAAAGCTTTATTAGCTGAGAACAGACATTTCTTCCTCACAGAACCTGAATTGTGTCTACCAGGCACCACGCTGAATGTCAGTACTGCAAAGATATTTCAGAAGCCTGCAGCAAGGGTTAAATCAAGTAATACATGGAAAGCTGTGGCAAACTCTTTCCCATTTAAACATGGTGTAAAGTGGCTATTGATGGATGACGTCCTAATCCAGGGCAGCAGCCAGTCCTCCTCCTGCCACTAACTAAAGGCTGAAGCTTGGTCTAATACACTGTTAGCAGTGCTGAAGCTCCTTATAACTCAGGGCTCAGGCCTTTTCCATACCATTTTTCCCAGTGACTGTTAGTATTATCCCCACCTCTGGTCCTCAGCTCCACCTAGCCCTGATCTCCTCCCTGCCCTGGAGTTTCCGCCCTAAGGCTGGCCACTTCCTCTCTCTGGGCGTTTAGGCATGCACTTACCTCACTTCCGCCCTCACTTCCTCCCACAGACCTGCCTGCCACTCAGATGGGGCAGGTGCCGTGTGCTCCCTCTCCCAGGAAGATATGGCCCCTCTAACAAACCTTATAATAATCTTTCTCCTGTGCCTGCCTGTCTCTGCACGATAGTCGTGAAGGATTCCTACAATGACCACTTAAAAATTACTTTATTATAAATGAAGAGTTACATTCTTAACCAACAGAGTACAATACCTCACACTAATGTACTTTGAATAAATACTGGTCAATTTGAAACTGAGTCTCCCCCACTTCTATGTCTATCTCTGACAAGGCCTTGCTAAACACTGTAGGCTGGTCTCAAACTCCCTATCCTCCCACCTCAGCTTCCTTAGTGTTAGGGTTAAAGGCATGTGCTTTGTCACCCAGCTAGTATATCTCTTCAAAGACTTTGCTTGATTTAACAAGCATACTACTTTGGAGCCCAACCTTAGACCAAGCTTCAGCCTTTAGTTAGTGGCAGGAGGAGGGCACATATTGTCAGCTGAAGGGAACCTGGCTGCTGCCCTGGATTAGGACGTCATCCATCAACAGCCGCTTTACACCGTGTTTAAATGGGAAAGATTTTGCCACAGCTTTCCGTGTATTACTTGATTTAGCCCTTGCTGCAGGCTTCTGAAATACTTTTGCAGTACTGACATTCTGTGTGATGCCTGGTAGACACAATTCAGGTACTGTGAGGAAGAAATGTCTGTTCTCAGCTAATAAAGATTTTCTACTTCCTTGGAAAAACTGCCAGATAATGTAACACTTGAACAAATCATAAGTGAGCCAAAAGTAGTGTCATAAAAGAATTTGACTTCAATGCTGTAACGATGCTAGCCCAAATAACCATATAAAGACTTGGGCGTTTTTGTGGTAGCAATATTCAGAGGGAACTAGACTTTGATAAAATAAGTTGTTCTCCATGTGACAATGTTGGTGAAGCAGAATCCTCATATTCTTGGCAAGGGGGAGGGGGAGGGCACAGAAATGCTGTAAACTCTGTCAATGTTCAGCCCCATTTGGTGAATTCAGGTCAGAGAGGAGATGAGAAGAGAGGGGTGGAAAGGGAGGAAAAGGAGGGGAGGGAAGCAGGCAGGAATGTGACTCAAGACTGCACAACTAGAAGTTGGTGCCTATGTACAGTTTCCAGGAGAAAAATATGCACTGTGATTGGCCACATGGGAGAAAGATCATCTTGAACCCTGTTCCCCAGGTCAGCATCTTCTGCTGCTTCCTTCTTGCCATGTCCAGCAGGCATGCCCAACTCTTTGATGGTCTGTGTCTTCAACAACCATGAATCACAGACAAACACAAATAATTTATTATGCTCTGTAGACAGCCAGTTGAAGGATCATCCTTTGAGAGGTTAAATTTCTCATGATTCTGTACAAAACCAATCTCAGAGAAATGTTGCATTGATTATATTTAGTAGCTGTTGAAAATTACAAGGCATTTGGCTGCCAGAAGCTTTACTTGCAACCCCACCAAACTAAAGGTCTTTAATCTGTTTCTTCTAAAGAGGCTCAGGTGTCTCATAAAGGCAGCCTTCAGAAATTCTGCAAAGGCTCTGGAGTTTGATCCCAACAGGGGAATGTATGTAATTACTGAGTGGGGGCAGAGGAACTTATAGATATTAAAAAGAAAAATGATGATGAGAATTTAGAAGTGTATTATGAAATGATTATAGTGGTTCAGTCAGTATTGCCTGCCAAAATTCTAATAATCAGGTATACCTTAAAAAGTTTCTAGGAATCTTGTCAGTTTTATCACCTTTTTTCAGATGAGTTGACACCTGCATGAACTCTGTTGTGTTAAAGTATCAAAGTTATTTATGATTCTTATAGCACAGAAGAGAGGGAGGCAGCTGCTGATGGCTGCTAGCTGCCTAAATCACCTGGCTATCTATCTGATCTTTTACTTAATAAGTTGTGGTGGAGCTGTCTATCAAATCTGTTCACTTTCTGTAACAGATAGGAAGTCTTTAGAGTCAGCTTGTCCCAGAGCTTTCTGTGAACTGGGGAAGGAGTTGTAGCCAAAGACTACTTTATTTAAATTCATAAGTGGTGGATGTCTTTCTTGTTATTGTTGAAGTTTGAATTAATTAATTAATTTATTTATTTATTTATTCATTTATTTATTTCATCAGTCCTGGGGCTTGAACTGAGGGCCTGGGAGCTATGTCCTGAGCTTTATTGATCAAGGCTGGTGCTCTACTACTTGAGCTACAGCTCTGCTTCTGATTTTTCAGTTGTTAATTAAAGATAAAAGTCTCATAGACTTTCCTACCATGATCCTCACATCTCAGCTTACTGAGTTGCTAGGCTTCCAGGGATAGGCCACTGACATCTGGCTGAATTTTTTAGAATTAGAAATTATTTTATTATTTATATATTTATATTTATTATTCATTATTTTATTATTATATCTATTTTTATTTTAATTTTATTGTCAAGGTTATGTACAGAGGAGTTAAAGTTACATAAGTAAGGTAATGAGTACATTCCTTGTCAAACTTGTTACCCCTTCCCTCTTTCTCTCCCCTCATCCCCCCAAATTTTACAGATCTTTTCTAATATAGTGTCTTGTGAGTATTATTTATTTTAAAATACTTATAAAATGAGCAGGGCACCAGTCTCACATCTATATTCCTAGAAGTTTGAGATCTGAAGATTGTGATTCAAAGTTAGTGGACAGGAAAGCCTATGAAACTCTTATTACCAATTAACTAGCAAAAAGTTAGAAGTAGAGCCATGGCTCAAGTAATAGAGCACCATCCATGAGGGAAAATGTTAAGAGACAGTGCCAGGCCCTGGGTTCAAGCCTGGCATGCATATGTGCACATGCACATACATGCACACACACACACACACACACACACACACATACACAAATGATAAATTTAAGCCTTCAAAACTAAGATGCATAAAAAGTCCTCCAAAATACCCACTGCAAATGTCTCAGGAATATATTTCCAAACATCTAATCCCTAGCACTACTCTCTCAGTCCTTATCACCGCTACACTCGGCTAGGGTGCTCTGCTCATTATTCCACATGCTGGACTCCTCTACCCTTGGAAATACTTCCATCTTTGCTACACCTTGGTGTTGCTATTTGCCCTCCGATATGAGTTACATGCTTGTTCTTTTTCCAGCATCCTCTCATAGGAGCATTTAGCATCGTCATGGTATCTCTTTTATACACCCTGTTCTTTTCTAGATCTGTTTTCTTCATTTGTATTTAATTCTTTCATTAATTAGACTTATACTCTTCTAGCTACATCCCAATGAAATTATTGCCAAAGTCAATGCAAAGTTGTAAGTATTATTAATGACTCAATGGAATGCAATATGACCTGCTTGATTTCTTGTATTTATATTTATCTGGGAGTAAGTAATTCTCTAATACTTTTCATACGTATACATAATATTGCTATATTCCCCCCAACATATCTGTAAAGTACTCACAATATTATTTAAGTGAGCTTATTTGCTATTTCCTTACAATACTATTTCCTTATAATAGTATTTATGCTGACTTATTACCCTACTCTTGTATACTTATGCACGGTTCCTATAAATTACATATAATAATCTGCACATCAGCGATGATGCTCATTAAGCTCCTTGCTGCAAACAAGAACACCAGAAGGGAACATACTACTTTGACAGAGTTAGAATAGAGAGGAAAACTTAGTAGAGAATATTTACAAGACTTTGGGTATTTAGTCTCAGTGGTATAGAGATGTGGATTTACTGGGCTTGGGTAATATTAGTAGGAGAAAATTGGTTAGAACCAGGGAAGAATGCTCTTGAAGTAAGTCTTAATAAGTATAGTGTTTGATAAATGACTGGCTCACTGTTTTTTTAAATTGAAAAGCTATTTGCCAAAATGAAAAATTATTTGCACAGACAAATTGGTTTCTAAGAATTTCCAAAAGTAAACAGTGACATTATTAATTTCCTGCCCTGTCCTTCTGAGCAAAAGAATAAAGTTATTTTGACAGAAATTTCAATTTTCCACTATGGTAATTAAGCTCTACACAGTTCTTTTCTTCTTCTCGAATTTCCTTCTTCTCCTCCTGTTCACCCCTTCTCTTCTTTTCTCTATTTCCTTCCTTTCCTTCTAATGAAGGCTTTCATCTTAGGGAGCCACCCATTCACATTGTCTGGATGCTGTGGCATCCTGGATATTGTGTGAATTCTCTCTATTATACTATGGTGTCAGATTTTAATCATAATCTGGCAGAGCACATCTAGCAACTTCCTTTCCTTTCCTATCCTCCTTTGCGTTTCCCTCCCCTTTTCTCCTCTCTTCTTTCATCTTCTTCTCTCTCCTCTCCTCTATTTTGCCCCAAGAGTTTAAATGCCCAAAAGCATTTTCATTCCATTTTGGTTATTTAACTAATAGACTGGCGGTATATAATTCTAGAGTAAAACTATACTTTTCATAATATTCAAGACAGTAAACTATTGTGCTCTGGGTTCCTATATTGCTTTGGAAAAGTTGTGATGTCTGATTTATCACTTTATAACTATGCGCCTTAGAATATCCCAGTTTCAATCAATAATCTGGACCACATGCTTAGAAATATCCCACATTAATACTTCTGTAATTTTTTCATTTTCTGGAATATTTGTTTATCTGATGGTTTATAGTCCTTGTTAACTATTCCCAATTATCTTTTAATCTATTATTTTCTACTTCTTGCCTTGTGATCATTTTCTGAAAGGTTTTTTTTTTTTTTGTCGGTCGTGGGGCTTGAACTCTGGGCCTGGGCGCTGTCCCTCAGCTCTTCAGCTCAAGACGAGCGCTCTACCACTTGAGCTACAGCGCCACTTCCGGTTTTCTGGTGGTTTATTGGAGATAGGAGTCTCACGGTCTCTCCTGCCCGGGCTGGCTTTGAACCGCGATCCTCAGATCTCAGCCTCCTGAGTAGCTAGGATTACAGGCGTGAGCCACCAGCGCCCGGCTTGAAAGGTTTTTTTTTTTTTGGCCAATTACTTCCTAGCTTTCAGATGGTGCTTGGTACCTTAATATCCTACTATTTTGTCTCCCATTCTATTTTGTCTCCCATTCTCCTCCTCTGTGTAGATTAATACTCTTTTTATTACTTCACTGAAAAATCTGCTAGGAATTCAAGAAAATTGGGTACAACTATTTTCCGATTTGTATATGTAACCATAAGTTTATAGTTATTGGCATGAAATTTTGTCAGTTTATTTTTCTCCTTTTAAAAAGATGAAATAATAATAAATAAAAAGTTACCTATAATGTTGATTTTTTTAAGAAATAAATTTTGATGGCTGCATCATCTCTGACTCATAATTCATCTGCTTCTGAAGGTCATAACTTTGATTTCCTTAGCACATACAAAATAAATCTATGTATTAAAAATTTTCATTTATTTTCCAACTATTTTTTGTTTATTTATGACATATTTAAGGTAAGTAAAGTCCAACTGAAGACAGTATGAATACTTTATCATAGATTTTTATGCAGTTTTGTTGGCCTCAAGAATCAATAGCCCAAATTTGGTTCCCTTGACATACAGAGCTGCAGAAAGTCTTAGAACTCTTTTACCACCTCAAAACTACATCTGCCAAAGGTGAACAGAATTGCCTTAATTAATTTTATTAAACTCATATCACAGAGCAAGAGACTAACAATCAAATGCCAGAGTCCACAGGGACTTTGTCCCATTCCTTTTTCTTTGAACCTAAAAATTTCTTCTAAAACTCACTACTCTTCTACATGATCAACAGCTGTCCCTCATTTCCCTCTCACCTAAAAAGGATAGTTAAGCTGTAGTCATCTTTCCACTTCTTTGATTTTTCATATTTTGTATCCATGGTCCCTAGATTTATGCATAGCAATAAATTTTTCTCCCACTAGCTGATCTACTGTCTATTTTATAGACTATAATAATCAAAATGTCACAGGGAAGTCTCAAGTCTTCTATAGTTTTGTGGTAAGCAGTGAATGAATTCATGCTTCCAGAATAGGAGACTTCAATAAAAGACAATATTTTCTCAATAGAGAAACTATCAAAAGCCAGCAGAGAGAAAAAAAAAGGAAGAAATTCCTATGTCTTGGTCTCTGCCGAGAAATTCCTATGTCTTGGAATCCGTATGAGCGGCAAAAGTCTATCTTGAGCTTTTCCTTTCCAAATTCAGATGGACAAGGAAAAAACATTTATTAAAAGAACAGCTCATCAAATTTGAATTTGTCAAAGTACCTACTAGTTGTTGAATTTTAGCTTTATTTCTGTCATGTGTGGTTCATTATAAGGAGGAAATCATAGTTAAGGGTTGCTTTTTTTTTCTGTACTGGGGATTGAACTCAGTTCCTCACACTGAGGAACTTGCCTCTTTTGCTCAAGGTTGGTACTTTTCAACTTGGGTCACTCTTCTGCTTCCAGCTTTTTTTTCTGGTTAGAGATAGGAGAATTATTGGCTTTTCTGCTTTGGCTTGTTTTAAACCACAATTCTTAGATATAAGCTCTTGAGTATCTGGGATAGGCCTGAGCCACCAGCACATGGCTTATCTTGTTCTTTTAAAACAAAATTGTTAATGTTATTAGAAAGGTGATATACAGAAGGAAGGGGTGACATCTAAAAAGAAATGTACTCATTACCTGATTTATGTAATAGTTATCTTTTTTATGTCTTTCAAGTTCAGGTTTTGAATAAGGCACTTTATTTCTTTGTATCCACCACCATAGTGTAAGTTACACCATGGTGTAAGTTGTTGAGCTTATTTTAAGGGGCTAGCCAATTAGCTAGGAGCAGAAACTGTCTGTTTTTCTTAAAGGGACTGTGTTACATCATTTCTGCTTTTATTGCCTTCTTAACAGTGAGGGTTCTTTGATTTCCTGATCTGTCTTTGGGAGAAATTTTGGATCTGGAGAGTGACTGCATACATCTTCTTTGGAGTGCATGTCTTGCACTTATTAGTTTTATATTAAGGCTGACTGGTTTGTGCTACTTTGGGTCTCATTCTTTGGTTCCGAATTTTGGTTTATATTCAGAGCATCGCATGAAGTTTTTCTCTTCGAGCTAAAAATAGAAGTATATATGAAGAAAGAATAAATATTGTCCCTTGTTCTTGAAAGCCACAGGAACTTGTCTCCTTGCCTTTAAATGTTTGAATTTACTACAAATATCAGGTCATTGAAACCACTGTCCTGTGCTTCAATGGAAGCAGAAAGATTTTTCTTTTAAGTTCTGTACTCAAAGTGCCTTGAATAAAAGCAGAGATTGAAGCTGTAATTTTTAAGTCCTCTCTGACATATCCTACTTTCTTATGACAACTCTTAATTGGCTGAAATCTGCTTAGTATGTGCTCTGAAACCTGCTCACTGTGTTTTCTTTGGAAAATGAAGTTTCTCCACTTTGCTTCCAGTAGGATCATATCTGGCCATTTGCTTTGCCCCTTCTGACCTGCAATCTTCTATGAAGTCCTTTTAACCTTGGATGTGTTCTCCTCTGAGACTTACCTTCTCTATTTGTTGACCAATGGTTGAAAAACTATTCAGGAAAATATTGTACATTTAGCTGCCACATAAGAGCATCTGAGACCTCCAGAAGAACAAAGAGAAGACAGTATTGATCCTTCCTGGGTCCTCTGTATCCAGAAAGACATAGGAACTCAGGAGTCAGGGAAAGGTTCTTCTGGGTCTGAAGTTATGCTCTATTTACCTCCTTGATTTCTTTGTCTTTCATGGATACCAAGGGTTACTTTATGCTCTGAGAAGACACCTCATCTTTGGGCTTGCCATATTCAAGGGTATTGTCAAGAACTACAATTTTGTTCAAGCCCTGGGGCTTGAACTCAGGGTGTAGACATTGTCTCTAAGCCTTTTTGTTCAAGGCTAGCACTCTGTCACTTAAGCCACAGATCCACTTCCAGCTTCAGTAGTTAACTGAATATAAGAGTCTAATGGGGCTGAGAATGTGACTTAATGGTAGAGTGCTTGTCTTGCATGTATGAAGCCGTGGGTTTGATTCCTCAGTACTACATAAACAGAAAAAGCCAGAAGTGGCACTGTGGCTCAAGTGGTAGAGTGCTAGCCTTGGGCAAAAAAAGTTCAGGGACAGTTCCCAGGTCCTGAGTTCAAGCCCCAGGACTCAGGGGATAAAAAGAGTCTCATGGATTTTTCCTGCCTGGACTGGCTTTGAACCATGATATTCAGATATCAGTTTTCTGAGTAGCTAGGACTATAGGCATAAGCCACCTGCACCTGCCTAATAGCTTTAATATTTAAGATAGTAGTTGTGTTATTACAAGTCCAGGCTTTTCATCTCATTTCTCTATGTTCTTAGACAAGAAAAAACCTCAAATTTCTGATTGGATCAGATAGTTGGCAAATGGCAGTTTACGGCAAGAAAAGATTTTGGAATGTTTTGCCAGAGATCCCTAAGTCTTAGTGGAGCCATGGCTTGATAGAACACTTAGAGATGAATGTAGCACCAGCTGCTGAGAATTGAGGATCTCCAGTAAGAGGCTGAGCATGGACTGGGCTAACTAGCTTTGTGTGGCCACTAGCCTTAAATCAAAATGAAAATTTTTATAAGAATCTGCAATTTAAAAAAATGACTTTCTCTCTAACCAGAGTTAATTAGGGCAACAGGTAGAAATTTTTTTGTTGTTTTTGACATATTGTATTGACTTCTATTTGAATGATATTATGTGCAAAAAATGTAGTTTATGTGTGCTTTATGTTGGTAATGGTTGGTAAACAATGTAAATTAAGATGACCCACTCTCTAGCATGCTTGCTTTGCCACATTTGGGATACCTGGATGGGCAGCAAATTTCTTTCTTTTTTAAAATTTTATAAGTTTTTTATTGTGAAAATACTGTGCAGAGGGTTTACAGTTACATGAGCAAGTTAATGAGTAAATTTCTTATCAAGCATTGTTGCCTCCTCCTTTGTTTTTCCCCTACCATCCCTTCCCTCCCACCTCCATAACTACACTCCTTCCCCCAACCCTCACCACAAATTGTAAAGTTCGTAGTGTCTTGTACATCTCATTATTACAATGGGTCAACCTGTATCACTATTTAAACGTTTTGTTTTTTCCCTTCCTCTCCCCAAATTATCCCGACATCAAATACAGCGAAAACAGGGGTTATACTGTGGGAGAGGGACATACAAAAAAAATCACATGGTACCTTATAAATACGTTAGAAACAATAGCAAGCAAGAAAAAAACACTTGTTTCCCTATCTTGGGGTTCATTTCGCTTAACTTCATCTTATCTGGTCATATGTACATAGCTTTTGACCTTTTCTACTTGTCCCAGACATATACTAGTTATTGAAAATAAAGGAAACCATGGGACCTATGTTTCTTTGGGCCTGGCTTACTTCACTTAAGATGTTTTCCAAGTCCTTCCATTTCCTAACAAATGGAGCGATGTCTGTCATTCTTTCTGATGGAGGCATAGAATTCCAGTGTGTGTGTGTGTGTGTGTGTGTGTGTGTGTGTGTATTACATTTTATTGATCCATTCATCTACTGAGGGCATCTGGGTTGGTTCCATACCTTATCTATGGTAAATAATTGGGCAGCAAATTTCTAAAGAAGTCAGCTGATATATTTTCTGGCAAAGAGTTTACAATTCTGATAAGAGCCATCTTTCCATTCCTGTCTCTCCCCTCTTTTACACACAAAATGTTATTATTACTATACAAACATAGTTGTTACAATGAAAAAAAGACAGCAATATAATTAAAACTATGAAGGAAAGGTATAGAAAATTTCTGTCTAAAAGAGCTAATATAAAAATAATTTACTTTGTATTACATTTAAATTATGTGGTATGAGAAATAGAAAAATAGAAATAATTCTCTCATTTAGAAATATGGATGTGTGTTTTGTGTTTATGCCAATCCTGATATGTGTAATCCATATATTTAGATATAATTTAAATAGACAAAATGCTATACGAGAGAAAAACAGCTATCACTTGAACTCGAGGCCAGCTGATTACTCAGTTCTTAACTAATGCTTTCCAAGTGAAGTGCCATTACTTGGACTCTGTAAGATCTGTTTTTTTGACAAAGTCCTATACTTTCATCTTCTTACAAAGCACATTAAAATGAATTTAAATGGTGTAAAAACAATCCCCCTCAAAACACAAATAGAAACAAAAGACAGTCACAGAAGAAATCTAATTCAACTTTGGGCTTTTATACCAGTATCCATTAATTACTATTTTTCATCTGGACTTCTTGTTATCTGAGAAAAAAAGATCAAAACAAAACAAACTTTTTATGCCTCCATAAGAACATTTTAAGTTATTTGAAATCATTTCTCACTCATATAGACCTAACATGTGATCACAATTATTTTAAGAGTTTCACCCTTTCAACATTTTCACCCATCTCTCCTGTACTCATTCCTTCCATCAGTCTTCTTAATTCTGTAAGGTATATTTTGGATTCTTGATTTCTTGTTTACCCTTTTCCCTTGGCCCCACCCCTTTGCAGTACCTGCTTTCTGGTGTTTTATTTTACTAAATTTTGACTTTTATTTAATGGGAAGTTTCCAAAGGGTTATTGCCAGGTCCTAAGATAATATTTCATTATTTAAACATTATATTAAGAACAGCCATTAAAGAAATTAGCATACTTTGTGTATCTCTCGCCACACTAACTTTCCAAGACTTTCCTCATGAGTTGGCTATTATACATTATTATTGCTTGTTAATTATGGGTACTTTATATATTTTATGTAAAAGTTATATTTGCCTGTGTGGCTTTTTTGCACAATTATACTTAATGCTAGGTTTAATTGGTTTTGACTCTCACTTTTTCAGGATTTTCCATTCATAACTTCTTGTTTAATTAATTATCTGTTTGGTAAAAGTACGCCTTAAACATTTGTTCTTCACAAAGAATGGTTAACCTAGCAATAACAGCATAGTGACAAATAGGCAGTTTTAAAGAATAAAATTGTTCTCTCTTTCTCCCTTGTACAGTCTTAGACAATGAAATGAGCTTGCCAGGGCCCTTGGATTACATATCGGATAAAACTACTTAAGGGCTTCAAGAAATACTTCCAGGAAGTTAAGCAAACAGCAACGTGCCATTTGTACCAACTCAAAGGGCAGAACTGCAGTGGCCTATAGTGCTCTGGTGACAGAGTCTGGGGTTCAGGTTCCTTTATTCTGACAATTAAAGAACTAAAAGGTCTGGGAAGTGCTTAAAGCAGACAGAGCAGGTTGGTTTAAACAAAAGTAAGAAGGAAAGAAACAGTTAAATATACTCCTTGTACAAGGAGGGTTCCTAGAACTGGGTATCTGTAGTCACCTGCCCTACCAGCTATATATAGGATCCCTTACCTTCTTTCTTCCTTAGGGAGGGTTCCTGGCTCTTTTGGTGGAAGGATGCAGATGTGCTCTGGTGTGTGTGTGGGATCTTGTGATTAGCTCTCTCCTCTCTATTGAGTCATCTCCTCCATGAAAGGCAAGTGTCTCTTTGAGTCATGGCTCCCTCAAGTTGTAGCTACCATCTCCTCCTGCCTAGCTGGGGAGCCCTAAGCTCCCCCACTGGGACTGCACCCTGTACCTTGCCTACACTTTAACCCCAGTTCTCCAGCATCCCTGGATGTTCTGAGTTACCTTGGAGCTTACTAATTTTATATTTTGCTTGTTTCTTTATGAGAGATAATACCAATGCTTCTGAGACAGCTGCTTACACAGATGGGGTTAAGCTGCCAACATTCAGCTGCTCTTTGCTTTTTGCTTTAGCTTTTCAATGAACCATGGTTTTCACATGGTGCTCTGCTGCACCAGATAATAAACATCTACCAAGCACATTACTCAGTGGTCCAATAGCCAGTCTTTATCCCATACCATGCTTTTCAAATCAAAGGTTTTAAGGGAAATTTTTGTTTGAAAGGCTTTTCTGCATACTTCCTATTGGCATTTATTTTTATTCAGTGAGGTTACTGGAAGTCAACCTTCTGTGAATTCTGTGTCTTCTCATCAGCGCTTCATGTAGAATTCCCCAGGATTCTAACTCCCAGTGGAATTTCTTAGTGGTTACTAACACTAATGACAGCTTATTCTTTTTTTTCTATGCATTTTATTCCATTGATGTTTTATTGATGGTTTTAAAAGTGATTTTTACTGTCTTCAGATTTTACTATTTAGCCACATAGGTGCACTACATAAGGTAGCACCTAGGTGAAGGAAAGATACATTAACTTGCTTTGAAGCATGTGATGCAAGCGTGTGCAGTGCCTTATCTCCTGCATGACTTCCCAATCATGAGCTCACCCAACCTTCATGTTAGTTGGGGGGAAAGTTTATAGGGCTGCATACATATAGAACTGAGTCCAAATTTTATACTTCAGCTGGAGAAGGGTACACATATTCCAGAGAATCTGAACCATTGACAGTTGCAATATTCAGTGTCTTGTGACTTGGATAATGCTTTCCTTTTTCTCAAGAGTTTGCCTCAGCTTGCCTCCATTCTGATTCTCAAGGCCAATCAAACCTCCCCAAATGTTATCCTAAGAGCTTTTAAAGTTAGAACTAATATGCAATGTAAGCCACACATTCACCTTCCTTAACACAATGCCAGCTTAGCATCATCTATAGAGTTGGTGTCCTCTTGCCTCAAAGTCAAACACTTCAGTTTGCTTATTTCCTAAGCGATTTCTTTACTTATGGAGAGTACTTTCCATACTTCCAGCAAATATGAAAAACTATTTGAGAAATAGAAAAAGAATCTCTCCCCAGCACCTTAGATAATGTTACTTTGGAGTTTAAGTTTTCATTTTCACATAAGCCCAGTGCTCTCTTTTTCATAAATTTGTTCATTCAACTTGCTTAAGTTTGGTTGACTCATAAGCAGGCAGGCTCTCTAAATTAGGCTCTTTGATTCTTTACCAGCCTTATTTCTGTCATTAGTTAAAAATCTCATTAGTAAACATTCAGCTTTCTACTTCTATGACAAATTTTGGAATGAATTCCAAGGGCTTTGCTTCCATATAAAACTAAGTAAGAGAAAAAAGAAAGAAAAAAGGAAAATCGAAGTTCATTATTTCTGTTATCCTTGAGGCAAAGGTTTTCTTATAATTTGACAAATAGGATTCATAGCTTGGTGATAATTCAGGTAGCATATATTATATAAGTGCCAAGAAATGTACTCCCAAAATATTTTCCCCAGACTCTGACAGCATGTACAAAATATTTATAAATGATGTATTCTGCATTTTTAAAAATAATTACATTCCTAACAACACTTTTTTACATATTCCTTACCCCACAGTTCACATTTCTCTTAAGAAATTAATCCACATCTTTTCTGGAATGTATTTTTTAGAGGAATTTCTCATTGCCTCACTGATTTGTGAGAACAAGCAATTTGGACAATAATTTTAAAATGTTATAATGATTAAATAAATCACCTTAAATAAGTTGCTTAGAGAAAATTCTCTTGCTTGAGACAGAAGGAAAATAAAAAAGGGAGGAATTTTTTTCTGCTCACCTTGAAGGGCTGTAGTTGACAGCTCATAACAAAGAGCAAACCAGAAGAGAAACACACAGAAAATTTATCTCACCACACTTTCACAAGACCCAGATATCCAGGGCATGAATTATCCATTTTTATGCTTTGTGCTACAGTTTGGATCTGAAATGTTTCCCAAAGGCCTGCGTGTCCCAGACTTGTTCCCCAGACTGTGGTACTAGCAGACAATGATGGAACATTTAGGAGGGATGACCTAATGGGAGGAATTTAGGTCATTGGGAATGTGGGCTATTGGGACCCAACCCCTTCTTTTAACTCCCTTTGCTTCCCATCTGCCAGGAGGTGAATAGTTTCCTCTGACAAATTCCCAGTGGGAATGGGCCATAGGCCCAAGTGACCGTGGACTGAGATCTTTGAAACTGTGAGCCAAAATTACGTCCTTCCTAAAAGTGGATTATGTCAAATATAGTGTTACAGTACCAGAAAGTGGTGAATTTTTGGTTTAACAAAGCATGCCAGCTGTGTAGAAATGAGGTTGGAGAAAAGAATATGATGCTAACAGATTGAGGGAAAGACCCAGCAAGTCTGTCTAAATTCTTCTCAGCTCGTCTCTGTAGTATTCTTTCCTCTTGGATGTTTTGCAGGATGCTTTCTAGAATAAGGGCCTCTAATCAAATATGTCAGGTTGGAATTGCGTACTGACCGGCTATTCATGAAAAGGTAGGGAGATTAAAGTAATATTTCTAGGATTTATGCTGGCTGTGAGAAAAAGGAATTGTGGTTTAATTCTACTTCCTATTGTTTGCCTCAGAAGAAAATAGTAGGTGAGGGAAGGAGGATAGAAGAAAGTCAGAAAGATGCTTGCTTCTTAGGTAGCTTTGTTTGTTTGTTTGTTTTGGGGGGGGGTCCAGTTGTGGGGCCTGAACTCTGGGCCTGGGCACTGTCCCTCAGCTCTTCAGCTCAAGGCTAGTGCTCTACCACTTGAGCCACAGTGCCACTTCCAGCTTTTTCCTTTTTTCTTATGTGGTGCTGAGGAATTGAAACCAGGGCCTCATGCATGCAAGGCAAGTGCTCTACCACTGAGCCACCTTCCCAGCCCTTAGGTAACTTTTTGAACTTCACTTTGGCGTATTAATTTCTGAGCCCCAGTAAGACTTGTTTTTAAATTGCAACAAGATTCGCGTTACTGGAGTGGTTCATTCGTTTATCATTAATAACCCCAAATTCTCTTTCTGCATTCTGTTCAGAGGAATACACTGGAGATCATTAATTCTTTCTTGTCAGAGTCCTGAGAATAACAATTGATATAAAAGGCTGTATTTGTTGGAATGCGGGTAGGATGCAAAGCTTCCCCCTGGCTCCACTCCTATAACCAACCCACTATGCAGCCTATATTCTGGGTTCTATTCCTTCCATTGCCCAGGTGTCACCAATCAACATTGGCAATGCTGAATTTTACCTGAAGCCTGTTTTCCTAGAGTACTGCAAAGGTTATAACAGCAAAAGGAAAGCTTTCACTCATTTTGTTCCTAAGAAGTTTGCTATTGAGATTTCCCTCAGGACTCAGACTTGGGTATTTCTACCTTTTTACCTATGCCAAGGCCAGACATACACCCTTCAAATTCCTGTTCTCGGGCTCATATCTACTCAGTAGAAACACCTTTCCACCCTGATCAAGGGAACCAAAGAACATAACCAAACTTTCACCAGAACACTGAAATTTAGTTCACTCTCAGTGTGAGCTAGCCAACACCAGAAAATAAGCTGCTGCTCCAGGCAGAGATCCCTGACTTGCTACCAATCATGCTGTAACTGGAAATTCAGTTCTTTCCAGCCTGTTTATTCCTTTCACTGAAACTGAAGACTTTTCCCTAGCCTTTGAGTCACTTGCAGGTATTCTGTCCCAGCATTGTTCCTATTGCCATAGTGTCCTACTCCCATGGCCGTGGTGCCTTCCTTTCCTTTGAATTGATCTTTTTGAATAAAATATTTATTCAGCTCATATTGTAAAATACTTGGCAACATACCAGGTCCTGGTGGCTTTTGTCTATAATCCTAGATACTCAAGATGCTGAGTTTGAAGCCAGTCTGGAAGACAAATGTGAGAAACTCTTATCTCCATTTAGCCATCAAAAAGCCAGACATGGCTCCAATGGTTGAGTACCAGCTTTAACTAGAAAAGCCAAGTGCAAACCCCCATTAGCATCACACACATATATACCCACACCCACACCCACACATGCCAAAACAAAAACAACAAGAAAACTTGATAACATAAACTATGACAATATTTACAACACAATACTATAAAATATAACATTTGGCATGTCAAATGTTGTATTTTGGTTTTTTATAGTTTTTTTTTTTGGATGGGACTGAGTGAATTGTCAGTATAATTTTCAGAGACTTCAGCCAGAGGAGAGTCCAAGAGGGTAGAATGCTAAAGATAGATTTTATAGTTTTCTCCTCCCATATCTATTGAATTCCATTGTTAACAAATAAAATATACTGGAGTCCACTTTGTCCATCTAGCTACTATTTGTTTGAACATAGTAAAAGGAGAAATGAGAGTAGAATTGTGGGAACAGGTGGATAAAATAGAAAGAGAGCCTGATCAATAAGGTGGAGGTTGAGCCTGAACATCACCAGTTTTCACTTTCTCGTGTTTACTAAGCAGCTAGGGAAACTGCTTTGAAGTGACTTCGAATGCCTGTGAGGGTCTTGGGCATTCCAGCCAACCTGGAACTAGCTTCAGGGATACCTCAGAAAGAACAAATAACAGCCACCGGATGGCACCAAACACTGTTCTCAGAAAAGGCAGATTTATATATGATAAGATTGACCCAGGTGCAGAAGCTTCTCAGCTCAACTGGCTATCTATTCAGGGCCTGAACCACTCAGTCATGCCAACTTTGCACTGCATTTTAACTTTTGGCCCTCAGTGATCATGTTATCACCTTAAAAAAACATAGTTCATTACCTTCTTAATGAGAAATTCAAATAGAAATAAATTTTCTTTATCTTAAAGGCATTTATTTATTTGGATCCAGATAGGTGCCTATAAAAACATGTAAAAAAGACACAATAATAGTGTATTTAGGGGCCCCTAATTGAAATCTATATCCAATATTGTCAAAAATGTTGAGAGGTTAAAGCTGGAGGGGGAAAATAGACTATTGAAAACTGAGAAACAGTGCTCTTTTCTCTAGAAGTGGGGATTAATACTCTTGGGAGTTCCATTGTTTTAGGAAATCATTTTGATGGAATTTTTCAGTCACACAAATATAATAGTAAAAAGGCTACAGATAGAGATGAAGACATTGGGAAAGCAGACATTCAACGTGGGGAAACTACTGTGCAGAAGACATTCCTTTGCTGCATACTTAGATGAGCTCTTTCAATAAAGCAACACTTGTTCATTCATTCATTCATTCATTCATTCATTTATGTATATATTTATTTATTTTGTGTGCAGGTTTTAGGGTATGAATTCAGAGCCTCACAACTCTTGCTTGGCTTTTTATACTCAAATCAACAGTTCTATCACTTGAGGCACAACCCCACTTCCAGTTTTTCGCTGGTTAACTGGAGGTAAGTGTCTCCAGGAGGCACTCATGTTTCAAGTGAGCCTGGGCTCTCTTTGAACCTTTACCCTCAGATCTCAATCTCCTGAGTAGCTAGGATTACAGGTATGAGTCACAGAGCCTGGCTGACCAATACCATTTCTGAGCAGTGTACAATATAAAACTGCATTTTATATGGAGACCAAACAAACACATAGCTGTTTCACAAAACTATTTCCTTATCATAGATAAATAATAAATAAATCATTTCTATTTTATTCATTTAAAGTATCTGTGGTTATCCATTATATTCTACAAGCACTCCACTGAATTGCAACCTGCAATTTTAAAACAACTTTATTTGCAAAGTATATCATTTCCAAATATGGATTTGCAAAGGGATTAATTTCTCTTCCTGTGGTCATTAAGAATCCACCTTTGGTCCATATCTGCACAAGATCCACAGTCTCTTTTAGATTAGATCCTATCTTTAAGAGCCCAATTTCAGCAAGTATCTTTATAAGTCATGGTAGCCAGAATCTTCATCCTTGATGTCTGACCATGTTGCCTTGCTTTTACCAAAAATCTTGTCAAATCAGTTTATCAGGAATTTCCCCAGTCCTAAATGATTTCCCATTCACTGACCCAGCCTCCTATTTCTGGTCTATAAATTTCCACTTTCCTTGTGTTCAGAGTTGAGCCCCCTTTGATAATGAAGCCTCTTTTTTTTTCTTTTTTTTATTTCATGCTGGTACTGGGGACTGAAACTCAGAGAGTTGCACTCAGACTTTGATTTTCTGCTCTATTACTTGTCTCACAGCTCTTTTTTTGTTTTTGGTCATTAATTGGAGATAAAGAGTCTTACAGATTTATCTGTTTGGGTAAGCTTTGAACCATGATCCTCAGATCTCAGCCTCCTGAGTAGCTAGGATTACAGGCATGAACCACTGGCCCAGCAACAGTATACTTAGAACTGTTTTACTAGTATTTCAATTGCTCCTGACTAAAATTTGCTTTTACCACTTTAACTACTGCTCAGTTCTAGTTTCCTTTGACAGTAGAGCTATGTGTATTTTTGTTCGAGCAGTTTTTTGTGATCATTTCTAGGTCAGAAATGACCTAGAAACTGCAGGAAATCCTGCAAAATACATCTTCACTTTCCACTGTTTGGCACACCAGAAAACCTAGGTTTGTCATTGAACCAGGTCCATTTTCCACACTGTGCACTATGCCAGTCACTGAGGTGACCAATTCTGCCAAAGTGAGTTTATTCACAAGGTAACCAAGTCTGAAGCAACAAGAAAGCAAGTGTCACATCTGCCCCTTTGAAAAATTAGATTTAGAGGTGTTTGCAGGATAGAGAAACAGGTTCCCTGAAGTGTGGGGGAAGATGATTTGTAGTAAGGAAAAGAACAGTTAGTGGCCTTTGTATATGTAGTCAAACTTCATGGCTTTTGATAGGATGCATATTCATAACACAGAAGCATTACCATGATGTAACTGGATATTTGGTCCTATGATATCTGAAGGTCTCCCAGGGGACATATATGGCTCAAAATGAATGGTCTCTCATTCAACAAGTTTGAACTCCCTCCAAGTTCTTGAGAAACAGTTTGGGCAAGTGTTAGCATTGTACCCCATTACATTAGAGGTGCTCCTATAGCACAGCATACAGAAAATACATAACTAATCTACAGGTATTTATTACCCACAGAACCTGTAAAATTAGTGGTAAATGCAAGTAACAAGAAGGCATTGAAGCTAGAGGATTTATTCAATAGGTTTCCTCTTGAATTAGGATTCGTGCATTCAACCTGGAATGTACTCCCAGTGTTATTAAAAAATAATCCCGAACCTGTTGATGATGGTTGACTGGTTTCTTCTAATTAAATTGTGCCTCTGGGATGTACAGGAACTGCTGCTAATGTAGGAATCACTGTAGGAAAGACAAAAAGAAACACTGACTAAGACATGTGGAAATACGGTACGGGCTTTAGAGAGAGAGTCCACTGAACTGACACACACAGAGCTAGAGAGGACACATGGAAAGAGTGTATGAGAATGAGTCTGAATCTGTGGTCTAAGAGAGATGCTTTTCTAGAAACATTTTTAGTTTACCAATTGTTATGCTTTTTACATGAAAGCTTTACAGAATTTGTTAACTGATCATTCTTATACAGGGAAATATTATCACCTGGGTCTCTTGCAAGCCTGAAATGGAACAGGAGAGTCTAGAACACAGTCTGGTCCCCTGAGTGCAGAGTATAGAGAGAGTTCTATCAGAGACTGGAATATTTCTGGAGCTGTCATCTAGATCTGGCCAGCCATGAACCATACAGAAATGTCACAGTCACATAATAAGAGACCCAAAAGAAGACAACAAAGCTCTTCTTCTTAGTATATAGAAAACTCTCAGGCAAAACTGGGACTGTAGATGTGTTTCTGTTCTGAAAAGCAAGACACTGGAATCATTCTTATCTATCTGTATAATAAAATTCGATTCACTTGTACTTACTAGCTGATGAGAAATCCAGAACATTAAGATTCTCTTGTGCCAAGAATGTAGCATTGTCGATGTTAAGAAGAATGTGGCAGGACCAGCCTAATGGCCAGGAACTGGAACCATACTGCAGCATGCATCCTTTGACAGTAGACCAACCACAAGGGACACCTGCTTATCTACTGAATTTGTATTCCACATAGTAGCAGAAAGAGTTGTATGACAGGGGCAGAGATGACTGACGAGCTTAGCAATGCAGGCTGCCTATACATTTCAGAACATTCATTACTAATACTATTGTTATTAGCCCCAGTTCAATGCTGCAGGTAAAAAAAAAAAAAATAACACCAGAAACAATATAAAATCTCCTTGTGTTTTTTAGCTTTAAGTACTGAATTTTAAAAGTTAACCCAAATCCCTATAAGGTTACAATTTAAGCATTTGCAGTCTCAATTCACAAAAGGCTACTAATTGAGCACAGGGGAAAGATTCAAGGATCATTTCCACCCAAAGTTTAAAATGCACAATAAAGGAGAATACATAAAATCTCTCTTAAAGATCTTTAGGCTTGGCCAGGCACTGATGGCTCAAGTCTGTAATCCTAGTTTCTTAGGGGGCAGAGATATGAAGATTGTGGTTTGGAGCCATCCCAGGCAGGAAAGTCCATGAGCTTCTTATCTTGCAATTATTCACCAAAAAGTCCAGAAGTTGAGCCATGCTCAAGTGGAAAGAATGTCAGCTTGAGCAGAAAAAGCTAATGGTTAGTGTGCAGATCCTGACTTGAAGCCCTAGCACAACTCTTCCACTCAGAAAAGATTTCAGGCTTCCTGGTCATATGGTCTAAATTATGTGAATCAACTCTTCAATTGACTACACCTAAGCAACATTTAATTTTTATTAAGTAGTTGTACAAGAACCTTTCAATTCCAGAAGTCAGATTATGAGTACAACGTACTCGATCAATGTCATTCTTTTCGTAATTCTTCCCCATTTTTCCCATCCTATCCTTACCTTAAAGTTATGTAGTTTAATTATTTCATGGTGTTCATTGAATATAATGGCCATTTGTTCAAATGTCTTCGCTCTATTCATGTACCCCTCCCCCCACAACTTTGCATTGCTCTTCCCTCCCTCGGAACATGTTTCAGCTTCTTGGCATTCATTTTGTTAAAGGGTTAGTTAGTTGTTCAAAGGAATTACATGTTTGGACTCCTCCCCTATGAATACTGTCCTTTACTCAATTTGTTTGTGTGCATATGCACTTAACCCTGTGTATGGTTTGTGTGTGTGTGTGTGTGTGTGTGTGTGTGTGTGTGTGTGTGTGTGTGTCGGTTGTGGGTTTGAACTCTGGACCTGAGCTCTTCAGCTCAAGGCAAGCGCTCTACCGCTTGAGCCACAGTACCACTTAATCCTGTGTATGTTATCATGTATGTTTGTATTTCAGATCTAGCTTCCACATATGAGAGAAAACATGTGCTTCTCTCAGAACATGACTTATTTCACTTAACATCACTTTTTTTCTAGATCTATTGCCCTGCAAATGAAATAATATTTCATATATATATTTTTTTTTCTTCTTATATATATATATATTTTTTTCTTCTTCCATTAATAAGGCACCTGTGGATAGCATTTAAAAAATGTTAAGAAGGTGGCTCAGTGGTAGAGCGCTTGCTTGCATGCATGAGGCCCTGGGTTCGATTCCTCAACACCACATAAGCAAAAAGAAAAAAGCCGAAGTGGCACTGTGGCTCAAGTGGTAGAGCCTTGAGCTGAGGGGCAGCACCCAGGCCCAGAGTTCAGGCCCCATGACTGGACCCCCCGCCAAAAAAAATGTTAAGAAGTCAGTATAAAAATCAAAGAAAAATAAAAGGAATCTGGAAACTGGTAAACAAGAGAGGCCATTTTTGCTTATGGGACATTTGTCCACCCAAGAATCTTTGAACTCCTCTTTACAAGGTGCCATAGCATTTGGGGGAAAAAGTCAAAACTCCTTATGTAGTAACTTTTTCATGTATGCTGTGATCCAACAAAGCCATCTTCTTGAACTAAAACTCATCTAAAAAGAAAACACTAACTTCCTAAAACTCTAAGCGTTTTTTGGTAAGTTACTATAAGAAGGGGAAACAGTCCCAGAGAAGTTGTCAATAACAGTGGCTTTTGTGCAGATATTAAGTTTAATTCATATTTTTCTTTCTGGCCAAAAGCAAACCTAACATCAACAAATCAACAAACACTATTTGGGAGGAAGAGATAGAGAGAATCATAGTTCAAGGCTAGCTTGGCCAAAAGGCTTATCACACCCCATCTCATCAACAAGCTGGGCACAATGATATATTTCTGTCACATCTACATGGGAGGTATAAGTAAAACTAAGGTTAGGTTCAGTCTAGGCAAAAACTGAATTACTCTATCTGAAAAATAACTGTAGCCTAAAAGGATTGGGGGCATAGTTCAAATAACAGAACCTAAGGCCTTGAGTTGAAACCCCAGTACAGCCCCCTCAAAAAAAAATCAAAACAAAACACCACACACACACACACACACACACACACACACACACACACACACACACACACCAGTCACCACCACTAAATAGCAAAAATGATTAGATCATGAATTCAAAGTGTTTGAGAACAAATAGCTCCTTTAGTCAACCACCTATATATAAATGCTTCTTTCTTTTAGAGTTCAAAGAACACTCAAGAAAAATTTTCAAAGGCTATGTAATAAAACACATAAAGAAAAAGAAAACCATGAAAAATGTCAAAAAAGTAAAGGAATTAAGAGATCTATCAACACTGTTTATATTACAATTAACAGATCACTTATAAAAATAGTTTATATTATACTCAACAAAAAGAAGTCTAATTTGCAGTATCTGCCAAGAAGAGGAAACTATAAAAGTAATTTAGCATACTAATAAAAGTGCCAAATAGAAATACAGGAAATGAAGATTAGATTACAATCTTTGAAATACAATAACATAGTAGATAGATTTAAAAGCAAATAGGACAGAGTGAGGAGCAAATGAACTGGAAAATGATTCAGAGGAAATTATACAGAAAGCAGAGTAGAGAATCGAAAAGAAGGCACCCTGGTAGGGAAGTGAAGAGACCAGCAAGAAAGAGAATATATATATATCTCTATATATAGATATATATATTTATGATTATGTGTCTATCATTAGTGTTCTGAAGGGAGGGAGAGAAAATGACAGAGGCAGTGAGTGAAGATGAGAATAGAGAAATTTGCAGATACCAGACATTTGCAGATCCTAATAAATATCCAGCTAATATTTATATTTACTTTCACACACAGCTTGGTAAAAGTATAGAGCATCAAAGACAAAAAAATAATTTGTTAAACACAAAGAAAGGAGTTAATGCCCCAAAGGAGAAACAGACTCAGTGTTGGTTTCTTCACCTCAGTCATAGAAATCAGGAGTTAGAAATGTCTTCGATTAGTTTAACTAATATAGAAAAATCTATATCTAGAGGATAAGCATGTTCAAAAGTTATTATAGTTTTTGATACTCTAAATACTATAAAATTTTTCATGAGATTTATTGGAATGCATTGTAAACATGTGCAAAAAGGCATTGATGTGATCTCCCTGTATAACTAATATAAACTAATTTTTTAAATGAACAACAAAACACTTTTGGCTCACACTTGTAATCATAGATATTCAGAAGGCTGACACCTGAGGCTCAAGGTTTGATGCCAATCCCAGTAGGCAAATTTCAGTAACTTTTATCTCCAATGAACTATCAAAAAGTAGAGGTGTGGATCAAATGATAGATGGCCAGTTTTTCTGGCTAAGGAAGAGTGAAAGACTCTAAGATCAAGTTCCACCACTACTGGCACACACACAAAAAATACTTTTGTTGAGATCAAGCATTAGGAATAAAAGGAAAGCACTAACAACCAGTATGAGGCATGGAAGACAGTATGGACCAGAGGTCCAAAACTTCAGCTTGTATGCTCCTGTCTGTTTGTGTAAATGAAGATTTTTTTTTCAAACACACCAACTCTGTTCATTTACATATTGTTGAATCTGTTTCACTATGCAGTAGCAGAACCCATAAATCATGCTAGAAACTTCATGGCCTTGAAGCCTCAATATTTGATGATTTACCCTGAAACAAAATGAGATATTACAGTGATTCTTTCAAAGGAAACTTTGAAAAAAAAAAAAAAAAAGGAAGGCAACAAACGATGCAGAAGAACCCAACTTTATTATGCAAACTTCAATAGTAATAAAAATTCTGTAAAGCTGTATGCAAAAGTAGTAAAAGCATGGCAGGCATTGATGGCTTATGCCTGTAATCCTAGCTATACAGGACGCTGAGATCTGAGGATCGTGGGTTCAAATCCAGCCTGGGCAGCGAAATCTGTTAGACTCTTATCAGTAAACTACTCAGAAAAAGCTGAAAGTGGCTCAACTGGTAGAGCACTAAGCTTGAATGAAAGAAACTCAGGGACAGAGGCTAGGCCCTGAGTTCAATGCCCAGGGATGGCACACAGACACACAAAAAATGGTAAAACTAACGAAAATAACTGTCACAAATATCATACAAGTGGTTAAGTCTAGAGTAAGGAAGAATACCAGGATCAGGGAAAGACTAATTATGTATTTCAAAAGTATGTGTGTGCATGATAGTGATGTCCTATGTCTCGACTTTGTAGGAGACATAGGTATTTATGATTGTTTATTAAGTTGTTCATATATGTTTTTGCATTATTGAAACACAGAATCCCTAACATCAACATATATGTACGCTGATCCTCAACACTCAGCTGAAGGTATTATTTGGAGAAGGGCCTTTACAGAGGTAATTATAGTTAACTGGGGTCATAAAAAGTGGGGTCCTAATATACTATGAGTGGTATTTCCCCTTCAAGAGTCAGGACTGGAATGTGGCCACATGGTAGAGTGTTTGCCTTGCCTGGTATTTTACCATAAAGACTTGAGTTGGACCTCCAGCACTGAGGCAGAGAGACCACCACGGCCTGGTGCATGGAGAGGTGGTGAAAGGTCAGGTGAGCTCAGTGAAGGCAATGGGCCGCAGGGGAAACCAATCCATCTGAAGACTTTCTGCCTCCAGAGCTATAAAAATAAATTTCTGTTGTGTAATACTCTTTTTCTCTTTGGGATAATACAATTTCACAAATTTTAAAATGGTGACCTCTTTTCAACAAATTTTACGTGCAAATACAAATCTGCATAGTGGCTGTTTGAAATAGTACTTCTCTTTTATTTTATTTTTTCTTTTGTCAGTCATGGGGCTTGAACCTGTCCCTGCGCTCTTCAGCTCAAGGCAAGTGCTCTACTGCTTGAGCCACAGCGCCGCTTCCGGTTTTCTTACGAACTCTCCTGCCCAGGCTGGCTTTGAACCGTGATCCTCCAATCTCAGCCTTTTGAGTAGCTAGGTTTATAGGCATGAGCCACTGGCTCTAAGTAGAAGCTCTCAGGAATCCTTACTGAGTGCCCACTGGGAGACATCCTAGCAATTTGTACACATGGCTGTGTGTTTTGGTAAAACTTAAGAATGTAATGCAGCTATCTTAATTGTATTGATATTATTTATGTCACATCTCTCCTTTTGCTAGTTAGATTGCACTGGAGTCGCTGTGACATTTAGGGAAAGAGTGGAAATAGATAGATCTTTGAGTTTAATGGGACATAGTTTGTTTTTGATTCCCAGTCTATCCCAAGAATAGTTTAAATGATCGTTAGCCACCATCTAGAGCTAAAGTTTGAACCATGAAAACTGTATCATAATATGAAAGTGCCGAGCCGGGTGCAGTGGCTCACGCCTGTAATCCTAGCTCCTCAGGTGGCAGAGATCTGAGGATTGTGGTTCAAAGCCAGCCAGGCAGAAAAGTCCATGAGACTCTTATATCTGATGGACAGTATTCAGGCCCAGAGTTCAAGCCCCATGACTGAAAAGAAAAAAAGAAAAAAGAAAAAAAAAGTGCCTTCCAGGGCAGATAATGTAGATATTAAAAGAGAAAGAAAAATGAAATGTTTCAACTATGGCGAAATATTTACACTATGGCCATTTTCTCTAGCCCTTTTCTACTTAATATTCTAAGAAGAGGATTCTGTTTTCACAACAGTGTGGAAAAGGAAAACTTTTCACACATCAAGAATATATTCCCAAACCTCATACACAACTATGAAAATACCATACTTTTAGAATATTTTTCTACCTTTAATGATAATTTTACAAATAGAATTGATCAGAATTTTTATTTGTGTGTGCTAAGCCTCTAGCAGACCTAGAGTACTAGAACTTTGACTCAGGGCTTGGACACTTCAGTAGTTTTGCTCAAGGTTAGCTCTCTACAATGTGAGCCACGGTTTCATTTATAGCTTTTTAAAATTTTAAGTTGTTAGTTGAAGATAAGAATCTCATACAACTTTTCCTGCTTTGGCTGGCATCAAACCATGATTTTCAAATCTCAGTCTTCTGAGGAGACAGTTTGGGAGATCAGTATTAGAAGCAAGTATGTTTGTAACAGCTCATAAATGAAAGAAAATTAGTAACACTCCTATATTTTACATACTAACAGTATTACATGGCCTATTAATTATATGAATTAAGAAGCAAAAGAGACTTTTCAAAACTCTCCATAATAAAAGTGATTGAATCAGTAATGCTAAAGGAAAAAGGAAGTACTTTTTAGATTTTTGTAAAAAGAATATTTCTTATTTAAATCTTGCACATGGAGCATCCCTATAGTCCCAGCTACTTGGAAGCCTGAGGTGTAAGGATCACTTAAACCCAGAATTCCAAAACCAGTCAAGGTTTCCTGAACATAGTAAGACTTCATCTCAAAATAAAAAGCCTTGTCTTATGGAAAGCAATCAAATATGAAGCAAAAATGTGGAAGATTTGCTATGGAAGTATGTCAGGTCATTTCATTTTTAGTAAGTGTAATATTATATAAATTTACAACTCATTATTTCTTTTCCTAACAATCCAACTGACTAAGCTACCAAAGTTTTGCCTCTCTAATGCAGCTTTCTCTTTTATTTTGGTTTTCAGCAAATATCTTGGCATGTAGCCGAGGTAGCCCTTGAACTTGTGATATTCCTGCCTCAGCTTTCTGAGTGATTGGATTCATGATGCAGTTTTAAAGATAATTCCTCAGAGAATATTAACTTCAAGCCTCCTCTAACCTGGATCTGCCTTCATTAAGTAATTAGATAATTGTCTGGTCATTTTTCCTCATATTGTTCTTTTGTCCCTCTGCACAGACACATTTTTTTTCTGTATTCCTATAAACTAATCCTATTTGTGAAATTACTATTACTCATTGATTGGCCTCAAAATAAGTTAGCATTACACATTGTATCTCAAGGATACTACCTCTAGTGATGTCTTTATGGCAATGCAGTTGTAAACGCTTAGTTGTTTCAACCTTGTAAGTCTTTTGAAGTAATGAGACTGGGTCTAAGCAATATGCCTTTAAGCCAAATGGCTTATCCTTAAAGCCATCTTGGTGCCTTGCTGGGTTGAGGGGACTTTCCACAGAGCTCTGAAAACCTCTAGAGATGATACAGGACATTCTCTGAATTACAAATATGTCCAGAGTTGTTAAGCTCCAGGAATGTCTTACTTCCCTGAGATAAATGGCCCTTGATTTCCCCTGATTGTTTCTTCATCTGATTGGCTTTGCTTATATTTAACACCTTTACTAGGTCTAAGTGTCCTTAACTGGTTTTCTTATAACACTTTGGTTAGGACAAATTTCTCATACCTTCTGTGGTTTGGGCCTGTATAAACTTTGTGTTAGCTGCATTCCAGGCTGCTGGTCTTTGAGACAAGCGTCCACCAGCAACTCACCAACTCTCCAACAAAACCTCCCAATTTGACCTTTTAAGTGGTGACTGAGCTACCTTACAATATTTTGACCCCATGTCTTTCCATGGCTTTTATGTTTTCCTTACTATTCTCAGGTAAAATAATTTTGTTTCTCATGTTTTCATTGCTATCTGTTTATTTGCTAATCAATCAAATTATTTTGTGTACTCTCTTAGCTTAGATTTGTTTTCATAATCCTTCCAAATATTTTATTTCCTCAATAAAACAAGTCACTTAATGACATTAATCCCAAGAGTCAGGTTAAAAGCTCAGGAGTGAAAAGATTAAATAAATAGTCTCAATTTAGATCTGCCAGCAAACCACAGTTTAATCTGCCTGCTTGAAATAGTTCCATGGAAGAGAAATACATTCTATTAGCTACAGGTTTTCCTATTTGAAAATAGCAGGAAGCCCTCAAGATCATTTAGTAATGAAGTTAATCTACTATAAATGAACATTTACTCAAATTGTTAAGAAGTTAGCATCTCTGTGCCTTTATTGGTTTTTAAGTACTCTGTGCCCAATGTTACATTACTCACTGTATAATGTGTTTTCTGTTACTATAATGTAATATGTGAGGCAGATTATCTTTATAAGAAAAAGGAGTTAGCTTACAGTTGTGGAGGTTCAAAGGCATGATGCTGGCATCAGCTTGGGTCTAGTCAGGTACTCATGGCAGATGGCAGAAATATATGAGAAGAGAAGGGGAGAGATCCCATCAATAAGCACAAAGAGGAAGAGGGCTAGGATACTACAATCCCTTCAGAGGACACACCCCCAATGACCTAAGATCCTCCCACTAGGTTAACACTTCCACCTTCTAATGTCACCACATTGAGAACCAAGCTTATAACATATCCTTTGGAGGACAAACCCAATGGAAACCAGTGTTCCAGTAGATATTGGGGAGATGATATGGCATTAGACCTCAAGAGCTTGAGACCTAATTAGAATTAATCATCTCCACAAAAGAAAATGATAAAATATAATTCCGGGGCAAGGATATGAATATAGTTAGTTGTAAACTATGGCCTCAAGATAAATGTAGATAAATTAATAGATTAATTAGAAATATTTTCTGAAAAGAACTTCAACAAATTAAATAATAATATAGTTTTTCCTATCAACTGAACGCTATTGACAACTTACTCATCTCTTCAGCTCCAGTTCAGAAAAGTTCTTGTTCTTAGAAGCCTTCTGATGTAATCAGTATGAATTTCTCTATTCTCTGCAGTTTCTTGGCTATTTAGAAGCACTTGCAAACCCAAACAGAACTCACTCTAATATAAGATCTTCTTACAAATTGACTGAGCCATATACCAAACCTTTCTGTAGCAAAAAAACAATTAGCACATCAACATTGTATAATCAATACATTCTTTGATTGTGAGCACCTGATATCAAACATAAAAATTTTAATCTAAAATTAAATGTACTGCCTCCTGTAATTGAAGTCCAGGACTGGGACTAGTATTTTACAAGCCCTAATCAATGTGCTTAAAGGATATGAGTTATCTCTTCCTTCTCTCTTTTGAATCTGCCTGCCAGTGTACATTATTCACTGAAATAAACATGGCCAGTTGTTCTTATAGCTCATTAATCCTATGGAAGAATATTTCTTACAGGTTCATCAATTATATCAAGGATGGATTCTGATTGCCTTGGTTTGGGCCAGGTGAGCACTTTGATCTGCGCATAATTTGAGGTGGATACACTAGCCAAGCATATGTTTTAGTTTCCATGATGGCAAGAGAAAAACCATGAACTATGGAAAGGAGAGCTGAGCAGATCAAATAAAGATATTTACTATAGAAAAGTAAAATAGGCTGATTTTAAACACAAATGGAGAATTGAGATTTGTACAACAGATATCAGTACTATTTCTTTTTTTTTTTCTTTTATTGTGAAAATACTGTACAGAGGGGTTACAATTACATGGGCAAGGTAATGAGTACATTTCTTATCAAGCATTGTTGCCTCTTCCTTTGTTTCCCTTTCTCATCCCTTCCCATCTCTTCCCATCTTCCCCCACCCCCACCCCGCCAAAGTTGTAAAGTTTGTTTTTGACATAACGACTTGTACATCTCATTGTTGCAATGGGTCCACCTGTATCCCTATTGAAACCATTTGTTTTTTCCCTTCCCCTCCACAAACTATGCCAACATCAAATAAGTGATAACAGGGTTTATACTGTGGGGGAGGGACATACAAAGCAACAAAGAAATCATCTTATAAATATGTTAGAAACAATCGTAAGAAAGAAAAAAACATTTGAATCCTTATCTTGGTGTTCATTTCACCTAACATCAACTTATCTGACCATTTCTGCTTGTCTCAGACATAAACTAGTTAAGGGAAACCATGGGACCTCTGTTTCTTTGGGCCTGGCTTACTTCAATTAATATAATTTTTTCCAAGTCTTTTCATTTCCTAATGAATGGGGCAATGTCATTCTTTCTGATGGAGGCATAGAATTCCATTAGCAGTACTATTTCTCTCACAACTCTTTCTCTACCACTTGAACTACATCTCCACTTTTAGCTCTTTGCTGGTTAATTGGACATAAGCATCACCTAGATTTTTCTGCCCATGATGGCTTTAAACATTAATCCTCACATCTTAGCCTCCTAAGCAGCTATTTACTTGTACCAATAATATTAATATAATTAATATTCAAAAGAATCTGTTGAAAATGAAGTTGTAAAACAATAATATAGATTGTAATGGATTAGAATGAGGGAGACAGAGACATACAAATTATAATCCAAATATGAAGACTTCAAGGACTAGATTGTGCAACTGTCAATGGAAATAGAGAGAGGACCATCTAAACAATATAAGGGAAATACAAGAAAGATTAACCAACCAAGAACATAGGTATAGATTTGCCCAATTCTTTGATTAAGCTACTTTTTTATTTTAGTGTTTAATTTTTTGAATTTTTTAAAGACTGTATATATTAATGTCCTGTCAGAAGAATATCTGGTAAAGATTTTCTCCCATTCTGTAAGTTGTCTTTCACTGTTGATTGGTTTTTGTTGTTGTTATGCTGAAGCTTTATGATTTGGTGTAATCCAATTTTTCAATTCTTGCTTATTTCCTGAGCTATAGGAGTCCTGTTCAAAAAATTCTTACCTATGATTGCATCTTGAATCATTTGTTCTATGTTTTTGTAAAGTTTCAGGTACTCCATTAAAGTCTTTGTTCCATTTTGAGTTGATTTTTATACTCAGTGATAAACAGGTCTCCAGGTTCACTCTTCTATATGTGGGTGTCCAGTTTTCCCAGAACCATAATGAAGATATGTTTTCTTCCAATGTATGCTTTGGAGCCTTTTGTTAATAATGGATCATGTAGCTCCTTGGGCTTATTACTGAATCTTTATTCCACTGGTCTTCATGTCTGTTTTTGTGGTAATATATGACTGTTTTCATCACTATGGCTCTGTAGTGCAATGTGGCATCAGGAATTGTGATACCTCAGTATTTTCCCTTTTTGCTCAGGATTGCTTTGACTATTTGGGGTTGTTCATGCTTCCACATGAATGTTTGAACTGCATTTTCTACTTCAGTGAAGAATGGCATGAACATATATAGTCTCTGAGCAGCATGGAAAGCAGAATGTCAACTTGAGTGAAAAATGAGATGTTCAGTGAACACATTTTCTGAAATACCCAGGAGTATGAAAATGACAATCCCTACAGAACTTTACTTGAGGAAGATCAATCTCATTGGGGAGGAAGGGAAAGATGCCCAGTTTAGAGAGGATGAAGTTTAGACTACTTAGCTCTGACTTTGAAAAAGAAAGTTAAGATAGATGTAAATGTCAGCAGTCATATTGAAATACACATTGATGTATATTAAAAGGAGAAGTATATTAAAAGGAGAAATCTCATAACAGGAAACTTCAATGGAAAGAAATTGGTAACTGAGATCCTAATGAGATACTTTCCCAGATGCCCAGACACAAATATACAATACCCAGGGAACCAAAATCAAACACAATGACAACAGGGGATAAACTATTGGGGAAAAAACACAAAAGAAATCACAACAACAACAAAGAAAAGCCTCTTGTTTTCATGTCTTGGAGTCCATTTCGCTTAGCAACATCTTAGGTGGTCATACGTAAACAGCTATTGAGCTATTTTGTTCATCTGCTAGGACTATCCTAGACATATACTAATTATTACAAATGAGGGAAACCATGGGACCATGGGATCTATGTTTCTTTGGGTCTGGCTTACTTCAGGTAATATGATTTTTTCCATCTCTTTCCATTTCCTTACAAATAGAGTGATGCCATTCTTTCTGATGGAAGCATAAAATTCTATTATATATATACATATATATATATATATATATATATATATATATATATATATATATATATATATATATATATATATACACCACATTTTCTTGATCCATTCATCTACTGAGGGGCATTTGGTTTGGTCCCATATCTTAGCTATGGTAAATAATGCTGCAATAGGGAATGGGAAGGTGGCTAATTGGTAGAGTGCTTGCCTTGCATGTATGAGGCCCTGGGTTCAATTTGTCAGTACCACATAAGCAGAAAAAGCCGGAAGTGTTGCTGTGGCTCAAGTGGTAGAAGGATAACCTTTAACTGAAGAGCTGAGGGACAGCGCCCAGGCCCAAAATTCAGGCCCATGACTGACAAAATAATAATAATAATAATAATAATAATAATAATAATAATAATAATGCAATAAATTTGGCCTTGTTTGTGATCATTTGGGTAAATTCCAGAACTGTGATTGCTGGGTCACAGGGGAATTCTGTGTAGTCTTTGGAGGAACCTCCACATTGCTTTCCAGAGTGGTTGAACAAGTTTACACTCCCACCCACAGTGGGAGTGATTTGTTGTGTTTCTGGGTCTTTATTAAGAAAATTTCAACCAGTGCCAAAGAGCCCTAGTGTTTGCCTTATTCCTTCCTGTAATGTTTTCAGGGTATCTGATTTTACCTCAAGGTCTTTGATCCATTTGGAATTGATTCTGGTGCAGGGTGATATATAAGGATCTAACTTTAGTTTTCTACAGATGTTTAACCAATTTTGCCAGCACCATTTGTTGAAGAGGCTGCCTTCCTTCCATCCTATTTTTTTGGCTCTGTTACTGAAGATTAGGTAGCCATAGGTCTGCAGATTCATTTCTGGGTCTTCACTTCTATTCCATTGGTCCTTAGGTCTGTTCTTGTGCCAGTACCAAGCTGTTTGTATTACTATAGCTTTGTAACATATTTTTGAAATTTGGTATTAATATTCCTCCAATACTGTTCTTTCTGCTAAGGATTGTTTTGCCACTTGGGGTCTTTTATTATTCCATATAAATTTTGGATTGCTTCCCTTTATTTCATTGAAGAGAGATGTTAGGATATTGATGGGTGTTGTATTGAATTTGTAGATAGCCTTTGGCAGTATTAGTCATTACTTTTAAATATCTATGCATTAGGCTTCCATGCCAAAACTTTTAAATGATTGAAGAGTAACTTGTGATTTGATGCGACCTCATTGAAATATATGTTTTTTAAAATGCCTCTAAATATCCTCTCCTGTTTAAATCAGTTATTTACTTACATAGAGATTATGGAGTTCATTTGGAAAGTAAACATTCCTCATCCATACCTTAGAGAATGAGACTACAGAGTGTTCATCTTAGTTCATTAATTTGCTCATTGTTGATTAATCCATTTATGCATTTATTGCTTCATTCAATTAAGCAGTTATAATTAAACAGTCCTGTATCTACTTTTATAGCCATACAAAGGGGATTACATAGGCAGATTTGTTTCCTGTTAAAGAATATTCTTGACAATGTTTAATGAGATTACAGTTTATGATTTATTTCTCTTCTAATTTTAAGCAAATTCTGTTACATAATGGGCTATCTTGGAATACAGCACGCAACAAAACCGTTTCCATTGCGCTGTATCATATTGCATTATATTTTTGGTAATAGAGCTTGACCTCAGAGTATGAGCACGGTTCCTTAGCTTTTTCACTCAAGGTTGATGTTTTACCACTTTGAGCCACAGCTGCACTTCCAGTTTTTAGATGGTTAATTGGAAAGAAGTTCTTCATATCCTTTCCTGCCTAGGCTGGCTTCAAACTGCAAACCTAAGGTATTAGCCTCCTGAGTCGCTAGAATAACAAGCATGAGCCACCATTGTCTGGCTTCTGTTTCTCTTTGTAAAGCAATGTTTATTGAATTGCAATTTGGAAAAATAAAACTTACATGTTAATTTATGATTTAATAAGTTTTGATAAAGCAGACATTGTGTCACCTATGTAATGTCTTCTATCATGATAAAAATACAAACATTTATATTACCCTCAAAATTTCCCATTTTGCAATTCCTGTACTGAACCACAGCCCAGGAATATGCAAACCCATTTTCACTTCCTGCTGTTTGGTTATTTCTACAATGTCTTATAAATGTAGCTATAAACATAAAACCGCTTGATTCTGAATGTTTCCCTATAGCATTGAGCAATTAGGGTTCATCTGTGTTGAATTTCTATTAGTAGTTCCCTTTAAGTGCATTTAGACTAGTGTTTCATTTATGGTTATGCACAATTAATTTAGCCCCTAGTTGATAAAAATTTAGGTATTTTAAATTTTTGACCAAAAAAAGGCCATTAGAGAATATCGTGTGCAAGATTTACTGTACACATTGGTCTCTATATCTATAAAGTAACTAGCCATGAATGTGACTGTTGAAAAGGTGAAGATTTTTGTTGTTGTTGGTTTTTTTCTGGTCGGTCATGGGGCCTGGGAGCTGTCCCTCAGCTCTTAAGCTCAAGGAGAGCACTCTACCACTTGAGCCACAGCACTACTTTTGGTTTTCTAAGTGGTTAATTGGAGATGAGTCTCACAGCCTTTCCTACCTGGGCTGGTTTTGAACCGTGATTCTCAGATCTCAGCCTCCTGAGTAGCTAGGAGTACAGGCGTAAGCCACCGGCACCAGGCTTTTTCTTGCATTTTTTTAAACTTAATTTTACTTTATTGTAAAGGTGTTGTACAGGGGGGGGATTACAGTTACATATTTAAGGCAATAAGCATATTTCTTGTAGAATATTGTTACCCTCTCCCTTGTTTTCTCCCATTTTCCCACCCCCCTACTCCCCTCCCTACCAAGTTGTAAAGTTCATTTCCAACATAGTGTCTTGTGAGTATGGCTGCCTTGGTTCACCCTAAAGTTGAAATTTTGACCTTAGTAAAAGTGCTCAATTTTTTTCTAACGTGGCTGAATCAATGCTGCAGTCTTGTTAGAAAGGTGAGAAGAGGCCTAGGTATCAATCCTTTAACAATAATTGTGTCAAACACAATTTTTTCCCTAGTTTTTCTTTTTTCTGAACAGTTTTAGTCCCATGCAGGTAAGATTGGATGCATTTGAGTGTCAGTGTAATATGAACAAAGATCTTTTTTAAAATATTTTTATTAGCATCAATTATTTGGACCAGGAGAGTTTATTTTGACAAGTCTCTCTATATATTTACTGTACCTTGATCAGATTTATTCTATCATTCTTTCTCATCTTCCCTTTCCAAAACAATTTCAACAAGCTTTATTGTTTTGTTTTCACACATGTACATAGAGGATTCTGGTCATATTTATTCTCCTTTGCTCTCTCCTCACTCAGTGGTATCCCCAACCTCACAGGACTTGTTTTATATTCCTGTCCTCCATTTCTTTTAGCGTATGTATATATATATATATCCATATGTATCATAAACTTTTTTCTTTTGGGGTTTGAACTCAGGAATAGGCATTCTACACTTGGAGCATGCATGTCCTCATCTCTTTTTAATACTGTCTTTCAACCAGAAGACTTATTCTTTTAGATTGTTTGCTTGAGACAGGATCTCCTATGTAGCCCAGGCTTGCCTCAGATTTGAGATCTTTTAGCCTCAGATGTGATTATAGTTATACACCATCATGTTCAGCTTCAGCAAATAGTTTTTATTTTGCTTTAGTCCAATGTGTCTTTTTCCTTTTGTAGTTTGCATCCTGTGTTTTACTTAAAAATACTTGCCTCAAACAAGGGTGTAAAGAATGCTTCCAGAAAGTTTTGCTGTTTTAGTTTTAAATTGTATTCCTATGATCCATTTTAAGTTAATTCTTTAAAAGAATTGTGCTCAGTAACAGCCAAGTTCCATCATTTTTGTTATGGATATCCAACTGTGTCAAGATTATTTCTTCAAAAGACAAATCTTTCTCTTCTGAATTTTCTGGGTACTTTTGCTAAAATCAATTGGCCAGATTATGTGTGGGTGTATTTCTGGATTCTCTACTGCTTTATATTGTTTCATGCATCTATTCTGATGGTTATAACTTGCTGTCTAAACTCTAGCTCTAAAGTAAGTCAACCAGTGAATTCTGTAATTTTATTCTGTTTCAAAATTGTTTTAGCTATTGTGGTTCCACGGTATTTCCCTGAATCAGCAATTTAAAGCCTGATAGAATTTGGGATGCGTTGAATCTGAAAACAAATTTAAGTAATAGTGCCATAATACCAATATTAAATACTCTAATCTGTGAATATAGCATAGATGTCTGTTTATGTAATCCATTTGCGTTTCTCACATCAACGTTCTGGGATTGTGTGTGTGTATGTGTGCCTGTGTGCTGGTACCTACTGGTGCTTGAATTCAGGGCCTTGTGCTTTTTCTCAACTTTCTTGTTCATGTCTTGTGCTTTTCTATGTGGTGTGACTTTGAAGCAGATTCTCAGCTCCTGAGATCCTCCTGAATAGCTAGGACTACAGGTATTGTTGTGTGATTATTAACAAATCTTGTGTATGGATTGTTAGATTTACACTTTATTGTACATTCTTTTTTTTTACCCAGGGACTTGTACATCATAGGCAATACTCTACTATTTGCAACTTTGACATTTTGTGTCATTATATATGTATATACTTTTACATTTAAAGAACTTAATTACATATTGCAAATATATAGAGATCTATAGAGAAATGAATTTTTCTGAATATTGATTTGAAACCTTAAATAAACAGAATCACTTTTACGGCTTTACTGTGGGTCCTTTTTTCATGATTTTCTACAGAAACAATTGTTATTTGTGAATGAAGACAACTTTTTATTTGCATTCATTACCATTTTTTTCTTGCTTTATTACATTGGTGACTTTCCTATGCTGCAAGGGATAGGAAGACAGGCATCCTTACCTTCTGTTTTTTAATCATTAAAAATATTTTACTTTTATAATTATCTTCAAATAGTTTCACATGTCTATGTATGTGTACAGTGCATGTTGATCAGAGAAACTCCTTTATAATGTCAAGAGACCACATTCCATATTTCATCACTAAGAATGGTATGCATTTACAGAATTTCCTCAATACCCTTGGTAAGATTGAGAATGTTCCCTTTAATTCATACTTTGCTTATCAATTTCTTCATATTGTTTTCTTGTGTTCAAACCATGAACATATGTTAAAGTTTTTGATGTCCTTCTGCCTCCATGGGAATAATCATGTGTTTTTCCTCCTTTAGTTAAGTATTATATCCTGAGTTACTCTGACTGATTTTCAAATTTTGATGAACTTCCATTTCTATGATAATCAGGTTCTGTGATTCATTTTATGTATTTCTAAATTGAAGTTAATAACTCTTTTATAATTCTGCTTCAGCATTTTTAAGAGATACTGGTTTATAGCACTGTCAAAAATTATGCAGTGAAAAATCACATATGTGGTTTTAATTTTCTTATATCCACATTAAAAAACTAAAAGGAGTCAATCTGAATTTTAGTATTATATTTTAATCTAAATATTAGACGAATTTATATTTTCATACTCAATGTAACATAGTAATGAGATTCACTTTTTTAAATCGGAGTCTTTAATATATGGTGTTAATATCAAACATATTAATTTGGAGATTTCCAGTGTACTAGAGGCCTCTATTCTCTTGGCTAGCACATAGCATAGTGCAAAGATGTTTTCTTTTCTTGTCTCATCTTGGTACTAAGCTATATTTTCCTTTAAATAAGTTGTATTATTTTCTAAAGAATTACTATAGAACTGATATTATGTTATCATTATATACTTCAAAAGATAATAAACTTTTTTAAATTTTTGATTAACTTAATACTTTGTATTAGATTCATTAGTGGTGTTCACTTTTTATTATATTTGGACAAAAATATAATGGCATGCACTTCACTGCCCTAAAATCCTCTGAGCTCTGCCTATTATATCCCTTCTTCCACTTAATATCTGACCATTAGTCTTCTCACTTTCTCTCTGTGTGCTTGTGTGTGAGTGTGTGTGTGTGTGCACGCGAGCACACGCGCACACATAGTTTTAGAATTTGGAGGTTTGAGCTCATGGTTTTGCCACCTTTCTGCTACAGACGTGCACTCTAGTGTTTGAAGTGCTAGGGGTGTGCCACTAGCCATTTTTTGGCTTATTTATTTTTCATGCAGGCTCTCATTTTTTTGCAGGGGCTAACTGAAATCTTCCTAACTACAGCCATTTTCGTGGCTGGGTTCACAGATGTGATCATTGTATCCAGTTTATTGATTAAGAGAAGTCTTGCTTACTATTTTTGCCTAGTTTTTCCTCCCAATTTTAGCCTGTTAGTCTCACTCTCTTCATTGTTTGACTTCATGATGTCATATAGTTGGGATGTATAATTCATTTCAGATTGACACCTTCACTTAGAAATATGGACTTATTTTCCTCTCATCTTTTCACAGCTCAATAGCTCATTTCTTTTTAACACTGAATAGTATTGCCTTGTTGAGACATACTAGATTATTTATCACTCACTTGCTGAGAGACAGCTTTGTTACTTACAAGTTTAGGGCTTTTGAATGAAGTTTCTCTAAAGGGCTTTATGCGAGTGTTTGCCAGGACACAACCTTTGAACTGATTTGAGTAAATATTATGGGAAGAGTGTTCCATTTTTAAAGAATATTTTTATTATTTTTAAGTCGTTATATTAGGGCTGGGAAGGTGACTCAGTGGTAGAGTACTTGTCTTGTATGCATAAGGCCCTGGGTTTGATTCCTTAGTACCACATAAGCAGAAAAAGCTGGAAGTGACGCTATGGTTCAAGTGGTAGAGTGCTAGCATTGAGCTGAAGAGCTGAGGGACAGTGCCCAGGCCCAGAGTTCAGGTCCCATGACTGACCAAAAAAAAAAAAAAAAAAAAAGCAGTTATATTAACTACTTTAACAAAGCAGTTTATGAATGTAATGGGTCATGATTACTGTGACCCCTTTCAACATTCTCACCCACTCTTCCAACCTACCTTTTCCTCACTTTTCTTAACTCTTTAGGCCGTGTATTGAATTTCTTTTTGCCATTTAACAAAGCAGTTTATATATACAGTTCATCTTGATCTGTCATCCCTTCAACATTTTCACTCCTCTCTGATCCACTCCCTCTCTTATTTTCTTAATTTTATGGAATATACAATAAATTCTTGACTGTATTTCCCTTCACCCCTGCTCCTTTCCTCCTTCATTCATCTATCTTCTCCCCGTGGCTCCACCTCATCCCCTGGCAAGTATCTGTTTCTGGATACTTATTTTGTTGGGCTTTAGTATTTTTGTAAGAAACTGCCAATATCTTTTCCAGAATAGCTGAGTTACTTTTCATTTCCAACAGCAATGAATGAGTGGTTCTGCTGCTCTCAATTCTGGATAGCATTAGGTATTTTCAGTATTATTGATTTTAGTCATCCTCATAGCTATAGATTAGTATATTATTGTCTGGTTAGGACTGCTAAAGTAAGTTAGAAAGAGTTTGAAGGAATGGTGGAGTGTTGGCATTGCTTCTTTTTAAATGTTGGGAAGAAGTTCTCAATTTGTTTCAGAAGAATATCAGTTATTTATTTAATTCAATAAATATAGGCCAGGTTCAGATATCATTTTTCTTGTGTGAATTTTAACAAATAGCATCTTTAAGGAATTTGTTTATTTCATTTGAATTTGTGAGGATAGTATTCCATAGTATTAAATTTGTGAGCATAGTATTCCATTATTTTCCTTTTAGTGTCCTGAGACCTGTACTGATACCCCCTCTGTAATTTTAATATTCTGAATTTTTTCTCATTTTTCCTTAGCCTAACTTAAGACTATCAATTTTATTGATGTTTTCGAAGAATCATTATTTTAAGCCTGGTGCCAGTGGCTCACCCCTGTAATAGCTACTCAGGAAGCTGGGATCTGAGGATCACAATACAAAGCTAGGCTGGACTAGAAAGTCTGTAAGACTCTTATCTCCAATTAGCCCCTAGAAAACCAGAAGTGGAGCTGTGGCTCAAAGTGGTAGCCTTGAACAAAAAAACTCAAAGACTGTGCTCAGGCCCTGAATTCAAAAAAGAATCGTCTTTTAGTTTCATTGATTTTTCTCTATTTACTGTTCTTAATTTCATTGATTTCTACTGCAATTTTTAATTATATATTTTCCTACGTTTATATTAAATTGGTTCTCTTTTTCTATTTCCTAAAGTGTAGTCCTACTGATTTAAAATCATTTTCTAGTAAATACATTCTTTACCGTAAATTTGCCTGTGAACATTGACTCTGCTACACTCTAAAACTTTTGATAAGTTGTAGTGTCATTTTTTAGCCATTAAAATATTTTAATCTTTTCTGATATTCATACTGATTAATATCCAAATATTTTATAATTTTCTAGGTATCCAGTGTGGTCTGAGAGTAAATACTGTATAATTTCCATTCTTTTAAATTTGATGTGGTTTATGGCTCAGATATGGCCTGTCCTGGCAAATATTCCATGCAAAAGTGAGGAGGATATACTAGGCTGTTGTTGAAGTATCTCAACTTCCCTAGGCCGGTGGGACTGGAACCCACAGTCAGCGGAAGGAGTCACCAACACTCAGTCAATAAGGCTAGGAACCTTTATTACCTTTATTAGCCGAGGTGTCTGACCTCCACTGTACTAAGACAGTGAAGACCTGCAACCAATCTCTCTTGCACAGGGTTTTAAAGGGGCAGGGAGGTCACTCAGAGGTGGCAGGGAAGTGATAGCAAGCAGGCTTACAGAAGCAGAGCTAGCAGTTAGTAATTACAAATAACAATTATAATTTCACTAAACAAGGCAATAAGTTATTGAAGCAAAAGTTACATTCCCATACTTCCCCTTTGTGTCATTCCCCATAAAGGTCTTCTGGTTGACCTTAAACACAATACATTCCAAACTTCTTACTTATCATCTGCTAGATCATACTACCCTCCAGGTTTGATATTTACCACACTTAACCTAACTCCTTAATTTTCTCTGAGTCCCTACTTCTGAGAAGTTTCTTTAATAATTAACCTGGGGTTTTTCTTTACAGAAAGGTCTGTTTTTAATGCTTGTCTTAGCCTACAGTAAAATAGTGGGTAACATTATGGGGTATGCTTGGGAGCTTCTCTCCCAAGGGAGCAGGGCTCAGGAGACAGGGTAAGTTCCCTACAGCAAGGACTGTGGTTGGACAGCAGAAGGAAGGGCTTCCTGCAGGTGAACAGCAACTTGGATACCCCACTTCTGAAGGGGGGGCAGGGGTCACCTCGGTTGTGAGATGAAGTTTTCTGTAAATGTCCAGTTCAATTCATTGATGACATTGACTTCTACCATGCCTTTACTCATTTGTACTTTCATCTTTATTCAAAACAGGATTATCACTCAAACACAGCAAAATCTAAAACATTTTGAAAAAAATACTTCAAAAACTTTACTCAAAATAGAAAATCTAGTAGAAATGGATGCATTTCTAAACAACCTCAGCCTTCTAAAATTGAGCCAGGAGGGCATAAATCATCAAATGTATAATAAGCTATGAAAATGAAACATAATAAAGAACCTTCCAACAAAGGAATGAATACATCCACAGCTGAATTTTGTTGTACGGAAACTTGATTGGTGAGAAACTGAGAACCACTTTTTTTTTTTTTTTTTTTGACCATGGGGCTTCAACTCTGGGCCTGGGCAAGTCAAGTGCTCTACCACTTAAGCCACAGTGCCACTTCCAGTTTTCTGGTGGTTTATTGAAGATAAGAGTCTCACAGATTTTCCTACGCAGGCTAGCTTTGAACTATGATCCTCAGATCTCAGCCTCCTGAGTAGCTAGGATTTCAGGCATGAGCCACCAGCACCCAGCAGAAGTCACATTTTGAGAGGTCAAATTGGGAGTCTTTATTGGAGAGTTAGCCACTGAAGGTAGACTCCTGTTGGAAAGACTTGCAATCCCATATAGAGCTTGCACAAAGCTTTCAAAGACCAAAAACACACGTGGAGATCCAAATCCAACAGAAACAGCCCATATAGGGAAATGCCAGGTACCAGCAGAACTTTCCATCTTTGGGAAGTAGCTCAGGGAGCAGCTTAAACTGAGCTAATCAAACCATTTAGGGAAATAATCAAGGGCAAGCATTCTCTGTAACAAAAGCTCTGCTAAGGCTAAACAGCAGGACATCTGCAAGTCAATGAATGGTCCCTCTCACCTCTAGGCTATTCAGGGCTGCTTGTAAGACCCTCACCACCCAGCCAGACACCAGGATGGCTTTGAGAACAGGGTGCTGCTCATTAGACCCAGTCTCTGTATTTTGATTTGATCAGATCTTTAAAGACTAGCACCAATAATTTTCAAACTTTTCCATAAAATGTAGTGAAGAACATGATCAAATTCATTCTATAAAGTTAGTGTTACATTCATTCCAAATCCTAACAGAGACATAACCAAAAAGAAAAGAAAAGAAAACCAAAAAGAGACCACTCTTTTGGCTAGTGGCCAAGTGTGTTGGAGAGGAAGTGTTTAGTGAGCCTATAAATCTTCTACCTTATGACTCAAGAGAATGACCTTCAGAAATACTTCTGTATTTTCACCTCCACACATTTAGGTGTATTAGTACTAGTAGACTAGTTTTGAGTCAACTATTTCCTTTCTCAAGGCTCAGATAAGTTTTGATAAAATCCCAGCAAGGAGGCTGGGAAGGTGGCTCAGTGGTAGTGCATGCATGAGGCCCTAGGTATGATTCTTCAACACCACATAAGCAGAAAAAGCCAGAAGTGGTGCTGTGGCTCAAGTGATAGAGTGCTAGCCTTGAGCTGAAGAGCTGAGGGATAATGCCCAGGCCCAGAATTCAGGCCCCACTACCAACACACAAACAAACAAAAATCCCAGCAAGTTAGCTCTGGCAAGTTAGCTTTGGCTTCAGGCAAGACCTTGTTCTGTCATATTTCAAATGGTTTCTTTCTTTCTCCATGTGAAAGAAACATAAGAGGACATTTATTTATTCACTCATCATTTTATTTATTCTTGCAATAAATACTTTATTTTAAAGATATCCTGACCTCCTGGAGGGAAAATCCCAAAGAATATAGAGGGTGCTACATACTAGTGTCTCCAAGGAAATTTTAATTCTCAGTTGTCTACATTGAGCCTCAAGAAAAACATCAGCTTTAATTTAGGGGTTCTTACCCCAGTCCTGCTTCCCAAGATGTCTGTTTGCAAGTTTCTGTGACTCTTTACAATTACTTGTCAATCCAATTTGAGGGATAGCAACTTTGCCTGTGACTTCATTTCTCTTATGGTTCTAAGAAAGTGGTTGCCCGGGTGCTGGTGGCTCATGCCTCTAATCCTAGCTACTCAGGAGGCTGAGATCAGAGGATCACAGTTCAAAGCCAGCCCAGGCAGGGAAATCCATGAGACTCTTATCTCCAACAAACCACTAGAAAACCGGAAGTAGTGCTGTGGCTCAAGTGGTAGAACACTCATTTGGAGCCAAAGAGCTCAGGGACAGCGCCCACACCAACCAAAAAAAAAAAAAAAAGTTGTTGATTCTGTGGTGTGTTCAGTTTCTACTAGCAAGTAAACTATTCCTCACTGTAGCTGGTTATCAATGGCAACTTTCAAGCTTCCCAAACTTCACACATGTGACATGTACCAGAAACCAGAAATTTTCTCCTGTTTTTTTTTTTTTCCTTTTTGTGCCAGTCCTAGTGTTTGAACTCAGGATCTAAGTTTCTTTTTGCTTAAGAATAATGCTCTACCACTTGAGCCACAGTTCTACTTCCAGCTTTTTTAGTTTTTATAGTTTGTTGGAGATAAGAGTCTTACACACTTCCTTATCAGGCTAGTTTCAAATCCCAGTTCTCAGCTCTCAGCCTCCTGAGTAGCGCTTAATCACTTGTGGTGCTCAGCCTCTTTCTGGTCTTTTGATCTGTATAGCTAAAGGTTTATCAACTGTAATTGCTGTTGTTTTTTATTGTTGTTGTTGTTTAGTTGGTTTGGGGGCTTCAGTTCAGGGCCTGAGTCTATCCCTGAGCCTCTTTGTGTTCAAGGCTAGCACTCTACCTCTAGACCAATATAGTGCTACTTCTGGTTTTGTGTGGTTAATTAGAGATAAGAGTTTCAGTGACTACTCTACCTGGACTGGCTTTGAACAGCCATCCTCAGATCTCAGCATCCTGAGTAGCTAGAATTACAGGTGTGAGCCACTGGAGGCCCACACTATAATTTTTTTTTATTATTACATTTACATTGGTTATTAACGTTTCATTGATTGTCTCTTTTCTGTTTATAGTTTTTATTTATAAAAAGATTTCTGTTCTTATTTTTATTTCTGTTATTTCTTTTCTTTGGTTTGTTCTTAATTTGCTCTTCTCTTTGCCTACCTTGTGGCTCAGTAATGAATTTGAAATTTCCTTCTCATCTGGTAGAGTGTTTCATAGGTCTAAATGTCTCTCTATATTGTTTTGTTGTATCCCACAATTTTGATACGGATAGCATTGTGCTTTCAATTTTCTTTGATACAAAGTATTTCCCAATATCACCTACAAGTTCATTTTTAGCATACACATTCTTTTTCAGAAATATATTGCTTATTTCTGCTATTTCAATATAACTAGCTATGTTTAATTCTGTTGTGCTCAGAGACATATTTCACATGGTTCTAGTCTTTACAAATGTATTAAGTGTTCTTTTAAGACATAGAAAATCATCTACCTCATGAATTAACCATATGTGACTGAAAGACATATTACCTAGAACTGGTAGTCCTCTTGGTTAATCCTTCTATCTGTAAATTTTTGTCAAAATGATGCAAAATTTATAGTCTTCTAATTTTTCACTGTACTGACCTCAAAATGATTTACTTCAGAGATTATTTTATATAAATATATATGTGGTTTAGGAGGTGATTTCATTGATTATGAAAGCTGAAACTTAAGCTGCATTTAAGCTCAGGGCCTTGGGCTCTCCCTCACTTTCTTGCTCAACTGATGCTTTACAATTTGGGCTACATTTCCAGCCTGGCTTTTTGCTTATTTATTTGGGATATGGAATCTCAAAGACTTTTCTTCCCAGGATGGCTTTAAGAAATGATCCTTTGGATCTCAGTGTTTTGAGCAGTTGGGGTTACAGGTATAATCCACTGTTACTTGTCTTGAAAAATAAAATATTTTTAAAGTAGTAATGTTTTATTTACTTCTACAATTAAAGTATACAAACTTTATTTTAACTGTTATAAATATCAAAGCAGACTTAGAAAACAGACCCAGAAATTATACCAGCTATGTTTTCATCATACTCCTGTGTATCTCTTGTTACTGTCCTCTACTCTGTCTTCTATGTGTCTGTTTCCCTCCCTTCTCATGCAAATATTCAGAACAAGAAATAGGTTGAGTCTTTGGTGCTAGGACTAATAGTTGAGTTATTAAAGGCTCATATTAAAGTATAACTACAAAGACACTTATGTGGGGCTAGGATGTTGCTCAGTGGTAAGAAAACAACCACCAAACCTCATTAGCAATGACTCAGGCTTTTTTACTTTGCAGAAGACATTATCTTCCAATACTGAGTTTTACTTCACAGTAAAACAGCTATTCCAGTGGCTCTTGTTTCAATAGCTGTACCCTTGCCTCTTAGAAAACCAATTCCTTTTTCCTAGACAACCTGGAATAGTTGTTCATCTAACAACTTCTTACAATGCATCAGCATGCTTTAAATAGGAATGAAATAGTGACTTGAAATAGTTATTACATTGAAAGCTGATGTCAGTTAGAATTAACTAAATGATTATAATTAAATCACAAAGTTCATTAGCATGGTTTTAGACTGGGCATGTAAGTGTACAATATGAACAAATGATGATTATAAATTTCATTTTTTCTTCCCTGTGAAAACCAGTCTTTTCTTAGTAAAAATAACATTTTCATGACATGTTTTGCTTGACTTTGGATTCACAGGAGGTAGAGAAAGGAAAATTGAGATTTAAAATGCTCTTTCTTCTTGGCATTACACCCAACCAGGTGAAAAGTGGAATGCCAAGTTAAGAAACCAGCTGGGCATCCAAAAAATCCTGTGTGACACATATCTGACTGAGTTGCTCCCATTATGTGTTAACCACTTCTGAGAAAAAAAATAGGCTTACTTTTTTGGGAACAAACTGATTGAATAAACCATTTACTTTGACAGGGATTATTCATAACCTCACTTTCTTGTCTGTAAACCCCAACTTTAATACCTTCCTCTGATTTTCAGCCAAGTGTTTTTTGATATTACAACAGGATATTATGCAAATATAAATCATGTTGGATTAGAATATTTCCTTAGAAGCAAAAGCAATGTTCTTGCTGGCAAGAGAAGTGTAAATGACTCTAATTATCCTTTTCTATATAGCATTCTGGGAAAAATAATCAGGCTGCAAGTAAAAACCATCAGCTAGACTAAGTTGAGAATTAGATAGTTCAGTTCATAGAGGACAATTCAGTTAGTGATTTCATTGGTTTCCCCTGATTTGGGATGTGTAAATCAATGATAAATCATGAATCATACAACTGATAGGTTCCAACACAGGACACAAACATTTTGAGGATGTAAAATTCAAGTCAATATAGACAAAGCACCAAATCAACACAAATGACAGACAACTATACATATCTGTACCTACATATTATTATTGAAATGTTTAAAACTTTGTGTGTGTTAGTGCTGAGGCTTGACCTCAGGGCCTGGCCGCTGTCCCTGAGCTATTTTGCTCAAGGCTAGTGCTCTACCATTTGAGCCACACCTCCACTTCTGTTTTGTGCTTAATTGGAGGTAAAAGTCTCACAAACTTTTCTGCCCAGGCAGGTTTCAAACTGTGATCATCTGACCTGAGTAGCAAGCAAGGATTATAGGTGTGAAATGACACCCATCTGAGTCTTCAAATTTCAAATAAAAAACTGGCAAGTAAATCTTACTCAACATTAAGGTAGGTGCTGATGGCTCACATTGTAATCCTAGTTACTCAGGAGACTGAGATTTGAGGATCCATGTTCAAAGCCAGACTAAGGAAGATAAGTCTAAGACTCTTATTTCTAGCTAACCAGCATAAAACAAACAACAACAAAAATCAACAGTAGTGGAGGCATAACTGAAGTGGTATAACACACCTCTGAAGTAAAAAAGCCAAGTAAGAGCATAAAGCCCTGTGCTCAAGCGCCATGATAGCGCGCGCACGCACGCGCGCGCACGCACACACACACACACACACACACACACACACATATACACACACACACCACACACACTACACACACACATACACACACACATTCACAGAAAGAGACCACTAAAACATCTCTGGTATTTTCCTATCAAAGACTGTCTGGAAGTTGTATAAAATAGACATGAAGAAAGCATTTGCTATATGCAGGCATAGTCTACTCATCACAGTGGGGATTTTTTTCCAGGTATGAATGAAGATTTTCTGGCTTCTAAAACTTGACAGAGATATCTTTTCTTTCCCTATAATCATTAATAACAACATGTAACATATTTTGAGTAAATTCAAACTATAATAGTTATACCCAAGAGGATTTCTTAATATTTACCAAATTTAATTTCTAACATTAAATGCCAATATACCAATGGGAATGAAACAGCAACCACAAAACAGCTTAAACTTAGCTTTACTTTCTTGTTCAGGGATCCACCACTAGGGAGTAAAAGAAGCAAGGCCTGAATGCTCTACCAAAACCCTTCATCTAGTAAAAGTTCACAGAAAACTGGGAAAACTGGGTCTACATTTTATAACCACAAAAATGTGAAAGACTGATATATTCTTTATATGTTTTATAAATGTCTTAATATTATCCCCAACTACCTCATACTAGATTATTATGTCTTATATCAGATAAATTTGTAACCTATTCCTCATTTGTGCATAATTAACCAGCCATTCACCAAAGCTTTATAGGCAGTTTGGTAGGGAACAGAGGACTTTGAGATCATTACCATCAGTAACCCAAATGCCTACTGAGGAGCATTTGTCATGGCTACCTAGTACATACTAACCTATAGGTCATGAGCTGTCCCATTTGTGTTACATCTGATCTCACTGGGTAACTTCACTTATTCTTCTTATAACTTACTGCCCTACATGCACAGTTGCTTCTTATGGATTTATTTATAGGCACATAACATCCTTGCAGTCATTTCAGTTAAGTAGTATCTATAAAAAATAAGTTGTACTGAATTGCTTCAATAAACCTGAGCTACCTTGTGATAAAGAGAACTTTTGGCTCCATAGGTTGGTCAAATTAATGACTTAAGAATCATTTGCATATGTATTCTCTTCTAAGATACTTTAGGCTCTAATTCTAAAAGCCCAAGATAGTACTGCACATCTATTGGCAAAACAAGGTTTACTGTAGGATTTCTTACTTTGTACTGCAGTATTTCTGTCTCTCTCTTTCTTCTGTTCTTTCTTTCTCTCTTTCATTTCTTTCTCCCTCCTCCTTCCTTTCTTGCTTGCTTGCTTGCTTCCTTTCTTCCTTCCTTCCTTTCCCTTTCTTCCTTCCTTTCCCTTTTCTTCCTTCCTTCCTTCCTTTCCCTTTCTTTCCTTCCTTTCTTTCCTTCCTTTCTTTCCTTCCTTCCTTTCTTTCCTTCTTTTCCTTCCTTCCTTCCTTCCTTCCTCCCTCCCTCCCTCCCTCCTTCTTTCTTTCTTACTTTCATTCTCTTTCTGTCCTTAGTTTTGCACTCAAGGACTGGGTACTGTCCCAGAGCTTTTCTCGCTCAAGGCTGGGTCTCTCCAACTTAAGCCACAGTTCCATTTCCATATTTTTAGTGGTTAATTGGAAATAAGAGTTTCACAGACTTTCCTACTCCAGGCTGGCTTTGAACCATGATCCTTAGATCTCAGCTTCCTGAGTACCTAGGATTATACATATGAGCTACTAGTGCCCAGCATATTTGTGTTCTTTAACTTTTAATAAATGGCTTTTGCAGGTGTGGGGCAAGGGGGGAGAGCAGGGAGATGGCATGAGTTTTTGTGATGCCTTGTTAAATAAAGATTAAGATCACATTTCATCAACTAGGGGTGAAGCTCGGTAGTAGAATTGTGCTTTGGGGGATGTTTTTAAGGAACTCCTTAAAAATCAACATCTAATCTAACATCAGAAGTACTGTTGGAGAGATAAAAGTACATGAAGTCAGTCTAGTAGAAAGAAGAAATCCAGACATAATAAAACATGACAAAAGAAAGGTGCAGTATTGAATTGCATTCCTCAATATGGTATTCACATGAACTACTGAGATTTGAAATATGAATAGTTTAAATTAAAATGAACTCTGAACAAAATACATGCTGTGTTAAAAACTTAGTATGAAGAAAAAAGTTAAATATTTTATAAATAAATAATTATTTTAATAGTGATTGCATATTGAAAATATTTTAGATAATTCTGTTGAATATTTTTTCAAGAGTTTTAAAAATAGTTTTAAACATATAACAACACATGCATAGCTAACATTGTATTTTTATTGGGCAATGCTAGTACAAAGGAAGAGAAAAGAGATGTTTTTCAAGCTAAATGTTCAAAGAAAGCTTAATAGGAGAATCTGGATAAATATACATTAATAGATTCCTGGGATACAGGGAAAGAAATTACTTTTGGGGATCTTTCACTGCCTTGTAAAAACATATCCAAGTAAATATCAATACATGGCCCCTCTAAGTAGTCTGACTTATTAATGTTCTGATTGTTATGTGGAGCTGAGCACACAGATTGGTGAAGGACTTTATATAATGAGCAGAGTTCTGGGAACAGTAATAGCAGAAACATTTGAGGAAGTGTTCAACCCCGTGTAATATACTCTACATCCTGTAACAGAGTATATCCTGGCTCATAAAGTATATACTCACTCCAATCTCCATTTACTTTCCTGGAAGACAAAGTATACTTCACCCCATTGACTTTGGGCTTGGTTGGTCATGTGACTGGCTTTAGCTATCGGAGTGTAAATCACTTCTGAGGGTGGGTTTTTAAAGAGGATGACCTACTCTTGCCATTTTGTTGTTTTGTCATCTATACTAGTTGAACAACCTCCAGGTAATTATTCCTCTTTTACCTGGATCTAGAAAAAAGAGAAGCATGGGTTAAATCTGAATCAAAGTCAGCCCACTGTAGCTAGGGCAGGCCCACCTGCTAGATGTGAGCAGAAAAGCAATGGTTGAGTTGCTTGTCAAGTAGCAATATTTTAACAAAACCTGACTAATACATAAATCAATAAAATTTCTCTTCCCAGTAGTTCTACGACAAAGGTTATACTGGCTCCATTTCAACAATGAAAGGGAAGCTAGGAGAAATTGAATACTCAAATCCCTATGAATAAATGGCGGAAACTGTGTTAGAACTCGAGAGACTTCTGACTCCAAACAAGGTTGGATTGATACTACAAGGAAGTATACTCTTACTTAACACACAGTGAATATAGAAATTTTAGTATTATAATGCAAAATATTTACTTCAAACTTGCATATCTTCTTGACTCTACTCACCAAAGTATAAGTTACTGAAAGCTGGATCTTTGTCTGATGACTCTTTGTATTCAATGGTTGAGTCAGAAAAAGTGTGGAGATTGACAGGCTGATATAATGACATCTGTTCAACTATTCACATTCATATAGCACCAAACAAATTAGCCATTGTGTCTATTCCTAAGGCTTGAGCCAAAGTAAAAAATAGCTCTCTTAGTCATGGGCTTTCTCCTACATTGCTAACTGCACTAAAGACCTTCCTTGATGTCCTGTGGTAGATGGTTATACTCTCTGCTGCCATCTGAGAAGGCTGTACATTTTGTACTTAAGGAACCAACAAGACACTTCTAAGAGCAAGAACACAGAAGCAGAAACATTTGAAAAAAAACAGATTCTGAGTTGATTTATATAAAAATTCTAAGTAAATGAAGTAGTAAATAATATGATTATTTGGTGTCTTTCAGTACTAACACAGATCCAACACGTTTGGTGTCTAAAACATCAAAATCTTTAATACAAATAATGTGTGTGTGTGTGTGTGTGTGTGTGTGTGTGTGTGTGTGTGTGTGTGTGTGTGTGTGTGTGTGTGTGTTGGTACTGAGTCTTAAACTTAGGGCTTTGAACTCAGGGTATAGGCACCAATAAGGATGATAGCTCAGGATCCTGAACTGTTTTGCTGAAGGCTAGCACTCTACCAGTTGAGCCACAGCTCCACTTCTTGGTTTTTGATGGTTAATTGGAGATAAGAATCACATAGACTTTCCTTCATAGCTAGTTTTGAGTCTTAATACTCAAATCTCAGTTTCCTGAGTAACTAGGATTGCAGTCAGTATGAGCCACCAGCATTAGGCACAAAAATTATCTTAAATGTTAGCACATTTGTTAACTTTCAAAACCAAGACTTTTCCTTTAAAAAAAAATCCTATCCACATCAAAGAAACAGGTTAAGAGTTCACAATTCAAAGTAAGCCACTTCCAGGTCATTTTTTCCCACCATTTTAAACTAGAATTGTTTGAGATTCTATCTAGGGCTCAGAACATCTTCCCAGGAACTCAGAAGCATTCTTTGTAGGGTAGGTCTACAGCTACAAACAGCTTTCTTTTTTTTTTCCTTTTAGTCTGGAAATGTTTAATTCGTCCTTCACCTTTGAGAACTAGTTTGCCAAACATAGAATTGTTTGTTACCTATCAAAATTCCAACCTCATTCTTCAAGGAAATAGAAGAAGGCAATCCAAAAATTCATATGGAACAATAAAAGACCCCGAATAGCAAAAACGCTCCTCAATGGAAAGAACACTGCTAGAGGAATATCAATACCAAATTTCAAACTCTACTATAAAGCCATAGTAATCAAAACAGCTTGGTACTGGCATAAGAACAGACCTCAGGACCAATGGAATAGAATTGAACACCCAGAAATTAACCTACAGACCTATAGCCATCTAATCTTCGATAAGGGAGCTAAAACAATAGAATGGAAAAAAGACAACCTCTTCAGTAAATGGTGCTGGCAAAATTGGTTAACTACATGTAGAAAACTAAAGCTAGATCCTTATATATCACCCTGCACCAGAATCAACTCCAAATTGATCAAAGAGCTTGAACTCAAAGCAGACACTCTGAAAACATTACAGGATGGAATAGGAGAAACCCTCGGTCTCCTTGGCTCAGGCCGAAATTTTCTGAATAGAGACCCGGAAACACAACAAATCAAAGAAAGGTTGGACAAATGGGATTGCATAAGGTTGCAGAGCTTCTGCAGGGCAAATGACATAGCTAGCAAGATCAATAGAAAGCCCACGGATTGGGAGAAGATCTTTACTAGCCATACAACGGACAAGGGTCTTATATCTAAAATATACTTGGAACTCAAAAAATTAAACCCCCCAACAACAAATCCTCAAAGAAACAACTGCCCAATAAATAAGTGGGCTAATGACTTAAAGAGAAACTTCTCTGAAGAAGAAAGAAGGATGGCCAATAGACACATGAAGAAATGTTCAACATCCCTAGCCATAAAAGAAATGCAAATCAAAACAACATTGAGATATCACCTCACTCCAGATAGAACGGCAAAAATCAAGAATTCTAACAACAACAGATGCTGGAGGGGATGTGGACAGAAAGGAACCTTACTTCATTGTTGGTGGGAATGTAAACTTGTTCAACCACTTTGGAAAGCAGTATGGAGGTTCCTCAAAAGACTTCACATAGAACTCCCCTATGACCCAGCAATCCCACTTTTGGGCATTTACCCAAATGTTTACAAACAAGACCACACTAAAGCTACCAGCACAACTATGTTTATTGCAGCATTATTTACCATAGCTAAGATATGGAACCAACCCAGATGCCCCTCAGTAGATGAATGGATCAAGAAAATGTGGTATATATACACAATGGAATTCTATGCCTCCATCAGTAAGAATGACATTGCACCATTTGTTAGGAAATGGAAAAACTTGGAAAAAATTATATTAAGTGAAGTAAGCCAGGCCCAAAGAAACATAGGTCCCATGGTTTCCCTTATTTGTAATATCTAGTAGATGAATGAGTCAAGTGGAAAAGGTCAGATAATGTGATGTTAGGAAAATGAACCCTTAGATATGTATTTTAATGTTTTTTTTCTTTCATGCATGTGTTTCTAACGCATTTATAAGATTATCTCTTTGTTGCTTTGTATGTCCCTCCCCCACAGTATAACCCCTGCTTTCACTATATTTGATGTCAGTATAACTTGTGGAGGAGATGGGGAAAAACCAGTTGTTTAAGGATACAGGTGGACCTGTTGCAACAATGAGAAGTACAAGTTGTCATGTCCAAAACGAGCTTTACAACGTCAGTGGGGGGAGGGAAGGGGGGGAAGGAGAAGGATTGGGATTGGGGGGGAGGGGGGAGGCTGGGAAGGGATGTGAAGGGTAAACAAAGGAGGAGGCTGCAATGCTTGGTAAGAAATGTACGCATTATCCTGCCCATGTAATTGTAATTGTAACTCCTCTGTACAGTATGTTCACAAATAAAATAAAATTAAATTAAAAAAAAGACTTAAGGAAAAAAAACATAGAATTGTTGATTAAGAGAATTTTTGTTTGTTTCCTAACAGCACTTTATATAAGTCATGTCTGTCCTTCATGATGTTAATCTCATTGAGCAGGAGTGTTGGTAATCATGCAATTCTTGTTAAAAAGCATGGGAAGGTAACAGTGAGACAAACAGATACAAGGAATTGCTGGATAAAAAACAGAGTCTTATTTTATCATAGAATCTCTATGTTAAAAGGAACACTAGAAGTCATTCATCTGGCATTTTGGCAGATCATCTACAAGTATTTATTCCAAGGTTCTAGTGATCAGAACAACTTTCAGAATTCACAGTCAAAAATTGGTATCCGCTGCAGACAGGGAGACTGCCAATTATTGAGATTTGATCAATTTGGTATTATGGGGCAATTCTAATTTGCTTAAAGGCAGTCAATTAGAGAATCTGCAAGGAAGGGATACTGGTGACATTCTTTGCTTATCCTTTCTTAGCTATACAGCACAATAATCAATGGTGGCATCTTTCCACTCTGTTCATACTTAGCTCTCCAAATACTTTCCTCTCTCCTATATTATTCCTAAACATTTATCTCTAAGATGAACAGTGGCAGATCTGTAAATGTTTGAGATGATTGCCCTCCTACTTCCCACTCTGGGTACTCTTACCTCATTCAATATGCAGGAGATCAGGTTGCACTGCAGGGTTTGAGGTTACCTGATTAGTCTCAAGTACCCTTCCTTCCTATCATGTATTTGCATTGATCAAAGAGCAGTTGTAAACAACTAATTTAGAATGGCCCAAGAATCAAGAGAGGAATTGTTTATTATTAGATTTTTCATACCTGTATGTACCCGGGGTAAGAAGCAAATTCTTATTTCCCTAAAACATTAGGGAAATAAAAAAAGGCCAAAGCAATCTGCAGATAGTTAACCAGAAAATGTGATTTTTGCCGTGCATGGATGCTCTTTTCTTTCCCCAAATCTTTGCTTTTATTTTTCAGGTGTGGATTTAATATAATAGCTTCACTTTAAAAAAGAAGAAAAGGATGCAAGAAAGAATTTTGTCAGTTTCTGTAGCTTTTGATACTCTTTATGTCTCCTGGCATCTGTTGGTACATTAAGAGTTGCCATGGGGGGCTGCCAGCTTCATATTTCCAAATCTGGGTAGGTAGAGTGAAAGATGGACCTAAAGAACGAATCAGGGAACAGTAGAACTAGAAGAACAGGAACTAGATTTCTTCTTAAAGCAGTGGGAACCCTTTGACAATGTGTACAGTACAAAGAATATAAGTGAAAGCTTTGTTATTCTAAGCATTCACAAATTCAAAGCAGAAATTATAAATCGACAGGTGAAGGGAAGAAGGTGGAGAGGAAGTTATGCAGAGGGAAGTTAAAAACACATGTTATATCTATTGATTTTTCTACTTTTTATTCTATTTTTTTTTGGTAGGATAAACTAAGGACACATAATCAAACACAGTCTTCAAATGTTTCCCTAAGATTCCCAAAGCTTCCTGGAACAAAGTTTTGTGCAGTAGATATTTGGTCATAGCTAAAAGGCATCTTAGAATCACTTTCACTCATTTTTAGATGAAGAGACAGAGGCTACGAAATTAAAATATTTGCCCCAATTCTCAGGGCTGGCTGACACCTCACCTGCAACCAACTCCCAGATAGCCTGTCTCTACTGGGACCCATTATTTGAACCTAAGATAATCAGTAAATGATGAATGTGATGATATACTCAATTCACTCTGTCTACCATTGTAGAGAACAAGAGAGAAAATAAGTCATAATATTCAGTGGCTGTCTCAGGACCTTGGTTGAGAAAGACTAGACAATTCCCCCAACTCCTGGTCTCATCACCACATGGATTTCCCCTTTTGCAAAGTACTTGGGTGCTGATTGACAAGTTGTTAACCCACAGCATGGCAAACTGTCATGGGTAATTAAAGTTTAATTCTTACTAGTTTGTGCTTTGGGAAGATTCAGGACTCTGGAAACCAAGACTATTTCTTCAATGACCTTGAATTATGATTTATTTTCTATAAGCCACAGATAATATGTTTAAGGGAAATTACTTTCGCTACACCTTGAAACAGAAGCATAAACTTCAGTTGTATTCTAGTTTTCTGTAATAATGACTTTGCCATGAATAGCCTAAATAGCCAGACATTGAAAAGGCTGCTTTAAAAAAGCATTTTTGTGTATTTATTAGAACAGTAATGCCACAAAAATGAGTAATTACTTGAAAATAATTGTCAGGAACTATGCTACGGGTGGGTAACTGAGTCAAAGGTGTATTGGGAGGTGGTAAGCACCAGGTTAGGATTCCCAAGTAACAACCAAGGATGAACAACTGGCAAACACTCAGAAGTTCAATAACTATAGAGCTCAGAATTCAGCAAAGGACAGTGCAAATAATAATTGAACTTCACTTTTGCCACAAAGGACTACTTATTTTTCCAAGGATAATTAAATATTTGCAGGAGAGAAAAAAAACACCCACTGAAATGAATTCATCCTTTATGGGTGATCCACTTTAATGGAGGAGACAACTTTGAGTGTTTGATGTCTTCTCCAAAGCAAGTTTTTAATTTAATCTTAATATTTGTTTAACCCAAATTCTTTGGTATACCAGAAGAGGGTCCTGGCTCTTCTTAAGCAACTATTATAGTGAGGCTTAGGGTGAATACCTCTCAGGGTTAAGATGCTGACTCACTATGCATAGTAGCTGTGAGTTGTAAGTTGTGAGATACTGATTTCAATCAGGATTGAGGAGCAAGGGAATAAATCAGATTGAAGTTTGGGCAGCATGGTGGCAGCTTCTCCTTTGTGTGGCTGGAATAATCAACATGCAACTCCCTTGTCATCCATACAGGAGAAAGAAGTGAGCAGTAAACACTGTCAAAGAAACAAAAGAAATTTCTTGAAACTGTTGTTTGCTTTCCTAATGTGTAAAAAATGGCTGGGCATCCACTCTTCTCTTCTTTCCTTTCCTTGCATAGGGATGCAATGTTTGAAGAGAAAATAGATCATCTATTGTCTGTGCAGGGGAAAATATGATGACAAAATATGGAGAAAACAATATAAATAAGTTTGAAGCTGGGCATGGTGGCTCATGCCATAATGCTAGCCTACTCAGGAGACCCAGGCTCAGGATCTTGGTTTGGTAACAGACAGGCAGTAGAGTCTATTCGACTCTTATCTCCAATTAACTACCAAAAAGCCATAAGTGGAAGTCTCCCAAATGATGAGCCTTAAATGGAAAAAAAAGTCAAATGAGAGCTTGAGGTTCTGAATCCAAGCCTTAGTATTACCCCTAAATATCTATTTACAGATATATCTATATATGCATCTTTTATTTATAGATAGCTATACATGTATCTATAGATACATATTTTAAAAAATAAAGTTAGTCTGAGCATTGGTCCCTAAGAGGATTGGTCCCTAAGAGGAATATTAACCTAAACAGTAAATATCTTATTGCAGGACTTTTTATTGGGAAAGAACAATGCATCCCAATTTATTGAAACCACTGCAGTGAGCATACATTTCTATTTAGGCAATTGAAATTACAACTGAGATTAAAATTAGAAGCCAAGAGAGCAGAGTCAAGAGAGATAGGAAAGTCTGGAGACTTCACACAGTGCAGTGTCTTTGTCCTTCCTCTTGTTCTTACAAGATTTTACTTAAAGTTTCACCAACTTGAGTGTCTTTGCTCCTTTTCAGAAGGCTAATCCTGGAGAAGGCGATTATGTAAGCAAGTTGCAGTGGCTGAGCTCACTTAGTGCTTGCATCTAACTATAGCTTGCGCCTGGCCAGATAAACAAATCTCTTTTCTCTCTGCCCTCTTCAGAAAAGTCTTTGAAATCTGCTAACAGTGGTTGAATGAGTGAAGTGAGTAATCACACTGCTTTGTTTTACTTAAAGCAATGAGGATCATTTATAGCTCTTATAAAGCTGTACAAGTAGCTCTTTTGCTAGAAAGCTGGAGGCCTTGCAGGGAAGGAAACACATATAAAGTATTTCCTGGAGACAACTGTGTAAAGTGTGGGGTATATGGAAACCATGTGACACATAAAAATACTCTTAGACTAGTTCTCCTGTCCTGGAAATGAGTAACTCTGAGAAGAGGAAAAACAGCTCCCCACTGGGGACACAAGTGGGTGTCTGCCTGGTGCTGTGTCAGACACTAAAGATTCTTGAATTATCCATATAACAAACAGAAATAAAAATACAAAGATCTTGTACTTTTTCATATTCCAATTTCTGACTTTTTTAAAGTCAGAAAACCCTTATACCTCACAGCTGAATCCAGGCTCCCCATGGCTGAAATGGGAAAATTTAACTTTGGAGTAACCTTTCTCTTGGGTCAGCCATTTCCCTCTCTGGATCTCTGAGAAAGTGAGGAGGGGGAACAGAAGATTGTAGTGACAATTACATGGGCCAATGGTGAACCTGGAACTGTCCTAAGAATATTATTATTAAAGCATCCAATACTGGTTGTTGTGTGGTGGGAAAGAAGGGCATGCATGTATGTGTGTGAGGGTATGCTGTGTTGGCAGGCAATGTGGGATGGAGCCCGTGAGACACGGGGCAGAAGAGGCTGTAATATGGAGAGGTCAGGTGGAGGTTGAGAGTGGAGATATTTGCAATGGGTAAGCTAGAGAGAGTAGAGTGAGGAATGGGAGATAAGGACATTGAGTAGCAGCACATTAGGACCTGTAAATAGACTTCCAGTTGTGCAGGATGGAAGAGACACTTGATTGAGCCACAAGAATCCTAAAACAGAGAGTGAGAAAAACACTGAACATGTCCTTATTCATAGACAAGGCAGGGCATTTCCCATTGTACCTTGGGAGTATGCTAAAACTAGACTCAAGGGCTACCTTCAAATGTCTCACATACTTGTAAGAGAAATATATATTCATACCAATCAACCAAACACACAGCTGCAGCAGGAAGCCCTCAGCTGCCCTGATGCTCTATAGAGAGAATACCTGGAAAGTGGTTAACTGGGAAAAGTAACCACTAAAAGTTTTTGTTCTCAGGAGGAAAGTGGGATTGTGAACAGGATCTGTAAATATCATCTAAAAGCTTGAAAAACATTTTTTCTTAAATTTTTTCTGTGCTGACTTCTATTTTTCCTCCAGAAAAAAAACTCTTTGCCAAACTATCTTCACTAACACTCCATGAAAAAAACTAAAATTATAACAGGCAACTGGCTGCAGAAGGCAAGCAAATGCACAAAGGATTGAAAGGAGAGCCCAAACACTTTCCTCTTAGTGTAAAACCAGAGAAATGAAACTGCCAGTACTGTTGGGTGAGGTTAATTGATCTCAGTGACAGGTAAAAATTCATAATAACATAATAACATTACTTCTATAGAGCCTGAGGCCTTTCTTCTTCTACCACCAAGATGATCTTTTATGTATGAGTGTGACGATACCAGAGCTGAAACTCAGGTCCTAGCTCTCTTGCTTACTTTTTCACTCAAGACTGGCATACATTTGAGCCACACCTTCACTTCCAGCATTTTCCTGGTTAATTTGGGATGAGTCATTTGGGTTTGTCTATCTTGGCTGGATCTGAAGTCCTTAGATCCTTTGGCCTGGCCAGAGATAGTTTTTTGAAATTAGCCAACCTGGGCAAAGGTAGGTCTCCCAAAGAGATGTTTCTCTAGAACCTGCTTTGCTTTCTGTAACTCAGTCACAGAATGGACAGATCTTATTAGGGAAATACCAATTCTTCTACTTCTAAGTTAAATCTGGAAATTACACTGTGGAATCCTGGAGACAATGATGACTATCAAACTCAGTATATCTGAATTAATTCAATTTTGGCATATAACTATTCTTTTAGCAATCCACATGAAACCGGACAAATGAAAATTCAGCCATTTTCCAGAATCTTTTATTTTTTTCTTATCTACTTCTTGATCCTTTACAAGGATGTTCCCCATGCTATATATATTATACACAGGATAGTACCACAGAGAACAAAAACAATGACTTGAAATACAAGTGTGATTTGAGAGGGAAGAGGTACATGTGTTGGACACCATTCTCAGAGGAGATATCCTGAAAATCTCTTGGATTTACAAAATGATTTTGCTGATGGGCCTTATTTTTTATCTGTACCCCATGGCATCTCCTCGCCAAAGAAATGGGGATTCTGTTTATGCTACAGAAACTGAAGTTTGGCACAGCAGTCAATAGAAAATAATGGATATCAATTACACAGCTGGAACTGCTGACTTGATCAGATTTTATAACTCTCTTCTCCAGGGGTCTTCTTAATAAATCCGTGGAGAGTAGTGTCTGCGTTTTATGGGAGTGTTCCAGTGTTTTATCCTATACATAGAAACAAGTAAATAAAGGGAGCTTGACCACCTTACAGTAACTCACATTCCTAAATACATAAAAATTAATGAAAAACAGAGACATGGGGAGTTAGACCTTTATTGGATGTGGAAAGAATTGTTATCTCTGTTTCTGAGACTTAAAGAGCACTCTGATTCCTTTTATTTTCGCCTGAGGTTTGAATTCTATTTTTATGTTGTTCATTTCTCTTCTCAGAGGGGAGCTAGTCAGAAATAGTGTATTGGGCGAGACCCACTAATCTTGTTTCCAACCTAATTTGCCTTCTCCTGATTATCATCTGCATTGGACAGTGTCCTTCCAAGGAAAACTCAGCTAATTTTTAGCTGTGAATTAGGAATAGTAAATGCATCTGATTTGCAGGCCAGCTGTAAGTATTAAATGAGATAATGCATGGAAAGATTTCAGAGCTGGGCACATGGTAAATTTTTTTAAATGTCAGAAATGAGTCATCAATCTAAGACATGTCAGTACCTTCTGCCAATTAAGACAGGGACATTGGTAAGAAGGTATTCAGAGAAAAAGATCACTGAAATCCTGAGACAAGGACCCTTTGGAGCTTGAACTCAGGACCCCCCCACTCTCTTGTTTTCTTCAAGTTGGAGCAACAGCTCCACTTCTGGCTTTTTGCTGGTTAATTGGAAATAAGACTCTTAGAGATTTTCCTGTCTAGGCTGACTTCAAACCACAATCCTCAGATCTCAGCCTCCTACTATATCTAGTACAGGCTTGAGCCATAAATGCCTAGCTCTTTACTTTTTACTTTTTTTAAACTACACATCCAGCTTTCTCTGAGAGTGTTTCAGAAGAAATACTTGCAGGGTGGAGGGGTGTGGGATGGTTAAATTTAGATCTCATCTTAATCTCCAGAGACTTGAGGCAAAGCCCTCAGAATTGCATTATTGACCACCTTCTTTAGCCCTGAATCTCACATTGGCATCCATGGGCCTCAACCTCAGCTTAGGGCCTTATATTAGGTTCACTGAGCTTATTGAAATGCTATTAAATTTAATTTTCCTCAGCAAATTGATGTATCTGCTGTCTAAATTCTCTGCTGTCTAAATTCTTTAAAGAATTCTCTAAAACTCTCTCCATTCTGAGTGAGCAGGTCCCATTCTGCTCAACTCTCTTGGAAGAATCCTGTGTGGAATACTTAAGCCATCATGTTTCAAATCATCGGTTTTTCCCCAATGCTCAGGAGAGGTCAGTAGCTCACCAGCCTTGCCCAATCAGAGCCATGGGGCCTGCTGGATTGGGGAAGAAAGAATTTGGATAAGAGGCTGATTTTTTAAGCCATCTCCCACAGCAGGTGTAAAAGGATGGCAGAGAGTCTAACCATATTTCTGATGTGGGAACTGTAGAAAAGACTCACAAATTATTCCTTCCACATGCTCTCCCCTATGCCCGCCTCTCTTACAGAAGGTTTAGCCTTTTTTTTATAGGGCAATAGATTAAAAATAAACAGGCTTAGGTCTCCTGAGGTTTCTGTCTCTGGAGTACTAGTAGAAGAATATACTCTATGATGGATTCCTGATTTTCTTGGTCAGAGAGACCAAGTTCTTCAGAGGAAGCTCTGTATTTTCTCCCTTATGGTAGATGTAAAGCTGCCTTTTTTTCTCAGTCAATTAAAAATCTTGCTTGGAGATATTTTGCCTAGTCATAAAAGATAAAACATGACATGTAACCCTCCTTCCCATCTTCATTCAGTAAAGTGCCTCGCCACTTGCATGGCAGGAGAGTAACAAACATGTATTTGAACTCCAAGGAGAAAAAGGAAGAGAAATAACCACTGGGATCTGGGCAATGTTTCATTTTCTGTGCATTTTTAAAATGTATTCATGTCATCATCCAGTTTCCTAAATATAGAAGCATCCCATCTCCTCTGTGACATCTTCCCCCATGGTAAATCTAATTAAATTGCCATTAAAGTCTGTGTTCACTCAATTACACCAAGGTGACCGCAGTGGCTACTAAATGTTAGCACTGCCTCTCTATGCTGGTTGCAGGCATTTCCAGGAGCAAGTAATAGCAGCAGTCTCTATAGAAGTAATCTTAACACTTCTTTTTTTTTGTTTGTTCTCTCTTGTCCTTTCTTTTCTATTTTCTTAAATGCAAATATTTACCAGTTTTTTTTTTTTTTTGGGTCCGGTGGTGGGGCCTGAACTCTGGGCCTGGGCGCTGTCCCTCAGCTCTTCAGCTCAAGGCTAGTGCTCTACCACTTGAGCCACAGCGCCACTTCTGGCTTTTTCTTTTTGCTTACGTGGTGATGAGGAATCGAACCCAGGGCCTTGAGAATGCAAGGCAAGCGCTCTACCACTGAGCCACCTTCCCAGCCCCTTTACCTGTTTTGAAAATCAGCTGAGACAATGAATTCATACTTGGAAAAATAAAGATAATATATTTAGAAAACATCCTTATATGTAGTAGAGTTCAGTGCATTAAAGACAGCAGTGGAACATTTCTCAAGCTTTGCATCAAAGGCTCTAGCCTGTTGTTCAAAGATAGCTGTGTCTAGAGATCTACCTTTGTAGGCCTGTTTGCCTGACACTCTAATTTCTGATGGCACAGGTGGGTAAAACCCACAATGTTTTCCTTAAGCCAGTTTCCATTCTTTACTTTTAAAACCATAACCCTACCTATTTTCTTGATGCAAGTTGAAGACGCATATTTCGCTCATTAGTTTTAGCTCAATTGCCAGCCTGTGTCCCTTGTCACAGATCTTCTTGCCTTCATCATAAGGGCTTAATTTCTGCCTCTCAGCACCTGGCATATGATTAACTTCCTTCTTAATTCTCAAAGAAACCAAGTCACCTGTTTGTTTGTTTGTTTGCAGCTGGGCTTCTGGGGTCATTCTGGTCATTTTCAGTATTTTCCTCTTCAACTGTTAGCTAATTTTTTCCAGATTGCACCTCTCCCCCCACACCTGTGCCAAATTCCTTTGTTTCATTCTAACACATGTGTACATAATATAGGTATACATGTATGTACCCATGTATACCCATGTGGCTTCACAAGCTGTGCAGCAGACCTCGTGGCAAAGGCAAATCTCTCACAGCTCCTAATCATGCTGGGAATTCTCACCTTTGGGGATGCAGGGCATGCTGAGGCCTATGGGTAACCTGAGATGTCTGCTAGGTTGGTTCCCACTTCTGGTTCTCCTTTACGTTCTTCCTAGTCTAAGCATTACTTACTGTTTGTTGGTCTAGTTCTTCTCTCTGCATATCCCACATTCTTGCTGAACTGGTCAGATTAGCTTGGATTTCTTCCATTACTATTTTTGGCCTTCCATTCTCTTGCTTGGGAATGCCCAGACCCTCAGCTAGATATTCTTTCCCCTGCATTTGTACTTCCAGGCTTATGTCTGTGGGCACAAGGTTAACACCTACTCTTTGGCAGGAAAGTGTACATGAAAAAGCATCTGCCTTGATCCCCCATTTTGCTTCACGTAAGTCTCTATGTCTACTGAATGTAATAAATATATGTTCAAGTCAATTATTTCCAAATTCTCTTAAAATCTGTTATAGCAATTAGGCCTCCTGTTTATACAGCTTCTGTTAAGCTAGCAGCTTTTTTATTTGCATCATCATGTGACAAACAGAATTGCCACTTAGCAGGTGTCCTTATTTTCTGTTTCATAGGTGATAAAATTGAGATTTAGAGAAATGAAGGAACTCACCTCAGGTTAGTCAGTCAATTAACACGAGTCAGACAAAAGACTCACAAGTAAGTCTTGTGACTCTTTAGTAATGTTGCAGGACATGTTTGCTTTCCAGGGAAAACAAACCACCTGGGATAATTTGTTGTTTGTTTTCCATAAGTAGTTATATAACACCTCAGTTTTTTTAGTATAATGCTTCTTGATCAATGTGACCCCATTCTCATTCTTCCCCATCTCTCCCAGTTCTCCCAGCCCCTAATTTACCTGGCTCCATTTTTTGGGGGGGGGAAGTCATGGAGCTTGAATTCTGGGCCTGAGCACCGTCCCTCAGCTCTTCAGCTGAAGACTAGTGTTCTACCACTTGAGCCACAGTGTCACTTCCAGTTTTCTGGTGGTTTATTGGACATAAGACTTTCACGGCCTTTCCTGCCCAAGCTGTGATCCTCAGATCTCAGCCTCCTGAGTAGCTAGGAATATAGGCATGAGCCACTGGTGCCCAGCCTGGCTCCATTTTCACATAGGTATACTGAAAAGTATGAGTGAATTGCCCACTCTTCCTCTGTCCATTAGTCTATTCTTCTCCCCTTGACCTCACCCCTACTCCATAACACGTTTCAGTTTCCTAGTATTCACTTTGTTAATTGTTAGTTGTTACTTGTTCAAAGTTTCAATTTATACCTCCCAGTTTATAAGGCCAGTGGGTTGTTCAGCTCCATAGACTGGAGCCTCACCTGGAGATATGCACGTTTTCACTAAAATGATGAAAATTAAGAAAAGAGATAGATGCTTTATGATTGATAAGCACATTTAATTATTTGAGGACTACCTATTTATTTTGAAACATGGAGTTATTTGCTTTTCTGAATCCCAGAATTCACTTTATATCCACAGACCTGGCTTTAGACCCAAGTAGATGGAGTATATCAACTAATCTAAACATTTAACTTGAAATACAGCTTTACTAAGTAGATAACTTTTTCAGCTGAAGGTTAAGGACAGCAAAATGCTAATGATCAAACGACAAATAAATGTATCATATGTTTTAAACCAAACTCCCTTAAGAACTATTACCATGCAATTATACTCTAGGAAACTTGTATCAAGTACTAAATCAAAGTCAGGGAACCCTTTCCTTCAGAGCAGAAGTACATTTGTCTTCTAGCTGTCTCTATTTGATTTCACAAGTTTCGTAAATCACTTAGCAGCTGCAATTGTTGTCAAAATGTTTTGGTTTCATATGTAAATATTTATAACTATTGTTTTCTTTTCCAAAACAACAAGGCAGAATTGTGTTATAAAACAGCATATAGACTCACTGATGCTTTTACCTGCCACCATTGTAGGGCTAGTATCTTTCCACCCTTTCCCAAGTTCATGGTGAGGTTATTGCATTTGTCCTTACCAGAGGTCAGGTGAAATGCTCACATACCAATTTGAGTTCAAAGATTCCGAAACTTAACTGAATTGGATGAATTTAGTCTAGACCTAGCTATGTCCTGGGTAAATAGTTCTCACTTCAAATGAGAGGACCAAGTATATTCCTTCAAAGCATTTTAATTCCCGAGTTTCAATGACCTTGAAAATGATCATTCCAGTTTACATAAGAGATCATGATTCATGGAAATGGCATTTTAAAAACAAACAGCACACTAGCCCTCACTATTACCCTCCTATTATTATCTCTCTTCTCTTCCAGACACTTGTCTGGGAATGTGCCCTTGTCACAGAACTGTCACAATGCAAAATAGTCAGGCTCTTGGTGTCTCAGTATTCCCACCATCTTCGCATGAATCAGTGCATTAAGATGAATTCATCAGAATGATCTGAAAAGTTTGTTTTCAAGAAGAATACTAGGTGTCTTAGGATGAAAATATGCAAACTGTATTTGCATATTTTCACTGTATTTGTGCATTTAATGTTCTAATCTTCCAGAAGGCTTGAAGGACACCCACAATACCATGGCCAGTATTCATCATCTCTCCAGCTTTTAATAGTAAATACAACACTGATGGTTTTTATTTTTGTCAGTTTTGAAGATGCACAACACATAATGCCACAAATTGTGTGTGTGTGTGCACATGCATGCGTGCATGTGCACATATGTGTGTGTGCGCTTGCATGTGTGCCAGCACTGGGGCTTGAACTCAGGGTCTTGCACTCTTGCTTGGCTTTTGTGTTCAAGGCCGATATTCTACCACTTGAGCCATAGCTCTACTTCTGGCTTTTTGGTTTCCATTTGGTTTTCCATTTGGTTTGCCTTCAAATTTTGATCCTCAGATCTCATCCTCCTGTGTGGCTAAAAGTACAGTTGTGAGCCGCCAGCACCAGCTATGCCCCAAACTTAAAGCTATTTCTCCTTTTCTGCATATTTTATTGCAATATTCATTGTAATAGGAATAGCTTCATATTGTTTAATTCATAGTACTTGCAAATTTTCACATACTTCCCCCTTTCTTCCTTTAAAAACAACCCCATGTAACTATGTCAGATGAATTTTGAAAGAATTATCCTTCCCAAGTGGGGAGACATGGAGGTAGAGGTCGGGACAATGCTTGGCTCTCTGCTTAGAGTTGTGTTTTTTTGGCCTGGAGGGTCACTAAACCGTGTGAGGCTCAGGGAACCTAGGAAAATTCTTTTCAGAAAATGTGAAATCATACCATTATAAAGTTTTTCATAGAATATTAGGGAACTGTAGAGCCACGACCGAGATGTCTGATTCAGCATTAATCACAGTGGTGTCTGCAGAAAGAACTGAGCTTCTTTTCAAGGAATAGCTCAGAGGCAATAAGCATGAGTAGAGGTGACTTTTGGTATAGCTGAAGGATGACTTTTGTTCCAGTATTTTGGTTGTCAAGCTCAGTGACAAACTGTGTATATCAAACATTTTCATTTTAGGATGTTTTATACTCCTTAAAATGACTGAAAAAAGGGTTTGTTTATGTGGGCTACATATACCAATATTTTACCATATGTAAAATCAAAGCTAAGGCAGGCCCCTGGTTCATGCCTATCATCAAAGCTACTTAAGACTGAAATCTTGAGGATCAAGGTTTGAGGCCAGCCCAGACCAAAAAGTCTGCTAGGCTTCAGCTCCAAAAATGCAAGGCTAGATGACTATCTCAGATAGTAAAGCACTAGCCTTGATAGTGCTAGGCCCTGAGTTCAAACCTTAGTTCTGCCAAGAAGGAGAAAAAAGAAAACCAAACTCAGAGAAATAAATAAATATGCATATGTATATATATATTTCACTAACTCACTTTACATAACAACAATGAATCCATTAACAAGCAAACATAAATAATATATCTTAATAAAATAATTACATTTTAAAAAGAGAAATAATTTTCATTCTTCGCAATCTCATTAAGAACTGAGTTATTGGAAGAAATTGGGTGCTCACACTGATGTCTAATCTCCTGTGTCCCATTATGTTGAGTGAAGAAATTGAGCCTTACACCAAAGGAAGAAGTAATTATTTTTCAGATAACTTTGAATTTTCCTCTTTCATTCTATTCTCTAGACTTGACCAGTGTTAATTTTTCAAAATAAGGAGCTTGTTTGATTATGTGGTTTGATCCCCCAGACCTTGAAGCAATTCCTGAGAACCAAAACCACACAGATATAACCCTGAGGAAACACACTCTGTCTCTTAATCCAGGCATATCATTGGAGCTATGAGTCAGCCCATTTTCTTTTATTGTAACAAAATACCTAGAAAAATTAACTTAGGAACATGAGGGATTTATTTGGCTCATAGTGTTGGAGGATTTCATGCATGGTTGGTTGGCTCTTGTGACTTTGTCCTATACAAAAGCAAAATATGGCAAGAGTATGTGGTAGAAGCCCATTCACCTTTTGGCCAGGAACAAAGAGAAAGAGAAGAAAAGGGTGGGGGTTCTCTTCAATGAAATACACTCAATGACCTAACTTCCTTCCACTAAGTCCCACTTCCTAAAAGCTTTACCAGCTCCCAACAGTCCCACAGGCTGGTGACTAAACTTTTCTCCTATATCCTTTGGGAGACATTCCAGATCCAAGAGGTAAGTAACTTTGTTTCAATTTTGTAATCTTTTCCCACCCTTCTAGACAGCACGGTGTTCTTTTCATTTACATTAGGTAGCCACCAGGTAAATCATATAGCATGACCTCACTCCACTGGAAATCCAGTATATGACCTAGAGTGAAAGGGTCAGGACATGATTTTGTGTGAAAAGACTAGATATGAACAGACTCAAAGAGTACCAGGCCACATCTTCCTTAGATGTGTGTGTGTGTGTGTGTGTGTGTGTGTGTGTGTGTGTGTGTGTGTGTGTGTCCTTTTTCTTCTTTTTTTTTTTTTTTTGACAAACCTGGGGCTTGAGCTCAGGGCTTAGGCTCTGTCCCTGAGCCTCTCTGTGATCAAGGCTAGTACTCTACCACTTGAGCCACAGCACCACTTTAGGCTATTTCTGAGTAGTTTATTGGAGATAAGAGTCTCATGAACTTTGCTGCCCTGGCTGGCTTCAAACAGAGATCCTCAGATCTCAACTTCCTGAATAACTAGGATTATAGGTGTGAACCATTGGTGCCCAGTGTGTGTTTTAAACAAGGGATTTGATACTGAGTCTGTTGAAGGACTAGCTTGCCTCACCCAAATCTTGGTGGAAAACAGTATATAGAGCCAAAAGCTATGCTTTTAATGGTTTCCTTTCTCAACTTCTTGTTAGCTAGGCAATTGGGATAATTATTAAGGGAAATAATACTAACTAGATAAAAATATAGTAGGGCTGTTGAACTTACAGATTTAGAATTTTCCTGTCATTAAAGTTCCTTTCATTCTTAAACATTAAAAAAGGGAACAATTAGGGTTGATCTCCTAGCCTGAAAACTGGGTAATCCCCTAATTTAAAGAAATTAATTCATTACCAGTATTTTCTCTTCCCTGAATGTAGTTCTAATACTAGGTTTCCAAACTGGGCCTCACAGAATATGCTATCTCACTGCACTTTTATAGTAGTCTAGGATAAAAAGGCGGTAGGGGCTGGGAAGGTGGCTCAGTGGTAGAGTGCTTTCCTTGCATGCATGAGGCCCTGGGTTCGATTCTTCAGTACCACATAAGCAGAAAAAGTCAGAAGTAGTGCTGTGGCTCAAGTGGTAGAGCACCAGCTGAAGAGCTGAGGGACAGTGCCCAGGCCCAGAGTTCAGGCCCCACAATTGACAAAACAAAAAAAGGTTAGGAGGCTTGAGCCACCATGCCAATTTACTTTTGAAGCACACTGCTCAGGAGAGTCTTGTCTGTCAGTTACACATACCCATTGGTGTCAGAGCTCATCAGGGAGCAGGTATCTGTCAGGTGGGTGGAGAGCCCCTGACTTGAAGTTCTCACTCCAGACTGTTCCCTCCAATCCATTCCAAGAGAGTAATCTATCCAGACAAGGATCTGGATCATCCAGGAACTCCCTGAGATTTTAGAACTGGGGTTTTTAGCCTTGAAGAGCCCTTGTTTTCTTAACCTTGCCAATAATGACTTTGCTAATGGTTTCAGAGACAGGCATTTATTCTCATGGAAGTCAGTTTTGCCAAACACCGTGTGTGTGTGTGTGTGTGTGTGTGTGTGTGTGTGTGTGTGTGTGTGTGTGTCTGTGTTTGTGTCTGTGTCTGTGTTTTCTGATTAAAAGAAGACATTGATATTTCTTTACCGGGCTTATTATTCTTTTGCTTTTCAAGGCAAGGGGTGCAAGTTTCTGTGATTCTTTGTATACTAATGACCTATTTTCAATCAGTCTCCAGGTATCTTCCACATCTCCTTTATGTAACTCACTTCCCTAGAGGAAACATAGTTTGGAGCATGGGGGCCTCTGGAGCACCCAGGCGCAGGGAAACTCATGTTGCTTCCAGATGGCTCCAGGCTCTAGGGAAGCATCTTTGGTCTCTGTCTCTGTCAAGTTCTCCTGTATTGTCACTGTTAATGACTGGAAGGGGGGCAGGGAGTGATGTGTTGGCATGAAACCTGATGCTAAATCCTGCTGACATGCTTTTTCTAGCCAAGCAAGCAGCTGTCTTCTGCTTCCTATTCCAGGCATGTCTGCTACCTGTGTTTCTCCTCGCTTGCTCCCCAGTTCCCTGGTGGGAGGGAGCTGGCGCCTGCACAGTTTCTAAATATCTTAATGAGAAGAGCACTACTGCGGGCAGCCATTATTGTGAACATCTGTGAACTGTAGAGTTTAATTGCGTTACGGCTAATGTTTATTATGTGTGGAAAGAGTAGGGGATTAATGGTTGTTTGATTATCTTTAGATGAGTTCTTATTATCTTTCCCTTTTCTTGCGATGTTTTGGCACACGTCACAAAAAAGATCCCAGACCCAAAACTATGCATCCAGGAATCTTAGGATTTGCAAATAAAGCAGCATTTATGGGTAAGGCAGGGATGGGATCTTCTTAATGGGTTCTTTAGGAATCTGTGGTATCAAACCAGGCAGGTAGAAAAGCAGCTAATAACTGAAGAACTGCACCCACACTCAACAAAGATTTTCCAGAAAATAATCATCTTTTAGATGATGTCTGTCTACTTAGAATGCCTTCATTATTTTATTCCATTATTTTAATTAGTATATAATTAGTATATTTATTTAATTTACTCTTTTGGTGCTTTCTTGGGGCATGAACTTAGGGTCTGGCTGCTTTGCTCAATACTAGTGATCTGCCTGCCATATGAGCCATATCTCCACTTTGGGCTTTTTTTGTTTGTTTTGGTAATTTATTGGAGATAAGAGTCTCACAGACTTTCCTTCTCAGGCTGGCTTGGAACCATGATCCTCAGATCTTAGCCTCCTCAGTAGCTAGGATTACAGGCATGAGACATGGTTGCCCAGCTATTTTATTTTATTTTTTTGAAGGATGGTGTTGGTTTGTGTGCTTGCTTATTTGTTTTTCAGTGCTGAGAGGAAACCCAGGGCATCACACATGCAAGACAGATGGTCTATAAAACTGAGCTTATACTTTTTGTTTGTCTTAAAGACATAGTGTTTCTCTATGTTGTCCAGCCTGCTCTCAAACTCTTAGGCTCAAGGCATTGCCAGCATATCTAGGCATTTGGACACAGTCCATGGAAATCTTGCTTCAACTTGGTATTCTGATGTCCAAATATATTTACTTATCAGAAATAGACTGCACTTGAACTGGAAAAATGAAAATATATGAAGCGTCTTTTAGACTAAACCATAGGCTCAATAATTATTTTTGAAGACAAAATTACCTTAATAATTTTTGAAGGCAAATTATCTTAATTATTTTTTTCTTAAAGAACATTTTCGTATCTACCGTTTCCTATGTTCTTTGTCCTTGAATTTCTCAAGTTTCAAGCCCACACAGAACAGACCCCTGCTCTTCAATGTGACTGGTCTGGAACACAGTAGAATATCCAAGTTGTTTTTCAGCATTCCATGTGTCTGGCATTTTAATTTGGTGTTCATAAGAAGGTTGGGTATATGTAGATGTTCCAAATCTAGACATGAGTCTGTTCCTCTGTGCTGTAAACCTGTGCTCACAGCTGCAGAGAAAGACATTTCAGCCTTCTTAGTAGTTAATCTCCAGTTATTTTTGGAATGCACTGTGGAAAATATGCATCTGGAATTTCTTACTGTGTGAAAAGTTCCCTGTAAGGAGCATACCAAGGTGATCAGATCTACATATAACTGTAAGGCCCAATTACCATCTGCTTCTTCCTTTTAAAGTTATAAGCACTGAGTTTCATCTATACACCAGCAAGACCATTTGTCCCACCTCTCAGATCCTTCTCTAGGTATTTCCTATTCTCCTAAAAGGAAGTAGCAGCTTTCTTGATGAGCTAGGTGATGCTTTCATTTGAGATCTCAATTACAAGACACCCAAACAAAAAGCAAACACAAATAACACCATAAAAGTAAAGAAAAGTACCTGTGGACCTGTGGTTTATGCCCATAATCCTAGCTACTCACAAGGCTGAGATCTGAAGTTTACGGTTCAAAGCCAGCTGAAGGTGTAGCCATGGCTCAAGGGGTAGAGTATGCTTTTCATGAAAAAGCTAAGGGACAGCATCTAAGTCTTAAGTTCATTGTGCACATGTGCACACACACATGTTCACACACACACATACACACACAGACACAGAAAACAGAAAATCCTTAGGATAAAGTCCATTTGTTATAAGCCTTTGATTGTTACATTTTCTTTTTGTTTTGGCTAGCAAATTTCCTAGATGAATCTTAAAGGAAGGAAAAAAAGGACTGAAAAAGACATATGTGGTTGAAATTAGCTGGTATCTTCAGGATGCCACTGGATTGCACAAGGGATAATGAACTAAATGAAGTAGAAACCATGACCTGAACTGGAATTGTGCTTTATGCCTAATGTAATTAATCTCTATTGAAACAGCTAAGCCATTTAATTTGTGTTGCATGAATAATGAAATGAAGAGGGCACGTACGAATTAACTTCCTAACCAGCACAGATGATGCAGTCTCCAGGCTTAAAAATCACCAGGATTTTCCTGACATTTCTTTAGATCTCTGTTCATCAGCCACTGTTCCACTATCCCACTGTCTAGACAGAAGTTGGTTTTCCTTCTTAACCATTTCTAGTCAACCTACAACTTTGGAAAATCTACGTTACCTGGACGTTCTACGACTGTGATCCAGTTTTTAGAGTGTGATCCTGGCTGGCCTCTGGTGGCTTATACTTTTATTTTTTCAGTCCTGGGCCTTGAACTCATGGTCTGGGCACTGTCCCTGAGCTTCTTTTGCTCAAGGCTATCACTCTACCTCTTGAGCCATAGCACCATTTCTGCCTTTTTCTGTTTATGTGGTACTGAGGAATCAAACCCAGGGCCTCATGCATGCTAGGCAAGCATTCTACCACTAAGCCACATTCTCAGCCCGTTGCTCATACTTTTAACCCTAGCGAGTCAAGATCCTGAGAGGTGAGGATCACAGCAGTTTGAAACCAGCCTAGGCAGTTAAATTTGAAAAACTCTTATCTCCAACTAACTAGAAACATTCATAAATTAAAGTAAGGCTCAAGTATTAGAGTACCGCTTTGAATGACAAAGTTAAGCAAGAGGAACGTCAAGGCCCAGAGTTCAAGCTCCAGCACTGAATCCCTTTAAAATAAAAAGATCAAAAAAGGCTGTAACCCAAGGGTTGGATTGAGCCCAGAAAGAAAAATGGTTGAATAGTGTTTGCCTACAAAATATTTAGTCTTCCTCTATCAAGACTGTCTTCTTAATATGTGGAAACCAAGAATCCTATGGTGATTCTTTTTATCCTTGGCTCAGCCTCTGGGGCTACCATGCTTCGGCGGGACTGGTGGGACTGGCATGCTAAACACAGAAGGCATGTATTACATTGTTATCAGAATTAACCACAGGGCGTAAGAACCGCATATTTTTTAAAAAGGGAAGTAAGGCTTAGAGCTAAGTTGTGTGGAGTCTACGGGCTATGCCCTCTCCCAGCTTCCCGGGAGGGGTTCTGTATCCTCCTACCACCATGTTGCATGCACAAGTCTCAACATATCCCATGTCTAAATCTTTGGGCAGAGGTGGAGAAAGACAAAGGGAACAATATTTTCAGCAAGCATTGTCTGGGATGATCCAATCTAAGCTTTTATTTAGAAATGAGGAGAAAGGTGATCTGAAAGGACACTGGTTTTTGGCCGCTTCTATTGGCATGCAACTTTTCAGGTAACCTTTGTTTCTCTTTGCTAGTCATCTCTTTTCTTGTCTTCTCCTTCTGTCATCACTGGAACAAAATGCATACTGTCTTTGCTGAGTCAGTGAACTGGTCAGAGATCTGACTAGCTTGATGCAGAAAAGAATCAAACCTTAAGGTAAAAATAAGAGAGAATAGAGACAAGGAAAAAAATCAGGAAATGGAGGGATGTGGTGGTTGGAAAGCACAAGTGCAGCAGTCCAAATTTTTCATTGCTGTAAACTAAAGAGAAAAGGTAGCCCTTGAGGGTTCAAGTCAGCAGAGGCAGTAAGTTCTGTGAGACTCTATTCCACTCAACCACCTAAAAGCCAGAAGTAGAGCTGTGGCGCAAGTGGTAGAACACTAGCTTTGAGCAAAAAAGCTCAGAGAAAGTGCCTGGGCTCTAAGTTCAAGCCCCAGGACTGGGACACATACACATAAAAAAAAATAAAAAGATGCCAGTAGGAATGTGGCAGAAAATGAACCCTGTTAGTACAAATGTAAACTGGTATAACTACTATGAAAAGCAATTTTGAGTTTCCTAAAATAACTAAATATAGAACTAGCCTATAATCTAGCAACACCACTCTTGACCGTTTATTGAAAAGATTACAGGTCAGTAATTTAGGAATGCCAGTCTGGGGCATTTATTTACAAGATTACAAGTCAGGATCAGAGTACAGTGAAGACATTTGCACACCCATGTCTATTGTTGCACTATTCACCAGAACCAACTTATGGAAAAGTCTATATGCCTTACAATGCTTGATAAGAAGTGTACTTGTTATCTTGCCCATGTAATTGTAACTCCTCTGTACGGTATTCTCACAATAAAAAAAAATGGATAGGGAAAGTGTGAGGTATACACACACACACACACACACACACACACACACACACACACACACACACACAAAATGGAATTTTACTCATCCAACAGGAGAGAATATGTTAAGTGAAGTGAATCAGATTCAGGGAGGCAAAAGATACATTTTTTCTCATATGTAGATATTAGAGTTAAAGTATAAATATACATAAACATATGCAGACATACACATATTAACTAAAGAATGGTGTAAGCAAGGGAGGATTTCCTTGGGGTAACTCATTTGAGCTTACAGTTTAACAAAACAAATACCAAGAAACTGGAACACATCTGGGGCTGGTCAAGTGGAGCAGATTATGGATAAGGAACAAGTAGGCAAATGTACGTATGTAATAATGGAACTAGGTAAACCTAGGTAAAATGGAACTAGTTGGGGTTGGGAAATACCTGGGAGATTAATGGAAAGAGTGACACATTGTACTCATTAAGTGACATGTTGAATTGAAACTCCTTTGTACAACTACTAATTTTTTCTGCGTGTGTGTGCTGGTCCTGGAGTTTTAACATAGAGCCAGAGTTTTGTTTTGTACAAGGTTAGTGCTTTACCATTTGAGCCATAGTTCAACTTCTGGCACAGTGAGAAGTTTTCCTGAGTAGTTTATTGGAGATAAGAGTCTCATGGACTTTCCTGCCTGGGCTGGCTTTCAGGCCAAATCTTCAGATCTGCATCTCTTGAGTACGTAGGCTTACAGGTATGAGACTTCAGTGCCTGGCAAAAATAATATTTTTGAAAGAAGAATGTGGAAAAATGCATACACACTAAAGTATTACTTCCTTAAACTACTACCCCTGTTTGGGTGGTATTAGGGTTTGAACTCAGGCCTCACACATGCTAGACAAGCACTCTACCACTGAAACTATGTCTCTATCCTTCCTTGCTTTAGTTTTTTTAGGTGATATCTTGAATTTTCTCCAAGTCCAACCTTGACATCGTCCTTTTGTTCCCACATATCTCCGTTTATAAACACATATAACCATTTCTAGCTTATAAAAGATATGATGATTTAAGCTACTTGGGAAACAGAAAATAGAGAACATCGTTTAAGGCCAGCCTGGGGCATAAAAATTCATGAGACTCTATCTCAGTCAAAGCGTAGGTGCAGAATACATACCTATTAGCCCAGCTATGGGAGAAACAACAATAGCTGGGCATTGTTACTATAGTTGCTGCAGTTCAGGCTGGCTCAGTTATAAAATAAGACCTGTCTTCAAGATAACCAAGGTAAACAGGGTCTGGAGGCATGGCCCAAATGGTAGAGCAATTGGCAAGCATAAGATCTTTAGTTCAATCCCTACTACTGCAAGAAAATAAAAATAGTGTTAAAGCAAAATGAACTAACAGAAAATTGGGCTAAGAATACAGTAAGTTACAGATGATTTAACATTTATTCTTCCTTCTTTGTTGGGTTTCTTTTTTGGAAGTGTTTTCTGTAGCTGTTCAGAACATTGGGAGACACAAACTGGTTCTGGCTTCATCAAAACACGGAAGATTTGCTTGAATTCCAAATCAGATTTTCTACCTTTCAATTATGGTGTGTTTCCTGTTTTGGACTGAGTAACCTAATTATCCCTAATTTACAGGAAATGAGAAATCTGTAGCAAAAATAAGTGGACTTGAGAGCTGAGGTGAATAGCGTGTCTTGCTTATGCCAGAGGGAGGTCCTGCAGCCAACAGCTCCCATTCTGGCCCTGGGTCCTCCACCAGAAAGTCTCCTGGATTATAAACAGCATTTGCTGAAGATTCTGTTCTTATGTGAGTCAATTAATGTATTCACCTGCATTTCTCTGTGGAGAATTTTGGAATTAGGTAGTGTGTAACTGCTTGAAATAAACAATAATGTCTTCTAACACTTAGTGGCATAAACATCAACGCACATATCGTAGGAAACACACATTTCCTATGGGTTAAAAGATTTGGAAACAGCTGAGCTGAGTTATAATGCAGCAGCTAATATGTCAGCTAGAGATTCAGACACCTGGGGATTTAACAGGGACTGAACCATCTGCTCCCAGGATAGCTCACTCACACAGTAGTTGTCAGGATGCCTCAGCTCCAGACCATTTGGACCTCTCCATAGGGTGGTTTATGTGCCTCATTACAAGACAACTGACCTTCTACAAGCAACTCAAGGAAGAAGGATGCAGAGCAACCCTATTTCTTATATCTGTTCTCAGAGGCAGCAAATGGATATTATCTAGGGGTCTGGGTCCTTATCCAAATAAAGAATTATGTATGTTCCTCCCCCATGGTGTAACCCCTGTTTTCACTGTCTTTGATTTTGGTATCATTTGGGGAGGGGATGGGAAAAAAGCAAATTGTTTAAATAGGAATACAGGTGGACCCATTTCAACAATGAGATGTACAAGACGCTATGTTGAAAAACAAGCTTTACAACTTTGGTAGGGAGGAATGTAGTTGTGGAGATGGGAGGGAAGAGATGGTAAGGGAAAAACAAAGGAGGAGGAAACAATGCTTGATAAGAAATGTACTCATTACCTTGCTCATGAAATTGTAGCCCCTCTGTATGATATTTTCACACACACACACACACACACACACACACACACACACAAAGAATTATGAGGTATGACTAGGGCAAAGCAGAGGAAAAGTGTATTTGGAAGTGAGAGTAAGCCTCCAAGGCAGCTGAAAATGACCTCTTGGCTTTTGTTAGGTTGGTATAAGCCTCAACCAGGACTCTCTGCTGGGAAGGCCACCTTATTCTGTATGAAGTTCTGTCCTTCTGCTTCCTGAGCAAAGAGAAGGAGGAGGAGAGTACAGACTTCTCTTAAAAGAAAGCAAGAAGGGGGCCCAGATATTAGTAGCTTCTTTTAACACTCATGAGATCTCTCTTTTTTATGCTTTTGCACAGAGGGGTTACAGTTACATGAGTAAGGTAATGAGTACACTTCCTATGGAGCATTGTTACCTCCTCCTTTGTTTTTCCCCTACCATCCCTTTCCTCTCCACCTCTCCAACTACCCCATCCTCCCCTCCCCCCCAAGTTGTAAAGTTCGTTTTCCACCTACTGTCTTATACATCTCATTGTTATAATGAGTCATCCTGTATCCTTGTTTCAGCATTTTGTTATTTCCCTTCCCTTCCCCAAATTGGAAAAATGTATATACAAGATGCAGGGCACTCTGACATCATACAGTGAAAACAGGGGTTATACCATGGGAGAAGAACATGCAAGAGAAACAAAATAATCATATAGTACATTTTAGATACATTGAAAACAATAGGAAGAAAGAAGAAACAAGCTGTGTCCCTATCTTTGCATTTGGACAAATCTCAGCTGTTCAGGCATCTTGAGTCACAGCTTACATCATCCCAAGGGAAGGAGTGCACCTCTCCCCTGTGTAGATATGCTGCAGAATCCTCAGAAACTTTGCTAATCATGGATATGCTAATCAGGGGTTTTCTAAGGTCTTCAGAAAGTAGAGAGGGTATTATCTCCACCAGGCCCTGTCTCTCCCCATCTGCCTAGTTCTTCCCTTTCTGCCTCTCCCTCAAAACCACTTTTGGTATAGTATACTACTACATACATGAGTCATCTCTATGGAATATAGATGTTTTTAGAAGGACATTTATTTTACACTCTGCTTCTTATAAACACCCCCAAAAGATCTGGAGATACCACTCATTCTCATAACCTTAAAAAAATTTTTTTTGAGAAACATAAAGAATATTCTCAGTTTAGTTTTTCTTTTAAATTTTATTTTCTTGTAAAGATAATGTACAGAGGGGAGTTTAGTTTTTTTCCTCAATGTAAGTAACTTGATATATATTGATTTTTAAAAATGAATTTTCCAGAAGTCTGGATTTTGAGATTAGAGAGAAAATACAGTAGATTTATATAATTTATATTTCTTGCTCCTTTACTTACATGCAGCTTCATGGTTGAGTTATAAAGCCACCTATTTAATCCAGGTCACTTAGTAGAAGTATAGCTGAGTTCCAGTACAGAGTACACTACAGAGTTTTATGTAGATTTTTTAAAAATTGTATAAACATTAGAAATAATTTAGAGGTATTACATTAATCTTATTTTTTTTTAATTAGTATTATAAATTCAGCCAAGATTCAGAAATATTCAATTGTGAAAGAAAAAAGCCTTTGGAAAAGCTAGAATTCTTGGTTTTGAAATTTTCTAGGCTATCACCTCATCAGTTTCAGTCTCACAAGGTACATCATTAACTACAACTATTCAAAGGGACAGGAAAGAAAACATACACTAGATACAAGCCATAAGACTTCCTTACCTCAGTAACAGAATGACTCAGGTAAATTCTATATAGTTAAAATGGTGTTGTCAGAAAATTGCTTGCAGCAGATCATAGTGGAAAGTTTTTGTGCTTTAAAGTAAAATGGAGGGGCTGGGAAGGTGGCTTAGTAGTAGAGAGCTTGCCTTGCATGTATGAGGCCCTAGGTTCGATTCCTCAGCACCACATAAGCAAAAAGAAAAAAGCTGGATGTGGCACTATGGCTCAAGTGGTAGAGCGCTAGCTTTGAGCTGAAGAGCTGAGGGACAGCGCCCAGGCCCAGAGTTCAGGCCCCACAACCGGACCCCCCCCAAATAAAAATAAAAATAAAGTAAAATGGATGCAGATATTAAACCCTTGGTTACATGTGACCCAAACAAATGCCTTAATACTTTTTGAGCTTTAACTCTAGCCAAGAGATAATGTCTATACCTCAGGTTAATTACAATAAGAAGAATTGCAATAATATCAGGTTAATTACAATAAGAAGAATTACAATAATATCATCAGCATAGGCCATACCCTCTTACAAGTACTCCAAACTGTAGCTTTTGTTGTTATTTATATAATGGCATCTCTGAACATTTTGATATATATTAAGATTCTAGATAGTAAATCACATTTAAAATGTACTTAGGATTTTGCCTGCAATAAATTCCTTTGTCTTTTTTTTTCCCCCTCTGGTCCTGGGCTTGAACTAAATCCTTTATTCTTGCTCAGTTTGCTTTCTCATGGCTTGTGCTCTATCACTTGAGACCTACCTCCAATCTGGCTTCTTGCTGGTTTACTGGAAATGGAGTCTCTTAGATTTTTTTCTGCTTGGTTGTGAACTGTGATCATCGAGAGCTCAACTTTCTAAATAGCTAGAATTATAGGTATGAGCCACCAATGCCTAACCGTTTGTTATCTTATATTTAAAAAGAGAACATCATTTCTCTCAGGAAATCAAACCTTCAAATGATTCATGTGTTGGTTTAGTCATATAAATATTGGGTTGACCTTGAGTGTTGTATAATTGGCCCATTCCAAAAGCAGGTACCTGAGGTCCTAGGAACAGGAAGGAGAATGAGGCCTTCCTTATCTTTTACTCTGTCCTTTTGAATTCAGCTACAGCTAGAAGGTTAGCTGGGTCAGGGCCAGAGACAATAAACATGAATTTCTGCTTAGATACAAGTGCAGTGTTTACAAGGTTAGATGTCTAGCATAGGACTTTGACATTATGTAATACAACTTTTGTTGTGTTAATGGACCTCATTCATATGCTGATGAGGCTTCTGTTGCTGGTGGCAGGAGATGCCTTTAAATTAATACAAAGGGCAGCTGTAAGTTTTAATTTACTATAGCCTGATCAGCCCAATGTAGATGCTGTTCTCATCATAAATTTAACTGTGGTTACATTGTTTGAGTAGATGATTAGAAAGCACAGTATTACTCTTACATGGAATGCATATGCATCTTGTTTTGAGCTATACTTATTGTAACAGTACAAAGAATAAATTGAATTTACAATGTGGTTTTCATGGAGCTACAAGCAGCGACATTCTGTCACAGTGACAAAGGACATGGGAGATCTTTTTGGTTCCACCTCTTCATTTGCCAATGAGAAAATCACTCCAAAGAAGAAAAGGGGATCTCCTCCTCTCAAGGGCACACAGATCCAGAGAAGTAAGAAGGTGCTGGGGACATATTTCCTGACCCCCAGTCTAATTTTCTTTCTTTCCTCCTTATTCTCCAACAACCCAGAGTGAAATGCAATAACACTCTAAATGAGAGCACCCAAGTAGCCTTTAACTTTAAATAAGTTAAAATATTCTGCCAAATTTTCGACGGGTTATAAGTTATATGCTGCTGAAGTAGCCATGACATTTATGGAAGGGCTCTTGGACAGCCATTTCTTCCTTTGTTTTTATACCCTTTAGGCTAATCACAGATCAACTCATGGGGATCATTCAGATGAACTCATTCTATATTTCTGCCACATCCCTTCACACCATCCAACCATTTCATTCCACACATCTTGCCCAGATAAGGCAGAGGTAGGCACACTATAAGGATTGATAAAGGAATCATATTTGGTGTTCTCTTGGAGGAGTCCTGAAAATGACTGACATTCCCTTTCACAAAACAATTCTGGGACTTTTGTTAGCTTTCTTATGGAGCCTCTTGGAAAACAAGTAGCCTAGGCTAGGCCAGTCCCTCTGTTATGTGACCATGACAGAGGGCTGATTAGAAAACAAAAAATCCAGTATGCACTGGTGACTCATGCCAGAAATCCTAGCTACTCAGAAAGCTGAGATGTGAGGCTTGCAGTTCAAAGTCAGCTGAGGCAAGATAATCTGTGACTCTTATCTCCAATGAACTATCAAAAGCCAGAAGTGGAATAGCTGTGGCTCAAGTGTTAGAGTGCTAACCTTGAGTAGAAAAAAACAAAAAAAAAGAGTACAGCTTAGGAAGTACCCAGACTCTGAATAAGCCCCAGGACTCACACACACACACACACACACACACACACACACACACACACACACAGAATTTTCAGCATCATTTTGAAGCCCTGAATTGAGTACCATTAGGCTAAAATCCTGTGCTCCAGATAATTGTTCTAGGAACACCAAAATTTATGACTCATCTTCCCATAAAAATCAACATCTATTTTGTTGACTGAGCCACATGTGTCATTTTATTGTGTGTAATTTTAAAAGTGAGTAAAATCATGTTATATTGATGGGTTCTTAATAATAGGGACTCTTAATTTCTCATTTTTCTCTATATCCTGCCAGGCCTACCACCATTTATTAAAACGACAAAATAATGAAATATGAAGTGGCATTATTCCTTCTTGATAAATATTTTCATCAGGAAAGTAGCAACATTTTGTGTTTTATCTTTTTTATATTTTCATGTGTGTGTGTGTGTGTGTGTGTGTGTGTGTGTGTGTGCCAGTACTGAGGCTTGAACTCAGAGTTTGGGTATTGTTCCTTACCTTTTCTGCTCAAGATTGGCACTCTACCACTTGAGTCACATTTCTACTTCCAGGTTTTTGATGGTTAATTGGAGATAAGTCTCCTGGACTTTTCTTTTTGGGGCTGACTTTGATCCTCAGACCTCAGACTCCTATGTAGTTGGGATTATGGGTGTGAGCCACTGATGGCTGGCTATTTTATCTTTTTTAAAAGCCTACTTTCTAACGGTGTCACACTTGGCTGGCAGCTCTGGGGGAACACTACCAAGGCTGTTCTGGCTGTATCACCCTCTTCTCTTTCTATCCACTTGAAGTTCCTAGATCACCTCTCCTTTGGCTCCTGAGCCTCACCTTTAGCTGTGAATGTCCCATCTCTACAGTGGGCTTTGAAGCACAGGCAAAGCCAACCAGCAAGGTCTTATTTACTTAACATTGTGAACAGTGTATGCCTTATACTACCAGTGAGGTGAGGGACTCAATTACCACCCACCCATAAGACATAAAGAGAGAATGAATGGAAACCTTGAGAATGTGATGTTGTCTTCATAGGAAAGAGGAGGCAGGCAACCATGTGCCATTTTACAACCTTGACAGCCAAAAGCATTATCACAAGGAGATGCTATGGAAGACAGAGCAGAGAATGAGAGAAACTAGAGTCCCCAGTAACCTTCATGAATGAATCAAGTTATTCCTGAAGCCAATTGTATTATTGTTCTTTCAAGTTACATTACAAAGTGATCCCTTTGGATTAAGTCATTGTGACTTGGGGGTTCTGTTACATATGAGGAAAAAAATTCTGAGTTTCACAGGTAAGGTCCATGTTTGTCCTCATCTGCTATAGCCGCAAAGCCTCAAATAGTATGGAACCCAAAGTAGACAATTGGAGAACTATTTGTGTGTGTGTGTGTGTGTGTGTGTGTGTGTGTGTGTGTGTGTGTGTGTGTGTGTGTGTGTGCATGTGAAGGTACTGGGGTTTGAATTCATGGACCTGCACTTCTGTTTGGCTTTTTTTGCTCAACGCTGGCACACTATCACATGAGCCATAATACTTTTGTCTTTTTTTCTGGTTTATTGGAGATAAGAGTCTCTACAGGTTGTCTGCCCTGGCTTTGAACCTGGGTCCTCAGTCTTTTAAGTAGGTAGTAAAGGAAGATCTGGGTGAATATAGATCTGAATTATGTATCCCCCCATTTTCCTAACATTCAGATAAAATATATTCATAAACTGTCATGGTTCATTAGCAAACACTGCTGATGGTGGCCACAGCTTGAGCTTCACATTCACTTACTGAGATCCTGTTCTAAGGGCTCTGCTACTGTTTGGGGACAGAGGGATTTATAATAGTGAAGAATTTCCAAAGGGATTTGTGTTTTCTAACACAGATTAAGTATACCCACATAAATGTTCTCAGCTAACTTCATTAAGACAAATAAAATTACCTCAACATGATTAAATGAGTAAACTAAAACCACACAGAACAATGTGTGGAAATAGACACTCAGGTAAAAGTTTGACCCTTTCTCCCTTGCCACAGTTTGGTATCTATGCCCAAGAATTTCTCTGGCTCATCTACTCTCCTTTGAGGCCTAGCGGGAGAATAAGATCAAGGCATTCTAAAGTTTATGGGTTTTTCCTCTGCAACAGGAAGTCATCAGATATTATCCAAGGTCATTGAAGGAGAACATAGACACCTTTGCCTCAGAGAAATAATGATGTTTGTTACTTCCAATGCTTTCTTCCTTCTTTGGACATTTAATTAGAGCTAGTTTTTCCACTCCTGGGACTGGCAAGTGACCATAAGTCAAGGGTCCTGCTGGAGAGTTTTGGAGACCGTTCATGAAGGTTATTTTACTTGACAAGGGTCCTGTTTTAATGGGAAGGGTTGTCACATCCTGTTCCTATCTTCTTTTTGAGCTCATTAAAGCATATTTGGTTAAACTACTCCCTTGTCCTTAATACTGTCCCTTCCTGGAGTTTTTCCTTCACTGGTTCAAGTGGAATGCAGGCAGAGTGCTTGTCCTACTCAAGCTGTTTCCCGCCTGCTTAGAATTCCCTGAGTACCTGAACACGCTCTTCCACATCCAATAGCATGGAGAGGGCCAGGCTCCAAGGCAGCTGCATGCCAGCTGCTCTGGGACTGCAGCAACTCAGGCAAAGGCCTCAACAGACCCAGCCCCACTGCCATCCTGCCCTCCCCACTGCCTGCCCTCCCCTGTGGAACAAGGCTGTTAGGTGCAGGCTGCTCTACTTAGGAGAATAGCTTGTTTCTTCACAGAAGAAATGTAATTAGCAGAGGCAGACAGATGTCTTGAAAGGGGTCTCTGAGCAGCTCTGCCCTAGAAGGAGAAGGAGCCTGAGCTCAGTATTTCTTCCCAGGGATAGTAAACAAGGGCTTAATACCTTCCTCTGTTACTTGAACCATACCTCTAGCCCTCCCTTTTCTGTTGATTTTGTCCAAATTTCTGCTGGACTGGCTTTGATCCAGTCTTCTATATTTTACTCTCCTCAGTAGCCAGGATTGCAGGTGTGAGTCCCTAACACCTAGCTTTCTATTTAAATGGTAGCAAAGGATTATAAAGGACTAATTACATTGATCAGTAAATCAGAGGAGTATTATACTTTGTCAAATATGATTTAACTAAGAACACATGGATAATTAAATATTTCAAAAGACATAAATATAGTATATAATAACAAATTAAGCAAAAACATGTGCTTGGAAGAATTAAAATGTTATGTTAGATATTCAAAAATTTAGTAAAATGAGAGTAGAGGAATATATCAATATGTTAGAAAATAATCATACAACAAACAGCTCACATAGCATTAAGAATACTAGTAATGTGTAGGCTATTCTATATTCTCAATCCTAGCTCTTCAGGAAGCTAAGATCTAAGAACTGTGGTTTGTAGCCAGCCCAGGGAGACAAATCCAAGAGATTCTTATCTCAAAACAGCCAGCATAAAACTGGAAGTACAGTCATGACTCAAATAATAGAGAACCAGCTGTGAGTGAAAAAGCCAAGAGTACCAGGCCCTTAGCAAGTATGGGGCCCTTAGTTCAAACCTCAGTACAACATACACACACACACACACACACACACACACACACACACACACACACACACAAAATGAGTGATGATGTTCCTAAATCTGACATAAAGCAAAAATGTCCCTTTTTATAACAAATATTAATAAATGGACATTCTAGTGAGTGGAATAATATAAAATAGATCTTCATTCAAAACAGAAAGGAATATTATAAATTTTTTACTTAAGGTTTTGTAATAAGTCAGGAATTTAGCACTTTTTACTTTTGTTGTTGTTGTTGTTATTGTTTTGTGCCTGTCCTGGAGCTAGAACCTGAGGCCTGGGCCTTATTCCTGAACTTTTATGCTCAAGGCTAGTGCTCTTCTACTTTAGCCACACCTCCATTTTCAGCTTTTTTGGTGGTTAATTGGAGGTAAGAGTCTCCTGGACTTTCCTGCCTGGGTTGGCTTTGAATCACAATCTTCAGATCTCAGCTTCTTGAGTAGCTAGGATTTCAGGTGTGAGCACCCGCTAAGAATCAGACACTTTCATACTCTGTTAATAACAAAGCTGTGAGAAAATGTTTCAGGATAGTTTGATAATTTGTATCAAAAACTTTATGTATGACATTCTTTAATTTCAGAAACCTAAATAAAAATTTCACCCTGTATTTTTCTTGGCTCTAGATAATTCTTGAATGACTCGTGCCTTCATATGATATTGCATGAATATGCCACTCTCTGGCTTACTTCCAAAATTCTATTAAATTTTCTGTACAGAAGTATGGGTAATTTACTTTTTCTTAATTTTTCAATCATCTCCCACAACATCTTAAGTAAATAAGCATTTGTTTTATAACCTGAAAAGAATAATTTTCTACATGGCTACAGAAACATCTACAGTCAAGTTAGGAGACAATACTCAACAGGATTCTGAAGAGAGCTCCACTGTCATGTTCAACTCTGTGAGCTCAAAAGTCCTCCTGTGAGTTATTTTTACTAATGATTTTAAGCAGTCATGCATCTCTATAAAGCCTATTCCAGAGAAAATGAGAGCAGTCCCCTGTGTTAGCTGGAACAGCTTGAGCTGGATGAGGCATCTTACTGTACATATGGCTTGGAAGAATATGTCCTCTTGAGTAACCAGAAAGGTGACAGTCCAGGACTAAACATGAGGGCGAGTCAAGGCCCTGGATAAGTTTCACTTGTAGAGTTTAAGAGGAGATAGAGAGATCAAGATACAAAACACAAAACTCCCTGCCCGACCACATTGAAGACTACATGAAAACCAGAGATGGTCATTGCCTGAGAAGACAAGAGATTCTCAGGAATCCTCAAGCGAAGACTGCTACTTCTGGGTACTGTTTGGTATTTTTGTGTGACGGGCCTGCCGGGTATGAATTGACCTCTGGAGATGACACATGTCCCGAGGTATCCTGTTTAAGAGAGCTTCCACCTTCATGAGATTTCTTTTTTATCCTATCATTAAGGGAAATTGGAACAAAGACAAAGCACTAAAATTTGTGTTCTAACCTTCTATTACTGTATTCCCCATAGTCAACAAAAATATCTGAACACATGAAGAGATTCGCTATATAGTTAGAAACCAAGGTACACACAAAATGTTGAATCCCTTAGGTTTCCCAAGCTATAAAATTTTCACTAAAGTACACAGAATAAATATTAGCAATAATAATCCCTTGGATATTGGGAAGAGGATATAATTCTTATAGAAAATATATTATTTATATGAGTTATGAAATTAAAGTGGAAAGTCACCGTAAAATTACTAAATTGTCCACCATAAAACTGAATGGGCTTTTTTCTGTGCCTTTTGTTGTTAACTGTTAAGCTACAAATAGCTCTGTCACACCACTTAATGTAAGTGGCTATTTGATTTTAGGATTTTGCATTTGAGGTATACTGTCAACTGTTTCTGGAATATTTTTATGGTTTAGTTGCTTTAGAAAATGAGAAAGCCTGAATTTATCTTTGTAAAGTTATGTTATTGTCTCTAGTTAAATATTTCTTTTCATTGTTTAAAAATAACTGAAATAGGCAGATGCTGGTGGCTCCCAACTGTAATCTTAGTAACTCAGGAAGCTATACTCTGAGGATAAGAGTTCAAAGCCAGCTCTGGAAGACTCTTGTCTCCAATAATCTACTCAGTAAAGCTGTAAGTGGTGCTGTGGCTCAAGTAGTAGAATGCTAGCCTTAAGCACAAAGAGGCTCAGGGACTGAATTCAAGCCCCAGGACTGGCAAAAAAAAAAAAGACATATTCCATTATATTGTTTTCATGTACTAGGTGGTTAAAACTCTAGAAAATGATTATAAAATATTTTCAATTAAAAAATACCTAATTACCTCTCTTTCCATCTTGAAGCAATGCGGTAGATTCTTGAGATAGACAGTAACAGCAGAAGACAAAAATAGATTTGTCTTATCGTCAATCTTGAACTTTAATCACTTGCCAAGATGTCCACAAAACATAGACAAGTTGCAGTTAAAAGAACTTCAGTGAGGCTTTTTCAATAAACAAACACAAAGGAAATATACAGGTGTTTGTGGGTACCTTGTTCCTAGGGGGAGAATAAAGCAGACAAGAACTGTTTCTGACTTGTATAAGCTCTGTTTTGTGTATGCTGGTTGGACATGTATTTATTGCTACCTCCAGGCCTCAACTTCCTGAATTCCATTTGTCTCATCCTCTACTTCAATTTTTCAGCCTCCTATTTGGGGATTTTTGTTTATTTGTATGGTTTTACTTCTGGAGATGGAACCAAGGACTGTATGAACATAAGTGTGTGCTTTATCACTGAGCTATACCCTCAGCCCTAGCTTGTTGTTACCTAATATTCCATTCCTGCCTTTCATTATTCTAGTGCAGTGAGTCTCCAATATGGCCTAGATTTTCAGATTACCCAAGGTCATTTCAATAATAACCTGAAAGGTTACTTGGGGCTGGTGGCTCACACCGGCAATCCTAGCTTCTCAGGGGGCTGAGATCTGAGGATCTCTGCTCAAAAACAGCCTGGGCAGACAAATCTGAAAGATTCTTATCTCCAGTTAGCCACAAACAAGCTAAGAGTGGAGGTGTAGCTCAAGTGGTAGAGTACTAGCCTTGAATGACAAAGCAAGACTGAAAGGCCCTCAGTTCAAGTGCCAGTACTGATATGTACATGCACAAAAAAAATATGGAAGATCAAAACTATGTTTATGAAATGCTAGCATCAGAAGTGGTGCTGTGGCTCACGTGGTAGAGTACTAATCCTGAGCTGAAGAGCTCAGGGACAGCACCCAGGCCCAGAGTTCAAGCCCCACAACTGACAAAAAAAAAAAAAAAAGAATGCTGAAAATGCTAGCATCATAACTTTTTCCTTTGTGTTAATGTTTGTGCAAGAACATTAGTGGAGATACTGCTGGTACCCAGCATGACTCACAGCCATGGTCCCAAATGATGTCAGCACCATCATCTTCCATAACACAGTCACGACTGTGTGTTCCCTTAGAATGTTCTAGAGGAAAGAGTAAAAATGGTTGTTGTTTTTTTTTTCATTTTGACCCATAAGTGGACTTCTTTTTAATATTTTCTAGAAGGAAATAGGAAGTGCACAAGACTCCGCAGACTAAGTATGATGGTATCTCTGGGAAGGCCCTAGTGTAATGAGCTCGTGTTTTGGTCTTTAAGTCTATATTCAGATGATTACTGTTCACCACTTAGCCTATTCTCAGTGGATCTTTTCCCCATGTTTTGCATTTTTAACATCATATTGAAAATATTGGTTCACAGAATTGAGTGTTTCAAGAGTATCCACAAAATGAGTCTTAAAGTGCTCCTAACTCTGTACCCAGTGAGGCCAAATTTTCATCAACCAAAGCAAAGAAACAAGACAGATGGAACACCGAGGCAGATATGAGAACCCATCTGTCTTCTGGTGGTAAACACTGTGCAGATCAAAAAAAAGCACCGAAGTATCTCTGGGTCTGCTGTAGTTTTTATAGTATCCTGTTTATGCTTGACATTCAATCTCATTGCACCCTGGAGGCGTCTGTACCCCTCCCGTACCTGTGGTCCATGCCTCCTCTGATCTTATCTAGAGATGGTTCTCCAACTTCACACACATGCAGATTGCCTGTGGAAGCTGCTAAATAAAATAGAGACTCTGACCCACAGTGTCAGGCAGCAGTGTGCCTGCTTTTATAACAGGCACCCTGAGGTCCCAATGTAGCCTGTGCATAAGTTGCATGTCCTTAAGCAGTAGGAGTCTAACTCTTGTTACCTGTATTGTTCACACAGTCATCATATGCTGCTTATGACATTTAGTTATCTCACTTTTATTACTGTTTTATTATTGTTATTATTGCTTTGCATTGTTTGACATTGCTAAGAACTAACTTTATGTATACCATTTCACCTACAGGTGGGAGTTCCCTACATTTACAGTCATGAGGTTGAGGATACTAAGAAGCCGTTTGCCAAATCTGGGACCATATCCACTTGAGTCCATGGTTAACACTAATAATCACAACATTATATTGATTTCTTTGACAATTAACATCTTTTATGATGCTGGAAATAGAAGCCAGGGCCTCAAACATGCTTGCCAAGCACTCTACCACTGAGAAATATTCCAGCTCTTAATTCTTCTTTTTTCTTTTAACAAGCCCAAGTCAAGCTTGCTTCAAATTCATGATCCTCCTGTCTCAGCCTTCTGAGATCATAGTCATGCATTACCATGCCCACCCACCCACCCCACCCACACATATACCTTGTCTTACTGTTTTATATTATTGCTCCTTGTATCCTAAAGATGCAAGGTAAGATCTAAGGATCTAAGGATCCAAGGTCAAAAAATGGATATTATCTTGAAACCAAAGTTCTAGGTTCCAGGTCCAAACTTTAAGGATTCCAACATGATTTTCCCATAATTTTCCCAAATGTGCCAAATAAACAGATGGATAATGGTAAAGAGCAGAGATAGGAGAGATAATTAAGGCAGCATAAATACCACACACAAAAGGTGAAGGAAGCCAGTATTCAGGGTACAGACTCAAAGTTTAGTTTAAGTAGAAAAGAATTAGGGCAATGTATGTATAGGGTAGGGTATGTATAGTGATTCAACAGCCTTTGTCAAAGAATGGCCAGGTAGATCATTATTTCAGCCCTGTTTTTCAGGGGGAGTCTAGACAAATTGTTATCACTGTTATTACTTCAGGGGAGTGACCAGCTCATGAAAAACAAGTGAAGTTCCTGTCCCCGAGTTCAGTCTTTTCCATCTCTCATTGACTTGTCTAGATTCCAAGGTGAATTTCTCAGCATAAGACAGATGTAACAATGGAGGTGTGAATCTCTAGCTTTATTCTTGCTGTTAGATAATTCATAGGCCCAAGTAAGGAGTCAGTTCTTTTCAACCAAATCATTTTAGTTACCTGTTATAATCTCAATATACTTTTCATTTTCCTAGTGTTCTTTTCTGATATGTGGGATAGTTATCATCTATGTTTTTTTTTTTTTTTTTTTTGGTCCAGTCGTGGGGCCTGAACTCTGGGCCTGGGCGCTGTCCCTCAGCTCTTCAGCTCAAGGCTAGCGCTCTACCACTTGAGCCACAGCGCCACTTCTGGCTTTTTTCTTTTTGCTTATGTGGTGCTGAGGAATCGAACCCAGGGCCTCAGGCATGCAAGGCAAGCGCTCTACCACTGAGCCACCTTCCCAGCCCCTAGTTATCATCTATGATATTAACTTATGATAAATATTATGTGTGTGATGGATAAATGAATGGACATAAATGATCACATGACGCTGGAAATCCAAAACTGCACTATTCAGATACCTTCGGTAAGTTATATAATATCCAATAGTGAGGTGGGATTTGGGCTAATGAGTTTCAATTCCTTTTCTCTAACTTTTCTTCAGTTGAAATGCAATGCCCGTGCTATCTTTAGATGTATCTTCTGAGGCTTCAGGGTTATTGAATATTTACATCTTTTCTTAAATGATCATTGGCAATAAAAATCAGTAAAGTACACAAAAACCCGGATCAATTGCTCTGGCTATAGTGAAGCCTTGTGGGCACAATAAAATAAGAGACTAGAAGGTCATTTGAGGAGGTGACCATGAGCAAGACTGGCATTGTCTCTGGCTCAGTGTGAACACATCACTACCCTGCCCTAGTTCCTCTTCCTCAGGTGATCATCTGGTGCCTTCAGTCATTTAAATTTTTGTCCATGGAAATATTTTTAGATACATGAAAAAATGTATATCTAATATGCAGCTACTTTAGTAAGTATTGAAGTAATTTACCTGATCTCTTTCTCCAGGCCAGCTTGATAAAGTTAAAGTTTCTTGTTAAAGTTTCATGGTCACCGAATTCTTTGATGTTTTGGCAGAGGAGGGTCTCCTAGTTAGCCTGTGCTCCTCTTACAAGGTTTTCTTTAACAAAGAGACAAGTAGACAAACTATATACCTCAAAAGATATGAGCAGAAAAGACAAAAATCTGGAGAAGTGCATGAAGTGACCATTAGAACTGCATGAAGTAGAATAAATATAGTGTTTTAAACTTAGGTATTTATTTAGTTTAGTATTGTAAAGATACTGTACAGAGGGGTTACAGTTACATGAGCAAGGTAATGAGTCCATTTCCTATGGAGCATTGTTACCTCCTCATTTGTTTTCCCCCTACCATCCCGTTCCTCCCCACCTCCCCAAAGTTGTAAAGTTCCTTTTCAACATAGTGTCTTGTACATCTCATTGTTACAATGGGTCATTCTGTATCCTTATTTCAGCATTTTGTTATTTCCCTTCTCCTCTCCAAATTAGAAAAATGTATATACAAGATGCAGGGCACCGGAATCAAATACAGTGAAAACAGGGGTTATACCATGGGGGAAGAACATACAAAAGAAACAAAAAAGTTACATAGTACGTTATAAGTACATTAAAAACAACAGCAAGAAAGATAACACCTCTTGTGTACCTATCTTGGGGTTCACTTTGTTTAGTTATTGTTTTAAAGTTACACATGCTTAGTTTATTTTCAAATCATAATTCACAGATTTTACCTGAATGAGGTACTTTTGCAAACCCAGGGTAAGTTTTGCCTTTTTATTTTTATTTACTTTTTCACAAAGTCTTATCAAGAAGGTCAAGTACAATCTGAAGGGAAAAGAAAATAGTGACAATTTTCATTTGTGTAGGCTTCTTGGATTTTATAGAGCTCTTTTGCTTACATTAACTTATTTGATTCTTCTTCCAACTCAGTAGGAAACTATCATTACCTTTCCTTAATAAAGACACCAAAGCTCAAAGCAGCTCCACTAGTTCAAAGCCACTCATCTATTAAATAGATAGAAAGGTCTAACCACATTCTGTGCCCCATCCCCAAGCAAGTTACTGGTATGAAGCTACTAAAACATGGTTAAATGGCCAATGGAAACTGAGCTACTTTACCACCTGGAATTATTTTTGTCTCTGAATCTCCATATAAAACCATTATTCAAACAGGATACCGGTAGTTCACACCTATAATCCTAGTGACTCAGGAACCTGAGCTCTGAGGATCAAAGAAAAAAGCCAGCCCAGGAAGGAAAGTCTGTGAGATTCTTATTTCCAATTAACTACCAGAAAACCAGAAGAGGCACTGTGGCTCAAAGTAGTAAAGCACTAGTCTTGAGCAAAAAGAGCTCAAGGCACAGTTTTTTTTTTCTTGTTTTTTTGTTTTTTACTTCTGCACCCTTTGTCTTATGTGTAAGTTTGTCTGTTTAGGGGAGGATAAGGGAGAACACAGAAATGGTGGGACAAAGGGTGAACAAATGCCTCAGTGATACTTACTAGACACTATGTTGAAAATGAACTATACATGCTGGGGGGGGCAGGAGTTGTAAGGAAAAACTGAGAGAAAATGAGGGAAGAGGTGACACTGTTAAAAAAGAAATATACTCATTACCTGACTTAGGTAACTGTAACCACTCTGTACATCAACTTTACAATAAAAATTAAATAAGTAAATAAATAAATATAATTTTTAAAAAGAGCTCAGAGACAGCACCCAGGCTCTGAATTCAAGCCCCATGACCAACAGTAAAAATAAAAATAAAAAATAAAATAAAATCCAGAAGTGAAGCTGTGGAACTCTCTTGAACAAAAAAACTAAGGCACCAGTGCTTAAGTCCTAAGTTCGAGCCCCAGGACTGACAGCAAAGAAAAAAAAATCAGTTAGTCAATATCCAATTAATTTAATTTACATGTTCCACTTAACACATTCTTTTTGTTCAGTATGTTCATACAATTTGTAAAAACTACATTATCTAACTCTGTTTATCTCTGCTTTGAAGTGGCATTGGTTTCTTCTGTGCTCATATTTACTAAACAAATGGTAGATGAATGGAGAACCAGTGAATATCTGTGTTTGAGTCCTGTTTACTGTGTGTTTGTGTAAGTATTTGCATGTGTGGGTATTCATGCTTTGTGTATACATATGAATGGGAGGTAGAAGGAGATTAAGCTGCATATGTGTGTCTTTACCTGATTAACACATGCCAGGTTTTTCTTTTCTTGCTATTGTCTTTAATCACAAAGGGAGGAAACTGGAGATTTAAGCTACAAGCCCAGCTCTCTGGGGTTCTACATGTGGGCTCAGCCATTCAGAGAAGAGTAATGGTGAAAGGTGAGAAAGAGTTTTGTTAGCTCAGCATGGGTATACTTAGGGAAGAGGCACAATTAAGTACTTCATCCCTACGTCATGGTACAGACATGAAATTTATGTTTAAATAGAGGGAAAATGGAAGTATATAAAGTTATTAAACATCCTGGCTGGTTACAGACATGATCCAGTTGCTCATTCTCTCAGGATTGATGGAGCCTGCTTACAGTAAGAGTCACTACTGCTTGGTTGTACTGCTTGCGTTGCTCTTATTTTGCAGGTAATTTTCATCGTAAACATGTCCTCCTGCTTTTAGTTACTCTTTGGATAAGTGAGGAATCGGACTCTTTCAGGGAAGCAACTTTTAAGTACCTGTTAAAAGATGCTGTCTCCTGTCCCAGCTAGTAAGAAAATCTACATGTTCATTCATGTGTACTGCAACATTATTGGAGACCTCTAAAACCGCAGGGAGAAGGGCTTTCCTTCTAACCTCTGTGGGAAACAGGTATAGTTCTTTTCATAAATTTTATTATAAACTTGAAATATAAGAGTAACTAGCCTACATACAAAAAAAAAGTTTCATTAAGGAAAAGCCTCATTTCCCAGGCCTTAGGCTGCCCACCTGCCCTCTATGCCTAAGGGCCTCATCTGAGTTCCTATGAAACTGTGAGCCTGTGCCCTAAGGTCAACAGGGAACAGATAGGTGCCTGGGGAAGGACAGACTTGGGAGAAAATGTTAGGTATAGAACCTGATCTCCCAGCACATGTTTGCATACTCAGTTTCTCATCAGTAGCACACTCTTCTGCAGAAGGAAACTGCCCAAGGCATTGCTGATATCCCAACTCTGCTCCATAAGGCCTTGTTATTTCATATGAACAATTGACACTTTCTAGAAAATCACAAACTATGTGTCCACTTAACTCTAAAATAAGTTCCCTGGCTTTCATTTCCAAATTAATTGACTCTTTCATAAAACATTTGAAGGCATTTTCTGAAGTCCTCAAAGGGAAGCCAAAAACACAGATTGTCCATCTTTTCACAGTACCACCATGAACCCCTAAAAATTATTATGTTCTCAGCGGAGCATATCAAGGACCATCCTAAAAAGTCTCCTGTGGAGAAGCATTCCTAAATGTGCCCAGGGTACCTGGACTTCCTAAATAGACCAGGATTCTGGCCCTTTTCCTGTACCTCATTGATAAATCTGGATAACATTTAGCAGATGATTACCATGTACCAAGCATTTTGCATATATTATCTCTAATCTTCCCAAAACTCAAGCAAAATAGAATTATCCCCAAGTTACTAATGACAGATTTTGGATGCAGAAAGGATGCGTAGTTAGTTCCAGAACTGGATTTATCTCCAGGTCTGTTCAGTTCCAAATCATGGTTTTTCCCTAATATATCTTGCTATTGAAATGTTCTGGCCTTTTTTCTGGCTATAATTAACATTCACGGGTCCAAAACAATTTATATTCAATATGAAACAGCAATTAGAAAATGCATCTTCACTAGGATTGGGATTTATCTGCCCTGCTTACTGTCTAGCTAGACTCAGGGCTGCTTCAATCTGCTCCATCTGAAGGTTTTTAAACTATTTCTGAGTACAATGCCAGGACCTTCTAGAATGATCTTCAAGGACAGGCATCATTATTGGTCCATGCTTAACTGCATAATGAGCAGTAATATTAATTACTTGGAAAGCTTCCATTTTTGTTTGTGTTTCATCTCTAAGGTTCACACTGTTTCCACATAATTCCTGATTTTTGAGCAGAAATAAATTACAAATTATGTCTTCTACTTCTTCTCTTTGGAGATAGTTTAACCAAGGCTTGATGATATAACCAAGGTAAAATGACTTTCTTTACAATATATACTGAGTAGAAAATGGAGGAAGCCTGGAAAGCCTCTCTGTGAGTGTGCCACAAAGTCCTCTTTCAGGTACCACCAGTCCACGGGGCACCTGTGTACCAGGGTGAGTCACTTTTAATTCTCTGGTCTGGCTGAACCAACATCCAACATGGATCTGAGAATTTTTTCTAGTCTAAGAGAAAGCCTGACAAATGATAAGGGCTGATCTAAAGCCCATTGTCCTTGATCAAACTGAAAAGTACCCTGCTGTCAGACAACCTGGTTAGAAACACCAGCAACACAAAGCAGCCAGCCCTGTCAGTGAGAAGCCGACATCCCGCTGCCAAGCTAAATGCTAGGAGGCAGTTACATTTTAACTTGTCTCCAAAACAAACTTCCAAATGTTCTGAAAGCCCAAACATATTGACCCACAAAGGAAACAGCACAAGGCGCTAGATGTGTTCCTTTTTATTTGTTTGTTTGTTATTAAGAATGTTGAAGTTCACAGCAAATTGGGGCCATAGTTGAGATTGCATTTGAAGGGAAAGGTGTCTAAAGAAACTGTCCCGGTGGCAGGATCCCTTTTATTTATTAAGTGGGGGCTATATTCACATCTTTAATGTTTGTTTTTGTGCAAGTCCTGGAGTTTGACCTCAGGGCTTAGGCACTGTCGCTGATCATTTTTGCTCAAGACTATCACTCTACCACTTGAGCCATGGTTCTACTTCTGGGTTTTTGTGGTCAATTGGAGCTAAGAGTCCCATAGACTTCCTTCCCTGGCTGGCTTTGAACCACCATATTCACAGCTCAGGTTCCTGAGTGCCTAGCATTACTGGTGTGAACCTTTGGTGCCTACTGTTTTTAACCAGGTGGCCTTGAAGAGAGCATATTATCTTTTGGGATGTCAAATGCTCACTGACAAAATGAAATGCTTTAGTCTAAGTCATCAGTGACATTTTTTGAGCCCGGCCAGGCTAAACCAGAAAAAATATATATTTTCCTGGGAATTGAACCAGAGCCTTGCATATATGTTAATCAAGTTAAAACTTTACTATCTTTTGTTTTAATTTTCATTGTCACCTACATGCATTTCACTGTACTCAAGGACCATCCCTTCCTACTCCTGTAACTTTCTGAGCAGTTGAAATAGCTCATCACTATTTTCTGTTACCCATTTTCTCTTTGTCCTTCATTTCTATTCCACCTGCACTGATAATAATTCCATTAGTTTAGTTTCCTGTGTGTGTGTGTGTGTGTGTGTGTGTGTGTGTGTATGTGTGTGTGTGTGTGTGTGTGTGTGTGTATACTGGTGAACTCAGGCCCTGGAAGCTGTCCTTAATTTTTTTGCTCAATATTGGCACTCTACCACCAGTGCCACAGCACCATTTCTGCCTTTTTGCTGGTTAATTGGAAGTCTCAAAGATGTTCCTGCTGGGACTGACTCATTTCTCAGCCTCCTGAGTAGCAAGGATTCCAGGTATGAGCCTGACCTAGTATCCTCTTCTTAAGATGCTTTCTTGATGGAGAGTGGGGGATGGAGGAGACTTGTTTATATCAGTTGGGTCCATTCTAAACTTACAACATTTTTTTCCCAGTAAAATGTTAATGTTCTTCAGAAACTCTATTAGTCATTCCTAATTGGCTTCCCTTATAATAGACAGTCCAAACATTTATTATTTTTCTTAACATGCTTTCATTTATGAACATAAATTAGATAGCATTTCCTCTAAGTACACAATAAATTTTATTATTTAGTCAATATTAGATGAAGCATCTAATATTATACTGTTTCAGGTAGTAAGGCTAACGTCAAAATAATATTTGTGCCCCTATATTCTAGTAGAGAGAATAGACATAGACAAACACATAAATAAAACTTCCAAAGGAATTTCCTTGAGTCCTAAATTCTACACTGCTCATGAGTAGGTCAAGAATTCATGATACCAAGCTCAGAATGATGTGGGAATCTGTGAGGAAATAAGATTGCAGACCATCTGCAATACTGGGGAATTTTAGAGTATATTAGGAGATATTAAAAATAAGACTGGGTGAACTAGGAAGGTGACTCAGTGGTAGAGTGCTTTCCTTGCATGCATGAGGCCTTAGGTTTGATTCCTCAGCACCACATAAGCAGAAAAAGCTGGAAGTGGCGCTGTGGCTCAAGTGGTAGAGCACTAGCCTTAAGCTGAAGAGTTGAGGCACAGCACCTAGGTCCAGAGTTCAGGCACCACAACTGACCAAAGGAAAAAAAAAAAAAGACTGGATAAAAGCTACTCAGAACTATCATGGTGATACATATCTACCTACAATCCAAACATTCTGAAAGCAGAGTCAGGGGTGTCAGGAATTCAAAGCCAACCTGGGCAACAGAGGGAGTTCAGGACAGTCTGGGTTGTGTGTGGAGACTCTTTCAAACAGAAAAAGGGAGGATAAAACATCATATATTATAAATATAGTATATTTATATGATAATTATATATATATATATATCTATATATATCATCAGGAAATTACATTTATAGGCAAATTTGAGACAAATACCTGGAAGGATGTAAAGACATGTAGCTAGTGGGAGAAAGGGCATTAAATTGTAGAGAAGCATAATTCATCATCTGAGGGGTGTAGTTAGTGCATTTAAAGAAGATCAAAAAGGCCAGCTGGGACTCAGGAGAATAAAAAATAAAACACCTCGGGGCTGCGAAGATGGCTCAGTGGTAGAGTGCTTGCCTTGCATGCCTGAGGCCCTGAGTTTGATTCCTCAGCACCACATAAGCAAAAAGAAAAAAGCCAGAAGTGGCACTGTGGCTCACTAGCACTAGCCTTGAGCTGAAGAGCTGAGGGACAACACCCAGGCCCAGAGTTCAGGCCCCACGACCGGACCCAAGAAATAAAAAAAATAAATAAAAATAAATAAAACACCAGAAGGAGAAATGACTCTGGGACTTACAAAGCCTTTACAATAATTTATGTATTTTTTTCTCTGTGAGCCTTCAAAGAATGTGAGAAAAAGGAATGATAGAGGGTACCATGGTGTGGCGGGCTTGTCTATGTGGTAGCTCAGAAATTTGGAGTTCCCACAAGTTGAGGTTCATGCACATATATGTTTATACAAGTCAAAATGAAAACATCATATAGACAATTGTGGGTTCATAAGGTTGAGGACACACAATCAAAGTCTGAGTAATTGAAGTGAGTAGAGTTTATGAGTTAGAGGGAGGAGTGTTTGAAGAAAAATAGCTTTAAAAATCCTTCAGATGTTTCTCCTTGAGTTTTACTTGACAGTGCCTCCTCCTGTGCAGGGTAGAGCTTTAATGTGCTGGGAAAAAATAGAGCTATTTGGGAATTATGAACTCAGTAAAAATTCTGGAGTTCATGCTAGAGCAGAGAAGATGGAATTCTCACTTGCATTTAGCAGATACTGGAGAAAAGTTATGCTTCTAGGATAAGCTATTGTAGCTCAACACGTGCTACATATTCTCCTGCATATAAAAGACACTAGAAAATTCTAAAATAATCAAAAGTATCTATAAGAGAATACAACACTTCTTAAGAGAAAAGAAAACACTCACTCTCAACCAAAGACCCCAACTAAAATAGTAAAATCGAAATTTGTAGGGCAAAACCAAATTAACAAAAAGAGACTTAGAGAGAAGTCATAATAGTGATTAGCAAAAACTTTACCATAATTATAGGTAAATATTTACATTAAAGTATAAGCATAATGAAAGAAAGGATATGATATCTCAATGGAGAAACCTAGGTCAGAAACAATGGAAAATAGTCAAATTGAAGCTCACAGAAAAACAAAACATGCACAGAGTATCAGTATTCTCTACTGGCAATCCCAACCATAATGATCTATGTGTACATTCCAGATGGAGAGAAAACAAGTGACTACAGCAGAAAAACTTCATAGAAATAATACCCCTGAATTCCCAAATTTGATTTAAAAAATAAAAAATAAAAAGATTACAAGATTGATGCAAGGAACACAAGAAGCACAAAAACAGAGAAAAACATCAAATGCTACAGTATATCAAACTATTGAAATTTGCTCAAATTTAAACAGAAGTTTGTGTATTAAAGAATATGACTGATAAAATGCAAAAACCCCAAATACTTGAAGGAATGTTTTTAATTGTACCTGTGTAAGAGTCTAGTGTCCAGAATACATACAGAAATATTATAAATCAACAATAAAAAGACAACTCAGTTAAAAACATAGGCAAATCATCTGAGATTACATTCATCAAAAGAAGATATAGGAATGAAGAATAAGCCTATGAAAAGGTGTCTACATCATTATTCTTTAGGGAAATGCAAAGCAAAACCACCAAGTACCACATTGAATGTTTAACTTGGACAACAGATGCCTGATAACATATACTGCCAAAGAATTGAATCAATTAGAATCTCCTTAAATATCTCATTGGTGGGCGACTTGTTATTGTCATTCTGGGAAAGTTTGAAAATTCATCAAACATGTATAGACAGATATCATAAGGTTCAATAATTCTACACTAGAATATATCTAAAAGAAATAAAAGTATACACACAAAAATTTGTGTATAGAGAACTGGACGAAGATGACAGAAGAGAAGATGGATGCTAAAGAAGCTCTTGTGTAGAAACCAGTTTTAGTGTTCCAGTGAAAAATCCAAGGCTAGAGAATCACACCAAGTGTGCCATCACAGTACAGAGAGGAAAAATTCAGGCAGTTTGGAGTAGCTGATGGCAGCAGCAGCTGATGCCCCGGCCACCATATCAATAGACAGAGCCTGGGAAAAAGGCACCAGAAATGGTGTGCGAGCAGATTCTACTCACAGCCAGCAAGAATTGACAAGGAGCAGAAATCTTCATCCTGCTGACCACAGACAGTTGCAGACCACAGATGGCTGGGAAACCAAAGGAAAGGCGTGAATACCCCACAAGACAGTCCCACTCCTTCTCACAGAGCAGCCATGGGAAGGTAGCCCCTCCCTCACCACTGGAGAAGAACTCCATCTTTGATACTGTCAAAGATCAGGCCAGAGCAGCTAGCACCTAACTCAGGCCTTGGAAGAAGAGAATGGGAGCCATTCAACAGGTCAAAGGAATCTGACCAGTGGGGCTCAGCTCCACCCCTGAGGAAAGTTGCCTTTCTGGTCAGAAGGAGCTCCACCCAGGGGTGACATTCTTCACTGGGTAAACAGAGCCAGAGGCTCCCCACCCCTCCACAGCACAGACAGCAATTCCAGCTGCAGGATGGTAAAACAAAAAAAAAAAAAAAAAACAATTGGAAACTCATACACACAAATTTTGAGAATGGCTTTAGGCTGGGCTGTGTATCTCAGGAGCTAGCCTCTCAGGAAAAAGCTACTGATTGCTGACAGGCCTCAACCCTACCCACAACCTAGCTCCCTCAGGGCAACTCCAAGCTAGAGGAAACAGCCATCTCCCTCTTTTGTGACACTCAAAGCTGATCACCCTCCACTGAACTAGCCTGGGAGGAGGGTCATAAAGTCCCTGGTAAGGCAGAACTAATTTCTGCCTGCTCAAAAATTTGTGTATGGATGTTTATGAAAACCTTATAATAAAGGAGGAAATAAGCCACTTCTCTATACATTGGTGAGTGGGCAAAGCACATGATATATCTGCATGGAATATTACTCAGCCATTAAATGCAATGAAGTCTTGCTAAATATTCCAACATAGATGGAACTTAGAAATATTTGGGTAGTCCCACAAGATCACATCATATCTGACTTGTGTTAAATATTCACAATAGGAAAGTGTATTAAGTCAGAAACCAGATTAATGGTAGCCATGTAGGGATGGGAATGGATTCCTAACAGGTGTAAAGTCTCTTTTAGAGGAAAGAAAAATTTATAAATTAGATGTTCATAATTGTCACACAATCCTAAAAATACATTAAATTTTATCTGTTTTTTGTGTGCTATCTAAATTATATCTCAATAACATCATTAAAAATGTGTGATGACGGGCTGGGAAGGTGGCTCAGTGGTAGAGCGCTTGCCTTGCATGCTCGAGGCCCTGGGTTCGATTCCTTAGCACCACATAAGCAAAAAGAAAAAAGCCGGAAGTGGCGCTGTGGCTCAAGTGGTAGAGCACTAGCCTTGAGCTGAAGAGCTTAGGGACAGTGCCCAGGCCCAGAGTTCAGGCCCCACGACCGGAAAAAAAAAAAAATGTGTGATGACACTGAAGCATTCTTAGGGAGCAATTTATAAGTTCAAACTATTATGTTTTAGGGAGATTTTGCAGTAGCAGGTGTCAGGTCTCTCTGTCCTTCCTATATAGAAATTATTCTGTTAGAGTCTTTCTTAGATAACTATTTTAGAACTATGGACTTTATTGAAAGTATACATCTTGTAGGAAAAGGCTTGGATGGTAAATTGCCATTATTCATAGTTAATGTCAACTGTTAGCATACTAACAGACATCCCACACTCATCCTGTGTTTCATGGCAGGCAGCTGTGAACCAGTGAATGTGAAGACAAGACAATGGAAATTAATAAGCCTGAAGAACAGAAGCAAAAAGACTGAGGATAAAGTGATTCTAGCTCTAGCAAACAAGACCAACACACATTTTTTGAATTTTCCTACAAAATCAGAGAATGCAGAGCAAAGCAAATATTTGAAGAAATTAGTTAAAACATCTCAAATTTGATAGAAGATATGAATATGAACATTCGGTAATTTTAATTAACTATGAGTAGGATAAAGTTAAAAGATAAACATTGAGATGTCTCACAAGTATGGATCAATAATCTCCTTTTCTAAGTATTTGCAGGGACAGGATTATGGAAGTACCAAGAAAGAAGTGACTTGACATATACAAGGGATTCTGAATAAGATTATCAAATTATTTTTTATCAGTAATGAAGGCAGAAAGCAACAGCTTGATATATCAGTGGGCCAAGAGTATAAAAAAAGACTATCAAAAATCCTACATCTAACGAACATGTCTTTCAAAAAAGCAAATTAGACATGTCCAGATAAATAAAAGCAGAAAGCATGGTTTTCACAATACTTTCCATATAAGATCTATCAAAGGCAGGTCTGTAGGTTGAAATGAAAGCACACAGACATTAACTAGAATCTGTGTGGAAAAAAGATTTCATTAAAAGTAAATATGTGGGCAATTATTACAGCTGATATTATTGCAACAAAATATTATAAAAAAAAAAAGTGACTGAATTTTTACCAGATTAAGGTACAAATACAAAGAGGGAAAATTTCCAGTCATCAAAATAACCCTCCAAACCAAATCAGTTTATCTCAGGAAAAAAATTAGCTTTAATGCTGGCATTCTTATCACTTTGATTTCTAACTTCACATATTGTTTAACAAATAATATTAAAATGTCATAAATGAAAAATTTTAACTTATGATTTTTGAATACATAATGTATAAAGATGCAATTTTGTGATATCAACAGTTGAAAGAAGTAGGCATGAAACTATTGTAGGAGCAGAGTTTTCATGTGTAATATAAATTAAGCTGGTTATAAATTCAGCTGAAGTAGTATAAATTTTCAGTAACTAAATATAAGATCCATGGTAAATACAATAAAAATATCTAAAGAATTTATACAAAATAAGATTTAAAAAAGGAGTTTAAACATTCCAATACAAAAAAAAACAATTAAAGGCAAAAGATCATAACAGAAAGTAAGAGGGGCAGAGGCTAAGTGAGGCATGATGATGCGCACTTATAATTCCAGCATTCAGGAAGCTGGAGGATTCTGAGTTCAATGCTATGCTGAGATGATCCTAGATCAGAAAAAAACATTCAGCTATAAATAAATAAATAGCAAAAAGGAAGAAGTAATCAGCAACTACTTTAAATCTAAATTGTTATTAAACTCTCTAATCAAATAACAGAGATTAGGATATACCTTTAGGTAGTCCAACTAGTAGTGATCTACAAAAAAAAAAAAAAACTTTAAATCCAAACGTACAAAAAGTCTAGAAGTGGCTGGATTGAAAAGGATATTCCATGAGGATAATAATGAAATGAAAATCTTGGTTTGTCTACAATAAACACAGAAAAATAGTGATTAGAAATAAAATGAAATGTGGAAAGAAATTACATATTCATAACAGGTTCAATACAGTAAGAAAATATAATAACTAAAACATTTACATTTATTTTTGTTATTGTTGTTTGTTGTGGGCTTGAACTCTGGGCCTGGGCACTGTCCCTCAGTTCTTCAGCTCAAGGCAAGTGCTCTACCACTTGAGCCACAGCACCAATTCTGCTGGTTCATTGGAGATAAGATTCTCATGGACTTTTCTGCCTGTGCTGGCTTTGAACTGCAATCCTCAGATCTCATCCTCCTGAGTAGCTAGGATTACAGGCATGAGCCACCAGCATCCAGCAAACATTTATATTTCTAAGAACAATCAAAATACATATAGCCAAAATGACAGACTTGAAAAGAAAGGTAGATTCTACAATAATAGTTGGATATCCCAGTACTATATCCTCAAAAATAGACAGCAAAGAAAACAACAGGCAAAAATCAAGTAAAAGCAGAGAGGACTTGAATAACACAGTAAATAACAATACCTCATCCACAGATTCTTGACACTCCACCCAACAACAATACAAAACACATTGTTCTCCATATCTAGGATACATTGTATGGTAAGTAAATAAAATATGAAATATCTTTGTTGGCCACAATGGGATGAGGTTAGAAAATAAAAACATAAGGATAATAAAATTGTTTAGAAGTTGGTAGAAATTAAATTTTCTCTTAGAAACAAGTATAGACCAGGGCTGGGAAGGTGGCTCAGTGGTAGAGCGCTTGCCTTGCATGCCTAAGGCCCTGGGTTTGATTCCCCAGCACCACATAAGCAAAAACAAAAAAGCCGGAAGTGGTGCTATGGCTCAAGTGGTAGAGTGCTATAGCTGAAGAGCTGAGGGACAGCACCCAGGCCCAGAGTTCAGGCCCTATGATCGGACCCCCCCGCCCCAAAAAAGAAAGAAGTATAGATCAAAGAAGAAATCACAAAGGAAATTAGAAAATATAAGTTGATGAAAATAAAAATGCAATAGACCAAAACTTGTAGAGCACAGTGAAAGTGGTCCTTAGGAGGGACTTATAGTTATAAATGTTTAAATTGTACAATAAGAAAGAACTCAGATCAATAAGCTAATAAATAAGCTAAGTTTATAGCTCAAAGACTAAGAAAAAAAACTAACCTAAAACTAGCATAGGAAAAAAAAGATGAATAAGTATAATAGAATGAACAAAAACAAAAACTCTTGGGAAGATAAGAAAATGACTGATTTTAAATAAGTATGGATGAGAGAGAGAAAAATCAGAAAACAAAGATCATTAACAATTCTCCAGAAATGATAAAAGATTATTAAAAATCATGTATTCCTCTAGGTAATACAATTTAAAATATTTTATCATAATTCTGACATAGAATTGGAATATCTTGTAATTTTTAATGCTGTGTTAATTTGAACATGAAATAAAATTACAACTATTAAATATTATTGAAGAGTATGACAAGAAACTGTGTGCCAACAAATTAAATAGCCTAAGAAAATGAAAAAAAACAAAACAAAAAAAGAACTACTAGAAACCAAAACTGAATCAGAAAACTTTCGACAATTTGAGTAATGTGTAACTAGCAGATTGAGTAAGTAATTAACTTATTAAAAATATCTGTTGACAAAGAAAAGTCTTGGATAAGATGGTTTTACTGGTGAATTCTCCCAGATAGTCATAAATATTTTCATCAAATACTTGTAAAAGTGGAAGAGGAAGGAAAACATTCTATGATGCCAGCAATTCTCTAATTCCAGAGCAGCTCTTCTAAGCAAACTATTGACTGCTGTCCCTTATCAACATTGGCACAAACCCTATCATCAAGACACAGATCAAATTTAACAGCATATTGAAAGGATTATGCACCATTACCAGTTGGAATTTGTCTCTGGAATGCAAGGGTGAATCAACATATGGAGAAAACCAATGCCTTGCTCCCTATTAACAGAATGAAGGTGCAAAAAGAAGAACAATTATCTCAACTGACAAAGAAAAAGCATTTGAAGAAAATCACTATCCTCTCATAATTGAAATACTTAACTGACCTAGGAATAGTAGAAAACCACCTCAGCATGATAAAAATACAGAACAAGTTGAGTGCCAAAGGTTCATGTCTGTAATTCTAGCTGCTCAGGGAGATGAGATCTGAGGAACACGGTCAGAATCCAGTCATGGCAGGAAAGTTGGTGAACCTCTTATCTATCCCTAATTAACCACTAGAAAACCAGAAGTGATGCTTGAAGTAGTAAAGCACTAGCCTTGAGTATAAAAGCTCAGGGGATGTGTGTAGGCCCTAAGTTCAAGCCTCACAACTGACAAAAAGTAAATCCATAACAAATGTCATATTCAGTAGCAAAAGACTTAATTTCCATCTTTATCACTTCTACTCAATATTATACTAGAATTTCTAGCCAGAGATATTTGACAATGAAAAGAAATAATCCTAATTAGCATAATCTGTGCTAGCAGATATTGTCTCAGATGTAGCAAACCTTACAGATTACATTTTTGTTTGTTTGTCTTTGTGCTGGTACCAGAGCTTGGGCTCAGAGGATTATGCGTTAGTGTTTTTTGTTCAGGTCTAGCACTCTACCATTTGAACCATTCCTTCAGTTTAAGTTTTTTGCTGGTTAATTGGAGACAGAGTCACAGAATTTTTGGCTCAAACTAGGTTCAAACTCCAATCTTCAGATCTCAGCCTGTTAAGTAGCTAGGATTATGGATGTGAGCCACCAGAGCTCAAATAAAGACAGAATTAAAACAACCAAAATAAATCTGACAAGTGAATTTGACAATGTGGCAGGATTTAATATTAATAAACAAAAATAGTGCAATTTTGTACACTAACAATAATTTTTTGAAAAATGACCTTGGAGTTCCTATTATATGACTAAACAAGTTGGGAATAATTAAGATATAGTTGGAAGTTAATATGACATGTCAAATCCTATCAACTCTTTTCTTCAATTTAAGGTTCAGTCTAATGTTCACTCATACATTCTTTTTTTTTTTTTTTTTTTTTTTGGGTCCAGTCATGGGGCCTGAACTCTGGGCCTGGGCGCTGTCCCTCAGCTCTTCAGCTCAAGGCTAGCACTCTACCACTTGAGCCACAGCGCCACTTCCGGCTTTTTTCTTTTTGCTTATGTGGTGCTGAGGAATCAAACCCAGGGCCTCAGCCATGCAAGGCAAGCGGTCTACCACTGAGCTACCTTCCCAGCCCACCACTCACACATTCTTTACACTAATCTAATATGTATTCTTTTCTTTTATCTGGCTTCATATTTTCTTATCCCATGTTTCTATTTCATTTTGAATGCATCTAAATTTTTTTCACTTATCTTACTTTGATTTTTAATTTTTATTTTCTTGTAAGGATGCTGTACAGAGGGGTTAATGAGTACATTTCTTGTTGAGCATTGTTACCCCCTCCTTTATTTTTCTCCTACTATCCCTTCCCTCTCCCACCTACTTAAAATTTTTTTCCATTCATATTTCATTCAGATTTCTTATAACAAGCCTTGGTATTGATGCCTACTGATTTTGCCAAACTGTAAAGCTCATTAGTTATTGATTTTTCATAGTTTGGACCTGCCTTATTCAGTATGCTGTCAATTCATAGTAATTCTCCTGTTTCTATCATTTGTGACCTTTCACATCTTATCTCTAATATATAGTTAACAGGATACTCCATTACGGTCCCATCTGCCCTGGATTGACATTTTTCTATCCTGTATTTCATTCTAGAAACATACTAATCTCAGGTATTTAACATCTGCTGGTCTTAGGCATGCTTTGATCCTACTGGTACTTTAAGAACTATATTCAGTATTAACCTCCATTGGAATAGCTTCTTTGACTCCAAGTCAGACTTAATTTACCCTGATTGCTAATTTCATCACACTCTGCTGTGTCCCTATTACTTGCACCTGACATAGTGTACTCTCATTTTAGTTTGCATGTTTATGTGTTTTCCTATCTTCTCGAAGCAAAGTGGATATAAACCCTCTTTACTCAGTATTGTCTTTATCAGAATTATCAATGTAGCTGGCTACTAGTTAGCTGTTAATAATTTATCAAATTAAAATTATATGTTTAAGTTGGCTTTTCTGTAATAAATTCCTTATTAGAGAGTTCTTCACAGTTAGGAATGGCTGGTTTGTTGGATAGAAAACACAACCTCTTGTCAGAATATTTCGAGGCTATAGAATAGCCAGTTTGGCTAAAACAACATTTTACTATGGGAAAAGAGCATTTTTTCATTTACTTTGAAAAGATTTCTTACCAAAAGCTTTTCCAAGGGATCATCAGTCACCTTCAGAAAGCTTACTCTCCCATCTGTGGATTGATTCCCAAAATTATCTTCCCAACAATATACTTTCAGCTTCCTCTCTGAATGATCTCTAGGTTTTCTATCCTCACTCTCACTATGGAAAGATAAAGCCCTTAAAAATGAGATGGGAAACAAACTTTCTAAATATGAGGACTTGTTCATTTCATGGGTATTCTCTCTTTTCTCTTTCTCTCTGTGTTGCTTTCTATGAGTGGTTTCTGTGAGTGTGTGTGTGAGTATGTGTTTTTACTGGTGGTGGTGATGCTGGTTTTGTGATGTCAGGATCTAACCCAGGGACCCTACTGCTAGACAATGCTACATTCCCAGTGAGCTATATACCCATCACTACTATATATTACTTAAATGCTTATTGTATATAGCGCAGAATGTTAAATGCTGTGGAAGATTCTAAAAAAAAGCAAAAATGAAACCTTTGCCATCCTTTCTTTAATAGATTTGTGGAGGAGAAAACACAAATGTAATCTACACAGTGGCAGTGGATTAGTGAAATATAAAATAGACTTCAGATCTGAGTAATGCAAAGGACAATACTTGGAAGCATGATCTCATCTCAAAATTAAATTTTCTTATTTCTTGGTAAGCTCTATGTGTCTGCCTATTCCAGTATTTCTCAATTACTATGATTAAGTTTATCTTAGATTGTATAAGAAGACTTCTTAGGCTATTTTATTTAATGGTGTTTCTTCCCTCTTTTCAATATTATTCAGTTTATCATTTTTATTGGCACATATTAGTTAGAAAAAGGGTTTCATTGTGATGTTTCCATATATGTATACAATGTACTCTATCCAAGTTAATTCCCTCTAATGGCTCCTCCTCATTTTCCCTCTCTACTTCTTGGACAATCTTAGCATGTTGCACTGCTCTATTTCCATGCATTTGTATAGAGAACGTCACCAAATTCACCTCTGTTCTTTTTTCCTTTACCCTTCCCCTTTGCACTGCTACCAACCATAGGAGGTAAAATAGAGTTTATTTCGCATTTCTGTCATTTATTTTTAAGGACTAAATTCTGCATATGAGAAAGAAGATGCAATATTTGTTTCTCAGTTTGGCACATTTCACTTAACATGATGATCTCTAGTTTCATCTATTTTCTTGCAATTGGCATTTCATTTTTTTATGGGTAAGTAATAGTCCATTGTTTACATATATCACATTTTCTTTACCCATTCATTTGTTGATGAGCATTTAGGCTCACGTCATATTTTGGTTATTGTGAATAGATATTGCTATGAACACAAATATGCAGGTATTTCTGTTGTATGTTGATTTATATTGTATCCTTTGGAGATATGACCAGGAACAGTTTAGCAGGACCATATGGTGGGAGCAAAAGGAGACTCATACACTATCGGTGAGAATGTAAATTAGTGCAGCCACTTTGGAAATCAGTTTCCTTAAATACCACAACTGCATTTTTATAGTCTGTTACTCCCAGTTAGCTATAATTCAATCATATTTTATTTTGTTGTTGAGCTTGTCCATATGTCAGTAAAAATAGTCATTGCTTACAATCTTTTACATGTGAGGGGTCTTATGCTTTAGACTGGAATATGGATTACTTCATGTGTAAGTCTCAAGACTTCTACTGAAATAAAAGTGTTTGTTTACAGGTCTTAAGGCCTGTAAATTTTGTGTTGTAACTTTCGAAATAAAAAAAACTATAATGTACTCATAAGTTCAAAGATTTGAATCCAAGCCAATCTATATCTTAAAGTCATGTTCTAAATAGGCTTTTCTGGAATATTTCTTTTTTTTTTTTGGGTCCGGTCTTGGGGCCTGAACTCTGGGCCTGGGCGCTGTCCCTCACCTCTTCAGCTCAAGGCTAGCATTCTACCTCTTGAGCCACAGCTCAACTTCCGGCTTTTTTCTTTTTTTTTTTTTGCTTATGTGGTGCTGAGGAATCGAACCCAGGGCCTCAGGCATGCAAGGCAAGTGCTCTACCACTGAGCCACCTTCCCAGCCCTGGAATGTTTCTTATCTTTTTTTGTTTTTTTGTTTTCTTTTTAAGGAAGGGATAACTCACGTTAGTGAAATCCTAATATGCCAAGTGAACCAACAACAATAAAAAAAATCACCAAATCTAGAATAGAAATAAGAAATTTCACCAACCATTTAATTTCAAACAGTTAAGACATTTTCATTAAGACAAGAAAAGGTAAGAATCTATAGCAATACTTCTATACACCATGCTGCAGGCTCTCCAGAGGTGTTTGGAGGCCTCCTAATGAAGAGTTCAGACCATCAGATGCCTCCTTTCTTTCTGAAACATGTCACATCATAGAGCTGATCAAATCAATAGGGCCAGTTCATAACTGATCTCACCCCTAAAACTGTGAGACAGAATAAACCTTTCTTTTTTATGAGTTATTTCAACTATTCTGGTATAATAACAGAAAGCTGACTAACACACTACATTGCTCATACTCATCCCCATTTGCCTTAAAAAGATGTAGGACTTATTATTTTATTCTTTAGTTATTGCATGTGGTTTCATAATGAGATTTAAATATATATATATATATATATATATATATATTCTGAAGTTTAGAAACTATGCTCTTAAGTATTTTTAGATGTTCTGTATATAGCATATACCACAACCACAACAAGCACACTGTAAAAGATTTACATTTGCTGGGAGCCGGTGGCTCACGCCTGTAATCCTAGCTACTTAGGAGGCTGAGATCTGAGGATTGCAGTTCAAAGCCAGCCCAAGCAGGAAAGTACGTGAGACTCTTATCTCCAATAAACCACTAGAAAACTGGAAGTGATGCTGTGGCTCAAGCGATAGAGTGCTCACCTTGAGCTGAAAAGTGCAAGGACAGCGCTCAAGCCCAGAGTTCTAGTCCCACATCTGAAAAAAAAAATTACATTTAATTATTTCGCTAGAAAAAAATCTGATGCTAATAAAGGGAAAGTTTTAAATAAAAAATTCCAAGACTATACACAGAGCTTTAACATTACATTGTAGAAGGCTGAGTTTTTTCTACTCAGAACTGAAGAAGTTGTATTGATGTTGATGTGCTGGCCTTTTGGTAGACCTCAGTGAAGGTTGTTTCGTTGATACAGCTGGATGATGTAAGACGAAGTGAGGTCAGTGCTAGAATTACTTAGAGAAAACTGATTTCTCTTAAAAAGCATCCCATGAAAAACAAAAGCAAAAAAATAAGCAACACACAAATAAATGTACAACATACAGCATGGCAGATCTTGTTTACAATGGAAAATTTTAGGGAAGTAAGGAAGAGCCCAAGTGTCCTTGGAACATGGAGAAAGCACTGAGAAGCTAGACTTTCTGCACAAGTCATTTATTAGACTATTTCCTTCCTAGTTCTGTCATGGTAAGTAGTGCTCAGTGATTTGCAGTCACCTCTCAAAATTCAACCATCTCTACCTCCTCTTCACAGCTTTTTTGTGAGTCTAACCTTACTTGCTTCTTCATCTAGAAAATAGAGAGCCAGAAGAAAAGAAGCTTGCCTGACCTATGTGATTTCCCTTTCCCTCTGCCACCTCACGGACTGCATTCTTCAATTATCATCTGTGTCTCAGGCACAGTAACCTCTCTCTGCCTGTTTGCTCTCTTAATAGCATTTGGATATTTTCAGAATCTTTTCTATCTTAAAAGAAAAACATCCTTGGCATCCATTTCCCCTGCTTCTCCTCTCTGGCATTTTTTTGCCAAACTGCATTAAGTGTTTCAGTGAAGTTGCTGTGTCTTTTCCTTCCTCCCATTATCTAATTAACCTGGTACATACAGGACATCAGCACTCTCCTGAAGTCATCAGCAGTCCTCAAGGCCATTAAGCACCCTTTTGATATTGAGTTCCATGGATCGTGGAAGTGGCTCAGAGGTCAAGAGCTGTAGGGTATGATCTCTGTTCTGACTCTTCCATTTCCCAGCTGCTTGACTTCCCTGTAGCTGCTTGAGTTGAAATCTCATTTTCCTCCTAGGTACAATGAATCTAAAAAGATCCTTCACTGGGGGAGTGCCACAATGATTAAATGAGAAAATACATATAATGAACTTCTTTCAGGCCCTCTCTAATGGGATGAAGACTTCTTATGGTTGACCTCTCTGCAGCTGCTGCTGGTGTCTTCCTCCTTTTTGACCTTAGTTCTGAAGGCTGGTGGTTGCTTTTGTAGTGCTAACAATATCCTTCCCCAATAGTTCAGAGAAAATTGAGAAATTCTATGGGATCAAGTCAGAATCAGTGTTAGCTGAACTTCAGGCACAACTGAATTAGACACCAGCTACTAGTGGCTCATGCCTGTAACCCTAGCTAGCTAGGAGGCTGAAACATAGAGGAATGTAGTTAAAAGGCAGTCTTAGCAGAAAAGTCTTTGAGACTTCATCTCTACTTAAGCAACAAAATGCCAGACTGGAGGTGTGACGAAAGTGGTAGAGCAGCTGTGAACAAGAAAGCCCTCAGCAAGAACTCAAGGCCCTGAGTATAAGCCCTGGTGCTGGGCTATATTGGAAGCTTTATTTATGGCTAAATGACTAATGAAAATAGTGACTTTTACTATTTTCCTGAAAGCCTAAAAGTCTGGCCCACATGAAATTGTAGCCACCTCTGACCTCTGACCTAGCCAGTTATAGTTTACAACTAAGCCTTCTTTCTCCTCATCACAGGAGGTTTGCTTCCTACAAAAGGTTCTGGGGATAGAAGAGGATACTTTGCCAGTAGTCATGACAATCTTGAAAGAGAAAGAAAGCCCAGCGAGACTGGGTCAGGATTGCTCACTTCTACCAAGTTCACCAGAGTAATTTGGATGAGAAGGTAAAGGTGTGTGCCTCAAGATAACGTGGAAATAGCAGAAAGGAAGTCTCACTTACCTGGCCACTGCTTGAGCATGTCTTCCTCCATCCTCTCTTAAACATCACCCTCTATTAGTAGTCTATTGTAAGCCTTATATCTGTAGACATACACAGTCACTGTTTAATCTCATACCTTCCTGTGGTTTCTATTACTAATGCTGATGACTACAAAAACTCTATTTTTGTTGCTGTTTTATAAGAAATAGGTACAAAATTATTTATTTGTCTATTTGTTTATTTTTGAAACCATATTTATCTCACAGTTTTTGTGTCTGGATGCTGGACATATTTTGTCTGGGTCCTTGGTCTTTAGCTTATGAAGCTAGGGGAAGGAGGGAACCATTAAAGGGAGATCTTAGGTTCCTAGGGGCATTCCTCAAAGAGGACTCTGGGGCTCTGATATCTTTCTCTGTGTCTGTCTGTCTCTGTGTGTGTGTATGTGTGTGTGTGTGTCTCTCTCTGGTTCAGTCTTTGGGCTTGATCTCTAGACTGGGGTGCTACCCATGAATTAAAAGGCTCAATTCTAGTTCTCTACCACTTGAGCCACATCTCTACTTCTGGATATTTTTTTTTGCAGGGTAGTGGTGATTAGTGATTAAAGAGTCTCATGGACTTTTTTGCCTGGACTGGCTTTGAACCATGATCCTCAGATCACAGCCTCCAGAGTGGCTAGGATTTTAAGCATGAGACACCAGCACCTAGCTATCTTTTTTTTTTAACTCCCAGTCATGAGGTGAGTAGTCTTTCTCTGCCACATACTCTTACCATGAGGTTCTTCATCATTACAGACCCCAAAGCACATCAAGCTGTCTTTAATGGCTGAGAGTATGATATTCCCTGAAGCCTAGCATTCTTCTCCTGGTTCCTATGGTCCAGTCCAAGTTCAGTTCCTGGCAGCCATGTGGCTGAGGCACCTGCTTTCCTAGTGTCACCTCCTGGAAGGCACCCTCATATCCACTTAGATATTCCCTTTCAGGGGACCTTCCACAAGGTACCTGTTTAGTTTCTGAAAGCCAGCAAGAGAATTTCTCTTTTCAGTAAAGATCCAGTTCCCTCTTTAAGGGTTCATCCAGGAAAAACGCTATTTTGATGAGCTCAAACATAAATAATTAGCTATCTAAACACTGAAGTGAAAGATCACTATATTTGCAAGTCCCATAGACATCAATGAAGAGCAGACAACAGAGGACATGTAGACCAGGAGGTGGAAATTGTAGCACCAGCTTAGAATTCACTGAATTCACCAACCATTTCTTTCCTCTTCCTGATGTGCAGTGACAAGTATCTCTATGAAATACTTCTGAGAAGCTCAAGGTTCTATAGGCACCTCAAGATAATAATAATTTTGGCCAGGCCTGCATTACCTTCCCTCAGTTTACTGGATTAAGTTGGTAGAAGTCAGGAAGATCTCACCTTCCCAGCCAGGCAAGCTGAGTCCTTTAGAGAAAAGTAACCTCACTTGGTCATGATGGGTAACTCTGATGCATAATGAAAGGGCGACAGCATTAAGATTCCTACAGGTGAGGGGCACTCAGCCTACATCTGCCAGACGTCAGGGCTCAGATGAATGAGAAGCCAGCTCACTCTGAAGTGTCTTGGCATGAAGCCATAAAAAAATGTTTCCTGTGAAATGATGGTAACTTAACCTATTCAAACTGCTCTTTGAGAAATAGCTATTTCCCTCATGATCATGGAAATGAGATTGCTGAAAATTATCATGTTTTTCACAAGACTTCAAGATTAAGATGCCATAATTAATGCCAAGCAAGAAGAAAAACAACTTTAAACATCCTTCGATATTCATATTAAAGAAAAAAAGATAAAACAGCACTACATGTTTTTTCTCATAACATTTTTTCTCAGCTATTTAAGAAACATTGCTGCAGATGGATGACCTGCTCCAGCAGAGTTTTCCCAGTTTCCCAGTAAAAAGAGAACTGAGTTCCTTTTCCCTCTCCCCACCCGTTTTGTGGTTCCAGTACTGGGGCTTGAACTCCGGGCATAAGTACTCTTCCTTAGTTTTATTGCTCACTAATGGTGTTCTACCATTTGAGCCACAGCCCCACTTCTGGCTCTCTGCTGGTTAGTTGGAGATAAGAATCTCATGGATTTTCTTGCCTATACTGTCTTCAAATTGTGATTCTCAGTTCTCAGCATCCTGAGTAGCTAGGATTATAGGCCTGAGCCATAATGACTAGCTGAATTCCTTCTGTTATCAGTTTAAACTAACCCTTCCTGACTGAAATACATTTGACTTCTGCTCTCCTGTTTTGTGTTTGCAAGTTATAGAACAATACTAACATGACAGCCTGTCTTTTGAAGGGATTACACTGATGTAAGTCTGCTTTTTCAGGTCCAGTCTGCAGTGGTCTGCTGCAGACTCACTAGTAAAACTAGGACTTGTCTCTCTACATAGTCTTCAAATTCCACTAGCAAATGCCATGAAGCTTCTATGTTCTTTATCCATAGACACTCACATGTTGGTTAAGGGTATAAGGCTTATGGGCATCCAAAGATATGTAATTTTTCTAAGGATGGGACAGAATAAGGATAGAAGAAAGTAAATTGTAATCCATCTTTAGATTTCTTTTGTTTTCTATGTCCCTTAAGCAGGGGGCCAACTTCAGAATGAACCCTTAGGCAATATAGTCATGGGTATAGTTAATGCTAGGGCATTCTTTGGTTTTCTTCTCATGCACTCTACCTTTATTAGAACTGTCCAAATTAAAATGAATTTTAAATGTAGTAGGGGTAGGTAGACACCAATAGCTCATCCTTGTCATCTTAGCTTCTTGGGGGGCAGATATTCATGGTTATCAGCTCAAGGGCAGCCTGGATAAATATTCTCAATATTCCACCTTAACCAATACCTAGGTACTGTGGCATGTGCCTGTCATAACAGCGGTAAAGGAGACTGTCAACACTGGAAGAAAGTATGCAATACCCTAACTCATCAGCAAAGACTAGATATGGTGGCATGTGCCTGTCATCCCAGCTACCATAGGACATATAAAATGGGAATCATGATCCAGGTCACCTAGGACAAAAATCAAGTCTCTATTTTAAAAATCACCAGTGCAAATAAAGATTGGAGGTGTAGCTCCGAGGTACAGTGTCTGCCAAAAAGCTCCAGTACCAATAGACAGAAACATACTATAGGTAACATGTTCTCTAAGCAGCTGAAAATATCAGGACCCTGAAAAAACAATTCTTGGACAGAAATTAGGAGGCCTGTATTCTACTGCTCACTCTGATATCATCTAGCTGTATAATCATGGCTATAAAGATCTCCATTTAATTTATAGTAATAGAATATTACTAGTAACTATTACACTTCCTTGAACACATTGTTGTACACCTCTTTGACAAAGAAGCTATTGTATTGTAGTTAGTGAGTTCAGTTCAGGAAACATTAGAATGTGTTAAAACTACTTTCTTTTTTTAGTTTTAATTTTAATTTTTTGTGAACATACTGTACAGAGGGGTTACAATTACATGGGCAAGATAATGAGTACATTTCTTATCAAGCATTGCAGCCTCCTCCTTTGTTTACCCTTCACATCCCTTCCCAGCCTCTCCCTCCCCCCTACCCCCCCCCCCCACACCAAAGTTGTAAAGTTAGTTTTTGACATGACAACTTGTATTTCTCATAGTTGCAACGGGTCCACCTGTATCCTTAAACTTGTTTTTCCCCATCTCCTCCACAAATTATACCGACATCAAGAGGAGGGACATACAAAGCAACAAAGAAATAATCTTATAAATGAGTAAAACTACTTTCTTTTACCATATATCCTGGAATAGGTATTTCCTCTATTTTTAATCAATGAACAGAAACATTAGTAACATGTGACTTTCTAATCTTAGAGAACTATTTTCTATAATGCCATCTACAATATAAGAACTTTATTTCTGGGGAAAAATTTATTTTTTCAGGGCTGGGAATTGAACCTCACACATACTAAGCAAACATTGTATCACTAAGCCATACCCCATTCCTCCACTAAAAATCTTGTCAGAACAATTTTCTTTTGGGATATAAGAAAAGATAAAAGATACTGTATCCCATGACCAATTAGGAAGGTCAGCAGGGCTTGAGACGGGGGGAGAAGATTCCCAGAAGCAGGAAGCTGGGCTGGGTGCCCTAATGTTCACTATATTAGGTCAATAGGCAAAGATAAATCAAAACAGCAAGATACAGACAATCTGGTTTGAAAGTGGATTCTTAATCCTAAATTAGACTTGTCTTACATGAGCAGAGTCCCATGAGGTGACATTCCTTTGCTAGCTGAACCAGGCTATATGAACTATCCAACCTTCCTCAGGTCAAAAGGACAGATCTCAGAGGGTGTGTGGTTTCTTAGAATTGTACTCCAGCCTAATACTAAATGTCTAAACACAAAATAAGCCTGTGTTAAGCTCAAAAATCATGTGTCACATACAATTTCATGATTTACAATAGTTTAGTTGACAGACTTACTTCTGGAGGGTACTGTGTATACCTGGCATGATGATAAATCATACAAGTATCTGGATAGCTGGCAAACTACAACCTTCTCTATTGCCAAGGAAAGACCAGTTATGTAGCACCTAAAGTCAAGGCAAAATTGCTATGAATAAACAATAAACAAATTTGCTAAAAATAAGCAAAATTGTCACGCATAAAATGATTGCAGAAAGCATGTATGAATAACCTGCTGGCAGGTCTTATACAGGGCCTTACTTCAGTAAGCTCTCTATACATCTATTACTCCATCTGATGAAATGGTGGGAATAACATGAGAGCTATTGGGAAAATTAAATAAATACTTATGCCACATGCTCTCCATCATATTCCTCTTCTAATAAGATTTTCTATCATATTCACTTTAAAAATAAGTAACAGATTTTTAGAAGAAGATGGTGAGAAGCAGCTGGAGGCTAGCTGATCTCTTGTCAAGAAACAAGTTTTAGTGCTCCAGTGAAAAATCCAAGGCTAGAATCACACCAAGTGAGCCATCATAATACAGAGAGTTTGGCCAGAGAGGAAAAGTTCAGGCAGCCTATAAAAGGAGATAGATTTGATCACACACAGGTGACTGCTGCAGCTACAATGGCAGTGGCTGTGGCTGCCACCATAGCAGGAGACAGAGCTTGAGACAAAGGTGCCAGAGACAGAGTGCAAGCAGTTTCTATTCACCATCAACATAAACTGACTAGGAGAGTAACTCTTCAGCCTGCTGACCACAGACAGACACAGATCATGGATGGCCCCCCAAACCAAGGGAAAGGCGGAAGTATCCCACAAGACATTCCCACTCCTTCTCACAGGACAACACTTGGAAGGTAGCCTTTCCTCCACCACATGAGAAGAATGCCATCTTTGATACTGGCAAAGACTGGGCCAGAGAAGCTAGCAGGTAATTCAGACCTTAGAAGCAGGCACTGCAGAGCCATTTTTCAGTAGGGCAAAGGAACTTGACCAGTGGGACTCAGCTCCACCCAGGGGAAAGTTGCCCTTTCCAGGTAGGGAAAGTCCCATCCAGGACAGGGCAACCTTCCTCACTGGGTAAACAGAGCCAAAGGCGGCCCCTCCTCTCTGCAGCAGGACAGCTCTCCCAGCTGCAGGAGGTTAAAAATAATTTGAAAATGGATACAGCATAAAATCTGAAAGCATCTCCAGGCTGGGACACAAGAGTGTCTCAGAAGCTAGCCCTTCAGGGAAAAGCCACTGATTCCAGACAGGCCACAACCCCACCCATACTCAAGCTATCTTGCAGCAACTCCAAACTAGAGGAAGCAGCCATCTCCCTCTTGTGTGACACTCAAAGTAGATCTTCCTGTCACTGATCTAGTCTGGGGGAAGGGTCACAGAGACCTGTGTCTATAAGGCAGAGCTTCTTTCTGCCTCCTTAAACAAACTGATCTGAGAAACCAACTAAGCCACAAGACAACCAAGAACCAGAAGGAAATCAGAGGCTCCATTAACACTGGATATGGACACTGTGGAGACACAAGATCCCCCAAATAAACTGAAGAATTCTTTTCTAATTAATTTTTTCCAATTAATTTTTTCATTATTTTTATATTTTTTCCCTTTTTCCACTTGGTCTTTTTTCTTTTTATCTCTACTTAATTGCTGTTCTGTTCATCCCCAGATACATAACTGACTTTATTAGGCCTCATTATTCATTGTGTACATACTTAATTCAGACACTGATTACTCAATTCAAAATTTCTTGACCTTACTACCTTTAATTTTAGTAGTATTTCTTTATATTGTATAATTTTTTTAAAGTTTTTCATTGTTTTCTTTTTTACTTTTTTTTCTTTCTTTTTCCTCTCTCTGAACTTAGGTCTTAGTTATCCTCCTTCTCTTCCTTTCCTTCCCTAAATTCTTATAATCTTATTTTCTCTTCACAAGTCTCACGATTCCTCATAATTTCTGGTCCTATAGCTCCTTCTTTGATTTTCTTAGTTCACTGATCCCTAGTTGTTTGTTGATGAGCTAGACTGTGTCTATACTCATTTTGACTGTGTCAAAGTGGGCCATCAAGTTATCCTTTTGGACCAGATTGATTAAAATCTCATGACAGATTTGTTTACTGGTTACATCTGTATATAGCCCCCATTCCTGAATCACAATACCCCCCCCATCAAAGAAAAGCAGAGATAGATCGAGGAATAACTGTCAATGATTTTGAACCTTTAAAATTGGTGCACAGGGTTGGATTTTGGCTTAAAACTGCTTTGAGGTGGTATTGGACCTACTTAAATATACATAAAAGGAGAGATTTAGTGAAAAATACCTATCTTTGATTGTGAATCTCCAAAGTCTGTGTAATTACAGGGCTCTGGACTGGTGTATGTCTTAAAATTAAGTTCTGGTGTGGAAGTGGATATACTTTAATTTCCACAAAAGGAGAAATATAGTGTATTCACCTATCTTTGTGAACTTCCTAAATCTGTGCAACTACAGAGCTCTAGGCTGTTGCTTGTCTTAAAATTCTGTTCTGGTGTGGAATTGCATATACTTTCATTTCCAAACAATAAAAGAGAGATAGAGTAAAAATACCTATCTTTGATTGTGAACCTACAATGTCTGTGAAACTACAGGGTTCTAGGTTGGCACCTTAAAATTGTGGAATTGCGTATACTCTCATTCCCCCATCCCCCTCTCCCCAAAAAAGGTGAGATAGAGTGAACATATCCATTGTTGATTGAAAACTTCCAAAATCTGTACAACTGCAGAGCTCTTGGTTAGTGCTTGCCTTGGTTGTATGGACTTGGGATCCCCGAAAGACCACCAGAGACCATGACCAACGCAAACAGCAAAAGAGTCGTTTATTTGCAAGCTTGAGCTTGGTCTTCTGTGCACGCGGTAACTGGTGACACTAAGAGGCCCTGAGCACAAAATCAGCACAGCTTTTATAGCATTTAACAAACAGGTTTAGGGGATTTCCGCACAAGCAGTTACATGATTGGTTAACATTTATAGAGATGGCATAGTCATTTTTTATTGACCCATGTACCAAGGTTTGAGTCCACCCTAACCGCACTGCCCTTTTTCTGAACTATTGGTCCATGCTTGACGGTTCAATGGTTGCAAAACCGTTATGTTCTGTTCCTGGAACACTTGGGCAATTGTTCTATTTCTTAAGGGTGGGCAGGGTTGATGGCAACTGAAAATTGTTTTTTTTCTCTTTCTTGGGGTTACTCTGAGGGCAGCCTAGCACAAGATGGTGGGGTTAATCTCAAATTGGAGTTACTTTGGCCCTCCATTCCCTCCTCTTCTAGAGCATTGGGAGCCAATCATGGTCTTCTGATATCTAGTTCAATGTTAACTTCATCTTTGAGCCAATACTGACATCTGAGAACTGGTACCCAGACAGCATTAACCCTCTCTTTCACAAAGGTTACTAGCCTGTTAATCAATGCAAGGACCAATTGTGCGCCCCAATTCCTTTCCCAAGGCTTTCTTTACTACCCTCCTCTTCTTTACAATTCCTTGAGCCTCTTTGTGGCTAGAGGTTAGCAGACTCAAAGCAGTTTTCCACCGAAAAGCAGTCTCAGGTGATGGAATCAGGCAGGAGTTCAGTCTACTTTATCTCAGTGGAGGTGGTCTGGGTGATGATGTAAATTTCCTCCAGGTTACTGTCAGGCTGTCATTGAACTTGACCCATTAGGGTGTGCAGCAGCAGCAGCAGGAGGAGGAGGTTCTCTCAGTGACTCCAAGGGACTGTCACACCTCGTGTTGGGCTGCAAATTCCTACACAGACTGGTTAAGGATACAGTACATAGGCCTGGCATGCTGTGACCCCCCTAGTTTTTAAGACTATTTAAACAATAGTCCAGCACAATTTACCAAGATGACAACTTTTTAAACTAGATAGTTCTTTTAATAAGACTAGGATTTTCTAGGCAGATATAGAGGGCTCAGGCTTGTACTGCTATTTAACGGAATACTAGCAGAGAACTTCCCAAACATACAAAAAGAGAGTCCATTCAGATACAAGAATCCTTTGGAACCTCAAACAGACCAGAACAGAACAGAAAATCCCACTGTCACATTGTAATCCATACAGGATCAGTAAAAACCAAGGAAAGTATCCTTAAATCTGTCAAGGAGAAAAGATCAATCACCTATGAAGGAAAACCAATCAGAATAACTACAGCTATCTCAGCAGAGACCATGAAAGCAAGAAGAATCTGGAAGGATATATGCCATACCCTACAGACAAACAACTATTAACCAAGAATAGAGTACTCAACTAAACTGTCCTTCATAACAGAGAGACAAATAAAAAGCTTCCACAGCAAAGAAAAATTGAAACAATATATCTCCACCAAACCAGCATTACAAAAGATACTTAAAGATGTCTTACACCAACAAGAACACAATAAAGCCAAGGAAACGGCTCCTAAACAGAGAACCAGATAATGATGGTAAGAACCCAGCAAACACAGCCCCTAAGCAGGTAGATAACATGGCAGAAACTACCAAACACCTCTCAATCCTAACTCAATATTAATGGACTTAACTTTCCAATTAAATGACATAGGTTATCTAGTTGAATCATAAAGCAAGATTCTTCTATCTGCTGCCTCAAAGAGACACACCTTGCCCACAAAAACAAACATGTTCTGAAAGTGAAAGACTGGAATAAAAATCTACCAACCAAATGGCCCCCATAAACAGGTTGGAGTTACAATCCTAATATCAGATAAAATAAATTTCAAAGTAAAATTAGCAAGAAGAGATAAAGAAGGACATTACATACTAACAGATGGATCTCTCCTATAGGAGAATATAACAATTCTAAATATCTATTCACCAAATACTAGAATACCCATATTTATCTAAGAAACATACTTTCCTTAAAATCACACATAGATAAAAGACATTGATTCTTGGTGACTTTAACACTCAACTCTCATCAACCTAGCAAAAACTCAACAGAGAAACCACAGATTTAAATAATTTCATAGATCAACTAGATTTGAACAGACCTCTCTAGAATATTTAACCCAACAGCATCAGAATACATGTTCTTCTCAGCAGCACATGGAACAGTCTCCAAAATAGACCACATTTTAGGTCACAAAGCAAATCTGTCTAAATTCAGAAACATTGAATTTATTCTATGAATTCTCATACCACATAGGGAATAAAATTAGAACTCAACACCAAAAGCCACCGAAGAAAATCCTGTAACACATGGAGACTGAACAACTGTTAAACACTGTTAAACACTGTTAAACCACCAATGGGTCATGGAAGAGATTAGAAAGGAAATTCAGATGTTCATGATATTTAACAAATTACCAGCTCCTCTGGGACACAGCAAAGGCAGTACTCAGAGGAAAATTTATACCTCTGAGTTACTACATTAATAAATTGGAGAGATCTCAAACCAACAACTTAATGATGCATCTGAAGCTCCTTGAAAATGATCAACAAGCCAAACCCCAATCCAGTAGATGGAAAAAAATAATTAAAATTAAATGAATTAGTTTTAAAAAAATAGAAAGATTCAACAAAACAAAGAATTGGTTCTTTGAAAAGATTAACAATATTGACAGACCCTTAACAAATCTTACCACAAAAAGAAGAGAACCCACCCAAATAAACAAAATCAGGAGATGAAAATGGACACATCACCACAGAAACAACGAAAATTCAGAACACCTCAAACCTTTATGCAACTAATTTGAGAATGTGGAAGTAATGGAAGAATTTCTAGCAAATATTGATATGCCCAAACTAAACCAAGAAGATTTAAACCAACTAAACACACCCATATCAAGCATTGAAATAGAAACAGCAATAAGAGATCTCGCATCCAAGAAAAACCCTGGACCAGATGGATTCACAACTGAATTCAACAAGACCTTTAAAGCAGAACTCACATCAATACTCCTCCAACTATTCAGTGAAATTGAATTAAAATTTCACTCCCAAACTCAATGAAACTAACCCTCAGCCCCAAAATAGACAGAGACTCAACAAAGATGGAGAACGATAGACCCATTTCTTCGATGAACAGCAATGCCAAACTTCTCAACAAAAAACAAAAAATAAGATACCTAGGAATTAACTAAAGAAGTGAGGGACTTCTATGATGAAAAGTTTAAAAACTTGGAAAAGAAAATTAAAGCAGAACTAAGCGAGTGGAAAAACTTCCCATGCTCTTTGATTGGGAGGATTAACATCATGAAAATGGCTGCCAAAGGCTATCTACAAATTCAATGTGGTACCTATCAATATCCCAACCTCATTCTTCAAGGAAATAGAAGAAGCAATCCAAAAATTCATATGGAACAATAAAAGACCCCAACTAGCAACAACAATCCTTAGCAGAAAGAACAGTGATGGAGGAATATCAATTCCAAATTTCAAACTCAACTACAAAGCCATAGTAATAAAAACAGCTTGGTTCTGGCACAAGAACAGACCTGAGGACCGACCAATAGAAAAGTCTGAAGACCCAGAAATTAACCCATAGACATAGCCACCACCTAATTTTTGACAAGGGAGCTAAAGAAATAGAGTGGAAGAAAGACAGCCTCTTCAGTAAATGGTGCTGGCAAAATTGGTTAAACACTTGTAGAAAACTAAACCTAGATCTATATATATCACCTTGCACCAGAGTCAACTACAAATGGATCAAAGACCTTGAAATAAAAGCAGACACCCTGAAAACATTACAGGAAGGAATAGGAGAAATTTGAGGGCTCCTTGGCACAGGCCAAAATTTCCTTAATAAAGACCCAGAAACACAACAAATCAAAGAAAGGTTGGACAAATGGGATTGTATGAAACTACAGAGCTTCTGCATGGCAAAGGATATAGTAAACAAGATCAATAGAAAGCCCATGGATTGAGAGAAGATTTTCACTAGCCATAGAACAGATAAGGGCCTCATGTCTAAAATACAGTTAGAATGCAAAAATTTAAATCCTCCAACAACAAATCCTCAAAGAGACAATGAGCCAATTAATAAGTCGGCTAAAGACTTAAAGAGAGACTCTCTGAAGAGGAATTAAGAATGACCAATAGACATGAAGAAATGCTCAACTTTTCTAACCTTAAAAGAAATGCAAATCAAAACAACATTCAGATTCCACCTCACCCCAGTTAGAATGGCTATAATCAAGAAATCTAATAACAACAGATGCTGGAGGGGATGTGGCAAAAAGGGAATCCTACTGCACTGTTGGTGGGAGTGTAAACTTGTTCAAAGCAGTATGGAGGTTCCTCAAAAGACTCCACGTAGAGCAATCCCACTTTTGGGCATTTATTCAAACGACCACAACCAAGGTCATACTAAAGCTACCAGCCCAACTATGTTTGTCATAGCATTATTTACCATAGCTAAGACATGGAATCATCTCAGATGAATGGATCGTGAAAATGTGTTATATATATGTACAATGAAATTCTATGCTTCCATAAGAAAGTATGACACCACCCCATTGGTAAGGAAATGGAAAGACTTAGAAAAAAATCATATTAAGTGAAGTAAGCCAGACTCAAATAAACATAGGTCCCATGGTTTCCCTTTGCAATAATAGTATACATCTAGGATAATCTTAGCAGATGAACAGAATAGCTCAATATCTATATACATATACAATGATACTAAATGAAATGAACTCCAAAGACATGGACACAAAAGGTTTTCTTTGTTGCTGTTTTTAATGAAGTATGTGACTTCTTGTTTCTTTTTTATGTTCTCCCCCTGTAGCATATCCCCTGTTGTCAGTGTATTTGATTTTGCTACCCTGGTATTGAATATGCATTTTTCTGAATTAGGGAAGGGAAGGGGAACAGCTGAATGATGAGACAAAGGAGAAGGCAGAAACCAATGCAACAGCAATATTCACAAGACAGTATGTTGGAAATGACCTGTACAACTTAGGGAGGGGGACTGGGGCAGAGGGAAAGTAGGGGGAAAATGAGAGAACAGGTAACAAGTTTGAGAAGAAATGTACTTATTACCTCACTTAGTAACTGTAACCCCTCTGTACATCACCTTGACAATAAAAAACCAGAAAGAATATTTATTATCCTGATAGTGGGTAAAAAGCTCCCTGTGTATTTCTTTGGTCTACTTGGGTAGTATGTTTCAAATCTTTTCTTTTCTCACTGATATAATCTAACTTTTCTATTACTGAAAGTAGCATATTGAATATTCAGATATTACTAATAAATTATCAATTTCTCTTTTGTTAAAAATGATGTTAACTTTATTCATTTGATGTATTTGTGTTTGAAATTAAAGCCTTGTGATTACTGTTTGTTTACTCTGCAAATGCTCTAGTTCTAAAGCTATACCTCCAGCCTGAGTTTGTGCTGGTTATTTTGGAGATAAGCATCTAATGAGTTGTGTACCATTGGCTCATGCCTATCTATAATCCTAGTTACTCAGAGACCTGAGGATTCTGTTTCAAAGCAAGCTGGATAGAAAAGTTTTCAGGATCCTATCAACTGAGGACAGAATAAGTAGAGGGTTTTGTGTAATAGCTATACTACCCACTATCCTTATCATATACAACTGTAAATCCTTTCTTCTGTCTCCTGAGAAGACAGAAATGCTGATGATCCTCGGACAAAATATGGATGGGGAAATGACTGTAAACTGGGCTCGGAGTCTAGGGTAACAAAAAGCTTTCCCCAGATCTATCACATACATCCTTGTTTGAGAACCAGAGAGTTATATAGGCACCATTTGACCAAGTCATCTGTGAGAATAAATACCTATACATGGGAGAAATAGCTGCATATTATAAGGATGTAAGAGGAAAACCAAAAGAGTAACAAAGAGATCTGACTGTCTTAAAAGCCTGTATTTGCCAGAGCCTTTCCTGTATTGCCCAGGGCAGACACAGAATCTGCTGTATCAGTTTCTCCCAGAGTAATTCTCAGCATTACAGCAGGGATAATCCTCCAGGCAGAAATGAAATATTCCAAACACCTATACATATATATTCCATACTTTCTAACCCATGGGCATTTTCTGTTTTATAATGAAAAATACATGCAAACAGTTATGGACTGCCTGATACATCCCAGTGCTATATTTTTTACTAGAAAAACGCCAGGAATAAACACAATAGTTCATGGAGCCTGGTGAAAACAAAAATTACAGGAGAGCCAGAACCTCAGTTGGGTGGGTATATCAAGAACATGTTGCAGGGGCTTGCATAAGTCAAGGGTTCAAAGAGTGTATAGCATCCCTGTGGAGTCTCATCCCTTTGCAGACTAAAGACAGCATCCTCCCCTGTTAATCCTGAAGAGGAGAAAAACTTGGCTAAGAGAAAGGGAACAGGCAGGGATGATAGTATGTAGGCCAACAGAATGCAGTGGATGCAAACAGAAAGAGTGAGAGAGGCAGCCCAAAATATTCCAGTTCCAGCAAAGATGTGTCTGTTTGACAATAAACCTGCCTCCCATGGGTTTGCTCTCTGCCTCAGGACACTGACCTACTATGGATGCCATCAAAAGGACCTAGGACCTCCGGAGAGCCCGACAATCCATCGAGGCACAGTGAAAGGTCAACGAAGTTTATTTACACTATTTACACCAGAAAGGTGGCCTGAGACTACCTAGTCCTGGGCTAGAGACCCAGATCCAAGAGCAGCCTCAATCACCACACCTCCAAGCCTCCAACAGGCAGTCCTGACAACCCCCCTCCCATACACACCTTTATTAGTTGGTCTGCAAACCACCAAATCAGTCTGTCTGCAAACCTCCAAACCTCACACCTCCAAAGCTTGGAAGGGGAAGGCTTTTCCCTTTCTTCCCTTCCTCCTCCTTGAAGCCCCAGATGCCCTCTGGAGAGGCCCCAGATGACTCCCCCGAGGAGGCCCCAGATGACCTCCAGGAGGCCCCAGATGACCTCTCAACGAGGCCCCAAATGGCTTCTAGAGGCTTGCCCTGTCCTCCCCTGGCCTGCCCTGCTCTGCTCTGCTCCGGCAGGCTTTCCCCTACTCCCGCCTCTATTGTACTCCCCTCAGAACTCCGGTTTTTCCCTTTTCTCCTCCGGACTCCGGGTCTCCTCCAACTCCCCTCACCTTCCTCGGAACTGTTTTACCCCTAACCTACTTCGGGCCTCGGAGCACGCAGCCTATATATACCCAGATAGGCTGCGCCCCTCCCTATGAATGGTTTCAAACTGCCATTCATGCTCCTCCCCCAAGCTGCCCCCTGTCCAATCCCAATAGGAAGTTGGCCATGTGGGGCTTGACGCTCCACCCACTCCAGTAGCAGCCCCACCCCTTTCAGCGGCACGACACGCCCCTCCAGAGGCACATCCGGTGGGGCTGTGATGTCAGCCTCTCAATGCCCTGCTCTGTGGCCCGGTCTGTGGAGCGATGAGGCTCGCCTCTTGATGCTCTGCCCCCTCCAGCAGGCCGGACCACGGGGCCACGCTGACTATTGGGCCCCGCTGATTATCCAGGCCTCACGGATTATTACAAAGGTTCACTTGCCTTCTTTCTTCGATTTGGTTTGGTCAATAAGGAGGGAGATGTGGCAGATGGCAGGGAGAAGTGTGCACATGCTATTAGTGTCTTTTCTTTTTGTAGTTGCTTGGGCTGAAAGTCAGGCTGTGTTCAAGGTGGTGTTCCCTACTTCTGCCCTTCCTGGATCTTGTATTATACAATCTCTATCCTTTGGAGCCGATGGGAGGCTCTGTGGATAGATTCCCATAACAATCCTTAGATATGCCCTATACCTACTGCCCCATATGTGGCATATGTGCTTATAGCCTTAATACTTTACTTTGGATGAGCCCTCTGTTCTCTGTTAGGAAACGGAAAATGTAGTCACATAACTGCATTCCATCTAGAATAGCTAAGTAATAATCCTACAGAAAAAGCAGCTCAGGTTTTAAACTCCTTTTCAGCCAGGAGAAGTCAGGTGACATTATTCAGGCCAATAATGTTTAGACAAATGTATTAGGAATGTATGAAAACTAGAAAACTAGATGAATTCTTTTAAAGGGAATAATCTTGAGGTAGCCCTGGTAGTACACACCTGTTAGGATCACTAGTTTGAGTGTACCAGGGTAACATAGCAAACTTCCATTTCAAAAGTAAAAGGAGACAGGGAAGTCTCAAGTCCCCACTTTTCTTTAGCCCTTTGATATTTTTTTTCTAGAGCAACAGCTATTATGTCCACATTTTGAGCAGGAGAATGAAAGTTCCCTGTTAAGGATGAAGGAGAAGAAAGCTAAGAACGCTCTTAGGTAGTTATCATGCAAGCCCTGGACTTCATGTTTCCAGATTGCTTGTTATACAATAAAAATAAATCCACATTTGGATGAGTCATTGTGGCTCATTTTGTGGTCTCATTTGGCCAGTGCAATACTGATAGGGTTTTTTTCCCCCCACAGTTCTGCTTGCTATATTCTAGCTGTTTATATAACTTTCCTGAGGTTTTTGGGTTTTTTCTCCAGCATCTCAAGTTGAAACTGCATCTCTCAGCTTCTCTTGTTTTTGACAAGTCTTCCATCTAACTTCCCATTTCCTGGTTCCTGAGTCTTATGCTTTTTCAGAGTATCCACAAGATAGTAGACTAGTTTTCTTCTCCTTGGGATCATTTCTGGTACAGCCACTTGTGTCCAGACTCTGAAACAACTCCAGATTTCTAGACCTTAGGGAGGAAGTGGTACAAAGGCAGTTACTGGGGTAGGATTCTCATTACAGTTAGAATTAAAGAAGCTGGGTTTATATTGTCTCTTTCTTTCTACTTTGTAACCAGCAGCAACTTTAGTCATCTCAAACTCAGGTCTCATCATTTACAAATCTAATAAATTGGCTGTCCCTGTATCATAAAATTGTTATGAGATTCAAAAATCAAATAAAAATGTTTCTAAGCTCTGAAGAAACAACCCACAGCCTGAATAATAATGTGGAGATTATTATTGAAATCTTTGAGAGACAGAACTAAAACACTGGGCAAGAGCCAAGAGACCTGTGTGATTATCAGCCCAGACAAACCAGTTAACCTTTTGGTGCTAAAGGTTTTCCAGTAGCTGAGTCAGTGACATTATTAACACAGGGCCTTAAGGTCATTACTAACCCAACTAAGGCTGTCAGAATATTTTTGTTTTTGTTTATTTCTCAGTAGTTGAGGTCTTATCTAGTGACATCATAAAAAATGAAGAGGTACAAATAAATCAGTTCAGAAAACCCTCCTTATTGTTACAGAGCACAGGGAGCTGGAGATGTTTTCAATGAGCTTACTTCCTCCTGGAACTGGAAAAGAGGCATCTGGCAGCTAATACCTATTGTCAGACTCTGGCTTTCTCTCCATTTCACTTGGTACTTTCTCTGCCAACCAAAGTCACAGGTAATTAACCTCCATCTACTAAGGCACTGAGATCCTCTACATGATTCCCTCAAGAATTAGAATTAATTTCCAAAATGAATCTCCATCTAGCTTTCCCCACAAATAGACAGCAAACTTCTGCAGGCTGTTTATCAAGAGGACATGGTAGGGAAGGGCAAGACACACACACACACACACACACACACACACACACACACACACACACACACAGAGCTAGTAGCACTAAGATCCGGTTCACTTGAAGAATGGTATGAGGTAATAGTTTGTGAGCACAGCGCTGGCACTGGACTTCCTGGGCTGGCATTCCATCTCTGCCGAATGACTTTGGCCAAGTTAGTTCATCCTCTTATTTCTCTGTTTTCTTTTGAAAAATACAGGAATGCAAGCTTATCTCCCCTTTGTAAGTTGGTTGTAGAGATTAAATTACATCATAGGAAAAATACATAAAAGTGGTTCCAGGTACACGGTATATTCCATGGAGTTTTCAATTTTTCACCATCTAGAGCTCCAGGCGTTACAAACTTGGATATTCCAGGAGCCAGACAAATAGTAGCAGGAGAGGTAGGACCTTGGGAGGTTTTAGCATGGAAAGCTGTGGGCTTCCCCTGATCCTAAGGTGGAGAACATGAGCCAGGTACCTCAGGTACTGAACACTGTTATTTAAGAAAAGCAGAAATGGGAATTTTCTCAGGATTTTTAAACACTGGCAACTAATTTTAAATTTTTTAATAGCATAACACATGAAATACAGCTAAAGGCTGAATTCAGCCTCTAAGCTCCTAGCTTATAGTACTTACACTCAAGTAATCTAGAGCCAATGCTAGTCTCTAACTATTTTTCATTGTGGCCTGTACTAAATTGCCCATGCTGAGCCTTAAACCTGGAAGCCAGCCTGAGTCAGTGCCATACTTGCATACTGAGTGGAAGAAAATGCTAGGACAAGAGGAACACGATGAATACTTGTGATGGACCATGGACTAAGAATTGACACATGTGATCTTGTTTCCTTCTTTCATTGATAAGAGAGGTAGGTGTGGACATCCTGAGTTTTCAGTTGGATAATCAAGACTCAGAAATACTATGCGCTTTGCCCAAGTTGATCTGGTCACATTTGGAGGAGTAGGCTTGCATTCAGGTCCATCTAACACCAACGTTCTGATTTTTTTTGTTGAGACAGAGTTTCTTTATGTAGGCCTGTCAGGCCTTGAACTTGTGGCCATCCTGCTTCAAACTCTGTAGCACTGGGCATTACTGTATGCTTTGTAATTGTTGTTCTATTAGAAGACTATAGTATTGAATGTACTTTTCAGGTACAAAGTGTTGTTATGAATTTTGAATACAATGTACAATGACTAAGTCACATCAACATATTTATCACCTCAAATATTTATCATTAAAACATTTCAAATGTATCTTCTGGTGAAATTTAAATACACAGCATTCATTTATTATAGAATCCCATATCATCCACATCTGGATATTAATTTATAACTCAGCTTGTTGACTAGATACCTACATTCTCATATTTATTGCAGCACTGTTTCCAAACATCAGTTATGGAGTTGAGCCAAGCTCTATTAAGTTATGAATAGATAAAGAAAATAGGGTGTAAGCAGCTGGCAAGGTGGGTCAGAGGTGACACACCTGACTGGAAAATGTGGTGTACACGTACAATGGAATACTCTTCAGCCATTAAATATAAGCAATTTTGTCACCAACAGCATGAATGATTTTGGAGATCTTGCTAAATGAGATAAGCCAAATACTGAAAGAAAAATCCTGTATTCTCACATCTAATCTGGAATTTAAAACAAATATAAAACAAATAATTGTTCAAGGATACAAAGCTTCTGTTAAATGAGAGAAATACTTTAAACTTTCCCTTTTCTTTTTTTAATGTCAGTTCCTTATCAAACTCATAATCTTTGCCAGTTTTTAAAGGTAGTCAGTTATGCTAAAGAAATGAAGAATATGTTAACCACTGACTCAAGAAATAAATTCCAAAGTCTTAGGGGCTTACCTTAATAATAGATTTGTTATTCATGTAAGACCCCAAATATTTATCTGATTGGTGGACATTGTCTAAAGTCACTCAGATGCCTGTTTTATTCCACTCTCTAGCTTGGCCCTCTCCTACATGTGGTTTCTATGAAGAAGCCATGCACAGAGAGAGCAGGGAGTGTGTGACACCAGAAACATTCATAAATAGGTCATGGTGTATCACTTTCAAACAGGTGCCGTATCCCCAGCCCAGTCACATGACCACATCTGGCAATAGAGGAGGCTGGGAAATGTAATCCAGATTTGTCCCAGAATGGAGAGCAACCAAATTTGTTAAACATCTAGATGTTTCTGACATCCAGGCTGGCCATCAGCATTCCTCTATCTAGGAGGCAACAATCTGTGTTAACTGCTTAGGTGCAGCGCATTCTTCCATACAGTGTTTTGATGGGATTTCCTGTCTGCATTTTCCAAGGGATGATGAATTCTGACAAACAGTTATTTCCCCAAGAATGTGTTTGGTTTCTTCTACATTGACATTTCTTTCTGCTAGTTTATAACCTTAAAGAAAGTTACAATGTGGACATTCCTTTAAATCCTATCATCCATCATCAACAATAGCATTAAGTGTTAACTCCCACTCTTAAATTGAATTTTAGTACTCTCCATTAACAGTTCAGTAGAGAGAAATGACAAATAATTTCATGGCTCAAGAGCAGCAGACAGATGAGTTCAGCAGAAAAGAGGGTTTGGTATCAGTAGGGGGTGAAAAAATGCTATACACCCTTCAAATTAAGGGTGTTTGCTTCCCATCTTCCTAATTGCATAATTTAGTATCACTGAGGGTCATTAGCACATCTTTTCAGATGAGCATTTAGTTATCTGCCTGGCTTAAGTTTATTTTCTTGTCCCTGTTGTTTCTGGTACCCCATGCTTATTTTACAGCAGAGGAAACCAGAGTTTTTTAGAGCCTTGGAAGCTGAAATTCTTTGCTTCAAGATATGAACTAATTTCTCACTTTCATTGAAAATGAAGATGTTCCCACAGTACCTATTTTCTTTCTTCTCTTGAGAATTTTCTTTCTGAGGTCCATTAGCTTCAGTTTATTGGAAGGATGGGTAAACGCATTTGGGGATTTGGCTTCTTTGTACGGTGTCTCCTTTTAATGCACAGAGTGTCCCCCCAGGACATTGTCTGCACGTAGCACGGCTGCCTCTGCATTAGCCACAGTGGGAAAAGAGGTCAGGATGGTTGTTTTATGTAACCTCTGTCTAGGAGTTTCTGGAGAAAGGAAAATCTGGTAGCACTAGATCAAGACCCTCCCCAAGCCAGAGAGACAACCACACCCTGAACTTCTTCTGGACACTCTGTTCACCATAAATGCAAAGGTAACTACCACATAGAGAAAGCTCCTGACACACTTAGTTCAGCCATACAAGGTAAAGAAACTCCAGTTCTGCTGTTTCTGCAAATCTTATAGGAAACTTTTGACTGTGGCTTTCAGCCACTGGAGAGAAGTTATGATTTCACTTTTGAGTCCACTGAAGCCTATGGCATCACCAGTTTGTCAGATCCTGGACCAGAAAAGCAGGCCACTTGCCAATTCCAGAGCACCCCAGATGCCACCAGTGGAAGCTTCCCAGTGTCAATGTACTACTGTGCTACTCACTTGAGAAACCCCCCATTCTGACTTCTGGAAGTGTATGACATAGCTCAGAGAAAAAGGAACATCTTCATAACCCCTTCCAGAGATGACATTCATACTCCAAATCACCCACTCCCTGAAGACCACATTCCCCAACTCACTTTTAGGAACCACTAGACCTAAGTGTTATATAATGCTACCAATAGGCCCTGCTCCAAATTTCCTCTATTCCAAAAAGTTCTTAAAGACCATTACAACAAGGATCTCTTACATTAAAGTCACACATCTGTTCATTTATTAAATCATTTGTTCTTTTAAGAGACTTCATTCTCTTAGCATACCAATAAGAGTCAATGTAATTAATAACTCACTTGCAATGTGCCACCCCAGGAAATAAATGTCTGAAGCATCTCCTAGCTGAAGCTCTGTAGCTCCCTCCAGAACAGGCTATAGACCAAAATACATGACACAGTGCACTAATAACATAAAAGCTAATAGAACCTTTTCTAGGATATAATTTCTACCTTCGTGATTATTACCTCTTTTATTATCTTTAAGTATTCTATAAAGGGATTTCAAGTCAACATGTCTTTTTGTGAATACAACACGTCTTGATCAATGTCACCCCTTTCTCTATCTCTCTCCACACCTTATCCATTCCCTCAAATTACCAGGTCTTATGTTCACATATGTATATTGAATATATTATGACTTCATTTGCCCATCCTTCCTCTCTCCATTCATCTGCCCCCATGTGATCACCTCCAGCTAACACATGTTCCAGCTTCCTGGTATTTATTTTGTTAAACTGTTAGTTGTTGTTAAACTGTTAGTTGTTCAAAGGAGATACACCATTGGGAACCTCCCTCACATATACCATATTTATTTAGTAAGGTTTTGTAAATATACATAAAACCTGTGTTACTATGTGTGTATAGATACATATTTATTAAATAAATAAATATATATAATTTGTATCTAACTTCCAGATATGAAAGCAAATATGCATCCTTTGTCATTCTGAGCATGACCTATTCCACTTAAACATTTTCCAGGTCCATTGATTCCCTGTAAATGACATAATATCATTCTTCCTGATGGAGGAGTAAAATTCCATTACATATTACCACATTTTCTCAATCCATTCTTCCACTGAAGGCCATCTAGGGTGTTTCCATAAGTTGTTTGTGGTAAATAACCTACCTTCACAATCAGTACTCTTATCTCCTCCACCTAAGTTCTTAGCAAAACTTATCAAGTTGCTGAGCTTGGTTTCTGTTGATTCTACACATCTGCATACTGGAAAATTTGTCTTTGTTTGCCATTTCCTTTAATTTTGCCAAGATGACACTACTTGTGCTATGCTAGCTTTCATATTCACCATGCCAATGGCATACTTTTCGGTGATGTCAATCATTAGATCCGTAGTGTTTAGTGCTCTTTCTTAACCTGACACAAGTTACTGGTTTGGATGGTTGCTTTCCCATTGTATGAGAATTGGCTGTCTTTTTTTTTTTTTTTTTGCTGGTAGTGGGGCCTGAACTCTGGGCCTGGGCACTGTCCCTCAGCTCTTCAGCTCAAGGCTAGTGCTCTACCACTTAAGCCACAGCGCCACTTCCAGCTTTTTCTGCTTATATGATGCTGAGGAATTGAACTCAGGGTCTCATGCACGCAAGGCAAGCACTATACCACTGAGCCACCTTCCCAGCCCTTGGCTGTCTTTTACTATTGAGTTCAGTGTAGATATGAGTGCCTTAATGCATGCAATTTGCAAATGTTTTCTCCCTTATCCATGTTGCATTTTTACTTTCTTAGAGATGCTCTTTGTATTGTACCAAGAAATAAATACAAATATTATATGCCAATGGTGATAATCTGAATGAATTATTAAGATGGAAAGCTCAGTAAAAGAAGGCAGATAGAGGAATCCACATATCATTTATCTCTAGCTGTATCAGATATCAGATTAGGTAAATCGACAGAAATAGTGGCCAAGAACATCTGCTAGCTTCTGGGGACAGAGACTTGAGGCTGATGCTCAATGGGTATGGCTTGCTCTTAGGGTGATGAAATGCTTAACGCCCAGGTACGGCTAGTAAGTAGCATTGTAAATGTCCTGAGTATTGTTCACTTTGAAGCAAGCACCTTCAAGTGACTTTGGTCTTAAATATTGCCTTTGTGTGTTCTCAATGCCATGTAAGCTGACACTGCTGACAGCTCCAGCAAGCAGGCAGGGTTCACACCTTGCCCTCTCTCGCTGCTGGCCCCGCCTCTCTCTGCACTAGGCTTCCCTTCTGTGAGTTGACTGCCTCCTCAGTGTTGGCCTATCCCATTCTGTACTTTTCCATGTGCTGATCCTGGCTGCTCTGTGCACCTCTTCCCCCCCCCATCCTCCACTTGCCCCAATGGGGCTCCTCCCCATGGGGGGATGCATCAAAGGTGTCAACCACCTTACTTACTTTCCTTTTCCAGACTTCACTCTGGTTGGGCCCAAGGTACAGACAGGTGCATCAGGGCAGGGCAGGGCAGTCTCAGTCCCATTGATCATAACGTGCACACAGAGAAACATTCATACCTATGCATGGTAGGAAGAATATTTCTAAATAGAAGCATGATCCACTTGCATGTGGGCACAAGGCAGAGCCCCAGAAGTGCAGCAGATGGGTGGTTTAGGCACAGCTTCCACGGGAGGAAGACTGGGAACTCACTGATTGCCATTGAGATCAAGATGGTAGTGGGCAGGACTTACCTAGGAAGAATGTTTCACAAGCATAAAGAAACCAGATGCTGGTGGCTCATAACTCTAATCCTAGCTACTCAAAAGGTGGAAAATCAGTTTAGAGCCAGCCTGGATAGAAAAGTACAACAACATCTTATCTCTAATTAGACAGCAAAAAGCCAAAAGTGGAGCTGTGGTTCAATTGGTAGAGAACCAACATTGAGCAAAATGGCCAAGTGAGAGTGAAAGGCACTGAGTTCAGACCTCAGCATACACATATGTGTGCATAACACACACACACACACACACACACACACACACACACACACACACACACACACACACACACACACACACACACACACACACACACCAAGGCATAAAGAATGGAAGAAATCTCTGTCACCTGAAGGTCCCCAAAACATTCCATTGTAAGATTTTGGGTGAAGGTCTGAGAATTGAAAGCTGATAGAGTGCAGTCTTCAGACTAGGGTAACTGAGCTATGGAATTTGAAGGACAGAACACACTAATAAGGTAAAGGCAATGGCAGCAATTTAGAATTAGAGGACTTCAAGAAATTTACAGGATGGAGCAATTATTGCAGTTTTTCTAAAACTTAGCAGAGCAGAGAAGTCACTTTCAGCATCATCTCCCTAGGCTCAATGCTGCTAAAAACGTGTCCTTCCTGTGCAAAGGCAGAGGGCTGCACCTGCCCTTTGCCCGCAACTAGCATTTGCTGATCTATAAGTCCCGCTATTCTGTTGCAGCCTCTTGTTCAGAGATGTAACATACCTTGCTCAGAGACCAAATAACTCCATGGATTCTGTTATTCCGTGCCTCCCTCCCCCGACCCCAGTCTGGACAATGTTGCTTTTATCCTACGTAGCACCATGCTCTGGGGTTGTCAGCTTATCTGTAATTCATTCCTAGCATCAAGGCAGGACCACTTTAGTGGTACCTACTTTTTATTTTTTTTACTTAAGCTAAATAATTACATAACGTTTACTTTAGACTAGGCACTGGATTAAATGTTTTAAAATGGTGAAATTATATTAAAACATGAGTAATACAAATATTTTGGCTACCTTTATCTCACCCCAGGTTTTAGGAGTTAGCATGATGAATACTAAAAATGGCTTCTCAGATGAAAATGGTAGTATTAAAAGTGTGAAATGACCAGAATATTGAAGGGAAAAAAATCTCACTTTTTTCTGGACATCTAATCAGCTTTGTAACCTTTCCTCTCAGGGAAAGTGCTTGAGACTTGAGTGCTAAATGTTCCAGCTATCATTCAGCAGCATCTGGCTCTAGTTCAGGCTTCTGTTATATAAAACTACTCTAATGATATGAGTCTTGTCTTTAGAATATTACTCTCTGATGCTCAAATGAGATTTCTACATAGAATTCCCTGCATGATCTTTAAGGACAGAAGCTGGAATTCATCACATTTCTCTTGGAAGATGTAAGGGTTATTTTACACTGATTTGCTTACACATTTATTTAGTAAATGTATGAATGTGAGGAAGAATTTACTGTAATCTTCATAGCAAATTGCAGAACTACAGTCAATCCTTTCCAATCTCAAACTTTCCAGTAGCTGCCATATACTAGTGAGGTCAAACCTGTCACTAAACTAGCCAGTTGGGCACTTCACAGTGCCTAAATTCCAACAGGGGCTAACCTTACACCACCTGGGCCTTTATTATCTCATTACAACTGTTAGGGCTCTGTGCTTCTCTGCCCAAAGACTCATCATGGTAGCTGTTGACTTGCACAAATGGTAAGTGACTTTGTTGGGGGGGTCTTCTTCATACAACTTTTCCTATCATGACAAGATCTGTGTTTCTTGATACTTCCCTGGGATTCAACAAAGCCATCATATCTCCTATAACAGTGTCTATCTGATTATAGCCTGATCACCATTCATGAATGCTTCATCTTCTCCCTGCATGACATAGCCAGACATAACAAGTCCCATACTTTCTGTTTCCTGGTAGTCACTCTCAGATAGTCCTTCCTGTGTCATACTAAAGTTGTTTGTGACTTTGATAGAACATAACAGAATGAGATAACCTTTTTAAGATTTAATAACAAAAAACACAGTCACTTCTGCTTTGTTTGCATTCTGTCTCACTTGTATGGCTGGGCCACACAACACATCAGGAACAAAATAAAGTGCACATAGCCAAGATCAATGGCTCATACTTGTAATCATAATTACACTATTCTGTCTACTGAGATCTGGAGCATGGCAGTTTGCAGGAAGTCCAAGCAAATATTCCACAAGGTTTTTAAACAGCAATATGCCAGAATATAGGCATGGCTCAAGTGGTAGAATAACACCCATGAGCAAGAAAGCCAAGCAAGAATGCAAGGTCATGAAAAATGAACTTAAAGCAGAACTAAGGAAGTGGAAAAACCTCCCATGCTCCTGGATTAGGAGGATTAACATTGTGAAAATGGCAATATTACCAAAGGCTATCTACAAATTCAATGTGATACCTATCAATATCCCAACCTCATTCTTCAATGAAATAGAAGCAGCAACCCAAAAATTCATATGGAACAATAAAAGACCCTGAATAGTAAAAACAATCCTTAGCAGAAAGAACAGTGCTGGAAGAATATCAATACCAAACTTCAAATTTTTCAAAGCCATAATAATCAAAATAGCTTGGGACTGGCACAGGAACAGACCTGAGGACTGACCAATGGAATAGAACTGAAGACCCAGAAATGAACCCACAGACCTATAGCCACCTAATCTTCGATAAGGGAGCTGAAAAAATAGAATGGAAGAAAGATAGTCTCTTCAGTAAATGGTGCTGGCAAAATTGGTTAAACACCTGTAGAAAATTAAACCTAGATCCTTATCTATCACCCTGCACCAGAATCAACTCCAAATGGATCAAAGTCCTTGAAGTCAAAGAAGACACCCTGAAAGCATTACAGGAAGGAATAGGAGAAATGTTAGGCCTCCTTGGCACAGGCCAAATTTTTCTTAATTAAAAACCAGAAATACAACAAATCAAAGAAAGGGACAAATGGGATTGCATGAAACTGCAGGGCTTCTGCATGCAAGATCAATAGAAAGCCCACAGACTGGAAGAAGATCTTCACTAGCCAACAGACAAGGGTATCATATCTAAAATATACTTAGAACTCAAAAAATTAAATCCCCCAACAACAAATCCTCAAAGAAACAATGACCCTATTAATAAGTGGGCTAAAGACTTAAAGAGAGACTTCTCTAAAGAGGAAATAAAAATGGCCAATAGATACATGAAGAAATGCTCCAATTCTCTAGCCATAAAAGACATGCAAATCCAAACAACATTGAGATTCCACCTCACCCCAGTTAGAATGGCTATAATCAAGAACGCTAATAACAACAAATGCTGGAGGGAATGTGGCCAAAAGGCAACTCTACTGCATTGTTCAAACTGCATTGTGTAAACTTGTTCAACCACTTTGGAAAGCAGTGTGGAGTTTCTTCCAAAGGCTTCACACAGAGTTCCCCTATGACATAGCAATCCCACTTTTGGGCATTTACTCACGATCACAAACAAGGCCATACTGAAGTTACCAGCACAACTATGTTTATCACAGCATTATTCATCATAGCTAAGATATGGAACCAACCCAGATGCCTCTCAGTAGATGAATGGATCAAGAAAATGTGATATATATAATTGAATTGTATGCCTACATCAGAAAGAATGACACCATACCATTTGTTATGAAATGGAAAGACTTGGAAAAAATTATATTAAGTGAAATAAGCCAGGCCCAAAGAAACATAAGTTCCATGGTTTCCCTTATTTGCAATAACTAGTATATGTCTAGGTCAAGCAGAAAAGGTCAAAAAGTTATGCATATGTGACCATATAAAATGATGCTAAGCAAAATGAACCCCAAGATAGAGACACAAGAGGTTTTATCTTCCTTGCTGTTCTTTTTAATGTATTTATTATGTACTACATGATTTTTTTGTTTCTTTTATATGTTCTCCCCCCATGGTATAACCCTTGTTTTCACTGTATTTGATTCCGGTGCCCTGCATCCAATATATACATTTTTCTAATTTTGGGAGGGGAAGGGAAATAACAAAAAGCTGAAATAAGGACACAGGCTGACTCATTGTATCAATGAGATGTACAAGACACTATGTTGAAAACGAACTTTACAACTTTGGAGAAGCAGCGTGGAGGGAGGAGTTGGGGAGGTAGGAAGACCAGGTATGGTAGGGAAAAAACAAAGGAAGGGGTAACAATGCTCAATAGGAAATGTATTCATTACCTTACTCATGTAACTGTAAACCCTCTCTATAGTATCTTTATAATGAAAAATATATATTAAAAAAAAAGAATGCAAGGTCATGACTTTCAACCCTAATATCAGCACAAAATCAGTCAATCAACCAATCAAACAAACAAGCAAACAAACAACCAAACAAGTAAACAGCTTCTAAGTGCCAAATGGCCTTGACTCTAGGACAGGGTTGCAATGGCACGTTAAAGTGTTAAAAAAAAGGAAGAAAGAAAAAAAAAAGAGGATCCCTTAAATTAAATCCTTAATTAAATACTTAACAGACAGTCCTAGAATCCTGGGGAGCTCCCTGCCATTCTTAAAATCTTTCCCTCTCCCAAAGAGATTGATGGCTGTCATCAACTATCTCAGGAGCTGTGATTCAGCAAACTTGAGTTTCACTCAACGAGAAACTCAAGTAGCAGCCACAAATTGTGTTGTGTACTTTTAGAGATGTGAGAAATTCACAGGAGTGGTATTAGGGTCTTTGGTAAGAAGGATCAAAGAAATTACCGTGATGTACCAGGGAACAAACAGGCCTTTATGGAGACCAGGCCTGGTTGCTTGCTCTGTGGCCCTAGGAAAGTAAGTACTCTCCATCTTGGCTTTATCATCTGTAAAATAGATGTAATAATCTGCACTGTGCACTGAGGAAATAAAATGAATTAAAATATGTAACAGTGTTTGGTAAACTATGAAATGCTATATAAGTATGAAAGGTTTTTATTATTCATCCATACCAATTCAAAAACCCAAATGTAAATTTACAAATTAGAAAGTCATTATGTGCAAAAATTATTGTTCTAAATCTAATTAAATTAGAACAATGGCTCATTTGTCAGTTTGTATGCTAAGTATCCAAATAGTTATGCTGTGGAATGTAACTAATGAACAGGAATAGACCCAAATAATAGGTCTGTTATGTAGTGAAACAGCTACCTATATATTAGCTAAGTCTTAATAATAATCTTACTTAGAATTCGTTTTTTGAAAGCCTGGAAATTAGTGCCTTAATAACACCTGGCTTACTTAAGTTACTCATAAATGGTGTTAAAATGTATATGCATTTTGTATTTGCATTGTACTTTACAGGTTTCACAGTGTTTTTAATGTGTTTTCTCCTTTGATTACCATAAAGTCCTTTGAGGCTAGCTAGAACACTATTATCTGCCATGAAGAAAGAGAGCTTCAGAAAGTATGAATGTCCTTCCAAGGTCACAAACTATTATGGACACCTGGTACAGCTAGGACTCATCATGAGAGTTTCTTGTACTTTATATCACCCCACAGATGTGAGCTGTGTGAATAGACAATCTTGATTTTTTTAGCCTCCCTTTCCATCCTTGGCCTTCCAAGCACGCCACCAATCATCTCTCCCAGCAAGTCAGCTTCTATTACCCTTTCCCTTTATTCCAGGGACAGATCCACTGTCTTTGCCTGAGCTTAGTTCTTTGGCAAAATCCACCACCAGAAGCAAAGACTTCCAGCATCAACTGTTTTATGTATTCTAGGATTCAATGGGGTCTTGTGGGGAAAAACAATTTAATTCAGGAGTTCAAGGAACTGAGCTGGGGTTCTTATTTGTCCTACTGATAAAGACAAGGGTGTCCACAGTGATTTGCACTGGCGACAAAACAACCAGGGTAGTAAGAACCATCTGCCCCCAGTGGGACTTCTAATCTAAAGAGATTGTTCTCCATTTTTCTCCCTTTCCTTCTTTGTTTATTCATATTTTTAGGGACGAGGCATATATTTAGTACATCTCTGTCTAGCAACCTCTCCTTCCCCTTTCATGTCAGAAGTAAAGATTTGCAGACATGAGACGGTAAAGGGGAACCAACTTGTCAAAATCTATATTTCAGACATTCGGGATCCATCCATCTCTACTGAGTTGGGAGGGTCAAATGTGCAAAACTGCACAGAGCTCCTTCAATTCCTCACTGCAGAGTTTCCCATCCCCCACCCCACTGTGAGTGTAATCAGGAATAACTGCATGAGTCTTCTTTTTGCAGCAGTTTAAAATAGAAAAGAAACACAGCTTCATGATTCCATTTACTCCACACAATAGAGATAAGCCCATGGGTGTCAGTGCAGATTTCTTGGGGGAATGTTATGTGCTGGGAGTTCAAGGCACTGCTGGAAACATTTGTTTCCCACAAACAATATTTGATTTGGTGGCAGATGGTAAGCTCTGGGAATAAGTGATGCTTTATGGTGTTTCAAAAGGAAAAAATGACAGCAGTGACTTGAGGACCAGGATTCTGAAAGGTTGGATATTTATTCTGTGGAGAAGGAATGGGTTGTGGGAGATACTAGGTGAACACACACACACACACACACGCACACACACACATACACAAACACACACACACACACAAACACACACACACACACACTTCTGTTTATCCACTAACATTCTTAAACTTAATAATGCATTTAAGGAAGGCTAGGAATGTGGCTTAGTGGTAAAGTGCTTGCCCAGCATACATAAAGCCCTGGGTTTGATTCATCAGTACCATGTAAACAGAAAAGGCCAGAAGTGGCACTGTGGCTCAAGGGGTAAATACCCTTGAGCAAAACAGTCCAGGGACAGTACTCAGGCCCTGAGTTCAAGCCCTAGGACTGGCAAAAGAAAAGAATGCATTAAAAGGAAACTTTTATACACTATTGGTAGGAAAGCAAATTCGTACAAATCTTATGGAAAACTGCATGGAAGCTCCTCAAAATTAACACTAGAATTACCATGTGATCCAACTGTCCACCATCCATCAGGTCAGTATGCTGAAAAGCTACCTGCACTTCTGTGTGTATAATAGTCAGGATACAGACTCAATCTGGACAATCTACCAAAGAAAGAAAACACTGTCAGTCAAGTGCCTGGGACTGGGAGTTTCCTGTGACCCTATCCCCTGGCCTGACGCTATTTAAGCCCAGACCAGCTCATGTGCCACTATGCTAGGCCACATGTCTCCATGTTCCTGTCCTGTCTCCTGTCCCCTGGCTGTTCTCACATCACCAATACATCCCTTTTTAGCTCTCCATTGGAGATGAATTGGTTTGTTGGTATTATTTTTGTCTTTCTTCCTCTCTGGACTTCATGACTCTGTTCCTATGTTAAATGTATTTGCTGGATGCAGGCCTCTGTCACAATTGGCTGCCTACAGACTGCGAGTGCTCCAATAAAGACTCCAAGATTTGATCCTTCAATATATGGCTTCTCTGTTTTTCTTACCTTACAACACAGGTAGACTGTGGCTTTTTCAAACCTTTGTAATGTGAGGGCTTGATACAATCCCTCAACATCTGGCTTCTATGACAGACAGAATGACATTTTTCTAAGTGTCCTTGAGCTTTTCCCCAAAGATCATGACATTCTGCATAAGCAATTTATTTTCCTCTAGCTTTTTCACATGGCTCAATCACAGAAGTGAAGTCTTCATTCTTGGTGTCTTACATGGCATTGTTGAATACCAACTACAAAAAGTCTTCACTTTTCTATAGTAAAGTCAATGTCTCTTTGTACTCCTTGCTCTGCAAGAGCCACCTTACATACCTGTCTGTCTTTCTGTGTTATGGCTGGTGACCACACTTCCCCGCCATGGACATCTGTGGAAATTATAGACATATCTCACTTCCTGCTTCCAGCCTGAGGAAGATTTCTAATTCTAGCTTGCTCACAGATGATTAAACTAACCATGGCTCAAAAAGTGATCACTCCAGCACTGTCCTATTTCAGTACTTTCTGGGAATGATTTATGTGTTCCCCTACTAATCCCAGAGCATTTAAAACGCACATCATTTGCAATTAACAGACATAATTTTAACCAGGGGAGATAAAAGTAAAAATTGCCAAAGAAGACTGGCTCTCTGACGCTCATGTTGGGAGGTGGTAAGAAACTTTCTCCTAGCTAATGTGCCACTGTGTCCACGCTCAGACCTCCTTGGCTGCACTTTCCCTTGGACTGAGCCAGACTGCTCAGTTGAGTTCATAAAATAAAAGATTGTTGATCCTGTCTGTTAGTCAGTTTTCCATGACTGTCAACTTATTAAGAGCAAAGGTTTATTTTGACTTGATTCAGTCTATGATTAGCCCTGTTGCTTTGTGTACATGGAGAGGCAGCACATCATTGCAGGAATGTGAGGTGGAGCAAAAGTGCTCATGGCCAGGAAGTAAAAGAGAATGAGGTAAAAGGCAAGGTCCCGCAAGCCACCTTCAAAGGCCCTCCATGACCTAAAGACCTCCACTGGGTTCCAACTCATAAAGTCTTTACTCTCCTCCCCAGTAGCAACACTTTGAGGAACCAAGCCTTTAACATTGAGCCTTCCTTCAAGGGACATTCAAAAACCACACTATAGCAGAGCTTAAGATCTTCAACCAGCCACATTTATGACAGCAGGTAAATAACTGTTTCATCCCCAATATGTCAAAACTCCCTCATAAATCGTATAGAGATAAGTGAAAATAAATGGGTATGTGCTTTAAAAAGTTAGAGCTCAAAATATAAAAGTGTTGTTTATGCTTATATCTAGTTCCTATATTACAGCCTCAATGAAACCTACAGCTATGATCTTTTTTTCTGTTATTTTACATATGTGGCTCTGTGTCTATATGCAGACATAAACATATTCATAGAGAAAGGTGGCTGTGACTGGTTATAAATGTGCTCTTAGCTGTTTTTTTCTTCCCTGTGCAGATGACTATGTGTCTTAAACCCCTCTAGTGAGCTATGTTTTACTTTAAAAAGCTGGTGCTCCAAAAATAAAGCTGGGCTGAGTCATCAAGTTCTGGGTCTGAGGAAGGAGAGAATAGAGGAAGTCAGGAGGTTTTGTAAAAAGATACACTGAAGGAAGTGGGAGGACATTCTCCAGGGCTGCCAGCCTATGGCCCCCAGGCCAGATTCAACCTATTTCCTGTTTTGTAAATAAATTTTTATTAAAACACAATCTTATGCATCACATAGGTATTATAAATGTCTGCTTTTATGTAACACGTGCATAATTGCATCCTGCAATATAGACTACATTTGCCTGAAAACCTAAAATTTTATTTTCTTGGCCCCACAAAATGTGCCAATTTCCACTTTTCCCTGATATCTGCAAAGATGTCCTCTTTTTCACAGTTTTCTACATGTTGAATCATTTCAGTGGCCTACGAAGTTGTTAAGGTTTATATTTTTCTGCCTTGTTTTCTGAAGAGGGAAATGAAGCTCTGAAAGGTTAGCTGTCTTGTCTCCTCATTATCTAGTTCTAACCAAAAGAGACTAGCAGGGGGATTTGCCAAAGGTTCCTCTCATTCCTAAGGTTGACTCTTCCACTGCATGGACTTCTGACTGGGAGCCTTCATATTCTATCTGATGAGGATGGTAAATTTCAACTCAAATGATCAAACCCACCCTTTCCCAGATTTTGTACTCCATTGAGAGAGTAACCACTAGGTTAGATAAAAAGTCCTTGCTCTGCCACACATTGGCTTAGGGAATCTGGGCAAATCAGTAGGTTCTACAGTGTCTGACTTTTCTATTTGTAATATAAATGGAAGTTAAAAATTTTAGATCATGGCAATTGGAACTTTCTACCAAGAGCCCCAGTACACCTCTTAGTCCTTCCTTCTCAGTTCTTCCACAGCTATTTCCATAATCTGGCACCAGCAACTCAGGCAATACACCCATGCAATGACAGGTAACTGATGCAGTAAGAAGAGCAGGAGAGCTCTCTCCTGTCCCTAGCTTTGTCTCTTCACCCTTTCTCTGGGTCCCCTTACATTGTAGCTATGTACTTCCAGCTCCTGACATTTCCTGGAAACTAAACAATACAACTCTACAAAGAATCTGCTAAGGGGGCTGGTATCTGTACTACAAAGGGACAAAGAAAACAGTCCCTTCTGTTACCCGAGTCTTTCTTACCTTTTTTATTTCTCCTTTTAATGGAATGTGCTATTTTTAAGTCCTCGTCAGCCTGCAGCGCATGTGCAGCAATCGTCCCAAACACATTTGAATAATGTCTCTGCATCGCTGTGGGATGTGGTGCAGAACGGCAACTCTGTATTTTGCATTTTTATTGTGATGAAGATATTTTATGATGGTATTTAAATCTTCACAAAGAAATTCCTGAAAACAAGGCATTTCCAGACCATTTTTATACACAAGGAAGGTGACCCAGACTGACCTCATTGCACACCTGGGTCTTGGCAGAACTTTGTGTGGCAATAAGGACTAGTACAAGGAACTTAGTGACACTCACTTTTGAAGCCACCATTTTCTATTCAGTATCCTACTCACCAGCTGCATCAGGACCAATCATGAGTGAAGAAGCCAATTCTGAAGTCAGCTTCAATGTTCTACAATCTTCCATCCTTTCTGTATGCCAGTGAATTCACTGTGTGTGTGTGTATGTGTGTGTGTGTGTGTGTGTGTGTGTGTTTAGAAAACTCCAAACAATATAGTTATAAAGATAATTACAAGAGCTGAAAAATCCAGACAGGATTGTTAGAAAACGCAGAGATTTAGCAATAGCAAAAAACAAAAAAAATCCTATTTCCACTTGTAGGAAGAGGAAAGAGGTGCTTACCATGAAAGTGGAGCCCACTACAAGGCCTTTAATACTAGGTCAACTAGGACAAGATCATTTGAATAGAACTGGAACTAGAAAGGAACAAAGACACTTTCAGAGACTTCTACAGTACAGGAATCAGGGAAGAGAAATTCCTGGCCTCTCCCCTTCTTCTACCCCCAGTATGTTGAGAGTGACTCCCATGGGCTGAGCTCACCAAACTATCAGCAGAGCCTGGAATACTTAGTGATGCTGGTCACCTTCTCAAGCACAAGTCAGAATAGAAAGGGGAGAGCCAGAATTTGAGCACCTGGCAAAAAGAAATGGTATTTTGGATACCAGTGATGACTGTCAAACTGGATTTTCCTAAAAGAAATCTTTGCCATCCTGGGAGGGTTTCCTGTAGAACATGTAATGACAGAAAGGGAACAGAATGGGGCTGATAAGACTACAGAATTGAACTTGGGCAAGGGAAAACCAGGGACACATGGACTGTGCTCATGTCTGGGGGCTGCACACCAATGTACTGGTTGAAGGCATCCACAGCGGAAATGTAAATCACAGGAGTTTCTAATGATCAGACATAATGACTGACCTGTGGTTCTCGCTGGCTGGATCATTTTTGCTCCAAATTCTACCTAACAGGTAGTAGTTTAAGGAGAAGCTTTCTAAAGGAGGCACTAGAAAGCATGAACCTGATATTTAGGTCCTCATAAAACAGAGAAGAGTTTAGGATTGGCCCTACTTTTAGAAGTGCTCACCCACACCTGGCCCTTTGTTCAAGAAACCAACACATTCATGCTTTACACCCTCCAGGCTCTCAGAAGCCAATCTTGCATAGCATTCTGGCTGTGTGGACAATTAACTACCTATATTGCTTATTCACTTTGCCCCATGCTTGACTTTGATTTTCTTATTACAATGAATTGACTTTTACCTCCATCTTACAGAATGTTTTTCTTCCCTGTGCCATCTTCCAGTTCTGCTAGCCTGAAGTCTACATGACCATACATCTGAGAAGCAAAGAGGTAATGTGTCTTCAAGGAAAACAAAGGATCTATGAGACATGCTGGATAAAGGTTGGAGGACATGGAAGAGTGAGGTTCCTACTATACCCACCAAAATACTGAGTTCAAGCCTCAAGCCCCAGGATCAGCACTAAATAAATAGATTAAAAACAAAAAGAATCAGGCACTGGTGGCTCACACCTGTAATCTTACCTACTCAGGAGGCTGATATGGAGGATCACAGTTCAAAGTCAGTCCAGATAGAAGAGCCCATATTATTCGTATCTCCAATTAACCACTAGAAAACCAGAAGTGGTGCTGTGGCTCAAAGTGGTAGAATGCCAGGCTTGAGAGCAAAAGCTCAGGCAGTGCCCAGGCTCTGAGTTCAAGCCTCACGACCAGAAAAAGAAAGAAAGAAAGAAAGAAAGAAAGAAAGAAAGAAAGAAAGAAAGAAAGAAAGAAAGAAAGAAAGAAAGAAAGAAAGAAAGAGAGAAAGAAAAAAAAAAGAAAGAAAGAAAGAAAGGAGGGAGGGAGGGAGGGAGGGAGGGAAGGAAGGAAGGAAGGAAGGAAGGAAGGAAGGAAGGAAGGAAGGAAAGGAAAGAAAGAAGAAAAGAAAGAAAGAAAGAAGGAAGCAAGGAAGGAAAGAAGTAAGGAAGAAAGGAAGAAAGGAAGGGAATGAAGGAAAGAAACAAAGAAACAAAGAAAGACAGAATGAGTCTCCCTTGCTATCTATTTCCTCAGTACTTCCCAACATGCCATTGTCAGCTTGTTTTAAGGGTTTTACTTTCCCTACTACCAGACAGAACATTAAGGCAGCCACATGTCACAATTATTTTAATCTTAATTTTTCTCATCATCATCCCTTATTTTCATTCTTAGTTGTCCATATTTTTAAAATTTCTTTTGGAATTTAGCTGACAGTATGACCTCCTTTTTTTTTCTTAAATCCAGAAACATCAGAACATCATTGTGCTTTTGGCTCACCTCAACATTTGCTAGTACCTAAGTTCAAGTTTATCTTTTAGGTTTTTTAAATCCCTCCACTTCTGATTGCTGTTTGCCCGCTAGGACTCTGTTATTCTCCTATAAACTCAGCTTCCAAAAGTTTCCCAAGAGTATAACACACATCTTTTAGGAATTTGAACCAAAGAAAGAGGTGTTTGTAAAAATCTCAAACTACAGCTAGCCTTCTGAGACTGTAGCCTGCACCGCCTGCCACACATGCCTGAGTTGATTTGCAGAAATGTGTTCTTATTACTATGGTACATTACTCACCGAACAAGACACATGGACAAACTCCTAGTCAAGTACTATTAGGAAGATGCTTTTTGACCTTGTTGTAGAGATGATAGGTTAGCAGATGAGATGTGTGCTTGTATTTGTACAATCCTTTGTTCCTTATTGAAGTTACAACCCAGCCTGTTAGACTGAGCCCAGTGGATCTGTAGCCTAACATACTTACAAAAACAAACAAAAAAAGATTTAAAGCCCCAAGTTTTTAGGGCAGGTTGAAAATAGGCCATCTAAAGGAAGGAAAGAAAGGAAGCTTCTGCCTATAGCTGAGACTCGAAGAGGAACTAAATTGTCCTAAGACAAATTGTAGCTCTAGTTGTATGACTTTGAGTGTTTCCTAGTAGCTCAAAGCCTCAGTTTGCTTATTTGAATCATATCTACTTTGTAAGATCAAAATGTAACTTTGATGAAGTAATACATGTAAAGCACTTAAAACAGACCTAACTGGCATAGAAATAAATATGAAATAAGCAATCCCCCAAAAGTGATTGCACTAAATAGCAAAGACTTCTCATCCATTTTCACATTAGCTAAGCCCACCAGTAAGCTTCCAGCTCTACTGGGTAGTCTAGACAAGAACATTCTTCTGTTTCTGTGGCAGAAGTAAGTAATGGATTGCTAATTCTCCACCCATCTCAGGGCCTCTGTAGTAGTACTGTACAGTTTCATGCTGGCCACACTGTCAGCCTCTCCCTAATAGTCCTAAAGCCAGGTTCCCCTCTCCAAGCTAGGTGCAGGTTAATAGGGAATTTAAAGGATAGATGACCACTTTTTACATTAACATGGTAGAACAATAATGTATTTGTTCTAGGAATACTAGGATACTAGGAAATATAGGCCAATGAATACAGCCACAGATACTGAGTTGTCCTTGGTATTTGTAGGCTGAATAATAACTTCCCAAAGATATCTTCATCCTAATATCTGAGACAAGTAAATATATTACCTTATATGGCAGAAGGAATTTTGCAGTTGAGACTAAGTATCTTAAGGTGGAGAGATAATTCCATTTTATTGTTACTTTTTCTTTTTTTGTTATTATAAAGGTGATGTACAAAAGGGGTTACTTTTTTTGTTTTTGTTTTGTTTTTTCGGTTATGGGGCTTGAACTCTGGGCGTGGGTGCTGTCCCTCAGCTCTTCAACTCAAGCCTAGTGCTCTACCACTTGAGCCACAGTGCCACTTCCAGTTTTCTGGTGGCTTATTGGAGATAAGAGTTTCACGGATGCTCCTGCCAGGGCTGGCTTTGAACTGTGTTTCTCAGATCTCAGCCTCCTAGTAGCTACAGGTGTGAGCCACCAGCACCGGGCTAGGGGTTACAATTTGATAAGTCAGGGAATGAGTACATTTCTTTTAGGGCCATGCCACTCCCTCCTTTGAGCTCTCTCCTGGCTTTTTCTTCTTGTCTCCAAACCACAAGTTGTAAAGTTCATTTTCAACATAGTCTCTAGTGAGTACCACTGCTGCACTTGTTCAGAGATAATTTTAGATTATTCAAGTGGGCCTAATATAAACATAAGTTTTAGAGGGAGGGGATTACAGTTAGAGTCTGGCAGAAGGACACATTGTGAGATTGGGAAATATTATGATACTGGTTTTGAAGATAGTAAATATGGCTACAAGCCAGAGAATTCAGGAAGCTTCAAGAGCTGGATGAGGTAGGCACAAAGATTATTTTTGGAGTTTCCAGAAGTAACACATTCCAAATTTCCAATTTTAGGATATCTTACCTTCAGAACTATAGCAGAGTAAGTATTTGGTATTATTTAAGCCACTGAGTGCATGGTGATTTATTATAGTAGCAATGGAAAAGTAGTATAATGTTAATCATTACGGGGATTATTTGGAAAAATAAAATGAATCAATAGACTATAGTTTCTGTTCTCATGTGATCATAACTGGAAAAGTCTCCTGATTTCTATTTCATTTTTCTATTTTCTATACATGGGTCTTTTCCTCTTGGTCAGTGAAATTAACACTGAGCCCTTGATAGGATAGAATCAAGGACTCCTCAAACTTGTAGCAAGCTAGCCCACACACCATTTTCAGAGTCAGCCTGTAGATAGTTCTGTTGCCCAGCAAACCTAGACACTCAAACAGAACTTGCTTTGTGTTCAAGTCATAAATACCTGTACAACTTGTCTGCTACTTTCTTCTAAATAGGAACTTTTAGAATTATATAACCATGTACTAACTTATGAAAGATGGGAGCCCTTGAATCTGTCAAACCTGCCATAGTAGAGTCTTTTTGACAAGCTATAAGAGCTATACCTGAGACTGATGTCCCCAAAGCCACAGAGTGAACTCTTGGGCACTAAGAGCATCCCTACCTGTTAGGGTTACCTCTAACTTTTCTACAAGCTGTACTGAAATGTAACTTTTTAAAATAAAGAGATAAGGCACCTAGCCAGCAATTAGTTAATAAGAAATTAATTTAGTTAATTTTTAAAATGGGCTTTTAGAATATTCACTCCCAGAAACTGCTTAGGAATGGAAGTTGTATAGGCTGCTTAAGGGATAGGTAAGCCACCTTTATCCCTGGTGTTCATCTGAATATAAGAAAAGACAGTAGCTTATATAAAACATTTATCTCTCTCTTTCTTAAAAGGAAAAATGAGATTATTGACAATCAGATAATTAATACTAATCTTTAGTCATGGTTTGGAGGAAGCTATATTTCTTCCCTTTTTCTTTCACCACCTTGCAACACGGCTTCACATTCAAGGTTGATTTGTGGTTCAAGGTAACTGGCAGAGTACCAGCTATTATCTCCATGTTTTTGGCAGGAAAAAAGGATACAAAGGAGCACACTTCCCAGAGGAATCATCTCCAGTTAGCAAGCTTTCCTGGAACATCCCAGGACTACTTACATTTCCTTAGCCACTCTTTGCTTTAAGGAAATTCTTTAAAGTAGCCTCTTTTCTCTTTTGTTACCCATGTACATTGTCTTGCCTCTTTCTGCTACAAAGTGAGAGGAAAGAATACAATAAGCCAAACTGAGAATCTGTTTCTAGCACAATCTGTTCCTTTGGTACTCAACATCCATGAAAACTATCTCAAGAATCACTCACCACCTCCCTAGGAGCCATTCCACATTCTTACTTGAATGTTGTACCCAGCTCAATGTTCAGATCTGTAGATGATATTTAGTTCACTCTGTTATATCTTGCTGTTTTGTCTTGTGGTCCCAGGCACATAAGCTTGACAGTAATCTTTTTTCCCTCAAATAACGAAATCACTATCATGGAGAAGATGGGTATAATTACAATAAAAATATACAACAAAACAAAAATTTGCCATCTAGAAAAGTGGATAATGGGAAAGGTAAGCCATAGAAATGATCAAATCTTTTTGGGCAGTATATAAGGATTTTTTATTTTACTTTCCTCTATCATGTTTCTTTTTTCCCCATTATATATTTTATTGTAAAAATACTGTACAGAGGTGTTACAGTTATATGAATAGGGTAATGAGTACATTTCTTATCAAGCATTGTTGCTGCCTCCTTTGTTTTTTCCCTTCTCTCCCCACCTCCCCAACTCCTCCCTTCATGCACCTCCTCCCTTGAAATTGTGAAGTTCATTTCAACATAGTGTCTTGTACATCTCATTGTTATAATGGGCCAAACTTTATCTTTATTTAAGCATTTTGTTATATCCCTTCCCCTCTCCAAATTATAAAAATGTATATACAAGTTGCAGGACACCGGAATAGGAAAACAGGGGTTATACCCTGGGGGAAGAACATACAAAAGAAACAAAAGAATCACTTAAAGCATTATAAGTACATTAAAAACAATAGCAAGAAAGAAAAAATCACTTGTGTCTCTGTCTTGGGGTTCATTTCACTTAATGTCATCTTATATGGTCATATGTACATAGCTTTTGAACGTTTTTGCTTGTCCTAGACATGTACTAGTTATTTCAGATAAAGGAAACAGTGGGATCTATGTTTCTTTGGGCTTGGCTTACTTCATTTAGTATAATTTTTCCAAGTCTTTCCCTTTCCTAACAAATGGGATGGTGTCATTCTTTCTGATGGAGGCATAGAATTCCACTGTATGTATGTATATATATATATATATATATATATATATATATATATATATATATATATATATATATATACATTCTTGATCCATTCATCTACTGAGGGGCATCTGGGTTGGTTCCATATCTTAGCCATGGTGAATAATGCTGTGATAAACATGGTTGTGCTGGTAGCTTTGGTATGATCTTGTTTGTGATCGTTTGGGTAAAATCCCCAAGGAGGGATTGCTGGATCATAAGGGAGCTCTATGTGGAGTCTTTTGAGGAACCTCCACACTACTTTCCAAAGTGGCTGAACAAATTTATACTCCCACCAACAATGCAGTAGGTTTTGGGGCAATATATCTTCCTATTTAGTGGATGATTTAAGCAAAGTACTGTATTTTCTGTTTGATCAACGGGCAGTCTTGGCTTTCAATGGGGAAGAATTTTTATCCATGTCTTCTGTTCCTCATGCCAGTAAATAAACTTAACGTCATGAACTGTTGGCTATTGTTCAGCTTCCTGACTAATGACTAGCACTCTACCAATTAAACTATGCCTCCAGTCTGATTCTTTGCTGGTTAGCTGGAGATGGAATCTCTCAGACTTTTCTGCTACTCTCGCTTTAAATTTCAATCCTTCAGGTATCAGCTTCCTGAATAGCTAAAGTTACAGGTATGAACCATGGCACCTGGCTCATCCTTGTCTTCTACCCTTTGTTGCCCTTGATTCTAGCTTCTAGAGACCCCAGCTTCTAGAGATATTGTCATTGTTCATCATATTCATCATTGTTCTGACAGCCACATCTAAAGTAGATGTGAAGAATATTTTTTAAGCTGAGTACCAGTGTCTCATGCCTGTAATACTATCAGGAAACTTTAGATCTGATGATGACAGTTCAAACTCAGACTGAGCAGAAAAGTCTGTGAGTCTCTTATCTCCAGTTAACCAATAAAAAGCTGGAAGTGGAGTAGTGGCTCAAGTGGCAGAGTGCTAGTCTTGTACAAAAAAGTTAAGGGGAAATACCCAGGCTCTGAGAGTTCAAGCACAAGTACTGGCACACACACACACACACACACACACACACACACACACACACACACACACACACACGTGTGTGTGTGTTTGAGCGAGCTTCCAGGCTTCTTGTTACTGTTTAGTCATATGCAAAGAAACAACAGGCCAAGACTAAATAATTTTTGTTTTATTTTTATTTTTATTTTTTTTGTCGGGTGTGGGCCTGAGCGCTGTCCCTCAGCTCTTCAGCTGAAGTAAGCTAGCGCTCTACCACTTGAGCCACAGCGCCACTTCTGACTTTTTCTGCTTATGTGGTATTGAGATTGAATGCAGGGCCTCATTCATGCAAGGCTAGCGCTCTACCAGTTGAGCCAAAGTGCAACTTCTGACTTTTTCTGCTTATGTGGTATTGAGGAATTGAACGCAGGGCCTCATTCATGCAAGGCAAGCACTCTACCACTGAGCCACCTTCCCAACCTCTAAATAATTTTTAATCAGCAAAAGTCCAATTTTTATCTACTGTTGTCTGTCCTTGACTTTCTCAAATGAATGGTCATTTTCTGACTTATCTGAAACAATGAGGTTGGATGAGAATATATCTCTAATCTCACATTTGTCAACAAGTGCCTAACTTGTTTTGAGATATCAATCTTGTCTCTTGGAAAGGTAGGGATTGTACAGACACTAAATATGTCCAGTTCAGTGTTGTATAGAAATTCGCTTGGCTTTTTCCACTGTGCAAGCCTGAAATTGTGAGACTTGTACTAATCTGGGCCAAGGAGAGCAGATCCCTCAGTACACTGGTGTTTCCCCCTCCATACTGACAGCATGGCTATCTCTGCTAGGAGCTTTACTTATCCTTACAATACTGTGCAGAGAGAAGCAAGAAGAGGTCACTGCATGCCAGAATTTTAATTCTCTCATTTTCCCAATCCTTCACCTTTAGTTGACATGTAGCCTAATTTCCAAGGTACAGCTTGACCAAATGTTTCACTTGTGCATTAATAAACACAACAAAGTTTTCAAAGTAGAATATCAGAACCCTTAGTCATTGCCTCCTTATCTCCTTCTTTCAGCCATGTTGTCATTTTGAGCTAGGTGTGTCTAGTACCCTACTCCCAGAAATTATATTTTTGTATCAATTAGAATTTGTTTCATTTCATCTGCATACACCAGATAACCCAACTATGTGGTCTAAATTGAACAAGATAGGAGTTCATTTCTCACATGTGAAGGAAATAGGTGATTTGTTTAGGAGCTTTAGAATTCTCAGTGCATTAGTTTTGTTCTTTTCTGTTCTTCAAAATTACTCAAAGGTGTTTGCTGACTCTCTAGCCACCGGGTTCCTGTTCCAAGAAAGTGGAAAGAGAAAAAGAGAGAGGTATTGAACAAGAAGTAAACCTGAAGTGACATTTTAAGTTCTTTCATCTACACTGCCCAAGTGACTGCTACTTAAATCAATTTTGCCAGATCTAAGTACAGAAAAGTCTGGTGTTCCCCTTAGCACAGGACTATACAAAATTAAATCAAATTTATTTGAGAAAAAATGGAGAAAAGTGGAATATTAGAATCATAAGTCTCTTCCATGTTATCTAAAAACTCCCTTCTTCTCCAACTTGTGCTAAGAACAAGACCAGCACCTCATTTACATTGTAGCTGACTGCCAGTAGATCAGAGGGACAGTTATGAGTCATGTACAATTAATGCCAATAAATTTCCTGTCACTTCCCGACAATGGGTTTAGATAGAAGAGGAAAAGAGGTGAAGCAGATGCGACAAAGGGCATCATAATGGAGAAAGTCAGAGTAGATGAGCCTCAAAGTCTACTCAATTTGTTTGCATAGGGTATTTCCCTGCCAGGGCCCTGAGCAGATGACCATCTTCCATTCATTCTAGGTCCATTAGGGTCAAAGTCATATTTGAAAGGTTATTTTCCATTACACATTTTTCTACAGAGACTATTCCAGATTATTCCTGCTGCACCGGTTTGCCTCCATGGTTGTCTATAGGAGTTGGAGTGGAATGGGACAGGATTGGTCAGTGCCATGTGTGGTTGGCTTTTTGTATAGTAGGTAGAGGTGGCTTGGCACTGAAAGCCTATTGTTTTCATAGTGAGATGATTATTCTGTGCCTAAAGTGATGTCTTCTATTCAGTGTGATTTCCTCTTAGCAAACCATATACTACATTATGTCCATTTCAGTTCCCACAATGACTTGGCTCTGACTTGCATGTGAAGAGGGCCAGGCCTAGGAGCACCTACTTGTTAGATGCCCCAGTGCACTGTTCAGGACTAGGCCACTCTTTTCCTCAGCTCTCAGGAGCATAAATGACTAAAAGCCAAGGATTTTCTCTCAACCAAATAAAGTCATGTTAGACACAATCACACCTCTGCCCAAGGAAACTTCTTACCCAATGATTGTTCTCCCCTCTTCTCTTTTAGGTCTTGTTTTTGAAAGTATCTGTCCAGTAAAACTTGTGTAGATAAATCTCAGTATCTATTTTTCATGTCAGCTTCCTGACTGTGACCTCCCTTTGGGGTCACAGTCCACTTTAGCAGGACATCATCTCTTCAAAGACAGTGCCTTCACTATAATGCAGCAGAAGCCCCTGGTGACTTCCTGCCTTGATAACAGGGAAAAGACTACAGATTCCCTCCAAGTTCCATTGTCCCTTTTAGTCATCTAGGTTGGTCTGACAGGCACTTGCTTAAACCTTCACTATTGTGTTTTAGCCTGTCTCCTATTTGAGAAATTGATTGTACAGGTTAACTTTATTAGGAAGCTTATTTAAAAATTTCTCCTAAATAACCCCTTTCCAAACTTTAAGAGATATCTCTTGCTTAGAGCAGATTACAGATAATACCCTATGCCCTAATTATATTGCAGGTAACAAATATGTATTTGTTTTCTAAAAAATACCTTTTGCTCACATACACATTTATCTGTTAACTTTCAGTCCTCTAGTTGATAATGTTGTGGATATAGGGCTGGGAGAGTATGAGATTTCCCATAAGAAGGTGGAGATAAAAAACCTTAGATTTGGCTCTAAGAAATCAGCTAGCAAAATCTATATACACTATTTTGTGGAATAAATAAGAAACTCTGTAAATATGTGGCTAGGAGATTTGTGCCTTCATTCTTCACAAGGTGACCTGCATCCCAGAGAAAGAGGACTGGCCAGTCAATTGCATTGTGATGTATGAATGTAAAGGAGTCTGGATCACACAAGATGCAACTCAATAGGACAAAAATTGGCAGTATTTTTTTTTCAGTGCTGGCCAAGCCAAAAAGACACTGAATCTGTACAAGACAGTCTAAATTTAATTACGAGGGAGGTGTTCTGTCCAAAGGATAGGAATGATTTATCACATCACACCATGGCCTGGATAGAAATCTCCAGACTCTCCACCTCCTGAGCTGTGATTCCATGCTTCTTGTGAAGCTTATGGTTATTTATTGTGACCTCGTCAGGATAAAGCTGTTACCCCAGCAAAAGAAATGAGAATTCCTCCATTGGGTCAAATAGTTCCACTGTGTTCTAATAAGGGTTCAACCTCCTGATGTACTTTGATTTTAATTTGATCAGTGTGAGTCAGTATCCCTGATTCACTCTGACTCTAGGACAATAACTTTTAAGATTCACAGACTCAGTAAATCCACCAAAAGGAATCCAGCTTTCATCTAAGCCCTCATCTCTCAAAGTAGGAATATCTCTTTGAAAAGTTTTTGTGTTTTCTGTTTAGTAATTTTATAACCAGGAAATGATGAGTTTCAATTGGCAAGTTTGGGGAATACTCTGTGAACTTGCCTTTCTAGATGGCTCATAAAACAGGAGATAAAATGGCTTCCCAGGCTGGAGATACCCATTGTATATACACTTTCACCATAGTGACAATTTATCCCTACACTTAATATCTATCTTTATATAAAATAATATTACTCTTTATTTGACAGAATATTTATTCTATCCACAGATGCTGAGATGAAAGAGAAATGGCTTGCCAAAAATGCCAGGAAAACTCACAAAGGTCAAAGCATTGTACTTTCTCATCTTTGGATTAAAAAAACTGTCAGTCTTGGGGCTTGAACTCAGGATGTGGGTGCTCTCTTGAGCTTTTTCACTCAAGACTTGTACTCTACCACTTTGAGCCACAGCATCACTTTCAGGTTCCTGGTGGTTAACTAGAAATAAGAATCTCATGGAATTTCTTTCCTGGTCTGTTTTCAAACCACTATCCTCATATCTCAGCCTCCTGAGTAGCCACAATTCCAGGCATGAGCCACTGGTGCCTGGCTCTCATCTCTATATTCTCAGGTCAGTTTTCTAGCCTACCCTACCCAGAAAACCCCAAGATCAGAAGACTCAGAGCACTGCCCTCTGCTCAATTCACCTTCCTCTTCATGCAGATTATTTATTCTTCCTCAGACACATAATCTTGACTTCTTGTTCCAATTCTGCTTTTCTGATTTATCTTTCTGTACACACTCCTCATGAGTCTGAACTTTAGCCTGTCCTCCCACTACTGCGTCTATTCCCTCCTCCTATTAAGACTAGAGAAAAGTATCTAAGGTGTTCCTGAAAGAAACTCTTCCTAGAATTCTGTCCACTACCTGGTAAAAATCAATGCTCTGCCTTTAACTCTGCACTCATTGTCTATAGTGAGATGAAGCAAACTCCACTTCCATACTCACAGTTCATACTGAGTTCTGATCAATTTCTTCCTTTTGGCACATCAACCTAGGTGTGCAATGCTGTTGCTCATCCCTGGATATTTCATGGTCTGTATTAGTCCATTAACACTGCTGGACCTCTGCATGGTCTTTTCATTAAACCTGTCTTCAATTAATCCCTTTGAGTTTGCCTGACCTGAGTAACCCTGTGCAGTTCTAACTGAGGTCTTCCTCTTTAAGTGAGTGGAGCTATTTGATGCTACTGACTGGACTTGTAGCGACTGAGATTTTTGTGTATCCTCAAACAAATGTGAGTGATTGATCACTCTGACCTCTCTGAGGGTCTAACATCCTCCTTGTACAGGAGGAACCTGGTGGCTCAGGGATGCATCCATGTCTCTCTCAGGTCATGAAGCAGAGGGAGTGAAGCAGACCCATGCAATGTGACCAGTGTACTGTCATCCTGCTGCAAACATAATTCTAGGGAATCCAAACATAATTTTGTTGGAACCCTAACAAAAGGATGGCAGGCGAGTAGAGGGCATAAGGTACAATGGGCATAAAAAGGTACCCTAACTTCTGCCCTTCTGTAGTTCACCCTTCAATGGGAAAATGGACTTATTTCCAGTTACATTGCAGTGTGGTAAGTGTTTCTGGAGAAGTATGTATATACTAAAGACATTTCAGACTGAAAGGAAACAGTACCTACCTTGGGCTGAGCCATAAAGACTGTGTCAGTTTGATCTAGTAAGAAAAGAACATGAGCATGATCCAGAGAAGTGAATAATGTGTACAATGCACCTTGGCATGAAGGGGTATGAGACAATCCAAAGCCACGGATTCCATGAGTCAGCATGGACAGAGAAAGGCACAACTGTCAATGTACCTGTGGAAATTCCTCAGGATACTGACACTAGATCTTCTTTTAAAAATTAAATTCATATTATCTTTAGGTAGTTGTGCAAAGGAGTTACCATTTGGTGCAGGGGGAGGGTGGGCAGGGGGGAAAGGTAGAGCTAGGAAGGGATGGGAAGGGGAAACAAAGGCAACAATGCTTGATAAGAAATGTACTCATGGGGCTGGGAAGGTGGCTCAGTGGTAGAGTGCTTGCCTTGCATGCATGAGGCCCTGGGTTCGATTCCTCAGTACCACGTAAGCAGAAAAATCCAGAAGTGGTGCTATGGCTCAAGTGCTAGAACACTAGCTTTGAGCCTTGAGCTGAGGGACAGTGCCCAGGCCAACCGACCAAAAAAAACAAAAAAACAAAGTAAAAATGTGTTTTTTTTAAAAAAAATGTACTCATTACCTTGCTCATGTAATTGCAACCCTTTTGTATAGTATTTTCACAATAAATAAATAAATAAAACAAGTTTATTTATGAATATAATGCATCTTGACCCTTTTTATCATTCTCTCCCATCCTTCCCTCCTCTCAATTTTCTTGATTTTGTAGGCTATACATTGAATTTTATAACTGAATTCTTTGCACGTTTCTCTCTTCATTTGACACTAGTTCTTACTAAATCCAACAGAGGTTGTTTTAAAATATCCAAGCAAGGCTATGTCTCTTCAGCTATGCAGCTGCTGAAGTTGTGACTTGAGTTTTGAAGTCATGTTCAATAAAATGAGTTTCCCTCCACACCTTAGGCAGAGTAACAGCACACTCACTCCAAGGAAGGATTCTGATTCTGCTGAGCAGGTAGGGGACACCTGTCTCTCAGCATACCCTTGGGACAAATGCCTTACAACAATACTGAAACCATTCAAATAATTGCCTGTTCCCTCTATTCCTATTTCTCTCATGCTAAAACTCTTATTGAATCTTCCTAGATTATGACTACAAATGGCAGCATCCAGAACTTAACAAAGACCTACTGGATATTAGGAACAGGAAAGGGGAATCTGGGAAGCTGGTCTAAGGATATGTTGTATTGTACCATGTACGGTATGCTGGGAAGTTTGATGAGAATTTGATCTTTGAAAGCCAAGAAAAAATCTGGGGACCATAGTTGGGAGCATAGAAGATAGACAAAGAGGAGTAAAAATGAAAGAAAGACTTTCAGAAATCCATTGGAACATTCAGACAAGTGACCTGAATCTCAGGTAAAACAAAACAAAACAAAACAAAACAATCACTGAAGTAGAAAAAAAAAAATCCCATTTCCAGAAATATTTGGATGGTGTGTCAGCATTGATGACTTCTAGAAAGGAGTGGTACAAAAGAGAAGGATTATAATGCTTCTAGACTTTCTTTTATTTTAAATTTTATTGTAAAGGTGATGTACACAGGGGTTACAGTTATATAAGTAAGGTAATGAGTCCTCATTTTCTCCCATTCCCCCCACCACACCCAATTCTAGATTCTTGATTCTGTATGAGAAGAGTTAGAAGAGATGTTGGACCTGAATTAAAATTCCTGAATGATGATGATTTGAGGAAGATTTGGTTTTGTTTTTCTTTTTACAAAGGGTCCAAATACAAATGTATCGGTAAGATGCCAGTCTTGGGGCATTTGCACTTTGGGCTAGGTACAAAGTAGTAAGGGAAAGAAATGTCCTCAGAATCAAGAAGGCAAGTCCTTTAGGGAAAACCACATTGAGAAACACAATCACCTTCAGATAAGGGACTTAGCCAGCCCACACCAACCTTACAGGGAAGAGACAACTCCACCTACTTCTGATCTCCCATCAATACTTGCTACTGACATACCCAAAGGGTAAACATTGCTATCTATGTAAACCTCTCAAGCAAGTCTTGTGGACAGAGAGCCAGGGCAGATGACAAAGGTAAAGAGAGGCTCTTAGGGAAGCCAAGAAAATAAATCTGTCTCTCTCTCTAGTGCATTCAGATAGACAAGGAGATGGGGAGTAACTGCAGGCTTGATATAAAATGAAAATTTGGAAACATAGACCCTAGCTTTAGCAGGATTTAAGGAATATCAGAAAGTAAAAACCCAATGCATGAGTATCCAGTAAATGAAGCTCCTGTCTTGGTTGTTTTACATAGCCAGTGTGATCTAATTCTTATTGAAATACCTCAAACTAATATTTTTCTTTATTCTGCAGAAAGGGGAAACATATGTCACAAAATGTGACTACTCTGAATATCTAGGGAGTATTAAAAGCAAGATTTGAATCCAGCTCCTCCTGGCTCTTAAAAAGCATGCTGTTTCTCTTTTGAAAGTTAATTAAAGTTGTGCACAAAACAAGAGAGGAGGATGGAGGGCCATAGCGTCCCACTTCAGTGCCTCCAATTATCCAGACAATTTATAAACAATTTCACACACTTCACCTTCAAGTTTGGATCAATGTCTATTTTCAATGGCTTTTCTTGCAGTGGTTCATTTACCCATCAGTTCCCTACAGACTTGGAAGGCCCATTTGATAATGATATTTGGGGATTTCTGCAGCCACAGGCTCTAGTTAGAACATAGAGGAGGCATGCACAATTGTCAGGAATGGGAAGAATATAGGGGCCTGGGAAACATACCATGAGCAGCAAACTGAACATAGGGCCTGCAATAATCTCTTAGTCTGTTAGCAAAAGAGATTAGTGTGGTTTTCTTCCTTCATGCCATTGGCCATTGTCAGAGGCAAGGTGAACTTCAGAAATGATTATGCTCAAGGCAGAAGCCTGGTCTTGTTGGGTAAAGAGATGTTTACACATTGCTTGATTTTAACCTGAGGAGGAAAAGAAGAACCGGCATGTTGTATTTGGTTGCTAGTTATGATCTTTCTGATATGTTACCATTTAAATTTTAGAAGTTAGCTATGAACCCAACATAGGGACACAAGAGATCTTTCCTTGTTATTGTGGTTCTTAACATACTATGTGATTCTTTTTGTTTCCTTTGTATGTTCTTCCCCCTATGGTATATTTCCTGTAGTCATTGTGCTTGCTTTTGTTACCATGCATCTTATATATACATTTATCTAATTTGGGGAGGGGAAGGGGAATAATAAAATTTTGAAACAAGGACACAGGATGACCCATTGCAACAATGATACTCATAAGACACTGTTGAAAATGAACTTTACAACTTGAGTGGAGGAGTGAGGGAGGTGGGGAAGGAAGGGATAATAGTACAAAAACAAAGGAGGGGGTAAAAATGCTTGACAAGAAATGTACTCATTACCTTACTTGTGTAACTGTAACCCCTCTGTACAGCATCTTTACAATAAAATAAAATTAAAAAAATCAAAACTAACTCCTTAAACTACTGCACTATATTTCGTTTCGTTCCTCCTCCTCCTTTTCCTCCTCCTCCTCCTCTTTTTCTTCCTCCTCTTCCTCATCTTCTACCTACTACTTCTCTTCTGTCTTTTGTCTGCTTCTGTGGAAATTCTTAATTAACTTTCAAAAAAAGAAACTTGCTCCTCTTTCTCCTCCTGCTACTCTTCTTCGTCCTCCTCTTTCTCCTCTCCCTCCTTTCCAATATATATTTTTATATTCTACTATCTGAATCAGTGTAATTGCTTATAAAGCTGAGCATTTTGCTAAACTTTTTGATACTTAAAAATTCTCCTTTTAGTATTTAAATTACCCTCACCAGGCTGGCAGCCCCAGGCTACATATGCTATCAATAAGAGCAGCTAAAGTAAATAATATGCAAATGAAAAGTACAGAGGCCCAAGGATGGCAATCTAGGCAATGGAAAGTTGAGTTGTGCTCTATCAATTTTTAATAGTGATAGCCATAGGACCTCCCTAACACACACTGGGGAGAGTTTTCTGCACAATCATAATATTGGGGCAGTAAGGAACCTGAGAAAGCCTGAGGAAGCAGAGGGCTAGTGTCCCAGTGGTGAGAGCATGCAAAGCCTCAGGGGAGTTTGAGAAATAGGCAGGTGCCAATTGAAGCAAGGGTATCCCCAGGTCTTATCTGTCAACAAAGAAAGGAATACAACACCCATGGAGATGGGGTGTTTAATGCTTTTCCCGAACCACATTTAACCATGAGTGTCAGTTTCTATTTGCAGTCATAGCCTTAGCATTGTATGTGGTATTTTCTGTTCATTACAGTTCTTAATTTTGTATCATGATGTCCATAGTTCAGATACTTTCAGGAGCCTAAGGCTGGGTAAAAATTTCTCCCTGGCCAGACTCCATGAAATCAATCCCCTGAAAAATTCATTTCACTAATTTACTACTGATCCAGATGTGATAAGACTGTCATTTTTTTTAAGGGGAAAGAGAAAAATGTCTCTTCCTTGAACTGTCAACCTCCTGTCACTGTATAAAATGTACTAACCTCCTTTCCTTTCATATATGGGCATATATCAGAGAGATTGCAGATTTTCTTCGAAACTATCGCAATGAAGCACATCACACTGTAAGGTGAGGTACACCAATCATTTGGTTTTACAGTGCACCTAAAAGTGATGCTTCCACTGGACTGTAGTCTCTTAACTATCCATTTGCATTGTGTCTAGAATGCTCAATGTACATACCTTCATCTGAAGTCCTTGATAGCCAACAAAAATGCCTATTGTTCTCTGAGCCCTCAGCAAATCATAATCATGTGGCTGGTGAGGGTCTTGCCTTGATGCTGATGGCCGTTGACTGATCCAGGTGATGTTGCTGAAAGCTGAATTGACTGTGGAAATTTCTAATAAGACAACAATGAAGTTTGTCCCATTGATTAATGTCTTCTTTCTCAAAACATTTCTCTGTAGTGTAAGATGATGTTTGACAGAACCTTGACATTTGGAATCCATCTTTTCAAACCTAGTCACTGCTGCTTTATCAAATGAGTATATGTAATATATTTTGTTGTCATTTCAGCAATATTCACAAAATCTTTGAAAAGTTGATTCCATTTCAAGAAACCAATTCTTCTCTTATGCAGAAGAAGCAAGTGTACTGTCTTACAGGGGCTTGGACCTTGGAGAGCAAAATAGTATAATGGCCCTATCAAAGAATAGTGCAATCGCTTCTTGGCCTTTTGGCTAAGATCAAGTGTAAAGAATAGTGCAGTGGCTCAGATCTATAATCCTAGGTATTTGTGAGACTGAAATGGGAAAAAATACTGGTTTTAAGCCAACCTAGACAAAATATTCATGAGATTCTTATCTCAATCACTAGCTGGGCCTGGTGAAAACTGTCTGTCATTCTAGCTAAGAGAATGTAAGTAGGAGGATAATGGGGGAGCAGTAGGGATATTTCAAGAGGTAGAACAGCTGCCTACCCTATGTGAGGCCCAGAGTTCCAAATTCAGTACAATAAACAATAACAAAAAGATGATTGGTGGTCAATTGTAGATGAAGAAGGAAAAAATATTGGTAGGATTAGTAACATGTGACACAAAGACAGGAAGTGAGTTTATACTGTTGGAAAAATGATACCTCAGCACTTACTTTCATCCCTGTTCAGTGGGCACATGGGAGGGCAATTTCTAGAAAGATAACATTGCTAGTTTGGTTCATCACGAGCTACTATCTTTACTCAAATTTTACTCAGAAATGTACTCTGAAGACAATATCTAAGATCCACGTGGCAGGAGGGACTTCCCCTGGAAACTACAGATTATGATATCCTTTGTAATTAGGAATCATAAGCCATGCTGGGAACTGGTGGCTCATGCCTATAAAGCTTGCTACTCAGGAGGCTGAAATCTGGGGATCATGGTTCAAAGCCAACCCAGGCAGAAAAGTCCATCGGACTGTTATCACCAATAAACTACTCCGAAAAAGCTGGAAATGGTGCTGTGGCTCAAGTGGTAGAGCACTATCCTTAAACACAAGGAAGCTCAAGGACACCACCCAGGAACATTAGTTCAAGCCCTGAGACTGATAAATAAAAAAAGAAAGACATCACAAGCCATCATATTTTGGCTTCCTTAACAAATAACTATGAAGTTGTATTTCTGAAACTTAGTGTATTTTTTCCTACACCAGCTAAGTTGCAAAATATAGACTTCCTGAGATCATTATCTCCCTATCGGTGTCCATCTTTAGTCTTTCTCTCAGTTTTGGGGAATCTGTATTTGATAGTCTCATATTACCTGTCATGAATCTCCTGACCTGAATGCCTGAAGCCCCAGCTGGGACTGGGCTAAAGTCTGTTCTGGCTTGCATTTGATATTCCTCCCCAGGCCACAAATCTTGACTGCATATTGTCGTTCTGTTAGCTCTGGAACATGGAGTGCCTTGGATAGTTTAGAAAAGAAGTTTCAGATAGCCAGACATCCCCTAGCCCTCTGCCACACTGGTGGTTCTGAGCATGCCCATTTTACATGTTTTTTCTTGGGTCTTGCTTTCTCCAACATTAGTTTTCCCTGAACCACATGAGTGACACCACAGGCCTCAAGCTAAGGATTGGTTTTGTCCCATCTTACCTTTGCCCTATCATTAATTTTGGCCACAAGTTCTCAATGGCTGTCTTGTTTGCCCTAGATGCAGTTTACAAACCTCATCTAGACTGGTTGTGGACTCCTTCTCTTTCCCAGCTAACATTTTGTATTAGTTTACTAGGATGCTGCAACACATATAATAAACTTTGTGGCTTAAACAGCACAAATTTAGTTTCTTAGAGCTCTACGTGATACAAGTCCAGAACTATATGTTACTAGCTTTCCTGGTTTAAAATAACAATGAGAGCAAGCTTGGGTTCCTTTCTGAAAGTCCTAGGGATTTCCTTATCTTTTCAGGTTCTTGAATCTGTCCATATTCCTTGGCTCCTGTCCCTTCCTCCATCCCCAGAACCATCAAGGTCAAGTTGAGTCCTTCTCACATGACATCAGTTGCACCTTACTTCTGTTTCCACATCCTCTCTGATTTTTTGGCTTCCTTTGTCTACATCCATGAGTTGAGTAATTTCATTGGGTCCACCTGAATAATTCAGGAGAATTTTTGCACATCAAATCCTTACCTCAAAGAACTTTTTTCCACAAATTGTTTAAATAGGGATACAGGTGGACCCATTGCAACAATGAGATGTACAAGTCATTATGTTGAAAACGAACTTTACAGCTTTGGTGGGGGGAGGGGGAGGATTGGGTGGGGGGGCAGGGGGAGGATGAGAAGGGATAGGAAGGGGAAACAAAGGAGGAGGCTACAATGCTTGATAAGAAATGTACTCATCACCTTGCCCATGTAATTGTAACCCCTCTGTTCAGCATTTTCACAATGTGATTATATATTCACATGTGTTAGAGATTAAAAGGTAAAGTTATTTTGCCTAACACATCCTTCTTGGTCCTGTTTCCTCAGAACTTCCTAAGGTCTAACTTTAAAATACTGTAAGTCAAAAATATATTGAATGCACCTAACCTATCAAACACACTACGTGTTCCCGAGGCAGACTGGGAGCGCTGGCTCTCTGCCACAGCTCAGTGTTGCCAAAGAACATCATACTGAATATGAGAGTGTAGTTTCTAAAGAATCCAAGTTCCTACTACAGGAAAAAAAAACTGCAGGACTCTTGTTCTCATTCACAATCATGACAGAACTCATATGAGTCCGGGAGTATTGACTTCTTGAACACCTGTCAAAACTACATGTTTGTAAAACCCATTGATTTTGGATATAATGTTAATAAGCAATTTAAGCAAAAAAAAAAAGGCAGCCTTCACTATCTCCCCGGTGGGATCATTGTATTTTAGACATAACATCAGCAATAAATTTCAAAATTACACACAAGAATTACACTAAAATATTTCATTTAATATTTACATGGAAAAATTGTGAATTCTGAGATACAAGCATTGTCTATGTAGATAGGAACATCCTTCTTTGACCTTTTAAAATAAGGAAATAACTTAAGGGGGCAGTTAAATGGATTTATATTATTAATTTTCCTCCCCAACACACACATATTGAATTCATGTTTGCCTTTTATCTACTGTCCTAAATACGTGCACATAGGCTATTCAGACACATGGGTGTGTGAGGTACTAAGTGGTCCTGATGCAGCTGTCATCATTTCTATTAGGGGTAAAGCAAGCAAATCTTCTATCCTTATACTGATACTGGCTTGGTCTGCCTAAGGTCTGATATTCTGTCCCACTTTTTGGACCCAGAGTTAGTGTCAAAAATTTCAACAAAGCATCATTTAAAAAAAAACAGGCAACATTATTTGCCTGTATCAATTGTCTGTTGGATCAAGTCATTAGAAAAAAGGAATTTTTCCATATGGAATAATTTCTAAGGAAGAATAAATCCTGGGAGTAAAGTAGATGCTAATGTTCTGCCTGCCTTTAGGAAATACCAGCACACGCATGCAGGCTTATTGATGAAAACTTGCACATCTGTGAACTATATGCACACACCATGGTTGTCACAAGATAAAGTGAGCACAAGCCCCTCAAACTTGGTGAATTTTGAGTCAGAGTCTCCATATCTGTCTCTAGTGTCCTTAGAGTGAGAAGGCCCAGCCCAGGAGATGAAAAGTGTTGAACCTTTGAGAAAGGTTTACAGGCACGGCAAGGCTATCGATTGCTGCATGATGAGAAAATGAAGAAGGATGTGGCACATTTCGTGATATTGATCCAACCTATTAGCAACAGTGGCAGGTCACTCCATCCTCCCCAGTCCTCTCCATGTTCCAAGTACCGTGTCAGGAAGAAAGCAGAACCTGATCAAAAGGATTCCCTTTGAAGAAGAGTTGGGGGTTGGGGGGAAAGAGAACAAGAAAAAAAGAAAAGCAGGAGAGAGCCCAACATTAAGGATAGGGTAGGATATCAGCATTTATCAACTTAAAGTCAGAAAACCAGGCTGTTCAGTTATGACCTGTGAAGATGCTGAGGTCATAAATTTTTGAGAACTTGAAGATAAGTAGTTGTCTAAGCAAATGGCATAAAGAGACAGAATCATCTTTCAAAAGCGTAGATGGCTGACCTTCACAGATTTCAATGGAAGTCCGTTATTTCTCCAGCATTTACTGTACATGAAAGTCTACCATTAGAGACTGAGTGAAGGAGAAGGGGCTATATTGTTCCATTTTAAAAAGGAAATAGTACCCTTTGGAAGCAGAATTTGTTGTGGTAAGTCTTAATGTTATCAGAGCTGATTCTTAGGGGACAGTCACTGGAGATGAGAATATGGAGGTTTGTAGAATGAAGAATAGTGAAGAAGCCAAAGAGAATGTGGAAAGGGAAAAGCAGGAAAAGGGAAGACTGAAATTGGCAAGGAGACAGAAAAAGCCAAGGATTCTGAGTAAACACCAGGAATTTGTATCTTTTTTTTTTTTTTTTTGCCTCCTGCAAGCTATGGCCTACAACAACTTCCCTCATCTTCCTGACATACTATCCTGTGTTCCTCCTGTTCTCTAGGTTGGAAATGAAGCTCTTGTTATTGTGAAGGTTGCAGTCTAAGTCTGTGAAGTACAGTACCTGGGATACAACAGGTGCCAAGTAACAGTTAATGTCTTCAAAGGACACTATGGACATCCAAAAAGCCAGGCATAGGAGGTTGGAAATGCTGATGCTTATTTTTATTGTCTATCATTCACTCCAAAGAACCTGTCAAAGATGGTAGGTTATGAACCATTCCACAAAAGCAACACATCACCAAGACATCATTTTATGAATTCTTTTTCCCTTGAATCATTTCTTTCTTCCTCTCCGTTGGAGCTTACCTGTCATCAAAGAAACATACTGTTAGCTATCCACCTCCACAAAAAATATTTCTTTGACCTTGTTTCTTCTCAACTTTCTATCCCATTGTTTTGCTTCCCTGTGCAGCAAAACAACTAGAAAGAATTGTTTCTCTTGTTCTTAGATTTTTCTCTTGTCTTGTTCCTTAGCTGTGTCATTAGATGTTTATGTCCCCCACTCCATTGGAATGGCTCTTAACCAGGACACCATAACTCTATGTTGCTCACTGCATTCATCTGTGCCTACCTGGCTAACATATCAGCTTCATTTGACATTGCAGATCACATCTTCTCCCTTGATAAACGTTCTCTTAGTCTCCAAGATTTCATGCTGTCTGCTCTTTGTCCTATCTCAGAGGCTGCTTCTTTTCAGTGACTGCAGCGAAGTTCTTCTGCCCCTAAACCTCTTAAGGATAGAAAGCCCAAGGCTCAGTTCCTCATTTTTTTACTCAGTGCTATTTTCCCATTCCCTTAATGATCTTCGGTTGCCTCTGGCTTTACACATGATCCATTCTGACTCATACCAGATTCACCAAATTCCATCTCTACTGGTCCTGCTCTAGGACACAGGATGTAACCACTGCAGACTACAGTGCCAATCCCACCCTCCCCTTTGCTGCTTGACTTGTCTGGTTAGCCAGTGGGAGGTAACTTCAGGAAATGGAATTTTCCTTGGCTCTAACCCTTCAATTCTGTGCACACTGTTCTCTCTCCATTTCTCCCTCAAGCCTGAGAATGGTAATGACTTTCCATATTTGCAGGTCCCTAGATGCTCACTGTCCCTTGTAAATCCCTTGAATCCTGCCAACATCTCTGTAAATAGCACCTTTATTAAATTCTTTCCAGTTAAAGACTTTGAATGTGTCTCTGTTTCCTGTAGAACCTTGCTTTGATATATCATCTATATGCTGATAACTCTGGGCTTCTGTGTCTTGCTCAGACTTACAAAGTCCAGATCTACATATTAAATGTATTACTTAAAAGTCTCATTTAGGTTTCCAGTAGTTATTTCAAATTAATTGTGCCCCAGTGTGGTGCGCTCCTTCTCAGTGAGACAGCATCTTCCTTCCATGTTGCTCTTCTGACACCTAGATTCCTTCCTCTCCTTCCACCTCCTATGAAAGCCATGAGGAAAACTTGTTAATTCCACCTTTAAAAAATGCAGAATCTGACCAATTTTTCCCCAATCTCCATTACTCCTATCCAGGTCAGGTCACAATGCTCTTATACCTGGATATTGTAAGAGGCTTATTGAATATGTCTTATTTACCTGATTGTGTCTCTGGATTTTGTTGCCAGAACTGCAGGCAGAAAAAAAATCCTTTTTAAGAAGCAATTCAAAGAAATAAACTCATTACCTTACTTATGTAACTGTAACACCCCCTGTTCATTAACTTTTACAACAAATAATAAAAAAATTAAAAAGAATATAAATCAACTAAGAAAACTAAATGAATTCAAACAGGTCATCATAGCCATGCCTGTATCCCTAATACCGTAGAAATGGAACCAAGGAAACCATGAGTTTGGATACACAGTGTGTCGTAGGATAGACTGGGCTACATAGTAGCTTCTCTTCAGAAAGGGAAGGAAGAAAGGGAGGGTAGAGGGAGGGAGGAAGGAAGGGAGAGAGGGAAGGAGGAAGGGAAAGGAAAAGCAAAAGCAAAAGAAAAGGAAGGAAAAAGGGGGGAAAGGGGGAAGAAGCAAAGGGAAGAAGAAAAGAAGGGAAAAGAAAGGTAGAAGAAAGAAGGAGGGGGGAAGAGAGGGAGGGAAGAAGTGAATTTAGGGAGTATCACTCTCCCTAGCTCCCAACCCAAGCCAAATCCCTCCTCACAAGGCATCACCTCAGCCATGCCAGGTCCCTGTTCTCCCCGAAATGTGCCAGGAAAGCTCTGATTTTAGTGTTTATACTGGCCTCTGCCTGGGGTTCTCTTCTCTGATGTTTTCTTGAGTAACTCTTTCACTTCTTTAACATTTCTTGTTGTCTTAAAATCAAATATCAACTTCCTTATGAATCCAACCAAGACTATCATGGTCACCCAGCTTTTAAGCAGCTGCATATCCTCATCCCAAGTGGCTTTCCAGTGTTTCCCTCCTTAACAGATGCATCACATGTTAACACTGTTATGTCTGCCAATCAATCTTTGTGTTTATTTTCATTTTTAAAAGCTGTAAAAATGTTTCATATTATATTTTGGAATTCATTTATTACGTTTATTGTTGTCATCTGTAAACAATACAAGTGATACCATTCTATCATGTGCTGCAATATAAGGTCTATAATAACAGGAATCTTATTTTTTTTTCATTAACACAAGGTTTTGGGTATGAGAGATGTTCTCCACATTCTGTTTGTGTGTTTGTTTTTAATAAATAGAATATAACTCAACTATGAAAGTTTACAAAAGCAGCTTCTGGCAGGTCTGCCACTCAGAGCCTTGTCTTTTCATCTGACTCTAGCTGCTCTTCAAAGGCCAAGCAAGGTGGTTAGGTGGGAGGATAGGTCTGGGTGGAGACGGAAAGTTCACATGCAACAACTGCACTCACAGGCTTACAGTCTTGAGCAGCTCAGCCTTCTGAAGACTTGGTTTGCTCCTCCATAAAAGGTGCCAACTCACAGCTATTGTGAGGAGTAAGTTAGAATAAGCATGTACTCTCCCTCACACACATACACTCAAGCAAACACACATGCATCTGGCACAGCACCTAAATTAGAGACATGTTGTGAAATGGGCAGAGGAGAAATGTTTTGTGTAGAACTGACAGTTCACTTTCACATGTATTGTCAGGCTTCTGAACAAGGAATTATCCCACCCCCACCTGGAACTCACACCATTCTTGTGATGGTAGATTCATCACAAATAATATTTTTAGACCCAGTGTTATTCTCCAAACAGTGTAGAATCCAAAAACTCTTTTCATAGGGTCACTTAAATATTCTTTTCCAAAAACTGAGAACTAAGGACAGTTATTTATATTCAATTTTTAAAAACTGGACCTTGAACTCAGGGCCTAGGTACTAACATTCTCTTACATTTTTTTTGTTGTTGTTCAAGGCAAGCACTCTACCACTTGAACCATAGGTCCACTTCTGACTTTTTGCTGGTTAGTAGGAAATAAGAATCTTCCAGACTTTCCTGCCCAGGCTCACTTAGAACTATGATCCTCTTCCACAGCCTACTGAGTATCTAGGTATAAGCTACCAATACCCAGCTGAGTTAAATTCTAAAGCAAGTTTTCCCATATCCTCAGACAACTCTAAATACATTAAAAAGGATTATTTTTTTAAATTATCAACAGAATTGTAAGAGTAGAATCTATAGTTGCTCTAAAATGAGGACATGTTGCTCTAAAATGAGGACAGGTAGCTGTAGGTTGTACCAGCCAGGTACTCATTGGCTTATAAAACAAGGATACCTATCAGCCCATATGTGAGTTTCTGCTGGTCATTCCATTACTGGGTTCTTCCTTGAACTCAAGCCAAGTGCCAGGGCCTTTTTTATTCTTTCTTTAATTCTTCTTCTTCTCCTTCTTCTTCCTTCCTTCTTTGATTTCTTCCTTTCTTTGCTTTTTTGTTTCTTTCTTTCTTCCTTCCTGTTTCCCTTTTCAATACTGGGCACTTCCCCTTAGCTTTTTCTAATCAAGGATGGCTCTCTAAGACAAAGGTTGCACATTTTCTCTCATATGTGGCAGCTAAGCTCTCTAAGACAAAGGTTGCACATTTTCTCTCATATGTGGCAGCTAGGATTTTTTTTTTATAAACACATAAGTAAATACGTTGCATGATATACAAGAGTATACAAATGTATTAATCAAAATACAAAAGATTCAGGGGAGAACTCAAACAGTGTAATTCCTTAGAAAGGCAAAATCAAAGTTCAACAAAATAAATGCAAAAAACTAGTTACGTGAAAGGTGCCAAAGGTAAAGGGCTAGAGGAATTAAGAGGAGAAGGGGAGAAGAAAGTAGTGGGTTGGGAGGTATGGACGAGAATGTTCAAAGGCATGATCAAGTTGCATTCATCAACTCCTTTATACAACTACTTAAAGATATAAAATTAAAATATAAAGGGAATAGTTAGTTGTCTATGACTTGAGCCACACTTCTACTTCTGGCTCGTGTGTGTGTGTGTGTGTGTGTGTGTGTGTGTGTGTGTGTGTGTGTGTATGTGTGTGTGTGTGTGTGTGTGTGTGTTTAAATGGAGATAAGAGTCTTATAATCTTTTCTGCCTATGCCAGCTTTGAACCATGATCCTTAGATCTCAGCCTCCTGAGTAGTTAGGCTTATAAGCATAAGCCACCAGCACTCAGCTTTGATCACTTTTGTAAGTTTCTCTTTGGAGAATCCTGCACCCTAGAGACTTAGAATAATCACTGCTGGCTATAGTCCTTTCCGAATGAACAGTGCATAGTGGAAGTGCTGCAACCTTTCCTGAGAGCCCTGGGCCAGGAGGTCCTGAGAGCCACACAATGGCATGCTGGACAGTGTCACTAGTAAGTGGCAGTGTCACTTTCCATAAGGAGACTGACCCCAGGAGTTCTGGTCCCAGACAGATCTTTTTGGATCTTCCTTCCTTCCCTTCCTTCCTTCCTTCCTTCCTTCCTTCCTTCCTTCCTTCCTTCCTTCCTTGCTTTCTCTTCCTTCCTTCCTTCCTTCCTTCCTTCCTTCCTTCCTTCCTTTCTTTCTTTCTTTCTTTCTTTCTTTCTTTCTTTCTTTCTTTCTCTCTCTCTCTCTCTCTCTCTCTCTTTCTTTCTTTCTTTCTTTCTTTCTTTCTTTCTTTCTTTCTTTCTTTCTTTCTTTCTTTCTTTCTTTCTTTCTTTCTTTCTCTTCTTCCCAGCCAGTGGCCCCATCTAGACAATGGATTTTAAAAAAGAGATGAGAAACCTGAAAAGGACATTAAACTATCATGGCCATAAATAGGAATTGTGATGCCAATTAATTCAGGTTTCCATAGAGAATTATTAGATAAATGGTAAAAGGTTAATTGGTCCTGCATTTGAGTATCCTTAAAGATAGATTAAAATTAAACATTATAATGGAAATACTTGCATATTACAAGGACAAGTCTACTTGTCTACTACAAACTAGATGTTAGTCCTCTGACCATGACCCCTAAATTCTGTTACTGAATAATGCATGTATAATCCTATTTACCCAAGCTTTCTAAATTGAATTTAGTAGGTTTGGGACAGCAGAAATGAATAATTAGTAACCTTTTAAAATATCTATCAATAGAAACACTAACTGAAATATATTTACAATTAAATATGTCACTAAATAAATATCATCATATAAATGTTGAGTCAGTATTTGAAGTCTGTCTTCCTTGCCTACAATCTTCATGGTTTTCATGTGCCATGTCCGACTGTCAGTTTTCCAAATCAAATCCCTTTCTCATAAGCCTTGAGATCTAATCCTGTAAGGATTAAAAGCTTTGATTACTAGCACCAGTTTGACTTTACTAAGTCAGAAGGAAACTAGTTGGAGTCCTAATTTTATTAAGTAAACCCAAGTGATTCTCAATTAGTTTCCTAATTTGAAGGAGTGTGAAATGAGTGAGAGTAGACAAGTGACAGAAGGATATAATAGTCAAGCCTGAGAAACCACTTGTTATTGGACATAGGTTTGAGTAGCAGTCTTTCATTCAGGATGGATCATTCTCCCACATCCTGCCTCCCAGCAGTCAGACGATCCTCATTCTGGAGAGTGGAAGTTCTGGCCTAGGGCAATAGGAATTTCTGTCAAGTCACTCTCTTACTTCTCTTCTGATAATTAAGCTCACTATAGCCCCATGAAATACAAAAGATCCTGAAAAGCACTATTTTACAAGATATTGCAAAGCTTCATAGAAATATTTTTATGTTATTTTGAAAACATTTCTTAAAAATGTTTACAATTATTTAATAATAAGGAACCCTATTACACTGCTGATGGGAATGTACACTTATACAACCACTTTGGAAAGCAGACTGGAGGGTCCTCAGAAAGCTAAATATTGACCTCCCTTATGATCCAGTCATACCACTTCTAGGCATCTACCCTGAACAACAGGAACAAGTAAACAAGGACACATGCACCTCCATGTTTATTGCAGCACTGTTCACAATAGCCAGGATATGGAAACAATCCAGATGTCCCACCACAGATGAATGGATCCAAAAATTGTGGTATCTATACACAATGGAATATTATGTAGCCATTAGAAAGGACAAAATAATAGCATTTGCAGGGAAATCATGTTGCAGAAGAAATCATGTTGAGCAAGGTAAGCCAAGAGCAAAGAGACAAATGGCACATGGTCTCCCTGATAAGTGGATGTTAAATCCAAAATGTAAGATGATACGACAAAGTTAACAAGACTTAAGAAACCAAGGACTTCCACTCATCTAGTCGAATCACTACAAAATAACTCCATGCTGCATGGCATATATGTGCACACCAGAGGGAAACCAGGAGGATGACACAGAACTAGAGGGAATCAGGGAAAAACATACAACAGCGGAACCCATCAGCTGCACTGGACATTGATCAAAATGAACTAAGCAACTCAATGGCAGCGATGGGAGGGAGGGAACAAGTAGGAAAGAGGGAACAGCTGATGCTATGCAAAACAAAAGAAATGTACATATCACCCAATGTGGAAGAAATCACTGTATTATAAAGCTCATAGATCTCATAAATGTTATAGATCATGATAGACAATTTGCTCCATGAAAGTTAAAATGTGTTTGTGAATTTAACTTAGCATCACTATCCCACCATACAGTGAAATTTGGGAAATTATGTAACCACTTTATCACAATAAAAAATTTGAAATAAAACAGTAATAAAAAGACAATTTAGCAGCCCTCACTTCTGGCCATGTCCATTGAAACACTTTGACAAGTTTTTGAGAGAAGCTAAATGTTGGTTCTAGGTTCACAGAATTACATTAAATTAGAGCTGGAATAAATGTAGCCAGCATTGATACAATGGCATAATGTATCTGGTGCATTTCTATGCAGGTCTGAAGTGTTTTTAATAGGCGTGTAACCAAAAGGACAGAGAGGTTAAGTAATTCCTCTCAGACTCATAAAAGTGTTAAACTAGGATTTAATCCTGGACAATTTTCCCTTAACCATTCACTGAATCCCCTTCAATAAATATGTGCTAAATATGTGCTCTATCCACTTATTTTCCAGGTGGAGAGAAGGAATGGAAAGAAATTTGGCTTGCAGGATCACATTTCCAGGGATCAGCCCTTTGCTCTAGATCTCAAAGTCCTTCCCTTTCTCTTGAGTGTAAATGAATTTTATTGTTGGAGAATGTTGTTTTAGAAATAATGAGCTGGCTATGTGGAGGTAGATCCCTGGCCATGTCTCCTACTCTGTAACTCAGACTTGCAAATATATCTGTCATCCCCTAAGTCTTGTGCCAACCTTCAGTCTCCACACTGTTTCTTCACTATCAGTTGAGAAGCTCTATTACTTAGCTTAGCAAAAAGGGAGAAAGATGGCGACTTCGGGATTTGCTGAATTTCTCAGAATCTGGCTCTGAGGTTGATTCTCTTATCTAGCTGTTAAACATTAAGTGGCTTTTTCCTCCTTGGCTCCAGAAAATTGTTCATGGGAAGTGTTTCCTTTTTATTGTTGCTGTTGCTGCTGTTGTTGTTATATTAAATTACAGTACAGTGCATTGATTAATATCCTCAAGCTTGCTAGGCAAAGTACTATATCACTTGAGCTTTACTCCAGTCCTATTATTTTCAATTTGTTTTTCAGATAAGGGTTTGCACTCATCTCAAATCTCAGCCCTCTTGTCTTCAGCCTCCTAAGGAACCAGGTTTAGATGCATGCATTATCACACCGAGCTAATAGCTTTTAATGCATTTCAGAAACATTTAATGCCCTCTAAATACAGTACTAGAAAACTATGAGGTATAGACATCACTGCTTACATAACCTTTCCCTGTGTCATGGTTTGACTGAGCCAGCCTCCTCTCTGGCTAGATCAGCTCGGGTGGATAAATAGAAAAGATTTTGCTTGCTAAGTCTAGTTATGTAGTCAGATTAGAAAGGGAGATATTACCTATCTCAGAACTGCAGAACTGTGGGACTTAGAGCTGGTAAAGCTGGTATCACAGTTTCAGAGCACCCAGAAATACAGCAAACCCAAATGTTTTCTCTCCCTACAGTTGTCTGTTCATCTACTTTCAATTGTTTTTGCCTGTGTTGGGATTTGAACTCAGGGCCTGGATGCTGTCCCTTAACATTTTTTGCTCATGTTGATATTCTATCACTTGAACCATAGTTCTACTTCTGTTTTTTTTTTTTTTTTTTACTGGCCAACTAGAAATAAGAATCTTACAGACTTTCCTACCTGGACTGGCTTCAAAACAGAATTCTCAAATCTCATCATTCTGAATAGCTAGGAGTAAAGGTATGAGTCACTGACACCTGGTCACCTTCAATTTAATAGCATGAGATTCCTATATTTCTGTTGGGATTGACCTTAATACTCTTTAATCTCTTGGCAAGGCCCTTATATATGATTGTTAAATTTAATTTATTCTATCTAATTACAAAGTTACCAACTGTAAGTTCAACAGGCATATCTACATTCCAATAGAAGCCGTCTGGCCTATTAACCCTAGTTTGTTGTTTGTATCACAAAAATATTCCAAATACTTTTTCTCTCCATGAAGCATTTGCTGTTTTAGGTTAAATCTGAACTAGAAAGTCTTTCCCTTACTCTTTAGTATAAGTGAATTTTGTGGTTGGGAAATGTTGCTTTAGAAATAATGAGCTGTCAAGTGGAGCTCAGAAATCATTTAGTTATGTAGAAATTTTCGCTGCATTAACTATCCAAATTCAAGAAACACCACTTTGATATGCAAATGGATCTAATGAGTTCCAAGCCTTCTACTTTAACCTTTTCCAGAGGTGAATTCCTATCTTTGTCTCTCATACTCTGCACATTTCCTTGGTATTCTCATCCAACAGTGACGTCACCATACACCTGGATGCTATATAACATCCATATGTTCACAACTTTCGAAAACATATCATTAATCCAGCCTTTTGCTTAATATCAAACCCATATGCTTACCTGCCTTTTGAGCTGCCAAGTTTACATCTTTACATGGCTATGCCTTCTTCCCCAGAACAGAAAAAGGGCAATTGGGAGTATTGGGACAAAGGCCCCTCCCACAGAGATCCTGCATCCCTCGTCATGGCCATGAACAATCTCAGGCAGGCTCCTGGACATCACACCACCATGGCCCTGAGCAGTCAGTTGACATGCATGGCCCTGGCATGACATTCCACAGTCCATAGACCGTGGAAGTCTTGCATACAAACAGCAGACTGACTGTCCCAGAGCTGTGCATCAGCACAGGCACCCCGTCAAAGCCTAAACAATGAGTGGAGAATATGTGCATGGAGCCTCTAATTAGGTCTGGGACTTCTATGGTCCACTGGCTGTCCAATGACCTTAAGAGTCCCATAGCTCTCTCCTAGAGACCCCTTATTAGCCTCTACATAACGTATTTCAGACAGTGATTTTGCTTGGGACTCTCCTATCTAGCTGGAGATCTGCTTATCGTCCCCCCCCCCATAAATCCTTGTTTTACTTCTCCCTCTGGGTTCAAGGGCTTACTCCTCCAGGCTATAGAGATAAAGAACTTGATCCAGATGTTTCAGATTTCCATTATCATCCCCATCAAAGCTGAACTCCTGCCAAAGGATTTTTTTTTATATTTTATTTTATTTTATTTGAGAACATACTGTACAGAGGGGTTACAATTACATGGGCAGGATAATGCATACATTTCTTACCAAGCATTGCAACCTCCTCCTTTGTTTACCCTTCACCTCCCTTCTCAGCCTCCCCCCTCCCCCCACCCAATCATACCCCCCTCCCCCCCACACACCGACATTGTAAAGCTGGTTTTGACATGACATTTTGTACTTCTCATTGTTGCAACAGGTCCACCTGAATCCTTAAACGACTTGTTTTTGCCCATCTCCTCCACAAGTTATACTGACATCAAATATAGTGAAAGCGGGGGTTACACTGTGGGGGAGGGACATACAAAGCAACAAAGAAATAATCTTATAAATGCGTTAGAAACACATGCATGAAAGAAACGAAAACATTAAAATACATATTTAAGGGTTCGTTTTCCTAACATCACATTATCTGACCTTTTCCGCTTGACTCATACCTATACTAGATATTGCAAATAAGGGAAACCATGGGACCTATTATCCTCTGCTGTGGTGAATCTACCAAATCACCAGTTCAAAAAATCTGAAGATAGGACAGTTGCGGTCTCCACCTCTCCACATCAAAACAACCACTGCACTGAGTCATGGTGACTGCCTATTGAGCATTGGCTTAACCCCCTCATTTCCAGAAAACGCCAATTGTTTTATCTTTAAGATTTGTTTTCTTTTCCCTCCCCATAGTCCAACACATTTCACCTAATTCTAAGTGAATCTCCTTGACAACCTTGGTTAATACTCTTGATTAGCCTAGCTATGATCTCATTCTCCTTACTAACTATTGCTTAAGGAATAGACACAGTACTAAATTCCAGAATTCCAGTGGAATCAAATGGAAGTTTACTAGAAGCTTTGAGGGAAGTTTGTACTAATAGCTGGAAAGGACATTTTTTTTTTGCTGGCCCTGGGGTTTGAATCAGGTCCTGGGCTCTCTCCCTGAGCCTGTCTGTTCTCAGGGTCTATCACTTGAGCCACGGCACCATTTCCAGCCTTTTCCATTTATGTGGTACTGAGGAATCAAACCCAGGATTTCATGCATGTTAGGCAAGCCTTCTACCACTAAGCCACATTCCCAGCCCTGGAAAAGATTTTAGGAATATCTATGACATCTGGAATTGTTGCAAATATCTTGTTACTATTTTAAGAAGAAAATCGATACAAAGAATAGCCAAGGAAATCAATTGACTGTTCAGAGACAGAATTACTATAAGGGACTCCAGTGTCTACTCTCTGGATTTAATATTTGCTAAGCAAACAAATTTACTTCTTGTTGGAGCTGGTTTGTGTTGTTTGTTTTTTATGTTTGTTGCAAGGAGCTCCCTAAGTGCTTCATCATGTCTTATCAGTATCTAACATCTGTCTCCCAATCACGGTCTCAGCCGCCATAGCCTTTGTATCATTTCTCACCTAGATTAATAGAACAATCCTCCTAACTGGTGTTGCTGCCTCTAACCTCAATCTGCAGCAATCCATCCTCTGCAGCTGCCAGCATGAATCTTCCAACAGGGAAAAAATTAAAAAATGAGAGAGAGAGGGGGTGGGAATCTGCTTGCCCCAGATGCCTGCTCAAAATCTCTGCACATTATTCCTTATTATTTTTTAACCACTTAACATGAAATGACATTATGGCTGATTACATTGATTTGAAAAGCCCTGGAAGAGGATGAGATTAGAGAATGAGAAAGGGACCCCCACATGTCCCATCTCTAGTTAGAGGCTAAGGCAGAACCCCAAAGACTAAAACAGAAGATGCAGCAGCTTCCTTGGCTTTGTTGAGTAAGTCTCTCAATGTGGGCCGAGACCCACATGATCAGCTTTAAGGTCAAAGTCACAATCAAGACATATTCCAATAATGATGTGAACGTGTGGAAAGATTTGATGGCTGCTCTGTCAGCAGTGAGCAGTGAAGTCTTAATGAGACCAGCATCTCTTACAAGCTCCCCAAGATAGACCACACAAACTACAGCATCTCAAACAACAGAAGAGAAGGTATGAGAGTAGGAGATAGTCATGTCCATGTGATAAGATGACATTGTCTTCATGAATTTTTAAGTCCTTGGCATATTATCCAATGCTGTTCATAGTTGGCCCTTAGATTTCTCTTTAATAATAATGAAATGGTGTGTTTTTGCATTTCCAGCTCTCAATACCTTCTCAGGATGGTCACTTTACCTAAGATTGTCACATTTCCCTAAGGAATATCCACATTGCTATAGAACACTGATGACCAGCCTTCTAAGCTTCTGCAAATTGTTTCCACAGTTTCCACAATGATCTCAGCAATGGTGACCAGGAAATCTTGATGGGAATCTTTGAACTGGAACTGAGAAAGTGAGACACTCTCTGTTTGGGCATCAAATGGAAGTTGTAAAGTTTTAGTGGCCACATTTCCTGCCACATGAACAACAGAAAATGAAAGAGAAGAGAAAGGGGAGCAGGAAAGGAAGAGAAGAGAGAAGGAGGGAAGAGTACTTGTTAGGGTGTAAGTTTTCTGATTATAGTTGCATGGAAAGTGACACAGACTGTATATACAGACTTACTGAGAGCCACATCTCTTTATAAGTCCCCTTCCTCTCCTCCTATTCTTTTTGCTTAGCTTAACCTATTTCTACTGAATAGTTATAACACTTTGTATCCCAAACAGTCAGAACTGATATGCTTGTCCCTAAGCCTCCACAGGGCTTCCAAGCTGATTTGGTCTCCTGTGTCTCCATGTTATCGCCTGTGATTTCTCTCTGGCTCCCTTCCTGGAATAGTCAATACTCCTCATTTGTCACTCCCTTTCAGAAATCATTTTTATACCCCCATCACCAGTTAGTGCCCTTCTCCATGCCCTCGCAGTGCTCTGTGAATATCTCTGCCATCATTTGTAACATGCTCCACTGCAAATGCCCCAGTACTGCTGTCAGCTTAGTAGCTGGGGCCTTTTAGGCCATAATAGGACTTCATCTGTCTCTCTTCAGCTCTTAGGAATGTGTTTATTTGATAGATATTTCTTGTCTGACTACTGTAATAATTCAATTGATCAAGTGATCAAATAAATGCCTTATGGAAACCTGGATACATTTTACATCCTAGCAAATTAGCAAGAACTAAATTAATAAATTCCTGGGAAACTGGCCTGTACATATTCTCTTGGTGGCCCTGCAAATCATGTCAGTGTTGGAAATCAATATAATGATGTATAACAAGTGACACAGAAATAGTCATGTCTTTGGTCCAAGCATGAGTCCTTCCATCATGGAAAAAAATTGACAAAAAAAGGGAAATATGTTTATGGAAGTAATTTACGATACCACAAAGTTAAAAGAGGGGTATTTAAATTACAGCTCATCCAAGTGATAAACATTAATGATTTAAATAAAAAACAGTAATAACAGAAATGCTTATTATATATATATGTATATATGTATATATATGGGGTAAAATTGCAAAAGAATAAATTTGGAAAACTTTTGAAACATTGCTAGAGGACAGATTGATAAAAATGAATAGTTTTGTTGAGTTGTTAGAGTATAAGTAATGTATTTTAAGTCAAAGTTTTGGTTAAAAGATGTCAAACTATTTATTAAGTAGGAAAAATCAATTAACCTTGTTATGGTTATGGATATGGATATGAAATATCTGCCATAGGCTCATATATTGAACATTGGGACCCCAGCTGGTCCTATTCTTTTGGTAGGTTCTGGAAACCTTAATAGGCAGGGCTTAGCTGGAGTAAGTAGGTCATTGGGGCATGTTTTAGGGAACTTGGTCTACGGTGCCTCTTTTTCTCTTTTCCTTTCCCTTTCTCTTTTCCTTTTCCTTTCCCTTCCCTTCCCTTGTCTTATCCTCCTTCCTTCCCTTTCTCCTCCCTTTCCACCCTACCCCCACCCACTTCATTTGTTCCCGTGAGTTGAACTATACTTCCCCCCATGTCCTCTCTGCCATAGTGGACTGTGACCTCTGAAACTGTGAGGTAAAATAAATTCTCCCTCTCTTAAGCCATTTTTATCTCAGAAACCCAACCATAACTAATATGGCTGCCTTTGTGCTCTGAGATACACCTACCCTAAGAAAATCCTAAAATATAAAACTCAGTACATTAAATTGAAAGCTATTATATCAACATAGTCTCAGATGGCAAATTTGCATAATGATTTATGGACATTTGCCCTAACAATTGTGTGGGGATATGAAGCAGCTGTTCACTCACTTAGCTTTGGCTTTGCTAACAAGAGGCAGACAGCTGTGGTTAATGAAAAACAATTACTAATAGTTCAGATTTAAAATTCTTTTATTGTTAATGCACAAAGTGACTGGAATGCAGACCTAGAACCTGCTCCCTCTCTTCATCAGCTCAGATAGATTTTATCTGGAGCATGCTGTGTGGGAAGAGACTGCATCCTGTTCTGGCTGGTGGTAATATGCACCATGGCATATGTAGTGAGCTTCATAAGCAGCTAGGAAAAAGAAAATCAGGATCAGAATAGAGCTACGATAATTCATCCTCAATCATCCATCCTTCACTGCTCCACCAACCTAAAACAATAGAACAGTGAAGAACACAAGATGAATAGAATACAATCCAACCCTGGGACTATGCTTTTTGAATTGGTTGCTGCTTCGGATATCAGTTTGCTCATATAATAGAAAAGATTTGAAAGAAGAGCTTTAATGTGCCCATCTAAGCTTAGATTCTCTAAGAACAAGTTCAAATTTGGTATAATTTTAAATACACTGTCCTTAGCAGGATTGCCGACATTGCACTTAGAACATACTTGGGATTGTGGAAGCCCATAGTCATTTCTTCTGAGCATGTCTTCTGAATGAGTGCAAAGCTAGAATGACAATGGGACTCAAATTAGATATTGGGTAATTAGTGTACTGTGCAGTAGAATATTTTTAATATATTGCAAGTTTCAGTTCATATACCACAACTTAATTGAATTTGCCCTAAAGCCCTTCAATTAAAAATAGTGCAGAAACTAGCATTTTCAAGATAAATGTGGGACCTTGACCATACTCCAAGAAAACAAAGTGGTAAGTTTTTGAAAGGTTAATAACATTTTTCTAATCAAAGCAATAATGGAGATGAAGGGACTATTTGATTTTCTATGATGTGCAAGAGAATCTGATAGTTCTATCCCAGAAGCAATACAACATTCTCAAGAGTTCCGCTGAAAATGAGCAACTTTTGAAATCAATGTGGGGTAGGATCATTTTTGGCTGAGCCCCTGTTCTTTTGAGCTATGTTACCTTCCCAGGCTCATTTGCACTGAAACCTCATCTCTTGCTTCTCTGGTTTTCTTTTTCTTCTGCAGTACCATCTTCCTGTGTTTCTTGTCTTTTCATCTGTTCTTTGGGCTCAAGGGATCTCCCACTTCTCTGTGACCCCCAAATACTTCAGTTCTTTGAAAGATGGGTCCATGACTTTGAAGTTAGTTATATCTGGATAAATCACCTGGCTATATCTGTTGTTTATTACTTGGATCTAGTATTTTGTGAGAGGGATTCAGATTTTACTGGAAGAAAGAAAAAGGTCAGTTCTGAATTTGTTCTTCAAAGATATTCACCACTTGTAAAAAAATCAAAAACAAAAAACAAAACAAAAACAGAGTTAAAATAGTATTCTAGTTAATGCCTAAAATCCTAGCTACTCAGAAGACCAAGAGCTGAGGATCACCACACAAAGCAAGCTGGGTAGGAAAGTCTGCGATAAGAATGTCACAGACTAACCAGCAAAAATCCAGAAGTGGAGCTGTAGCTCAAGTGATATAGCACTAACACACACACACACACACACACACACACACCTCCCCTCCCATAGGAAACACACACACACACACACACACACACACACACACACACACACACACACACACACACACACACACACACACACACACACACACACCTCCTCCTCCCGTAGGAAACAGCATGTACACAAAATTGCAGTTTCACATACATATTAGTAGCAGGAAAAGTTGGAATAAAATCAGTAAATTCTATAGTCAGAATTCTAACTCAGATCTTGTATCATAGTTTTCTTTTTTTTTTCTGTCAGTCGTGGGACCTGAACTTTGGGTCTGGGCACTGTCCCTCATCTCTTCAGCTCAAGGCTAGTGCTCTACCACTTGAGCCACAGTGCTACATCCAGCCTTTTCTGCTTATGTGGTGCTGAGGATTCGAACCCAGGGCCTCATACATGCAAGGCAAGCACTCTACCACTGAGCCATCTTCCCAGCCCCTATACCATAGTTTTCTAAGATGTCACCATGAAGAGTCCGGCATTAAGATCCACAGCATTTCTCTGTATTATTTGTTCCAAGTAAATGTGGAACAAAAATTATCTTAATGTAAGAAGTTTGAAGAAGCATGAGGCTTATGGCATATTATATAAAAAGCAGCCTGCTTCTCTAAAACACATGTAAAGACCATTGGAAGCACACACTGCTGACTGGGCTTGGTTGGTTGAAGTCCAAACATACATAATACATAGAAGTATGAGGGATTACAGAAGTTGGCAGAGCTTCCTGGATGGGATACAGGATCAGAGGAGGATGAAGGAGAGGAAAAGGGTCTAGAATTAAAACTTTTGAAATAGTAAGTTTAAAGAAACTGATAAACATTGAAGGATTCCATTCTAAGGGGTCTTGGGTTTCTTCTCCTAGCTCTGTAGTATTAAAAGAGGTTTTCTGACTTCATCCTCTGCTCCAACACGGCAGTCCCCTAATCTGCAGTTGCATCGGTGGGTAATGATATATGTCCAGGTAACTGTAATTGCCAGCTAATCTGGAAACTTCTTAATTTCACCTGCTGTCCTGGTTGAATTATTAAAACGGTTTCTTTTCTGCTTTCATATTTGTCTCAACTTTACCATTACATTTTTATTCAAAGTACCTCAAGAATAATACAGAATGCAGAAATATATAATTATTTCTAAAAGGTTGAGGGCAGTAATCTAGACAACAGCCCACCACTGGGGTCTTACCCTGGAAGTGGCCAGATTACAGAGGGGAATGGGTGCATGGGGGTTAAGAGAAATTTTTCAGAAGCTCACCATGTTCCAATGGCAGCTTTGTGGTACTGGACTAAACATTTCTTCACCCTATGCTCTCTTTTTCATCTATAAAATGAGAAAGACACCAGCAGTGCATGTCTATACTCCCCTGGTTAGACTTAAATGAGTTAAAGTGGGTAAGATGTGCTGACAAAGTTGATACCGAGCCAGAACTTGGTAGATGTCAGTATTTATTACAGGAGCTACAGCTGACTGGCTTCATTTGTGGCTGATGTCCCTAAAACAGTGCTTTTGCTGGTCTTCTCTGAGCATTCTGTGCTGTCCTGCTCTGTGTATGCCCGGGTATATCATTCATTCTTTTAAAAAATAATAAATCTTAGGATCCTCATTATTTATTTTTCTCATGTTTTTCAATTGAGCAAATACAGATAAAGTTCTCCTTAAAAACACAATATTCTTAAGGAAAATACAAGTATACCACTTGGTTACGCTTGGCATATCTGTCTTTCTTACCAGAAGCAGGCAGCTATGAGTGGGAGAACTTGTTTTACACAGCTTATTTTCTTTGCAGCTGACCTCCTGTCTGCTTTGTAATAAGAACAGAGTAGGTATTTGCTAGCAAGAAGTTGGCATTCTTTGCCAAACTAAACAAAACCATGATCTGAAATCCAAATCAGTGCCTATCACAAAGTGGTCTTCACCTTGATTGTTTTCTGGGGTTTCTCACACTGTCCTCAGATAGTTGCTCTCTGTAAGAGCCATAATCCTCTTGCTGGGCAGTAGAATAACCCAGTTATGAGTTTATAAGGGAGTTCTCCATGACCTAACCTGGAGCAAAGATAAGATTAGATTTAAGATTCAGAAAGGCAGAAGATACCAGCAAGAGTGTTGGTATTTAGGAGAAGATTATTTTTAAAGATGACATTAATTTTGTAAACCAAGCTCTTATTTCTTTCTTAAACATAATATATTAGTATTTGTGTTACAGGAAAACAGACTGAGGAGAAACCAATTGCCACTCAGAGAAGTAGAAGAATTTTGTTTTATTTATGCCAGCAGGCCCAGAGGAGTCTACTCCACACTTTTGAGTCCCAACTGACACTTTTATTGGGTAGAGTCTGGCTGTTTAGAATTTTTGTTTACCTCAACAGTTACAGTTTCTTGAAAATTACTTGCAAGCTGGTTCTGTCAATATTAGGCTGAGCTCTAAGTGGCAGGATTTCCTTATCAGCTGGAAAACCAAAATCTCTGGGAACAGACTTTTGGGCTCTCATCCTGGCACTGGAATGTATAAGCTATGAGACTTTGGGGGAATTTATCCAGCCTAGGTTCCCTAGAACACCAAACATAAGGTGAGAGACTCCCTCTGACCATCCAGTGCCTTGTCCCTATCTCATTTCTTGGTACAATGCTCAGGGGGATAAAAAAGTGGCAGCTTTACAGTAACTTCTGAATTTCTCCTATCATGGTTCCTGGAGAGCCCTGGCAGGAACTAGCTTGCTCTCTCTCTCTCTCTCTCTCTCTCTCTCTCTCTCTCTCTCTCTCTCTCTCTCTCTCTCTCTCTCTCTCTCTCTGTCCTCCCTCTCTCTTTCTTAATTTTGCTTGCACTATATCACTTTAATCACTTGAGCCATGACTCTAGTCCTGTTTGTTTTTGCTTTATTTTGAAGACAATACCCTGGGCTTTTCTGCTAAGACTATTTTCCAAACTCAGTTTTCTATATTGTAGCCTGAGTAGCTAGGATTACAGGCAGGAGTCACTATCACTCAGTTTAAACCCACTAGTTCTTACCATTATATCTACATCACTGGCTTAGCTAGACTCTATGCAAAGCTACTGATATTCAGAAAAGAAATCTCCTAGCCATTATAGAGGTCTCACCCCTATAGTTTTTGCCACTCAGGAGACTGAGATCTGATGATCATGGTTCAAAGCCAGCTCAGGCAAAAATGTCACCATGAGACTCATATCCAATCAACCATTCAAAAACAAAGTGGCATTGTAGCTTAAAGTGATAGAGCATTAGCCTTGAGCTAAAAGAGCTTAAGGACGGTGTCCAGGCCCTGAGTTCAAGCCCCACAACCAAAATAAATAAATAAATAATATATATGTATGTATATATATATATATATATATATATATATATATATATAAATTTCATAGAAATTATTTCACACAGAAATCCAAGGTTGATATATCCTGGGTCTGATTTCTACATGGCAATGATTGGCCAGGGCTAAGAGTTACTTTCCTCTGCAGATAGGACCTGTGCCCTTGTCATCACCGCCCCATCTTTTCTGCCCTCACCTGTTTCACATGTTACATCTGTAGTAGAAACTTCAGTTTTTAACTGAGCCCAGTGCTCCCTAGCCAAGATGTCCCTTTATTAGGGAAACACAAACATTCAGACTGTAAAGATCCTTTAAAGATGTTCAGCACCCTTTGCTGGGGCCTCACTTCCAACTCCCAAACTTGCTCATTGATTATTTGTTTAGTGTGATTTTTCAAATGGAATTGGTTTTTTGTTTTATTAATAGGATCATATATTTCAACAAAAACATACACAGAGAAATATACAGAGTTAAAAGAACAAATGAATTATTATCCTCTGATATAGATTCATTTCTATTAGAAATTTTGGCATGAGCATAGCAGATAGTACAGGATGAGTCATTAGCCACCCCTACCCTGACAAATTCCCATAGCTGGTATACTTACCTTCCTTTGGCAGCTGGAAATGCAGAGGATACATCTCTCAGACTCTAAAACTTCAGGCTTCATTCAGGTCCATGTGAACTCAAGCTAAAGCCCAGGGAGGGGTTTGGTAGGTAGAAATGAGCTGGAGCCAGGCTTCTGAGTCTGCAGTTTCTCCTGGCCCTCACCAGTGTGGATAGGGCCAGTGAAGATAGCCACAGAGCCCATGCTACATTTAGTCCCTGTCATGGTGCTGGGAGGAGAGGGAGGATGTAAGCATCTAAAGGGGACTGGAGAGTTTCAACAAGCAGGCATGGAAGCCGCCTCTGGATGTGTTTTCTGACTGTGGCAGCTTTATCTTGACTTGCTTTGCATCAGTACTGGAAGTTCAGGCCAAAACCTACCCTTGAGGCTTTCCAATAACTCTGCAAACACTCCAGTTCCTGTGTCAAAACCCTGTGTGCTTAATCCAGCTCACTGGGGTTTTGTTCTGTGCTACTGAATAGTCTGTTCTCCTATCCCTAACCATGCTTGCTTTACCTTTGCATATGACATGTATTATATGCCTCATCTTTACATCAATTTTTTTCCTTTTGAGCTGGTTTTGTTTCACACTGAGTTATAACAAATAATACAGAGAAATCCCCTGCATATTTTGTCTAATTTCCTCATAGTGACAGCTTGGAAAATAATATCACTAGCAGAATATTGACATTGATGCTACCTATTGATTTAATTACTATTTTCTCCTGTGCTACTTATACGTGTGTGTGTGTGTGTGTGTGTGTGTGTGTGTGTGTGTGTGTCTGAAGATTTCTCATGGATTCAGGCTCAGTTCTAGCACCACAAAAACACATTCTCTAGTGTCACCTACATCCCTGTCATGTTTCCCTTAACCTCAGCCCTTCAACTTCTGATCTCTTCTTCAGGTCTATAATCATGTTGGGTATATGTAGAAGTACATGGTTCTCAAGCTCTGTGTTCTGATCATTTGATCTTCCCTGATTCATAGGCTAAAACCTATTCCCAATGTAGTTTCCTAAGGGCTACCTGTCTGTGAATAGGTAAAAACCCTGATAAGAGGCTATTAGACAGCCTGTTATACGTTACCCCAAAATACCAGCTACAAGGCAGAAGACAAGGCCTCAATGGACACAGCTGCTGTACCTTGACATTGGCCCAGACTTCTACAGGGGTAAGAAATATATTTCTGCTGTTATAAATAACGTTACAAGACAGAAAAAGAACAGAACTACAATAATAACCTTTAAAGACTTACTTTTCCACTCATCATAACTCCCTGGCTACTCATGTAATGAATTTATCAATGTTTTTTTTCTTTTACTCCCCCCTCTGTGAGGTAAGGTGTGAATACCCTATACAAATTTGTCCTTTGAAACAAGTAGGTTACCTTCAACGTGGGGTTATTATGAATCAAGACATTCTAGTGCTATGGTTCTCTGTGAGTAGAACTTTTCATTTCTCTGAGATAAATATATGAGAGCATAGCACTGATTTGTATGGTAATTGTATATTGAGTTTTATAAGACATTGTCAACCTGTTGTCCAAAGTGATGTTCTTTTATTTTCCCACTACCATTATACAAGGAATAGATTTCTTTGCACTTTTGCCAGTATTGGATAATATTACTTTTTTATTTTTAGCCATTTTTGAAAGCATGTAGTGATGTTTTTCCTTTTGTTTGATAATAGGCATTAATTTCTGTTAAATTTTAACATTGTAATTTCAGTAATTGCACAGAGCATTCTACAGAACCTCATATATATATATATGGAGAGGTAGGTGAGAATGTAGAAAGGGATACCATTGATGAAGATGCATTGTATCTATAAACTCCTTTGTTAAACTATTATAGGTAATAAAATAAATATATAAACAAACAAAAACAAAGTGATGTAAGTATTACCCAAAGTCGGATGAGACTGATGGAGATTTTCATTAGACACAGCTTCAGGATAAAACATGGATATACAAACAGCAGCTCCAGGGGTCCACCCATAAGAAAAAATGTTCAAAGAATTTTGGCATTACTTGACATATACTCAGGCAGTTCTCTTTCTGTAACTGGTTATCCACAAGTTGCTTTAAAGCCAGAGAATGTAGATAAAGGTTGCTTCTTTTCCTTTCTTTCCAGTGTATTCTAGGTAAGCACTCTACCTGTGAGTTGGAGCAGTTTGGGAGATGCTTAGTGCTGTTCTGTCTGTAAGCATTCCTGTGTCAGCCATATTGACAATCTCAGCTGGATGAAATTCTGAGCAAGATACTGAATTTGGTATGGTGTACCAAACCTAAGTGATTCCCTTAATTATCAAGGCTTTCCACCATTGACATATATCCCAAGAAAAATAACAAAAGTAGGCAGAAGAGCAAATAAAAAATAGAACAAGAAAATATTTTGTAGTGTTTGTCTTTATTTCCCCATGCATATTAATTGTACCTTAGCAAATGAAATTAAGCAAAAAGTTTCCTTTAAATGTTTAACCTAAAATTCTGTCCAAGGTATTTATTAACAGAAATCTGTTTTCTCCTCTGGGGGACAAATATTTTTTAAATGTAGGTCTGACAATATCATTGCCTTAAGTTCGGTTCTTTGAGGGGAAGAGATCCTCAGTCTTTCTAATGCGACAATTTGAAAGCATGTGTCTCCTGCTCATACTACACAAGAGAGATGTTGAATAAACATCCCCAAATGTTGATTTCTCCCAAGCCACATTTCCTTTTCTGGAAATTATCCCCCTAGGCACCATTTCAGTTTTGTTTCACACCATGATAGAGTCAGAAAAATAAAAATGGACCTACGGTCTAATGAGTACTTACTGAGTGTACAGCCTGAAGAGTCCCACCTCCTCCCTTCCACTTGGTATTTGAAACAAGGTGTACAATGAGAGTGGTCTCCAGCATGAGCTCCCATCAAAAGTCATAGACACTGCAACTTGATAAATTATACAGGACTCTAGATATTTACACACACGGTAAGACCCAAAGAGGATATTTTTAGGAGAGGCACAGAAAGGCACAATGCCTATGTGCATCTGATCATATAAAATAATCTTGATCAAAATGAACTCCAGGAAATGGGATAAAAATTTTATAGGTCCTTTTATACCAATGAGCCCTCCAGAGCAGATATGTGTGCTTGACTGGCCACTAAAATGCTCTAACACTGTCAATTCCTATTTCCTCTGATGCTATTGTCTTTATTTCCCTGAATGTGTAACTAGCACATGGTCCTAGCATGGTCCTCAGAATGCATCCTTTGCCATCTTTCTGACCATCTGCAATGTCTGACATGTTGAGCCTTTCCTTTACCTCCTGTGGTCTCATCCCCTGTGTTGGTCTCATAACACTGTTGGAAGGAGACTGTTTCCCACTTTGTTATACTAGATATTAGTTTCCTATGGGATGTATTTTCCTGTGACTGCTGTAACAAACTGAGTGGCTTAAAACAACTGAAATTTCTTCTGTACTAATTTTAGAGAGGAGACATCTCAAATCAAGGTATTGACAGGGCCAATGGAATTCCCAATGGAATCTCCAGGGCTAGGACATGGTGGATCATGGCTGTAATAACAGGTATACAATAACAATAGGCTGTGGGAACAATGCTGCAGTTGGAAGCCAGTCTCCTTGTAAAAATGCAAGACATTATGTGGAAAATAATAAAATAAAAAGGATTGGGTGTGTTGTTTAAGAGGAAGAGTAGCTGGCTGGGGAAACATGGATGCTTGTGTTTAAACTACAGCACTGTTAAAACAGATTTCTTTTGAGAGATATGCCTGCTCTCTCCATCATTGTTCACAATATCATATTCCCAGATCATATTTGGAAGTTTGTTTACACTCATTCCAAAAATTTTCAAAACCCTTGTGTTTCTTCATCAAATAACCTGCTGTTTGTCTCCCACTAAAACTTAGCCCTGTCATCTTCTCCAATGCACTGTCTAGGATAAGTAGTTCACTTTCTTTATATTCTGTTTCCGTGCTCCCAAATTTATGCCACAATCCATAAAATCTTGGTCATCAGAATTCTCCATAGTATTATTAAATGCACACTGATTGCTAGAGCCCATTCTAGATAAACAAGATCAGAATATTTGGATGCCATAGGATCCTTATCTTTAAATATTCCCGTTATGAATTTATCTATTGATTATAAACCACAATCAACATTTATTGATTTATTATTCAGCTTTCAAATGCTGAATAATAATAACCAAGATGATTGATTTATTTTTTTTAATTTTATTTTATTTTATTTGAGAACATACTGTACAGAGGGGTTACAATTACATGGGCAGGATAATGCATACATTTCTTACCAAGCATTGCAACCTCCTCCTTTGTTTACCCTTCACCTCCCTTCCCAGCCTCTCCCCTCCCCCCCACCCAATCATACACCCCTCCCACCCCCCACACCGACATTGTAAAGCTGGTTTTGACATGACATTTTGTACTTCTCATTGTTGCAACAGGTCCACCTGAATCCTTAAACGACTTGTTTTTGCCCATCTCCTCCACATGTTATACTGACATCAAATATAGTGAAAGCGGGGGTTACACTGTGGGGGAGGGACATACAAAGCAACAAAGAAATAATCTTATAAATGCGTTAGAAACACATGCCTGAAAGAAACGAAAACATTAAAATACATATTTAAGGGTTCATTTTCCTAACATCACATTATCTGACTTTTTCCGCTTGACTCATACCTATACTAGATATTGCAAATAAGGGAAACCATGGGACCTATGTTTCTTTGGGTCTGGCTTACTTCACTTAATATAATTTTTTCCAAACCTTTCCATTTCCTAACAAATGGGGAAATGTCATTCTTTCTGAGGGAGGCATAGAATTCCATTGTGTATATATACCACATTTTCTTGATCCATTCATCTACTGAGGGGCATCTGGGTTGGTTCCATATCTTAGCTATGGTAAATAATGAAAGCAGCTCACTTTTATAACAAAGCTCCTCCTCAAACCCATTAACCTGAGAATGTACAAATGGATTGATCCAGTCACAAAAACGAGAGCTCTCATGATCCAATTACTTCCTTAAAGCCCCCAGCTTTAAACTCAACTCTACTGTGGACCACGTCTTCAACACATGAGCTTCGGGAGGGTATTTTAGATTAAATCCAAAACAATTGGAGATTTTAAGTATCTACTAACATGAAATGACAATAAAGGTAGAATGTCTAAACTTGGGATTAACAGGAAAAGTTCAATAATATGAAATCCACATTCAAACTTCAAAATTTTAATGAAGAGAAAGGTCAAATTATATGTGCTTCATATTCTTAGAAAAATATTGCCCTGGCAAGAGAGTTCTCTATCACTTGCCATTACTCTCCATAGAAAGAACAGGTTCTTCTTGTTTCATAGCAGGTAGCTTCACGGAGGACTTTTCTGGACACCATGTTGTCTTCTACAAAAAGAGGAAAATAACCAAGGAAAGGCTCAGAGTAAAAGAGCAATAGTGATGCCTAGAAAGCACTAATTTCTGACCACTCATCTTAAACATCCCCTGGTTGTCTCCATCTGCTCCCATCATCGAAACTTGTGGCATTTTCTTAATTTCTTGAAGAACTGAGGTCAAACAACTTCCAACATGGCCTCAAGCTTTTGAAGTAATTCTAATTATTACATATAAGATTTAAGAATCTGCTATGCTTTCTGATTTATCTTTTTCAGAAATTTAGGCTTTTGCTCAGAAGATGGGTTCCTATTTCTTTTCAGTTTTTTTTTTTTTTTTTTGCTCATAGGGCTTGAACTCTGGGCCTGGGCACTGTCCTTGAGCTCTGTAGCTCAAGGCTAGTGCTCTACCACTTGAGCCACAGTGCCACTTCCTTTTTTTTTAGTTTTGTTGAAAATCCAGTCTGTCTCTCTCTTCTCTTTTCATTCTCATTGCTGTTTAGGTCTCAGGCAATATTTTGCTTATGCTGTCAGAAAATCTGATGTCAAATTTACTTGGCTTTAGGGAAAAAGACATCTGATCATTTTACCACATACTCACATCTGGAACTTTCATGATAAAAATCAGGGTGGGGGGAGGATGGGAAAGGATGGGAAGGGGAAACAAAGAAAGAGGCTACAATGCTTGATAAGAAATGTGCTCATTATCTTGCCTATGTAATTGTAACCCTCTGTACAGTATTTTCACAATAAAAAAAAGAATATGGATCTATAGAAAATGTTTTAATTCAACCCAAAACTTAACCAGTGAAAACATGTTAAGTCTCATATTTTCAAAATCTTAGAAAAAAACCAGCCTTTTGACTATGAATTAATAAATCCTTATAAACACACCACTGTGAAATTCTGTGTGTCCATTTCTCTTAAACCTCTCTTATTGGAGGACATGTGTCTTTGGGGCCCTCTCAGTTTCTTTCTGTCCCATGAACTTTTTACTACCAAGTCAATATACAGTGACCTCAAAATTTTCTTTCCAGGGTTCCTTATCTGTTTACTGTTAGTTCATGTTTGAAAAGTTTCCATGAACTTCTAGAAGACAAAAAAGATTGTGTTTTGGAGATAGAACTCTGGACTTGGAGCCAAAAGACTTCATAAGTATGCAACAGATTTTACTGTATGTAATCAAAGATCTTCTCCATTTCTTTCATGATAATCAGATGCAAGAAAGCAAAGAAAAATGGGTTCACTGAAGATTCAGGGCAGTGAAATGAGCCAATAAATATTTAGATGAGTGGATGAGCCTTATCATCTAGCTAGCTCCTTTATTAATAAGTTACATAAATCTTTAACACATACCTACTTTATGTTTGCATGACAGACATGGGTTTTATTTAGCTTTTGGAAAATTATATTTGACAGTAGAGAGATTATGCTGAGATTTGCACTTGCTTTACCTTCTTTTGCCAATTAGCTTGTGTGTCTCCTGAGGTATAGTACACTCATGAGGCTGACTTGTTTCTACTTACCTTTGAGGCATATTCTCGACACTTTTAAGGTCCTTTGTTCCTTTGTTCCTTCCTTCCTTCCTTCCTTCCTTCCTTCCTTCCTTCCTTCCTTCCTTCCTTCCTTCCTTCCTTCCTTCCTTCCTTCCTCCTTCCCTCCCTCCCTCTCTTCTTTCCTTCCTCCCTTCCTCCCTACCTCCCTTCCATTATTCTCTTCTTTGTCCTTCCTTTCTTCCTCCTTCCCTCCCTCCTTCCCTCTTTTATTCTTTTTCTTTCTTTTTTCTTCCCTCTTTAACTTTGTGAATTTTTCTCTTTGCCTCCATTTCCTAGCAGCTGTGAGGTAGCTGTGTCCTCTCCATTATTGACCACTGGTGGCAGCTATTGAGAAAAAATTCTCTGACTGACCATGAGATAATAAGAAGTTATGGGGAATATGCTCACTAGGTGAGAAAAAACAGAGAGCTGTCTCCCCCATGTTTTTTTTTTCTTTTAGTACTTGGATTTGAACTCAGGACCTTGAAATTATCCAGCTGATGCTCTACCACTGGAGCCATGGCTCTAGTCTTTTTGGTGGTTGTTTTGAAGATGAAATCTTAGATACTCTTCTGCCAAGCCTGGACTTGAACCTTAACATTCTAGATTCAACTTCCTGAGTAACTAGGATTATAGGAGCAAACTAGTGTCACCTGGCTTCCTAAGTTTTTCTTTGTGTATTTGTATGAGGAAATATTTTGCTACTACTGAAAAGGGGAGCAGATCCTCGAGGTGGATCCTGCACTTTAGTTTCCCATGTTCTTCTGTCTCATGGATGAAATGATTAAGTCTAAACTTCAAGCTGTCTGTGTCTGTGATTGAAAGAAGACGTTCTGCCTTCATACTTGTGATGCTAATGTGTGTATCTTTATGTGCATATTAACATACAGAATGGGTTCATGGATTAAATTGTAAAATCTACCAAAATAAATAAATGTACTCTGTGTTCTAACTGGTGTATGAAATTTCAAAAGAAGTTAACTAAGTCAATGTCCCCCAAATAAAGATTCTGATAAGATATTTTCAATATGTTATCTTTCCCAGAAAGAAAGAAAAACTGCAATTTTGCTAAGTGTGAAGTCAAGCTTAAATGATGTGAATATACCATTGAACAAATTTGTTTTCAGCACGGATACAAAGAATAAAAAATTGTGCATTTTATTATATTTTACTATTGAAAGGAAAATAAAAGTTTGCTTTTTATTTCATTTTCTTAATAGGCTGATTAATCTTCCTACATTTATATTGATTTATTCACTACAGAAGTTTATAGCACTCACCTATGAAAATAAAAAAACTATGTGCTTAAATTCAATTATGATTTTAATGCATGAATTTTATCAATAGTAATTTTATTATGCAGTATGTCAGTTTAAAAATAATTGCCTAGTAATTTAGTCACTGTTAAGATGTTAGGTCAATATTAGTTGAGTTACTTACTACATTGATTTTGAATGTTTGGCTAACTTCTATATATTAAAAAATGCTACTCAGAAAAAATAGTGTGTGTATTATTTGCATCATGTCTTCTTATTTCTATGCACTGTAAAATGGCTGTATGTCTGGGTAATGCTAACAAAGGTGTTTATTTTGCCATTTAAAAAGTGTAAAAAGGTACTTGTGGCTGCAGGGTTCAAGTTACATACAAAAGTAAGCCTTATGGATCTATTAAAATGATTATAAATAGCAATTGCCATCAACCTCCTAGTTCTTGCTGTGAAATAGATATTACATGCTTTGATAAAGTTATAATTAGTGCAGGGAGCAATAAAAGCATGGAGGTACAATTTGGTATGAAAGGTAATGAGGGGTTTTGTTAGGAAAAATGGGAAAAGTTGTTAAAGTAAAACAAATCATGTGATTGTTCTTATTGTTCTAAGATATAAATGTGAGTAGTGAAGAATGAAGTAGGAAGTCATTTTTCTGAATGGGTTTTTATTTAACTTGGATTACTGTATGGGCAAATAACTATTCTGAAAAGAAGCAATAACTGTGAATTTTGCCAAAGTTGACTCATTTTGATGAATTCATTCAAAATTATCTTTAAAAGAACTATGATGGGGAGACAGGCTGAGAGTATGTTAGACTTGGTGATGTCTGGATGTTGGGTGCTGGTGACTCACACCAAAACCCTAGCTACTCAGGAGGCAGAGATCTGAGGACAAGATTTGAAGACACCAGGAAGAAAAGTCCATAAAACTCTTATCTTTGAAGGAATGGGAAAGGGAAACAAAAGAAGAGGCAAAGAGGCAATAGTGCTTGAAAGAGATGTACTCATTACCTTGCCCATGTAATTGTAACCCCTCTGTAAGATATTTTCACAATAAAATAAATAAAATAAAATAACCAGTGGTTCAAAAAAAACAAACCCCTCTTATCTTTAATTAACCAGCAAAATGCTGCAAATGGAAATGTGGGGAAAATTGTAAAGTGTCAACCTCTCAGTCAACTCACAGTACCAGCACAACCCCCTTCAAAAAATTATATAGAAAGCCAAACGCAGGTGGCTCACACCTGTAATCCTAGCTTTTAGGAGGCTGAGATCTGAGGATCATGGTTCAAAGCCAGCCCAGGCAGCAAAATCTGTGAGACTCTTACCTCCAGAAAACCTGAAGTGTCACTGTGGCACAAGTGGTAGAGTGATACACTTGAGCTGAAGAGCTGAAGGACAGCTCACAGGCCCAGAGGTCAAGCCCCACAACCAACAAAAAAATAAAGAAAATAAAGAAATTACGTAGAGATATAACAATGAAATATGTGCCCCCTTTCTCCTAAAATCTAATATAAGCCAATTTTTTAATTTTATTATCAAATATTACACTAATGCAAAATTTGATTTTATCTTAGAAAATTCCTCTGCTCTTCTTTATCTTCTTGAACATCTGATAAAATAAAATCTATACTAGTACCTGCTCCATGGGTTGAAGCAGACATTTACAAACCACACTCTCTGGGATCATTTTTTTTCTAGTAAATAAAGTTTTATTGCTACACAAGTACACCTATTCATTTACATTATCTATAGGGCTGAATAGTGGTAACAGAAAGCTTATGGTGCGGTATTTACTATTTGACTTTACACAAAAGGTTTGCTGACCCTTTTTTTGGCATAACGTTCCTGGACTTTACAGGTGATCAGGAAGGCCATCTATTGTTATCCAGGAATCTTAGAGGAGAGAGAGAGATCCTTCCACATTTATAGATATAACTGGCAAAGTAGGAGAGATAAATATTTGGGGTTTGAGTCCCTAGCTTTGGATTAAAAAATAACATAAAATACATTTCTGAAGCAGTAAAACTATTCTTTTTTTCCAGATAGAAGTTAATTTTCTGCCCTTAGAAGTTGGTTCATGCCACAAGGTTCTGCTTTTGCTGACAATATAAAAAGTGGCTTGTTTGCATTAATTAACAGTTTTCGCTGTGGCTATGTAAATGAATCATCCCCAATACAATGAAATCAGCTTACAGTGCTCCACTATAATCTTTAGAGCTCCTTTATGATCAAAGGAGAGGCTCTTTAAAAAACTATTCAAACTGTAGAAATACAGCAAAGGAAATTCTTAAATTCTGTCAGTGCCTTTCTAAGGGTTTCTAACAGGTTCATCTGTGGAGCATTGGATTATCCAAGCAACATCTTCAAACTCTACCTTGAAGGTCAAATATCATGGCTGGTTTTATGTTTTTTGTTCTTAATATATATATATATATATATATATTATTGTAAAGATACTATACAGAGGGGTTACAGTCACATGTGCAAGGTAATGAGTACATTTCCTATTTAGCATTGTTAACACCTCCTTAATTTTCCCCTACCATATCACATTTTCATAATCCACTCATCTACTGAAGGACATCTGGGTTGGTTCCATATCTTAGCTATGGTGAATAATGCTGCAATAAACATAGTTGTGCTGGTAGCTTTAGTATGGGCTTGGGTAAATGCCCCAAAGTGGGATTGCTGGGTCATAGGGGAGCTCTATGTGGAGTCTTTTGAGGAACCTCCATTCTGCTTTCCAAATGGTTGAACAAGTTTACATTCCCACCAACAAAGCAGTAGTGTTCCTTTTTGGCCATATCCCATCCAGCATCTGTTAGTCCTAGATTTCTTGATTTTAGCCATTTTAACCAGAGTGAGGTGGAATCTCAATGTTGTTTTGATCTGCATTTCTTTTTTTTGTTTGTTTGTTTCTTTTTTATTTTTATTTTTATTTTTTTATTGTGAAAATACTGTACAGAGGGGTTACAATTACATGGGCAAGATAGTGAGTACATTTCTTATCAAGCATTGTAGCTTCCTCCTTTGTTTACCCTTCCCATCCCTTCCCATCCTCCCTCCCCCCCCCCCATTATGTATTTCTTTTATGGTTGGAGAAGTTAAGCATTTCTTCATGTGTGTATTGGTCATTCTTATTTCCTGTTCAGCGAAGTCTCTCTTTATATCTTTAGCCTACTTATTAATCATGTCGTTGTTTCTATGAGGATTTGTTGATGGGGGGCTTAATTTTTTGAGTTCTAAGTATATTTTAAATTTGAGACCCTTGTCCATTATGTAGCTAGTGAAGATCTTCTCCCAATCTGTGGGCTTTCTATTGATCTTGCTTGCTATGCCCTGTACCATGCAGAAGCTCTGAAGTTTCATGCAACCTCATTTGTCCAACCTTTCTTTGATTTGTTGTGTTTCTGGGTCTTTATTGTTTAAATAGGGATACAGGTTGACCAATTGCAACAGTGAGATGTACAAGATGCTATGCTGAAAAACGAACTTTACAATTTAGGCAGGGGTGGAAGGGTAGTTGTGGAGATGGGAGAGAAGGGATGGTAGGAGAAAAACAATGGAGGAGGCAACAATGCTTGATAAGAACTGTACTCATTACCTTGCTCATATAACTGTCATCCTTCTATACAGTATTTTCACAATAAAAAACTTATGAAAAAAAAAAGAAAAAGAAAACTTCGGCTTGTGCTAGGAGCCCTATAGTTTCTCCTATCCCTTCCTGTAACCTTTTCAGGGTGTCTTCTTTGACTTAAAGGACTTTGATCCATTTGGAGTTTATTCTGGTGCAGGATAATATATTCAGAACTAACTTTAGTTTTCTACAGGTATTTAACCAATTTTGCCAGCATCATTTACTACACATTTACCTACAGCCAGCATTATACTTAATGGTGAAAAATTAAAGCCATTTCCTCTAAATTCAGGAATTAGACAAGGATGTCCATCTCTCCACTCCTCTTCAACCTAGTATCAGAATGCCTAGCTAGGGCAATAAGAAAATATGCAAACATAAAGGGGATCCAGATAGGCAAAGATGAAGTAAAGATTGAGTAAAACTCTCCCTCTTTGCAGATGACATGATCTTGCATTTAAAGAACCCCATGGACTCCACTCCCAACTTGAGCTGATCAGAAACTTTGCCAAGTAGCAGGATAAAAAATTAACCCACAAAAATCAATGACTTTCTTGTATGCCAATAATGAGAAGAGTGCAGTTTAAATCAGAAAAACAATCTTTTTTGTAATAGCCCCACAAAAAATAAAATACTTAGGAGTTAACTTAACAAAAGAGGTGAAGGACCTGTATGATGAAAACTTTAAAAACTTGAAAAAAGAAATTAAAGCAAAACCAAGCAAATGGAAAAACCTCCCATGCTCCTGGATTGGGAGGATTAACATCATGAAAATAGCAATACTGCCAAAGGCTATCTACAAATTCAATGTGATATCTATCAATATCCCAACCTCATTCTTCAAGGAAATAGAAGAAGCAATCCAAAAATTCATATGGAACAATAAAAGACCCCGAATAGCAACAACAATCCTTAGCAGAAAGAACAGTGATGGAGGAATATCAATTCCAAATTTCAAACTCAACTACAAAGCCATAGTAATCAAAACAGCTTGGTACTGGCACAAGAACAGACCTGAGGACCAACCCATGGAATAAGACTGAAGACCCAGAAATGAACCCACAGACATATAGCCACCACCTAATTTTTGACAAGGGAGCTAAAGAAATAGAGTGGAAGAAAGACAGCCTCTTCAGTAAATGGTGCTGGCAAAATTGGTTAAACACCTGTAGAAAACTAAACCTAGATCTGTATATATCAACCTGCACCAGAATCAACTCCAAATGGATCAAAGACCTCGAAATAAAAGCAGACTCCTTGAAAACACTATAGGAAGGAATAGGAGAAACTCGAGGGCTCCTTGGCACAGGCCAAAATTTTCTTAATAGAAACCCAGAAACATAACAAATCAAAGAAAGGTCAGACAAATGGGATTCCATGAAACTATGGAGCTTCTGCATGGCAAAGGACATAGCTAGAAAGATCAATAGAAAGCCCACGGACTGGGAGAAGATCTTCACTCCTCTTACAATGGACAATGGTCTCATATCTAAAATATACTTAGAACAAAAAAAGCTAAATCCTCCATCAACAAATCCTCAAAGAAACAATGACCTGATTAATAAGTGGGCTAAAGACTCTGAAGAGGAAATAAGAATGACTATTAGACACATGAAGAAATGCAAATCAAAACAACATTGAGATTCCACCTCACTCCAGTTAAAATGGCTATAATCAAGAAATCTAATAACAACAGATTCTGGAGGGTATGTGGCCAAAAGGGGACCCTACTGCTTTGTTGGTGGGAATGTAAACTTGTTGAACCATTTTGAAAGCAGTATGGAGGTTCCTCAAAAGACTCCACATAGAGCTCCCCTATGACCCAACAATCGCACTTTTGGGCATTTACCCAAATGGTCACAAACAAGACCACACTAAAACTACCAGCACAACTATGTTTATTGCAGTATTATTTACCATAGCTAAGATATGAAACCAATCTAGATGCTCCTCAGTAGATGAATGGATCAAGAAAATGTGGTATGTATATACAATGGAATTCTACACCTCCATGAGAAAGAATGACATTGCCCCTTTTGTTAGGGAATGGAAAGACCTGGAAAAAAATATATTAAGTGAAGTAACCAGGCCCAAAGAAACATAGGTCTCATGGTTTCCCTTGTTTGCAATGACTAGTACATGTCTAGGACAAGCAGAGAAGGTCAAAGGCTATGTACATATGACCATATGAGATGATGTTAAGGAAATGCACCGCAAGACAGGGACACAAGTGGTTTTTTCTTTCTTGCTATTGTTTTTAATGTATTTATAATGTACTTTTCTTTTGTATGTTCTTCCCCCATGGTATAAACCTGTTTTCACTGTATTTGATTCTGGTGTTCTGCATCTTGTATACACATTTTTGTAATTTGGGTAGTGGAAGGGAGATAGCAGAATGCTTAAATGGAAATGAAGGTAGCACCATTGTGCTGATGAGATGTAGAGGACACTATGTTGAAAATGAACTTTACAATGTCAGGGGGGCAGGGAGGAGGGGAGGCAAGGTATGGTAGGGGAAAAGCAAAGGAAGAGGTAACAATGTTTGATAGGAAATGTACTCATTACCTTATTCATATAACTATAATCGCTCTGTACAGTAGTTTTACAATAAAAAAATATAGAAATAAAAAGAAAATTTTTGCCTGTGCAAAGGAGCCCTCGAGTTTCTCCTATTCCTTCCTATAGTGTCTTCAGGGAGTCTGCTTTTATTTCGAGGTCTTTGATCCATATGGAGTTGATTCTGGTGCAGGTTGATATATACAGATCTAGGTTTAGTTTTCTACAGGTGTTTAACCAATTTTGCCAGCACTATTTACTGAAGAGGCTGTCTTTCTTCCACTCTATTTCTTTAGCTCCCTTGTCAAAAATTAGGTGGTGGCTATATGTCTGTGGGTTCATTTCTGGGTCTTCAGTCTTATTCCATGGGTTGGTCCTCAGGTCTGTTCTTGTGCCAGTACCAAGCTGTTTTGATTACTATGGCTTTGTAGTTGAGTTTGAAATTTGGAATTGATATTCCTCCATCACTGTTCTTTCTGCTAAGGATTGTTGTTGCTATTCGGGGTCTTTTATTGTTCCATATGAATTTTTGGATTGCTTCTTCTATTTCCTTGAAGAATGAGGTTGGGATATTGATAGATATCACATTGAATTTGTAGATAGCCTTTGGCAGTATTGCTATTTTCATGATGTTAATCCTCCCAATCCAGGAGCATGGGAGGTTTTTCCATTTGCTTGGTTTTGCTTTAATTTCTTTTTTCAAGTTTTTAAAGTTTTCATCATACAGGTCCTTCACCTCTTTTGTTAAGTTAACTCCTAATTATTTTATTTTTTGTGGGGCTATTACAAAAAGATTGCTTTTCTGATTTCCACTGCACTCTTCTCATTATTGGCATACAGGAAATCCATTGATTGTTGAGGGTTAATTTTGTATCTTGCTACTTTGGCAAAATTTCTTTTTTTTTTTTTTTTTTGTCGGTCGTGGAGCTTGAACTCTGGGCCTGGGCGCTGTCCCTCAGCTCTTCAGCTCAAGGAGAGCGCTCTACCACTTGAGCTACAGCGCCACTTCCTACTTTGGCAAAATTTCAAATTAGCTGGAGTAACTTGGGAGTGGAGTCCATGGGGTTCTTTAAATACAAGATCATGTCATCTTGTATTTACTTCATCTTTCCCAATTTGGATTCCCTTTATGTTTTTATCCTTTCTTATTGTTGTAGCTAGGCATTCTAATATTAAATTGAAGGTAAGTGGAGGGAGTGGAAATCCTTGTCTTGTTCCTGAGTTTAGAGGAAATGGCTTTATCTTTTTGCCATTAATTATAATGCTGGTTGTAATTTTGTCATACACAGTCTTTATTATATTGAGGAATGTTCCATGGATTCCTACTTTTTCCAGAGCTTTCATCAAAAGGGGTGTTGGATCTTGTAGAATGCTTTTTCTGCATCTATTGAGATAATCATGTGGTTCTTAACCTTGTTCTTGTAGATGTGATGAATTATAGTAGTTGATTTGCATATATTGAACCAGCTTTGCATTCCTGAAATGAATGCTGTTGATCGTGGTGTATAAATTGTGTATGAGTTTTTGAGGTCAATTCGCCAAAATTTTTTTGAGAAGTTTTGCATCGATGTTCTACAGTTCTCTTTCTTTGATGAGGACCTGCCTGGTTTTGAGATCAGGGTTATGATGGCTTTATAGAAGGAGTTTGCTAGTGAACTTTCACTTTCAATTTCATTGAAGAGTTGGAGGAGTATTAGTGTGAGTTCTTGTATTAGTATTAGTGTGAGGCTTTGTCGAATTCAGCTGTAAATACTGTCCTGTGCTTTTCTTGGGTGAGAGGTATCTTATTGCTGTTTCTATTTCGATGCTTGATATGGGTCTGTTAAGTTGGTTTAACTCATCTTGATTTAGTTTGGGCATCTCAATATTTGCTAGAAATTCATCCATTTCTTCCAGATTCTCAAGCTTATTAGCATAAAATTTGATAAGTATTCAATAATGTGCTGAATCTTGTTTTTTTTTTTGTTTTGTTTTGTTTTTTGTTACTTTTTCCCTGTGGTAATGTTTCCATTCTCATCTCTGAGTTTGTTTATTTGGGTGTGTTCTCTTCTTTTTCTAATAAAATTTGGTAAGGGTTTGTCAATTTTGTTATTTTTTTCAAAGAGCCAGCTTTTTGTTTTTTTCTTTCTATGTTTGTTTGGACTCTAATTCATTTAATTTTGATTTAATTTTAATTATTTGTTTCCATCTACTGGATTGGGGTTTAGCTTGTTGATCTTTTTCAAGAAGCTTCCAGTGCCTTGTTAAATTGTTGATTTCAGATCTCTCCAATTTGTTGATGTAGGAACTCATTGCTATAAACTTGCCTCTGAGGGCTGGGAAGGTGGCTCAGTGGTAGAGCGCTTGCCTTGCATGCATGAGGCCCTGGGTTCGATTCCCCAGCACCACATAAGCAAAAAATAATAATAATAATAAAATAAACTTGCCTCTGAGTACTGCCTTTTTGGGGGGGGTCCAGTTGTGGGGTCTAAACTCTGGGCCTGGGTGCTGTCCCTCAGCTCTTCAGCTCAAGGCTAGCTCTCTACCACTTGAGCCACAGCACCACTTCAGGCTTTTTGCTTTTTGCTTATGTGGTGCTGAGGAATCGAATCCAGGGCTTCATGCATGCAAGGCAAGCGCTCTACCACTGAGCTACCTTCCCAGTCCCTGAGTACTTCCTTTGCTGTGTGCCAGAGGACCTGGTGATATGTATGTTCATTTTTGTTAAATATCATGAACATTTGAATTTCCTTTCTAATCTCTTCCATGACCCACTGGTGGTTCAACAATATTATGTTCAGCCTCCATGTGTTACAGGATTTTCTTTGGTGGTTTTTGGTGTTGAGTTCTAATTTTATTCCCTTTTGGTCTGAGAGAAAGCAGAGCATAATTTCAGTGTTTCTGAATTTGGACAAATTTGCTTTGTGACCTAAAATGTCATCTATTTTGGAGAATGTTCCATATGCTGCTGAGAAAAATATATATTCTGATAATGTTGAGTGAAATACTCTGTAGATGTCTGTTAAGTTTAGTCCATACAGTTGTTTAGGTATGAGTTTTCTGTGTTGAGTTTTTGCCAGGTTGACCATCCAGAGGGGATAGTGGTGTGTTAAAGTCCCCAACAATTAATGTCTTTGGATCTATGTGTGATTTTAGGGAAAGTAATGTTTCTTGGATAAATTTGGATGCTCTGTTGTTCGGTGAATAGATATTTAGAATTGTAATATCCTCCTGAAGGAGAGAACCCTTAATTAGTGTTAATGACCTTCTTTATCTCTTCTCGATAATTTTAATTTGAAGTCTATTTTTTGTATGTTTTTTAATTGTAAAAATATTTCATAGAGGGGTTACAGTTACATGAGCAAGGTAATGAGTATATTTCCTATTGAGCATTGTTGCCTATTTTATCTGATATTAGGATTGCATCTCCCACTGTTTTGGGGGAATGTTTGATTGTTAGATTTTATTCCAGCCTTTCACTTTCAGAATATATTTGTTTTTGTGGGCAAAATGTGTCTCTTCTAAGCAGCAGATAGAAGGATCTTTCTTTTTGATACAACTACACGGACTATGTCGCTCAATTGGAGAGTTAAGTCCATTAATATTGAGAGTCAGGACTGAGAGGTGTTTGGTAGTTCCTGTCATGTTATCCACCTACTTGGGATTTGTGCCAACTGGATTTTTCCAGTGCTTCTTGGATTCTCTGTTTGGGGGCTGTTTCTTGGCCTTTATTGTGTTCTTGTTGGTTTTCTATGTATAGGACATCTTTCAGTACCTTTTGTAGGGCTGGTTTGGAGGAGATATATTATTTTTATTTGATCTTCCATTATGAAGGAGAGTTTTGTTAGGTACAGTATTCTTGGTTGATAATTGTTTGTCTTTAGGGTGTGGCATACATCATTCTAGGCTCTTCTTGCTATAATTGTCTCTGCTGAAAAACCTGAAGTTATTCTGATTAGTTTCCCTTTATAGGTGATTGATCTTTTCTTCTTGACAGCTTTAAGGATAGTTTCCTTGGTCTGAATTGATCCTGTGTGGATTACTATGTGAGGGTGGGATGTCCTGTCCTGGTCTGGTCTATTTGGGGTTTTAAAGGATCATTGCATGTGAATAGGCCTATCTTTTTGCATGTTTGGGGAGTTCCCTGCTAGGATCCTGTTAAATAAATTTCCTAGACCATTAACTTCTGTCTCTAGGTGCTCCTCAGATTATCCTCACATTATCCTCAGATTAGGCCTTCTGATGGTGTCTTCTAAATGTTGAATAGATCTATCATATTTCTTGGATTTGTCTTGTATCGTTGTATGTTCTTTCTCTATGTTATCTAGGCTGTCTTCAGTCCCAGAGATTTGATCTTCTGCATGGTCTAACCTACTTTCTACTTTTTAAAATTTCTTTTCCTTCTAATTGGTCAGATTTGATGGCTTCAAATTCTTTCTTGGAGCTTTGTTTTGAGTATTGTGTGGAGTTCTTTACTTCCTTAATTTGGTTTTCAGTGTTCATTCTCAAGTCCCTTAGTTGATTGGTTATGGTTTCATTGGACTCCCTTTCCTTCTGTTAGGCTTTATTCAGCGTTCCCTTTGTGGCCTCCCTGGATTCCTCCAGCTTTCTGTTTGTAGATTCTGTGAATTCCTCTATTAATCTTTGTCTATTCTCATCCCTTTCATGTAATTCCTCTATTAATCTTAGATTAGCCTCATCACACTCACGATATTCCTGTATTAATCTTTGGTTGGCCTCATCATGCTCATGAATTTCACTATCCCACTCACACATTTCCCTATTACATTCACAGTGAGACTTTTGCAGGCTTTCAAACTTTTCACTGAATATGTTTACCAGTAGTGTTTGTAGAGCATAATGGGTTATTCATTGACTGCTCTGTTATCTGATTGTCTTAAGTAGGAGTTGAAATACATGGAGTTGCCATTTTTCTTGTGTTTCTGATTGTTCTGTGCATTTGGTATGATAGCCAAGCCGATTCTGAGCTAAAACACTATTTTAAGGCAAGCATCAACCAAAGCCCTGTAGTTGCACAGATTGTTTGAACCAGGAAAATGGGTACAGATACAATCTAGTTCAACAGATACAATCTAGTTCAACAGCAAACAGCTAGAGATCAATGGACTAAGAAAAATCAAAGAAGTGGTCAGGAGACCAGAAATAAATAGGTTTAGGGATAATTGAGGAGAACATAAGATTGGAGGAACATAGGGAGGGAAAGTGAGAGAGCGATTCAGAGAAAGAGCAAGGATAGAAGGAAAGGAGAAAAGAGATGAAGTAAAAGGAAAAATAAAAAATAAAAATATTTAAAATGAAACAAAAAAATTATATAAATATAAAGAAATAATTCTACAATTAATGGAGTTAATGCTGGGAGTTTGTGAATTGATTAATCCATATCTGAATTAAGCGTGCCCACAATGAAGGATAAGGTCTAATTATCAAAGATAGATATATATCTGAGCATGAACAGAACACCAATTAAGTAATGCAAAACAAAAAACATAAAAACAAAAAGGACCAAAAGGGAAAGGAGTATAAAGAGAATATAAAAAATAACAAAAAAGAAGCAACAACAAATGAAAACAAAACCAAAAAAACAAACCTAAAATAAAAATGAAAAAAATAGAAAACAGGTTAAAAATATTAATTAGAAAAAAGTTCTTTGAATTTTTTTTTCAGGAGATGGGGTCAATATTGTGTTTCCCCTGTGTCCATAACCAGTCTCTTGGTTGTGAAGTCTCTGGTTTGCTTGTGTTTGGTTGTCCTGTGGCTTGGTTGGTTTCTTAAATCAGTTTGTTTGAGGAAGCTCTGCCTTACCAGGTTGTTTATGTCCCCCCTTCCAGGCTAGTTCAGTGGAAGGGTGATCTACTTTGAGTATCACAAAAGAGTGAGGTGGCTGTTTTCTCTAGCTTGGAGTTGCTGTAAGAGGTTCTAGGTTGTCAGTAGGGCTGTGACCTGTCAGCAATTAGTAGCTTTACCCTGATGGACTAGCTCCTGAGAGAATCAATCAGCCCAACCTGACACCAATCTCAGGATTTACAAGTAACAAGTTTCCAATTGCACTAGGGCTGGAGTTACTTCCTGTGCAGCAGCTGGGTAGGGTAGCCTCTGGCTCTGTTTACCCATTAAGGAGAGTCTGCTCCACCCATGCAGAGCTACTTCTGCTTTGGAAGGGCAACTCTCCCCAGGGGTGGAGCTGAGCCCTGCCACAGTTCAGATCCTTTTGATCTGTTGAATGGCTCCTATTGTCTTCTTTCCAAGACTGAGTTATGCTGGTTGCTCTAGCTGTATTAAAGATGGAGTTTTTCTTGGTGGTGGGGGAGGGGCTACCTTCCCACCTGTGCTCCATGAGAAGGAGTGAGGATGTCTTGGGCATTCTCACAGCCTTCCTTTGGTTTCCGGGCCATCCACGTCCACAGTCTGCAGCTGTCTGTGGTCAGCCGGATGAAGATTTTTGCTCCTTGTCAGTTCTTGCTGGCAGTGAGTAGAATCCTCTTCTGCACCACCTCTGGCGGTTCTCTCTGTTACTATGGCAGCTGCTGCCGCTGCAAACTAGGGGTGCTCAAATCTGTGTCCTTACCTAAGCTGCCTGAGTTTTTCCTCTCTGGCCAAACTCTCTGTACTATGATAACACACTTGGTGTGACTCTCTAGCCTTAGATTTTCCACTGAAATACTAATATTGGTTTCTACAGGAGAGCTTGCTTAGCCCCCAGCCTCTCCTCCACTATCTTCCTCTCCCTTGGCTGGTTTTATTGATAAATAAATAGGGGCTTGCTAAAACACAGCTGTGACACTCATCAAGGTATTGTCTATGTCCACTTTCACATAAGGCAGCTGAGAAGCTACAAAAGAGACCACTCAGCCCAACAAGTCTAAAATATTTATGTCTAGCTCTTTACAGAACATTGACTAATTGTGTGTGTGTGTGTGTGTGTGTGTGTGTGTGTGTGTGTGTGTGTGTGTGTGTGTGTGTGTGTGCATATGAACCAGTACTTTGGCTTGAATTCAGGGCCTGGACACTGTTCTTTTGCTTTTTTGCTCAAAGCTCATGCTCTATCACTGTAGCTGGAGTTACACCTCTACTTCTAGCTTTTTGGTGTTTAAGTAGAGATAAGAGACTCGTAGACTTTTCTCCTTAGGATGGCTTTGAACCTTGATCCTTAGGTCTCAAGCCTCATAAATAGCCATGGGGGCCCTGCCAACTTTTTTTTTTTTCTTGAGGCAATCTTGGTTTGACTTGCTACTTGCTATTGCTTAGTGTATAGATGGCAATGAATAGAAAACTGAGAGCAATGCAAATGATTGTTGTCTGATAGGAATACAAAATCAAGCTATTTGAGAAAGATCCAAAAGAAGCAATAATCTCAAGAGTTTCATTACATTATAGGATGCCAGCAAAGTTTTGTATAAAAATTATTCAAATCATTCAAGCTTACTTTTTTCATGCACTACAAATACTTTACTCCAATTTTCCTCTAAAATTCTCACCATTTTGTTTTGATTTCCTCAGTTCAATAAATCTGTCATGTATTCACTTTAAAATAAAAGATGATTAATATCTAATTTTGCCTTCCAATGAAACATTGATCAAATTTCTATGGTGTACTTATAGTTATATAAGGTAAAACTGCATCTGAGACACAATTCACAACTATTATCATTGACAAACAGTAAAGTTTGATACGAACCAGTTTTGGAGTAATTATTGGAAAAAAACTTTATACATACTCATGGCTTATAGGACTGTACCTCAGCAAAACCATCCTAAAGAATAGTTTTTATTTAACTGCTGCTAAGTTAAATTAGAAAGATGATTTTCCTTCTAGCTATAATCTCTAGAAAATCTCTAGAAAAGCCTACACACATGTCTAAGAATTTCATATCAGAATTCTTACTACTATCAAACACACACCTGGAGTAAAACATTTCTATCAAAACACACCAGAAAAATAAATAAAATAACCTGGGCATGGTGGCATAACCCTGAAATTCTAGCTACTTAAGAGGTAGAGATCAGGGTTCCAGGCCAGCCAGGCCATAACACTTCATGATATTCTATCTCAACCAGTGGTTGGCCCTTCACCCTTCCCTGACAGAGTGAAGGGTCCTGACAGGTCCTCCCAAATAGGAGGACCACAAACAACAGAGGCCAGCTAAGGCATAGAGCAAGAAACTATCCCCAAAATAACCAATGTACAAAGGAGCTACTGATGAGGCTCAAATGGCATAGCACCTGCCTAAAAAGTTAGAGGCTCTGAATTTAATCCTTACGACCAACAAACAAATGAGTGAATGAATGAATGATTGAAAGGATGAATGAATAAATAAATGTATCATAGTTACCTATCATAAAATAGTTATCTATAATAAGTTAGGATAATCCCAGAAGATAGTTTTGAGTTTAAAATGCAAGTTGAGAAAAAATACAAACACAATGATTGCATTCATATGAAGTTAAAAAGTATGCAAAATTACAATAAATTAGGAACACAAATGTATGATGAAATTATAGAGGAAGGCATGTATCTCATACAAAATTCAAGCTAGTGTCTAGTGCTGGAGTACAAAGAAAGAGAAAAACTTAGGAGAGGTCTAGCTTAGAAGATAATAGGCATATCTTTCTTGAACTAAATAATTAAAGAGTTGAATTTCTACCTAACATTCAAATCTTACAATATTCTTTTAAAAATCCTCAACATTTAGCAAAAATAAATTTAACAAAACAGTCTAGTAACAACCAAGATAGACTAAAACTATAAGGAAGTTAATGGGGCAGGAGATACTTCATAGTCATTCAAGATGTTGTAGGTTGCAAATGAATGATATAAAAAAAAACAAGTTTAAGCAAATAATGGAATGTATTAGCTCAAATAGATGTAATGACTAGGACTCTTGCCATAGCTTGATAAGAAGAGATGGTAGAGAAGAATGTGATCACATAATATCTCCAAATGCTGAGTTGTGCTTTCTCTGTGTAGAGCCCATTATGAGGTTATTTTCTATCTTGGGTTGATAGAATGGCTACTGGACTCTATTATATTGTTTTCTCATCTTCACTGGGTCCCATTGGCTCAATTTGCCTTGACCAGTCATTAATTGGGGGTATGCAATATTCCAATTAGCTAGAATAAAATTTGGATGTTCACTCCTTGAGCTACAGTTGATGATTTTATTCAAACAGTATAACCAGGAGTAGAGAAAAGAAGAGCTGACTGCCAGAAGTTGAGTGTGTTTTTCCAAAAAAAAAATCAAACTAATCAAAATTACTATATAATGTAAATGATAGCCAGACAGCCTAATCCAGTTTACAGGAAAGCAGGAGCAATGGTCTAAAAGCTAAATATCTCTCTGCTTGGATCCCTAGGTGGCAGAGCCTGAAACAAGGCTTTCATGCTTTTGACTCATTGAGGACCTCCAGTGGGTAAAGATAATAAAATGGGAGACAGTCACCATTAAATGTGCCAGGTTGCTCTGTCTTTAAGGACCATCCACTGAAGCCTGTTATAAACTGCCTCCATGGCCCCCAGACAGGGGAACCACCACAGATTGCACAGGAGGATAGTGCTAAGCAGAAAAACCCTGAAATGGGAGTCAAGAGGGGGACTAGCACATGGTAAGGTGAGATGCAGCTGGTTTATCTGTGTGAAGACATTTGTATCTCAGGCAGAGCTGACTGCTGCAACACCAGCTGGATGGAAAAGAAGGTGAGACACAGTGGATCTGATGTTCTGCTCTGGGTACTGAAGGTTATGGATGAAGATCCAGAATGAGTTCTTGTTCCCCATGATGTCCCTCCATCATGCTGTCAGCCATGTTTCACAATTGTATCAGTGATTCAAGAGGGCTTCTATCCAATAGGATTTCCCTCTCTCCTTCCGAGGCTCTAGGTGTCCACGGAGCCAGCAGATTCCCTTCACATACTGAATGGACTCAGCACTGTCTGGCTTATCACCAAAACAGGTGGAAAGAGACTTCTCAAGGTGTATCACTTATATGTAGCACCTGCTCAAGGTATTTCACTTGTGACATGAACTGCAGCACTCATACAATTCCTGAGGCAAGTTTCAGTCTATAATCAATATCAAGTCAAGGTACCTCTGAGGTCCCCACTTTGCCCTAAGCCCAGCAAAATAGAGAAGACGGAAACTAAAGTTGCCTAGGGAAATGATTAAAAATAATTTCAGGCATTGGAGACAATTTGAAAGGAGGATCTAGAGGCTTCCAGCAAGCACAACTTTGCAGATGATCAGGAGAACTGCACTCCAGGGAGAGGACTGTTTTCTGGTTGTTGATCCAAGGTTAACATTTCCTGTCGTGCTCTGCATGGCTCTGATGCAGAATTGGTTTATAGGAGGTCAGCAGTGCCTCATGAAAAAAAGCCCATTTGAAGAAAATCAATCTGAAACATTAAAGTAGAAATAATTCCATGCTTAGCTACAGAAAAATACAGGAACACATTTCATTGATGAAAAGCTTTTAAAAATAATATAGACCTTCATTCCTAATCCATAAAATGAGGGGTTGGATTAGATGATCTTGAAAGCTTTTAAAAATAATATAGACCTTCATTCCTAATCCATAAAATGAGGGGTTGGATTAGATGATCTTGAAGGTCATTTTTTTTCCCTTTGCCAGGAACTTTAAAAGTCCCATTGCTGTAGATTTTAAAAAGGAGTTTGGGGTTGGGGATTTGTTTATGTCTCTCTCTCATTTTATTTTGTTCTATGCCATTCCACCTTTTCAGTCTGTGTTAATAATTCCAGTACATATGGGTCCCAGTGTTATGGTGAACCATGGAAATCCCTTTGGTAAGCATATATAACCAAGATCCCTTTCATTTCCAATACTATGAGTCTAATAATGCTTGTGCTTACTTTTCCCATCTGAAAAATATAAGCAATAATTTCTGCAGGTCTCCTTACTCAACTGCTGAATCTTAGGTATTTGGAAGGATCTGATATAAATAACAGCAATGGAAAGACACTCAGATGCACTGCACTCAGAGTTCTTCCCCAGACAATAACAAGCTGGGATACCCAAGTGTCCCAGTTTTCATCTTTACTGACTTTCCTTCCCCACAAGCATACCTTCTAACTCTGCTATTCTTCCTCAAGGTACCATCACAGAATTGATTTATCACATGTCTTTCTTGCACTCAGGCTCCTAGATCAGGTACAAAGACATCTGGTATATCTAATGTTGTTTCTGCCTAAGTCTACTTAGGTCCCTCCAAGAGGCCCAGCAGACTTTGTACACACACAAAGAACGAAGAACATGACAGCCTGGCCCCTTACCAGATAGCTTCTTTCCATTGCAGAGCCAGTGACTAAAGAAGAGGCTACTGAGGATAAGCATGAATGCCTGGCCAGGTTCCTTCTCCTGTCAGTCTCCCTCCCTACAGTGCTGGTACTCAGGCATCTGAACTCTTTGTATCACAGAGATTTATGTGCAGCCCCTATATTTTTCTCTCTTACTTTCCTTCTCATTTGATTCTTTTTTGCTTCTTCCATCAAGTATCTCTTCTATTCTGGGAAAGCTTAGTATTATTCTATATTCTAGAGCATAGACCGTATATGTCTAAACAGAGGGAAAGGAAGTTCATGCATTCGTTGTTCAGTTCATTGTGGTGGTCTGGAAGAGATAGAATCTTATCATTCATAGAAATCCTAGGCTTGTGAGACTTATTGGTCTTTGTTAAACATATAGTTTGGGGGCTTCACAAAATGTACAGTAAGTACCTTTTCTTCTAACCTCCTCAAGTGAGAAATTCAGTCTTGAATGTGACTGTGCACCAGATGTATAGAATGCTCAGCTAAGTCCTGGTGAATCCACCTGGCCTGGATAAGCCAGTGAAGGTGAGGGGCCAGGGAGGAATCGTTTCCTACATAGGCCCTGGGTGAGTGGGAGCCTGTTGTGAAGGACAAACCAAGGTGAAGTCAGCCTCTATATGCACCTGTCCACTATGCACATGTTCATAAATTGTCATTTAATAATGTAATTATCCATAACTTCAATGCAGTTTGATTTTTAAGAATAACTGATCAGAAAGTAACTGATAAGCTATTAAACAGAGAAAGAAATGAGGAGTCAAAGAGATTACATATTTTACTCTCCTTGGAAGAACAAGGATTTCTACCAAGGTCTTTGTGATTGTAAATGTCACGTGCTTTTTTTTTTTTTTAAAAAAACAAAACAAAACAACAGGGGCCAGGTACTCTTTACCTATTTTCTTTCCCTCATGTGATCCAGATAACACTTTAAGATGGATACTAGCATCTTAGATTTTTCAGATAAGGAAATGCCAGCTCACAGAAGTTAATTACCTTGCCCAAGTTCACACTGCTATGACCTGGCTGGGGGTATTCACACTCACTCTTACTCCAGATTCCACATTTGCAGTTACTCCACCCAATCACCAATGAATGTACTTAGTCCCTAACAAGGATGGCATGAAGTGCTGAATTCCTTAAGTGTGGACCAGGTTGCCTTTGGCCTTCTGTAGACAAGATTTCTCCAATATTCTGTTCAGCTTTCATCAATATGTACTTAAGCCCCAGAAAATTCCTCCACACGTCTGTGACCTGCTGTTTCCAAGACAGGCACCATTTGTTCAGTACCCATCACCTTCAGCCTAGCTATCCTCCATGTGGGGCAGCTGCACCATTAGCAGACCAGATGGTAGGAGCTGCACCCACTTATCTGTAAAGGATGCACAGGGAGGGAATGCCTGCAAAAAGGCAGTAGCCTTGCTGCCTTGCAGCACCACCCAGTTTGGAAGCTGAAGCAGAGGGCCAGAGTCCTGCAGGCTGCAGGCCCAGCCAACCTCAGCAGCAGAAGCCAATTGCCTGGGGACAAATCTGTTTACTTTTGTGCACAGGAAGTGTTAAGCAGTTTTGCAGTTATACTGCCTACCTTCCAGCAAAAAAGGCTTAAGCAACACCCTTGCTGGAGAGTAGGAAAATATCTCTGGAGAGAGAACTCACCAAAAGGCAACAGCAAAAACAAAAGTTAACAAATTTCTCCCTAACCTGATCCACTAGGATTTCAGCTATAGGAAATTCTTATTATGGCATGCACGCGTGCAAGCTCGCGTGCATACACACACACACACACACACACACACACACACACACACACACACACACACCAATTGTTGAGCTTACCCTAGAGCTTATCTAATTATTTTTCAAGAACTAAGTTGGCAAGCCCTAAGCACATGGCTGGGAAGGAATGTGGGGAAGGAGAAAGCCAACCTTATGGGCTTTCTCATGACAGTCACTGTGGAGATCTACAGAAGGCTGGATGGTACAGCTCTGATAAAAATGGAGTGACTGAGAAGCTCAGGTACTCAGGACTAGGAAGAGGAAGCCAGTAAACCAGGGCTTTTGAATCACACCCTGAAACTTCTCTAGAGGGTAGAACATCCAGCTGCTGATATGGGCTGCCTGCCATCACTCCTAAGGGGGACTGGATTTGGCACAGCATTCCATCCAAAAGGAAGCTGCCTCTGGAATATGAAAGCAACAAGTGCCAGCCCAACAGAAAGGAACACACAGTGGCAATACTGAAACCTATCATGCTGGGAGTGGGGGGGGAGAGGGAGAGAGAGAGAGAGAAAGACAGAGAGAGAGAGAGAGAGAGAGAGAGAGAGAGAGAGAGAGAGAGAGAGAGAGAGAGAGAGAGAGAGAGAGAGAGAGAGAGAGAGAGAGAGAGAGAGAGAGAGAGAACGAGGCCATGAGCCCAAGGACTGAGTCACTGAGGAGGCTCAGTGCTATAGGCCAAGGTGCTGGACTTCTTACTGTATGAGGAAAGCAATGTGTTCTAGGACAGGCAGTGTTTGGCAATCAGGGTGAAGCTTGTATTTATGGAAGGTTTCTTGTCCCTGGGAGAAACAGTTGTTGCTCTCAGATGTAGACAAGTTTGATTGATAGCAAAAGAGGACTGAAAAAACAAGGGATGAGAATATGAAAAAGTACTGCCTGGAATCAGAAGATTAACATCCAAGCAGTCTGTATTCCACAGTGATGCCCTGTGTTTTGTTTTTATTTTGTTTTGTTTTGTTTCCCCCCATATCAACAGTATTGAAGGTTGTGATGTCCCAGAAATAGATAAAGCCCTGTGACCTTGAAAAGAAGAGAAGTGCTAAAAGTCTAGGTCAGTAAGAAGCCCAACACTCCTCACCCTTGATGCAGACCAGCATCTGGTAAGGCTGATCCTCAGACTCCCTAAGAACAGCCCCATTCATGTGTCTGGGCTCTGGTCCTTGAGCTGAGACAATTCAGAGCTCTTAGTACTGCCAGGGCTTCAGGTAAAGGTAGTTGTGATTGTTTCAACCAATCAAGACCAAGCAATTATGTATAATAAATCAAAGTTCTATCAGTTTCCACCTGATAGATAGTCCTGGGGAGGTCCCTAAGAGTCTAGCAACCATGCTGTGAGAAGCTCAATCTCATGTAAATGCCGTATGTGGTATTACATGTCTTCAAGTAATGCTCACCTCAGGGGAAGACATAGAAATGACTGAGAACCTTGCTGACTTTACAGCTTCCAGCTGCTTAGGTAAGCTCATCTGAGGCCAAAGACATCATTGAGCAGAAATTAGATATTCCCACTGTGTACTTTCCTGAGCTTCCAGCCCCCAGACTCAGTGAACCTAAAAAAACTATTGTTTTATATCATTAAGTTGGGGATAGCTTGTTATGCACCACTAGCAACTGGAACAATGCTTAGATCGAAGTACAGACTAATGCCAACATACTCACCTTCCAACAGTGCCTGTCCCATGGCAGATAACATAAGTCATGTATTCTAAGATGCAGAGGGAAACTAATTAGACAGGAGAACATGGCCTGGAAATTGAGGATGAGAATGTTAATGATCTCACGAATACTTCATTAGGTCACTGTCTAAGTGACCTGAAGTACCATTATTTCAATTCACCAAAATCAATTTGGTCTTAAGAAAACACTGGGAGCTAGGCACTGTGCTTACTGCTAATAAAAATAAATAAATAAATAAACAAATAAACAAATATTTCCAGTAACTGTTTATATTTAAGAGAAAATATAGATGTATAAAGTCACACTGTCAACATACTATATTAATATCCATACAGAGAAGTGAGAGCGGGAAACAGAAGGTAATGTGGGTGGGCTCTTGCAGGGAGTTAAATCAATCAGCTGAAAAAAACACAAGTGGCCCTCAATGTAGAGGAAAGTGCACATGAAATGCTTGGAAAGACCAAGTCATTTAATATATACAAGGTCCCACAGATCTTTAGTTCTGTATTGGGGACAAGAGAGGGTGACAACGGGGAACTACCAAGCTACAATGCTCAGGAGCTTGGGTTTTAAAATTTGGAAGTAATATGCTAAATTATGTCAGATAAATCACTGCTGTGATTGCCTTAGTGGCATAACAGGAGAGCAAAGAAGAGAGATGAAAACACATTGGGTAATTATTTCAACCACTTATTGGATGGGGGACAACCAAAAATTAAATTCAGAAAGTAGTAGCTGATATGTGGAGGAGGTAGAGCCTCCAGAGTATTGTGGAGCAGAACTCTCAAGATTTTATAATCACCAAATTCAGGCTGGAGGTTAAAGAAGAGCCATGGATTATTAGCTTGAGGTGCCTGTGAGATACATAAGAAAAAAGTGCTCAGCTGAGTTCAACGACTGAATCTGAAGAGAAAGGAATTGAGATGTGGAAATGTATGTAAAAACCATAAATATAGATTAAAACAATCTCCCAAGGAAAGAACTTGTGGAGTAAGATCAAAAAGGAAACAATGAATTCAAAACTGAGGGAAACTCAAGTATTCTTCAGAAATAGAAAATATAAATAAATTATAGTTGTACAATGGAATATATGCCAATGAAAGTGAATATTACAACCAATTACAGCAACAGATAACTGACTAACAAAGCCAAGAGAAAAGGCATGTATTGGATGAATACAGAATTTATAACAAAGCTTATAACTATACCAATTATTAAGATATGCATATGTGTAGACAAAACTTCAATGAATAGTAAAAAATGGCAAAGACAAAACTGGGAATATTAGAGCCCTGAGGTGTGTAGGAGAGGGGTATAACTGGGGATAGGTACACAGGGGCTCCAATGGCACTGAGAATAATTATGTTATCTAAACAGGTGAGACCTCAGTCATTCTTATTCATAGTAGCAGACTACATATATTATTTTTGAAGATTTGACACATTTCATAATATGTTTAAATGAACCATGACATGACTAAAAATTGAGGAAGTCAAGACAGAACATGTAAATTAATCTTTCAAATAGCTTGACTGAGAAAAATAAGCAAGACTAGACAGAGTTTAGGTTCAGATTTATGAAACTGAGAATGTTGATTTTAGTGTAATAGTAGTTGGAGTAATTTCATGAACTGAAGTGACTCAGCATAGAGGAAAGACAGATAGTATGTGGTTCAAAGACCCTGGAGAGTATAAAAAGGGAGCCATATCTTAGTGGTTAAATTGTTTTTTTCTCTCTGTCTTTGTCTCTGTCTCTCTTTCTCTGTCTCTGTCTCTGTCTCTCTCTCATACATACACATACACACATACACACACACACACACACACACACACACACACACACACACACGCACACACACAAGTTTGAAATTGCTATCCATTCTGGGTAATGTTATGAAACCTAGTTTGCCCCACTTTAACCTGCCTGAAGAAAACTGTCCTTTTATGTAGACTATTCACCCCACATGCATTACTTGCCCAGTCACCATTTAGTTGCTGTCTTGCTTGTCAGATGGGTCAATTCAGTGCTTGTGTTCAAGGGGTCCTGATGTAGTAGCTCATAATGCTACAACACAAATCTACATTATTCACACATTGTGAATCTCATACTATCCCAGAAACAAGGATGAGTACAGTACAAAAAATATAATATATATATATATATATATATATATATATATATACACAAATACACATATATATATACAGAGAGAGACTACATTCACTCAACTTTTGTTATAGTTGATTATTACATTGTTTGATTTTATTATTTGTGTTCATCTCCTACTCAATTTTTTAACTTAAGCTTAACTACTTTATCATGAGTATCTGTTTATAGGAATAAGCATGATATATCTAGGTTTGGTATATCCAGAGTTTAAGCATCCATGTAGTCTTGGAAAAGACAGGACCATACTAATCATCTTGCTGCAATGACTTGGAGTGTCACTTTCACATTTTTACTTCTTTATGCCATTTTTCTATCGTCTACTCTGACCTGCTCAGACATGACATTTATTTGGTATAGGGACTTTTGTTATAGGGACTTTTCTACCTCAGTTGCAGAACAGCTATTTTGTATTCCCTGACTATTTCTAAAGTTATTGGTAATTTTATTTTCTTGATCTCATTTGCTGTTCTCTCTTGAGCTTTTTGTTTCTTTAATTTCTCATATTCTGAGAAATATAGGGTATTAGATAGTTGTCCATGCTCAATTTTCAACCTATTTGTTGCCTAGGTTCAAACTACCAATACCCTCAATGTGATTACCTTAAAACTGGTATCCCAATATTACTATTTGTATTTTTTGAAATATCATAAGCTAATTAGAAGGTAAACCATGGAAAAATAGATTAGAAGACAAAAGATGGGAAAATGATAATTATCTTCATGGTGAAAAGAACACATGGGGATATTGTGGTTTGGGTATGGTGGCAGAAATAATCAACCCCATGGGACTGATTCATCCACATATCACAACCAGGAACAGCAACTCTAAACAAAGGAACTGAAGGAACTGAAGGATGAACCACAGCACACAGATTTTGAAAGAGGACAAAAAGAGAAGCTGTTTTTCTGTTCTGAAGGTCAAAGGGAAGGGCATGAAACAAAACAACTCTAGGCACTAAAGATGAAGATGGAATCCTGGAAATAAGAAAGCCAGGGAGGGAACCATAAATTCTGTCTATATGTCCCCATTGTCCTGACCAGCCCTTGATCAATGCATGAATCACAATTTTCAAACCTCTTTCAGCTAGGGCTAAAATATTTTATCTGAATTTTGAGCAGGTACCCACTAAAATAACAAAGAGCTGAATTCTGAATCTAATCAAAATAGATTTTTGCTAAAACAAAACATCAGTAATCCTTTAAAAAAATATAACCGAATTTAAACTTGCCACAGCATAATATTCATATTGTCCAAAATAGTCAAGAATTACTCCATCTAAAAAGAACCAAAACGTGCTTCGTCTCAAGGGAAAAGACAAGCAACCCCATTGACTCTGAGATGACATTCACAGACATTTCACACAAGGGATTTTACGTAGTGTTAACATGTATCCAATGAAGTGGAAGAAAATTTATTTATAATGCCTCAAGAAACATAGAGTCTTAAGGAAGATAAAACAAAATGTTAGAGAGCCAGGCATGGTGACTCATGCCTGTATCTTTTTACACTGCTAATGATAATGTAAGATATTTAAATGTTTTGTTCCATGGCTTTCTGAGAAATATTCAGATGACCCAGCCATTTCACTCAGGTATTTACTCAAGATAAACAAAAACATATGTTCACTCAAGTGGTTGCACACAACTATTTCTTTTATGACAATCTAAAGCTAGAAATAACCCAAAAGTTCACCAGCAGATGCCCAACAGACAATATGTGGTTTGTCCTACAATGAGATACTACTCATTGATTTTAAAAAAATGAATGAGGATGAATCTCAAAGACCTGGTTTTGAGTGAAAAAAAAGTCAAGAAAAACATTAATATAAAATAGTAAATACTACAATTCTTACAGGATATTCTGGAATACATGGGACAAGAAATCTTGCAGTGATTCCACGTAGTTGGGAAGGAAGAGAATTTAAGTCACAAGAAAGTCTTGTAAAATTGTTTGTGGATGATATAAGCATTCCCCTTCTACATTATGATAATGATTTTACTTTGTGTCCCATTTTTCACTACTTAGCAAATTTTACCTTTTACATGAATAAGTTGGTGTCACATGAAATGCCCTAATCAAGTTAATTACTAAAAATGAATGGGGATCAGTTGGAAAAGGAAAGAAAGAAGAGAGGAGTCAGATAACATGGGAACCATATGAAGTCCAAGACTGAAGACAAACTTAGCCTCCTCTTAAGATTATTGATGGTTGACATTCAATCTGAGGCTATTTGAGTTCTCTGCAATAGTACCTCTGTCTACCTTCTCCAAAACTCCAGTAAAAATACATCAATCTGTGAGTGATTTGCTATAAAAATTATTGACATGTGGCTTGATGCAGAAAGAAATAAGAAAAATGTGCAAGCAGCAATAAATGAGCCATAAATTCTATGATTTCAGCAAAAATTAGAACTTACCTAAAAGGCCACTAGCTAAATATAATGTCCTCTAAATGGGAAGAAATCACAATGGAGTAATTGCCTTATCTTAAGATTTGGGGATTTGAAACAATTGTATCCAGATCTTAAGGGGCAGCTAATAATGTGGATTGTATCTATAAGAACTGTGAGCAGTCTATCTATACATTTGACTGTGTAAATTCTGCATTTTATAGTAGAAATCCTCAACTGGGAAAACAAATTTTAACCTAGCTCAAATAAGTCATTATCTCTATGATGTAGTCAAAGCAAACCTATTTTTAAGATTGCTCTAATAAACTCTGAACTAGTCTCTGAGCTACAGAGAAATGACTGAATGGTCCTCATTTTTGCCCAAATATTACCTTCTGCTGTAGCCATACAGATTCCTTCTTTTTCTCGAATAACACTCTCCAAGGTAAGCTTGGCTGGAATCTTGTCACTTCCTAAAGAGAAGCTGGTCTGACACAAATCTACTGGGCAGAGGAAAGACTCTTGCAGTATAAATAGAAAACTCTTCCCTGCACAGCAATGTTACCTGTTCTCTATTAAGTGATTCTTGATGCTTTACTCTATTTTTTTTTCTTTCCTGAGTGTCACACTAATGGAAAGTCATACTTCTAAATTTGCCAGCTATACTGTGGTCCTAATAGAAACATCTCTACATGCTCAAACTACCAAAGTCCTTTCTGCGCACAAAAGGGACTGCTAGGTTACTGGATTTCCAAAAGGATAACTGAATGAACAAATTGGAATTGGTACTCAAGAACTTGCATATATTTGTTACATAGTACTAGACTGATTATTTTGATAGGAAAAGCTTGAAAGAATCTCTGACTCACACTGGCAAATAAGAATAGAGTTATATTTCTATTTTCTAGTATTTTGCAATCTGAATAGAATTCCACCTGATCAATAGGTGTTAATTTATAATCAGAAACAAAAAAAAACCTGGTGTGGTACTAAGTAATAGGGTAGCTAGAGAAAACAATTATGTATTGTGGATCACAAAAACCTAGAATAAATCATTTTGTAGGTTTTTCTTATTGTTGCTGCTGTTTTATAGTGCTGGAGACTGGAACTCAGGGTCATGATATATGCTAGGCAAGCACTCGACCCCTGAGCCATACCTCCCCCAGCCCAAAGAGGAAAGGGTTTGGGATATTTCCAAACATAAGGAAATTATAGATAGTTAAGAAGACAGATATGTTTTACCAATTTAAATATTGTACAATATTTACATATATCAGAATATTATATGATAACCTATTAATATGTAAAATTTCATGGCTTTTTGCATCAAGTAATTTTTTGTGCCAGTACTGGGGCTTGAACTCAGCATCTAGACATATTACTTGAGCTAGTGCCACAGCTCTATTTTGGACTTTTTGATAGTTAACTGGAGATAAGGAACTCAAACATTTTCCTGCTGGGCTGGTTTCAAACTTGAATCCTCAAATCTTAGCCTCCTGAGTATCTGGGTTACAGGTATGAATTATCAGTGCCTGGGTGCATCAACTGAATTTTTAATCAAAATAATTACAACATAAATGTGATAGAATGCATCAATCCTTGTCAACACTGCTATGATTTCCCCGATACTCTGCTTCATAACATCTCATGCTAGGTCTAACACCTCTCATACAGAGTAGATCAATTCTTATAAACCCATAAATTAGTGATTAATTTTTGTTTTGAGAAATGAAGATGGAAGGAAAGGAAGGGAGGAGGAAAGGAGAGAGAGAGAGAGAGAGAGAGAGAGAGAGAGAGAGAGAGAGAGAGAGAGAGAGAGAGAGAGAGAGAGAGAGAGAGAGAGAGAGAGAGAGAATTTGAGAGAGAATTTGAGGTATATGAAGATGATACATTTCCAAAGAGAACTCAGGTATTTGGTGGTAAAATGGGGTTTCAGTCTGATAGTGTGGCTCTCGACATAATTCAGGATTAAACCACTGGGATTTTTATTTTATGTTTTGTTTTATTTTTTACTTTGTGATTACACAATGACAAATCATTTGTGATCCCATAAAATAAATGCCATTCTGCCAGTATGACAGAGTTTGTAAATTACACCCCTGACTTAGGAGATATGGTAGTTTCATATCACAAGAAACTAAGAACTATCAAGCAGGAGGGCAACTCAGAAAGGAGGGTAGTTGGAATTGAAGCTCAGGTCTTCTTGCAGGGTGCTGTTAGGTTCAGCTAGACCTGTAGGACAGAGCTTTTCACATGAGAAAAAGAAATCTCTGGCCACTCCCCAAGTAAGTCCCAACTTGTGCTCTCACATCCTGTGGGCATATGTACCAAGATTTCATTTTCTATCCTCTTCTAAGATGGCCATGCTTGTTAGGTGAGAGATCTGACTTATGTTTCCCTTGTTCAAGTGAGTTTTAGGACACATGGGAAAACCTTTATATGCCTTTATGGGACAACTTACTTGTGAAAATTGGACAATGAAAATCAAATCACAAGTCAGAACAGTCAAGTGGAGGTTCTGATTTGAGGAATGACTAATAAGTGACCTTGAATTCATCACTTCAATTTTATGGATCTAAGGTTGCTCATCTATAACATGAAGGTTCATCACATTGATTTGAGCAGAAATCATTATTGGAATTCCTTTTAAGTGCCATATATAAAAAAAAACAGCACTGGAGAGGGAAGGTAAACACCTGGTCCTCATACCTGCACAGCTCAGTGTGTGCACGTTTCTCTACAGTATCATGTGAACCTACTGTAACAGACATCCTACGGTAATGAGCAGTAATGTGGTTTGCATTGAGTGAGAACATATAAAAGTGTGAGATGGATAATCTCCAAAGTCCTCACACTGAAATGTAACCTCCAAAATATTCAACAAAAAAATAAGCCAGTATTATTTACACCACAATAGAGACTGCTATCTCCTTCTTTCAGGTACTCCGTTTTGTGCAGGTGGCATTACGTCAGGTTGGGAAGTGAACTGTGATTATTCTTAATCAAGTGCTTAGGCTCCATCCCTCTGGTAATGACTACTCTGGAGGTCACACCGGTTCCATTCAGATAAACAAGATGGAAGGTGAAGTCTGTTGGGGAGCTTCCAGAACAGTTTTCTTCCCTCTTGAAATGAGAGCATCACACAAATAATTCTCTCTCACATTTGCTCTTTTGATCATTTCTTATTCTCTTTTACTGTGTTGGCCACTCTTAATTCCTGCCTTTGGCACCATCATGAACAGATAGTATCTGGTGCTGAAGGAGACATTTGGAAGTGTTAAGGGAATAACAAGTAAATTTCAGACATAGCCACCAGCTCCAGGTTGGAGCTGCTATCCCAATTTAGAAACCAGCCATAGAAAACCTAAGTCTTGGGACTGGGAATGTGGCTTAGTGGTAGAATGCTTGCTAGCATGCATGAAACCCTTGATTCAATTCCTTAGTACCACATAAACAGAAAAAAGAAAAAAAAAGCTGGAAGTGGCCCTGTGGTAGAGTGTTAGCCTTGAGCAAAAGAAGCTCAGAGACAGTGCCCAGATCCTGGATTTAAACCCCAGGACTGGCAAAAAAAAAAAAAAGAAAGAAAGAAAAGCAAACTTAAGTCTTATTGTTTAAGACATTCTTAACTAAAACATTCTGTTATTTAAGTTAGTCTCCAGTAGTTCACTCTTATAATCATACACTCAGGAGACTGAAATCTTAGGATCTTGGTTCAAAGCCAATCTGGGCAGGAAAGTCTGTGAGATTCTTTAATTAGCCTCCCAAATAAAGCCAACATTGTAGAAGGGGCTTAAGTAGTACATACAGTGCCATTCTCACGCAGAAAAAGTTAAGGAACAGCATCTAGACCCTGAGCTCAAGCCCCAGTAACAGCACACACACAAAGACATGCTATTATTTGCTGTAAAATGTGTTCTTTTTCTTTTTTGTTGGTTGTGGGCTTGAACTTTGGGGCTTGGCATTGGCACTCAGCTCTTCAGCTCAAGACTAGCACTCTACCGCTTGAGCCTCAGCACCACTTCCATAAAATGCATTCTTTTTCTTTTCTTTTCTTTTTCTAAGTTCTTTATTGTGATTAAGTGATTATATAATTTCACAATATTGTGGGATAGTGATACTTAGTGAAAGTCACAAATACTCGAGACTTCACGGGACAAATTGTCTATTGTGGTCTATAAAGTTTATGAGTTCTATTAACTTTGACAATACAGTTATTTCTTCGACATTGGGTGATATGTACAGTTCTTTCCTTTTGCTTAGTGTCAGCTGTTCCCTCTTTCCTACTCATTCCCTCCCTCCCATCACTGCCATTGAGTTGCTTAGTTTGTTTGATCAATGCATGCATTTTTTTTTTTTTTTTGGTCTGTCATGCAGCTTGAACTCTGGGCCTGGGCACTGTCCTTCAACTTTTCAGCTCAAGGCTAACACTCTACTACTTGAGCCACAGTACCACTTCCGATTTTCTGGTGGTTAATTGGAGTAAAAGTCTCATGGCCTTTCCTGCCTGGACTGGCTTTGAACAGTGATCCTCAGATCTCAGCTTCCTGAGTAGCTAGGGTTAGAGGCGTGAACCATTGGCACCTGGATGTAAAATGCATTCTTAATTCATGCAAAATATTTTTTGACACTGAACTTCCTACCCCAGGAAGAAAATAATTGTACAAAGGGCACAAAGGAAATACTGTAACTGTTTACAAGCATAACTTTAGATTCCTCTAAGCTTATTTTTATAAAACAATCCAAAAGAACCCTACTGAATCTTCTAGGAAACAAATAATTCTGCCCAAGACTGCACTAGCATCCTGATTCAATTATAACACATATACACACAGTCTCGTTGTCTGTGTGGTAAAATCTCCAAGCTCAGCTAGAAACAAGATGGAAGAGCAAGACATAGTTCTTTGTCTCTTCATCCTCCAATGTTTATTTCCCACACAAAGTCAGGGGACCTTGAAGCTGAGAGACTGTTTAAAATAATAGCATTTTGAAAGTTATACTGACAGATGCTAAATATCGTACCATTTCTCTGAAGTCCGTGTTACTCGAGAAAGTGAAAGATACACAAGTGATATGGGAAGTCTAGGGGAGGCATCCCAACCAACACCTCCAGTTACAACAATGTGAGTACACTTGTCCTAGAGAAAATAGAATGGATAGGTATAGTATATGGGCATTCAGTAGATTCACTGAGTAAAAATTTGAACAGTACTTTAAAGATAGCAGGGAACTGTTATGGAAATAAAATGTCTCTGAAGTTAGAAAAGCAGGGGATTATGAAATTTAGTGGTAGCGCATGGCATAAAATCACAAAATGTATGTGGCTGCTTGCTGCAGAGCAATGTCTTGGCAGACTAAAAATTGCTGAGGAAGCACAGCTATATTATTGACCACCTGGCAGAAAATAAAGGGCATGAGGACTCTCAGCTTTTGATGAGGTTAGAAATATTTTTACATATGACATTGAGAAAAGTTTTAGGAGGATTAAGCAAGTGCTGGTGGGAATCCTCAAAGCCTCAGTTCCACTAGCCAACCTCATGCATTTTGAGAGGCCCAAGGGATTCATCCAGTTATTTTAATTAATCTAGAAGAAAGGGATAATTGTGAAACTGCCCACAATCAGGGAAATAAACAAAGTGAGATACTTAGATTTCGGGAAGAATATTGTAAAGGAGCAAGTATTTCTCCTTCAACAGGTAAAGAGTGATCTTCTGGACAAAATTCTGGATATATCACTCCCTTTTGACTTAGAGTGAAAAGAACAAACCTGAGTCTGAGACTCATGTCTGCTATGAAATGAATAATAAAAATCTCTTTTCTCTAATCCAAGGTTCTTGTGTCTTGCATCAACACCATTGCTGGCAAGGAAACTCATTGGGTAAAAACATTTCTGACATTTCCTGGTCCTGAACAAGAGTAAAACTAAGGAAAAAAAACTTTCTAGTGAGAGGGTAAGATTGAAGGTTTGGTGGAATCTGTCTTTGCAGGATACTGGTCCTTTTCTTCCTAAACCAACATAAACAAGAAGACTATTTCCCACAGATTCCCTAACCTAGAAGCTTAGAACCCAAGCTTGCAAAACCGAGGTGTTGCATTCAGAACAGATAGAGCACATATGCTACATTGGCATATCCTCGACTCTAACTGACATTTAGGATGCTCCAACATAACAATTCCTTTCATCTAGCTTTGTCCAGCAACTATTGGTGGAAGGAATGGAGCTCCATGGCTGTAAACATAGTACATGACAATAACAGGTGACAAAGTAGAAAAGCTACTCCATGTCTGCCTTGTATTGCATCTTCATCTGCGGGAAACACTATCTTAAGTTATTCTAAGAGAAAAATCAATAAACAAAAGGCAGTTTTCTCTGTATTTTAGATGCTTTCAATAGAAAATGTTTGCACATACCTGTGCTGATTCAATGTCAAAAAAGGAGAAAAAGGAAAAGAAAAGGAGAGAAGAGATGTATGTGAAAGTGACAGCTTATACCTTGAGCCTCATCAAAAGGTTATCCCAATAAAATCCAATGAAATCCAATGAAAGAATAATAATAAAGAAACTTATGCTGGACTTTTAGAGTATTCATGACATGCTATTATATTTTTTCTGTGGTCACACATAATGTATGTTACAAAAATAGTATTATTATAATTCTACCTAAAGGATATTGAATACCCAGTACATTCCAAGTTGTCTTTGAAGTAGGATTATTGTTTTTGCCATTAAATAGATGCTAACATGAAGTCCAAAACAATAAATAACCTATCAAAGGTTACAGAGTTAATAACTCAGATCCAAACAGGTTTGCTCCAGAGCTTATATTCTTATCCCTTGAATTACCAGTTTCTCTAATATTCAATTTCTCCCTCCTACATATTTCTAGGATCTTATCCTGAAACCAAAATATCACTATCAGAAAAATAATATACTCTTCACTTTTATTAATTTCTGAAGCTAATACTGAACCTCTATGACTTGGTGTCATGACAGCCATCAAATGTCTTGATGTCATTCATCAGTTGGTTTACAAACAAACAAAACAGCTATGCTTATCATTCTCTACCAGCTTGCACAATAGTTTTCCTTGCCTTTATATAATTAAGTTGACTGGTCAATTGTGACTTCATACCTGAGGCACGGTCACCTGAAATGCCAGCTTTAGGAAGTAGCCTATGATAAGTATCGTTGTACTATCTTATTACTCTTCTGTACATCTAAAGGTGTTCCAATGGAAAGTTCATGAAGCCTGATAGCCTAATACCTGTGGCTATGATTCAGTGTGTGGTTGCATAGAACTCTGTGACTAATATAGGACCTTGCTTTTCCTTCCTGAGCCTCCGTTCTCTCAACTGTGGTTGGCTGGCAGGATATGAGAAGTTACAGAGGGAAAAACAAGAGAGAGCAAAGGAAGGGGTGACATTATCCAAAAAGAAACATACTCATTACCTGACATATGCACCTGTAACCTATCTGTACATCACATCACCTTTATAATAAGAAAAAAGAAAAAAGTTCATTTTGTGAGGACTAAATGAAATAATGAATGCAGCAGAATGCCTAATGCATGTTCCTAAAATTAGAACTCAATTTTCTATTATTCCAATAAACAGAGGTTCCTACCTGAGTCCCTGAAAGATCTATGATGTTAATAGACCTATAGCACCCTAAAGCCATACATCAACTTGCCCACTTAGGACAAAACAGCTATAGCTTTTATCTATAGAGCCATATATTCTCAGAGGGTCCTTATGAAATGCTATTAAAAACTTATATTCTGAAAGAAAGTCTTTGAGTGTCTAAGGGAGAAAATGTGTAACTTAGTTCCAACATGCATTTCGTGATTTTTCCAGATTTGTGTTTATGTGATTGTGTCCTTCCTGCGACAGGTCTGCTCAATTCATGACGTCCATTATTTGCTTCTTAGAACAGTGAGAGAGCTTTGGCTTCCTGGAAGCAAAGCAATGAATACTAATGTCACCTCTTCATAAAGGACTGATGGTGCCTTCTAAGATAGCAGCCTCCATCATTCTCAGCTGTCCTGCTTTACTCTTCATTGTGTTTGCAACTGCTGGACAGTCTGTATTTTCACAAATTTGTTCATGGTGCAGCTTCCCACTAGACTGAGGTTCATGAGGGTAGTGATGGCAGGAGTCTCCATTCCCTGCTGCACCTTCAGCATGTCAAACACAGCCTGGCATAGAATAGGCACTGGGGCGACATTGAGTAAATGAAACTGATAGTGTGGCAGCCAGTGGTAAGAAAGTACCAGAATTATCCCCAATGGCTTAGGAATGTCTACTTGGTGCTGGGTCTCTCTGTCTCAGTGATCAGACATGTCTCTCTTAGCTCTCCACAGGCCCACTGCCCTTTCTCAGCAATATTTGTAAGGGATGCTCAGTTTCCACTGTGCTGAGACCATAAGGGAGGGTTGTTATGAGCTTCATATGTCTCTTTAACATTTGTATGTTGAAGTCCTAATCCCCAGAGCCTATGATGTAACTATATTTGTAGAACGAGTCCTTACAGAAGTGATTAGGTTAAAATGAGGCCATTAGGGTGGGCCCTAATTCATTGTGACTATGTCCTTATGAGAGAGCTCAGAGACCTACACAGAAAAAAGATCTTGAAAGGACGGGAGAAGGCAGCCATCCATAAAACAAGAAGAGAGGCCTCAGATATCAACCCATTGGCACTTTCATCTCAGATTTCTGGCCTTCAGAACTATGAATAAAATGTTGAAAACATACATATCTGTTGTTTAAACCACTCAGTCTGAGATACTTTCTCAGGGCAACCCTATTAAATTACTACAGGAGCATAGCCCAATTTGGGGTTCTATTGAGGATTGAGTCCTCCAGACAAAGAAGATAAAAGCCTGGTCTTCCCTCTTGTGGTGTAGCCTGGAATTCTCCAGCAGCTATCACCTCGCAATTGTGTGAGGAGTGGAAAATCACAGGACACAATCCAGATCTAGTACATCAGAATCTCTAAGCAGAATGTGTTGCAAAGAGCTCTCCATGTAACTCACATGCATGTTAGTGTTAGAAGATCCCTGTTGGAGAAGCTATAGGGTATGAATTTTATCTTCATGAATTGGACTCCACCCCTTCATGTTCTACAGACCCCTTCATGTGTTGCAAGAGTAAAACTAGGAAGGTTATTGGTGGCTTCACTTGAAAATACAAAATTCAAGACTCTCTTAAGACAATGAGTGCACATGAAGTGTATGAGATAGATGCATCATATAAACAATCAGCCTGAGAATCTCACTCTGGTAATCCAGTCAAGGAAAAGAACTAGCTGTTTCCTAAAGGAGATCAATAAATATTTGAGTTCTGCAATGGAATTTCTAAAACTCTCATGTTTCAGCCCTCCTACAATTGTAGGAGTCACTGGGTACCACTGCTAAAAGAGAACAAATGGTAAGGTCTGAAAATGAATGTTCAGAGTCCCAAAGTCTACAGGCTCATAGAAACTTGTCTCATTCTATTATCTCACTGTTACCTCACTGCATATGTTCAAGTGGGCTGCATCTCCCCAAGGATTTTACTTTTACTTCATCTTAGTGGTGATAGGTATGCACAGTGGTCTCTTTTTCAGACTGATAGACTAGTTCTGATAGAAATGTTCTCTCTCTGTATCCTGGGCTTCTGACCACTGCACTGCAGTCACCAGTTACCAACCCTGCATGTCATCCTAGACCTTGTTGACCCATTTGGTTAACTGATTTTGGTAGTCTTAGCCTGAGAATCTGGTAAGTAATTCAAAATCAATATGTCTTACACATGCTATTGGCATTCACAACCACAATATCTCCTTGTGTGTTTTGGATTATTCCTCTCTCTCTCTCTCTCTCTCTCTCTCTCTCTCTCTCTCTCTCTCTCTCTCTCTCTCTCTCTCTCTCTCTCTCTCTCTCTCTCTCTCTCTCTGTGTGTGTGTGTGTGTGTGTGTGTGTGTGTGTTTGTGTGTGTACTGGGTCTTGAGTTCTTTTTTAAATTGTTAAAAATGTATTGTAAAGGTGATATACACAGTTACATAAGTAAGATAATGAGTACATTTCTTTTTGAACAGAGTTACCACCTCCCTCATTTTCTCCTGTTTTCCTTCTTTGATCCATACCCCTCTCCCCCAAGTTGGAAAGCTCATTTCCAAGATAATGTCTAGTGAGTATCGATGTTGCATTGTTTCACCCTTTGTCCTTTGTCTCACCATTTCTGTGTTTCCCCTTAACTTCCCCAAATCAGATAAACTTATATACAAAAGATACTGAAATAAAAAGGAGTGACTACCACAGAGGGAACCACAGTTCTTGATCAGCTTCTTTTTTTATTTTATTTTCTTTTTTGTTGCTCCTGAACTGGCACTCTGTCACTTGAGCCACAAGTCCACTTCAAGCTTTGTGCTGGTTAATTGGAGTTCCATGGACTTTTCTGCCCAGGATGGTTTCAAACTAAGATTCTTACAGCTCATCCTCTTGAGCAGCAAAGATTATAGGTGTGAGCCACAGACTCCTGGCTTCATACATCATACCCACAATACCAGCTCCACCAAGTGGAGCTTCATTGACTTTAGTTACTATTGCCTAACCACCAGCCATTTAGTTCCTGCATGATCCTCACTTTCCTCCAAAACAGTTTACAATAATCTCTTCCTTAATTGGCCCCAACTTCTTTGACTTATGGTGCCACTGTGACATTCAACTCTACCTTCTGTTAAATTTGGCTCTTCTCCACTCAGCATTCACAGCATATAGGTAAGCCCAGCAGACAAAAACCCCATGACATAGTGACTGAACTCACTTTAGGTTTGTGAGCATGAACATCACTGTGCTCCTAGTGCTGTCTGAAAATAACAGGTCTTACTAGATTTAATTCTCCCACTCTCCAAGGTGACTTTCAGCTAGCTCCACAGGCTCTTCTCAAACCTCTAACCCTTCTTCCTTTTTAATAAACATGTCACCAAACACAGAAGCAATCAGAAAGACTTCCTATAAACTTATACCATCCTGCCATTAACCCAGCTCTGCCTGTGCTCTTATTCATAGCTTACATGCTCTCCCTTAGCTTTTTACTTGGGGCTAACACCTTACAACTTGAGCCACAGCTCCACTTCTGGTGCTTTGCTTGTTAATTGGATTAAGAGTTTCATGTACCTTTCTGTCTGCTGTCTTCAAACTGTAAACCTTGGCTCTCAGCCTCTTGAATGGTTTGGATTTCAAGCATGAGCTACCAGTACCCAGTATTTCCATTTTCTTATAAGTAGGTTTCTTATAATTTCCTCATATGAAGAAAAAAAGAAAAAAATCCTTCTTTTCACTTCCCTTCCCTCTTCATCTGTACATGTAGGTTTAAATAGTTTTAATTATGAGGACCCCACACACTTAATCTCTAGTCTGAGTCTTACCCAGACAGCCACATTGAACAGCCAGTGGCTGACTCCGCATGTCTCTAGTCTGTCTGAAAGGCATTATCACCCTATTTAAAATTGAATACCCTTAAAATCCTTTCACCCAGCCTCAGGAAATCATGACTCAATATTTTCAGGTACCTAACCCAAAAATCTTGCATCTCTTCATTGCTGCATTTTCATTCATATATGTAACAATAGCAAATGGTGTCTTTCACCTGGAAGATATTTCAATACCTGATGACTTCTTTACTTTCTTCCCTCTATCTAGCAACATTGTCCAAGCCACCACTCTCTTCCATGGATATTTCTGGCTGCTTCCTAAGAAGTCCCTTGCCCCTACTTCTAACATCTACCAATTACCCATGTAACACCCTCCTGAAGCAGCCTCTTCAAGCAACAATCCCACACTTCTAGGTTAATGCTCACTTTGTCCTTACAAATCTTACAATCATTGGCATCTTATGTCTATATCTACCCATCATAATGCTGGGCAGAGAATCCTCAGAGATCCACTCTAATCTTTTCAAGCAAAACCCTTACTGAAGTGTCTACAACTGTCATGTTTAAATTATCTTTTCCTCAGCTTGGGGCTGGAAGCTAGAATGCAGGCCTGGTGGAGGGGTTGAGGTAAGAAATCAAGCTGATGGTTCACTCTGTTGGCTGAGTGATGTTGAGACAGAGACTGAGTTACATAGTTACATGTTGCTTGGCAGCACCAGCTGTCTTCCTAGTTGGCGAACCTCTCCTTCCTAGGAAGTGAGTACATAGTATTTTGAAACTTGGAACCTTAGACTCCAGCCAAGAGAGAAGCTGGCTTAGCCTTGAGAATCTAAGAAGCCTCTGTGCATTTCCTCTGCCTAACAGCGTCTCAAGGTCTCTGCACCAGGCTACCTGAGGGCTGCTGAGAGCCCATCATCATCACAAAGTATGCTACTGTCCTGTTACCCCATTCCCCTATCAGGAAAAACCTAAAGGGTAAGCTTGACACTGGATTTCCCTCAAAAGATTGTATGAGAAGCCAGATGCTAGTGGCTCATTTTAGTAATCCTAGCAACTCAAGAGGCTGAGATCTGAGAATTGCAGTTCAAAGCCAACCTGGCAGGAAAGCTTATGAGACTCTTACCTTCAATTAACCACCAAAAATCTGGAAGTGGAGCTGTAGCTCAAGTGATAGAGCACTAGCCTTGCACAAAAAGCTCAGAGACAGCACCCAGGCCCTGAGTGCAAGCCCCAGGATTGACACACACACACACACACACACACACACACACACACACCAAGCCCTAGGATGGACAGACAGACAGACACACACGTATGGTGTGTGTGTGTGTGTGTATATATATATATATATATATACACATATTTACATATATTTGTGTATGTATATATGAGAGAGAAAGAGAAAATAGTATTCTGGGTTTGGGTAGAGGTCAGAGATAGTGGTTTATTTCCTAAATGAAGAGCTAGGAAATTTTTGGCTATTGAGAAGTGAAAACAATGTGTGGCATTTTACCAAGGAAGGCTTTATGGGATGTGGGTGAGGTAACACTAGGCTTAAAGAGAAATATTCCCAGACAACAGATTATAGGACTTTGGGAGTGAATGATTCTTCATCTAATACCAAACAATGAATAGCCAAGAGACAAGACAGAAAAGACAAAATTCGGCTCAGTTAGTGTTCCACTTAATCTTCCATATAGAGTCAGAAAGGAATGTGGAGGTGTGACCACTGCTTGCAAATCTTACTGCTGAGTAGTGTAATAGTAAGCAGATCTTTGGAAAACTAAGGAATTAAGGGAAACAGTCCACAAGTAAATGTAATTTATCTCAGTGTCATTGAATGGACATTGTTTGGAGCTCAATCCACTGATATGAAGGAGGAAAGTGGGGAGAGGTGCCTGACATACTGAATGTGGAAATACCATTTCCTGTCTTCTCCATGTTCTCCTTCTGTCTCCCCTGAGAGAGCTGAACACATGATTAAACAGGCCACCAAAGCAAATCCTCAAAGCAAATCTATTTTGGAGGGTACAGGGTACTGATTGTGAGTCATTCCATGATAGTAGGTGCCCTCCAGCTCATGAATGGAGTTGGCTCTACCCACAGCTGCTCCAAGTTCCTAAGAGCTGTGAACCACAGTGTCACTCAATGAATTTGTGTCTAACAAGAACAAAAATTCAACGATAAAGAGTGAGGGATTGGGTCCATGTGTCACCAAGAATATGGTGGGAATAGTCTCCAAGAACTGTCAGCTCTGGACTGAAGAGATCCATGTGATAACTAAAGACCTCTCTGACTCATGGTGCATGCAAACTGAAAAATGGAGAAAAGATATGTCAAAGAAAATTATCCTGTACTTTTTGATGTTATTGACCAATGACCATGTGGAATAACAATAAGACAGTCATTTTCAACATAGGATCCTCAAATATAACAGCAATGACTCAGTCCCTTTCACAAAAATTTCATTCACGGTCCAGACCACTGGTCTGGTCCCACACTTGGTCCTCATGTTGAAAGTTGATACACATCTCCATGGACTTCAGTAACCATGGCCTTGTACTAGGTTACTTGAGAAATTTCCTTCTAATTCATGGACACTATGATAGTGATAGATCAAAAAAACTATTATTTATCCTTGGACATCATCTGAAATTGACTATGGCACCTTCATTGATAACATTACTCTCAAATACTAACATTGTTTGAAAGTGAGGTTGATTTCTCTCTCTCTCTCTCTCTCTCTCTCTCTCTCTCTCTCTCTCTCTCTCTCTCTCTCTCTCTCTCTCTCTCTCTCTGTGTGTGTGTGTGTGTGTTGGATATCCCACAGATATCTGAATTTTCAAGTAATAAGTATATATTGTTTCGAAATAAATGAAAGGATTTTGGTTGCTTAGGCTTATAATCCTACTACTCTGGAGGCTGAGATCTAAAGATCCCAATTAAAGCCAGTACAAGCAGAAAAGCCCATAATATTCTTATCTCCATTGACCAGCTAATAGCCAAAAAATGGATGTCAGGCTTGAGTGGTAAGAGAATCAGCCTTGAGCGAATAGACCAAGTAAGAGCATGAGGCCTTGAATTCAGGTCCCAATACCAGCATGCACACGTACATACACACATACACATACACACGCATGCACACACATGCACATATACACACATAAAAGTCTGCTTTAAAAATGCAGAAATATCTTCTCAATGAAGAGAGAAAAGTTAACATCACCACAGCTATTGGGAAAAAGCTAACAACCCAAAAATGACAGACCTGGTTTAATACTGGCTTCTCAGCCTCATCTATGGTCTGATTATTCATAACTATGTCTCCTGGAAGGAGGTGGGTTACTGCTGCTTTCCTTCATTCACTCTATCAAAGGTGAACAGAAAGCAGGAATGATGGACAACAAGCAGAGAGAGGGTTCTGTTTGTGCTTACAGCCCATCGCAGCAGACACACATCCACAAGCATTCCTGCCACAGGAAGGGACAGGTGTTGGCTGATAGGAGAGTCAGCTTCCAGAAAGCCCTCTGCAGTCACAGCACACCAACATCTCCATTATTTCCATGGCACTGGGAAGAAAGCAGAGCCCTGTGCATCTGTGTCTATTTAAGCAAGCTGCTATGCTTGGTTGGCTTTTAACCATTTCCTCCACCAGATCCCTCCCTGGCCAGCAGAGCTTTCTTTGGGTGCAAACCTTCCTACTATCACCAATCTTCTGAATCTGGTACCTGAGAAGAGTGGTCCTTCTTAACTACTTAGTTTAGATAAAAGCAAAAGCCCTTGGCATGGCTCCTGAGGTCCTTTATTTATTTATTTTTTTTGGGGGGGTACGGTCGTGGGGCCTGAACTCTGGTCCTGGGTGCTGTCCCTCAGCTCTTCAGCTCAAGGCTAGTGCTCTATCACTTGAACCACAGTGCCACTTCCAGCTTTTTTCTTTTTGCTTATGTGGTGCTGAGGAATTGAACCCAGGGCCTCAGGCATGCAAGGCAAGCGCTCTACCACTGAGCCACCTTCCCAGCCCCCTGAGGTCCTTTATTATCAGCATATATCTATTTTACAAGACTGATAACACTTCCTAACTTGATTACACACTTTTACAGTGATATCTTTGCTGCTTGTTTCTCCTCTTGCCAAAAATACTGCCCTTTTGTATTCTTTTCCATTGGAAAAATTTCTACTCATTCATCTTCACCCAATTTTCTTAAATATCTCCTACATTCCAAGAGTCACTTCTCTTTAGTTATAGCTCCCATAGCGCATAATATCACAGTTCTATGTAGCTGCTTGTTCATTTGTACACACAAACATCATTCATGTTTAAGTACCCCAAAGCTTGTTACATAGTAGTTATTTTCTAAGTATTTGATGAGTGAGTATATGTTTGTTTGTTTAACCACATTTTCAAATGCTAAGGTTATACTTTCTAGCTTAATCACAAATGGAATTTGTTTTCTTTTAATATCTCCCACTGTGGATTATTTTGTTGTGTTAGATATTTTTCAGGGAATAAATAATTGTAAATTTCAGCAAATATAATAAGTATATGTCATTCCATCAGGAACCACATATATCTTGAATCTTATTTTTTTAGAGGTCAAATCAGGAGTCTTTTTTTAGACTATGAGTGGACCATGTTCCCAAAAACTTGCAGCCTTGAGTATACTTAATACTGTTAGGAAACTGAACCATGAGGGTAGTAAAGAAAGAACAGGAAAAATAACCTGAACAGACCAGATCAACTCTAATGAAGAGCCAAAGAGGATGCCATGATCTGAGGGAGTCAGGAGACACAGGGCCTAAATAGGGTCAGGATCAGGGTCACAGGGAGCTCAAGAATTCAGAGTTATGCTAGATCATGATATAGGTTTGGCAGGTCCAGTAACCTATTATTCAAGTCCCCATTTCTGCCTCTAGAGGTTCAGGAATGCCTGGGGGTAGAACTTCACCTTCATCCACCAAGAAAACAAGATGGCACCAGTTAGCCCAAATTGCCTATCATCTACCACATTCCAAGATGGTACCAATTAGACCCAGTATCATTATTTCATTCTCCACTGGTTTTATGTACATGGAATTGTGCAGCAAGAAAATGGAGAAACCACATTTTGAGAGGTCAAATTGGGAGTCTGTATTATAAGGCCAGCAACTGCATGGTGGACTCCTGTCTCAAAGACTAGCAGTCCAGAACAGAGCTAGCATATAACTTTTTAAAAACAAAAATCACATGTTGGGGTGGAAACCAAGCCTTAACAGCCTTAACAAAAGTATTATATATAAAACAAAGCAAGCTGGATGAACATACTTATTCCTAATAAAGGGGCTATGCATAAGCAGAGAAAACTAGATGGGGATACTTAACTCTAACAAAAGTATTATACGTAGGCAGAGCAAACTATCCAGGGGAACAATAAGGGACAATCAGGACTCCAACTATATAGTGGAAACAGGAGCCTCCTGGAGCCCTACAACTCACAGCATATTTGCAATTCATAGAGTGTCCTCTATAACCTCTAGAGTTCTCAGAAAGTCCCCATCTACTATTAACTTTAATTAAGATGTCAAGATGCCATTGCTTAGATCCAGTATCCTTATTTCAGAATCAAATAATTGATTCTTCAGTGAGGGGGCTGTATTGGGCCCTTAGGACCATGAGTTTAACTGAGTTATTATGACTTTAAACAAAGTTTACAACGGAGCCTCTTCTGTACCAGACTTGTTTCATCAGCATAAAAACATGTTTCTCCTAAGGCTGTACAGAGTTCCCTCTTTGGTTTTTGCTTGGGCTGATGCAAATTACAATCTGAAGAGTCTCCAGAAGTCAAAGATGGCTCGATAAGACTGATATCCATGCTGTCAGGGGGCTTTGAACTTACATAACAAGTAATCCTTTCCCAGATCAGGTTAGGTTCACACATATATGTACCACAGAAAGAGTGTCATACAAAGAGGGCTCTGAGGAAGGAGTTTACAGAAAATGCAAAGGGTCAGTGGGATGAAAAAGTCTTAGTTTCAGTGGATCCAAAATGACATGTGCCTTCCATCCCAAAGCAGCAGATTTTAGCCACATGTGGTGGAGCCAGGTAAGAAAACCATCTACTTTTACCATGGAGGGTATTATCAGGATGATCATGTAGGGTCCTTTCCAGGTGGTTGTGAGGCTGTCTTTGACAAATTTCTTAATGCAATGGAATCTCCAGATTGGAAGGGATAGGCTGGATCCAAGCTGGGCAGTGGCAGTGTCTCCTGGACCTGTTTATGCACCTCCTGCTGAGTTGCCTGTAAGTTCTGTAGAATGGAACTTAATAAGAATCAAGGTTAAATCTGACAAACGTGTAAGAGTTATCTGTCCCTCTCTGGGCCTGATTATAATTGCTATGGAAGATCAAATCTCCAAATGATTCTTGAATAACTCCAAATAGATGGATCCCCCAGAAGACAGTGGTATGTCAAACATCTATGATTCTGGCTGTCAGAGTGGCAGAAGAACCAACAAGTCCTGAGAAAAGTCTCACATGGTGCTTGCCATATGGAATCTCCTGTCCTCTGGAAACTGGTATTGCCAAAGCCATTTGCCGGTGGCTTCAAGGAATCTAAGTGCCCCCAATGGCACTGGGATCTCACTGGGACCTCTAAATGTTATTCAGAAATTGGATCATGAGATACAGAGAAGCCACATTTTGAGAGGTCAAATCAGGAATCTTTATTAGAAAGCCAGCAACTATGAGCCAATACATGTCCCCCCAAATGTTGCATCAAATACACTTAATACTGTGAGAAAATTGAGCCATGAATGTAGTAAGGTAAAGAAAGAGCAGAAAAAACACCTCAACAAACCAGATCAGCTGAAAAGGTGAGCTGAAAAGGGATGCCAGGGCAGTCAGGAGATGTAAGGCAAGGTACAAAATGGTGGCTGAACTGGTTATGACCTGAATATTGTCATGGTCAGGGGACAGGGTCACAGGGAGCTCTTTGCATCTTATTTCGAGGATAGTTTTATATTTATTCCTGGGGAGACACACTCTTGTTAGGCAAGATGCAGAGCAATGTTCTCCTATGTGGGGAGACTTAGATATGTACTTGGATGTGTACCTATGTTGGATAGTTGAGATAAACAAAGTGGGCCTGACTTACATTGTGTTTCAACCTAACAATAGTAAACCAGTTCTGGGATAGAGATTTTGTACTGCCCAGGAACACAGGAGAAAATCCAATGAATAAAGCAGAGCAGTTGCCCCTTCTTGAAGGATCAAGTCTTGTACATGTGTACAAGTGTGAGCATGGCCACACTTCAGGAGGCTGAGCCTCAAGCTCAGCCCAGGGATTCTCTCTGGCAGGTGACTCAACATACCACTATCCACATTGTAGATAGGGTCTTCCTTGGTTGTATTTGCAGTATCTGCACACTAAGTGCCACAGCTCTATCTTCTCCCCAGCCATGCACAGCAATCAGTTGCTCCAAATGTGGCCAGGTACCCTCTGGGAAACAAGAATCTCTAAGATCTCTTTCAGCAAATTTGCTATTCACCCTTGCTATGGCAGAGTATTCTTTTCAGATTTTATGTTGACATATAATTACATCTTTAGGGGTTACAGTGTAATTGTTTGATGTATGCATGCAATGCAGAACCATCAGGAGTAATTAGCATTTGTAGGTCCTCAAACATTTATCTTGGTGTTAGGAGACTTCAAACTCATTTTCTATAATTCTTCATAAAATTCAAAAATAAATTGTTGTAAACTATTGGCAGCCTACTATGCTGTTTACCACTCAAAATGTACGTTTTTGTCTGGAGGGAGGAGAGGGAAAGAAACATACATTCCTAGGAAGCTAATTCACAAAGGTTGAATGTTTTTATTTTGTAAATAGCTACTATTAGGAAAATGAGGAAAGCACACACTATTCATTGTCTATTTCCAGGTGTTTATTACTCATCCATGATGAACCAATAATACTCAGTGATATGAAAATGGTACCCTGGGCCATTGAATATGACTTTGAATTAAACTCTGAAAATATTCCTAGGAACACATTTAATTAACTCAGATACTTGTTCTCTATTACATCTACATCAACTAATATTAAAAACATATATATTGAGGCTTAACAGCTTCAGGAGATCTCAGGATCTGATTGTGATGTTATTCATTTCAATGTACAGGTTCATTGAATCTTTCCAAATTGAGCATTGGGGACTGGAACATTACCACTGACTTAGAAAGCAAAGTGGGAAAATTAAGTTCTGTGTAACAATGTTTATATACTCCAAGCAATGTTTATAATGAGTCCCGAAGAGATGGGGGGAGGGGACCTTGCTTCACTGATTGTAGTATTCTTCCTTATACTTCAAAATGTTCGAGTCTCATTTCCTGAAGTGAATGCAGGCCTTCTACAAGGATAATTATTGCCTCTAGTGGAAAGTTCAGTTCAGTGTTCAGGTCCTTTATTTGGAGAGGATCTGAGCCTAGAAGAAGCAAGGATAGGCCAGGATCAGGAAGTACATTTAGTTTGACAGGCTGCTTGGGGAGATTATCATGACAGGGAAGATGGTAGCATATACAGGAAATGGCAAAGAACACCCACTTAAGGTTCCATGCAATGGATATGTTCAATGACTACATATATAATCTGACTTACAAGTTTGTAATTTTACAGTGTGAATTCTGTAAGAACAAAATTATTTAATATTTTGTTAATTATTCATCTTCACTTGACTGATCACATTCATGTACTAGACCTTCTAGTTCTTTATGGATTTTTTGGTTATCCCCCAAATAATAAATATTACAAAGGTTGAAGTAGAAGGATTAGAGCCAGTGAAGGAGGAAATTTCAGACCCCCTCCAATCCTATGCTCCCTCTCAGAAACTTATTGAAAAAAAGGCTGGGGGCTGAGAAGGTGGCTCAGTGGTAGAGTGCTTGCCTTGCACTCATGAGGCCCTGGGTTCGATTCCTCAGCACCACATAAGCAGAAAAAGCCAGAAGTAGGGCTGACGCTCAACTGGTAGAGTGCTAGCCTTCAGCTGAAGAGCTGAAGGACAGCGCCCAGGCCCAGAGTTCAGGCCCCATGACCAACCAAAAAATTTTTTTTAAAAAAAAGGCTGGATAGATTGGATTGCATTGAACTGCAAAGGTTCTGCAAAGCAAAGAACATAGTTAGCAAGGTAAATGGAAAGCTCAGAGATTGGGAGAATATCTTCACTAGCAATATAACAGACAAGGGCCTCATATCAAAAATGTATCCAGAGCTCAGAAATTTAAACCCCTACTCACAAATCCTCAAAGAAACAACCACCCCATTAATAAGTGGGCTAAAGACTTAAAGAGAGACTTCTATGAAAAGGAAATAATGGTCAATAGACACACGAAGAAATGCTCAACATCTCTGTCCATAAAAAGTGCAAATCAAAACAACATTGAGATTCTACCTTACCCCCAGTTAGAATGGACCTTATCAAGAAATCTAATAACAACAGATGCTGGTGGGGATGTGTCAAAAAGGGAACACTACTATACTGTTGGTGGGAGTGTCAACTTGTTCAACCACTCTGGAAATCAGTATGGAGGTTTCTCAAAAGACTAAACTTAGAGAACTCCCCTATATACCACTCCTGCACATTTACCCAAATGAACTCAAACAGGGCCACACTCAATCTATCAGCATAACTATGTTCATTGCTGCATTACTTGCCATAGCTAAGATATGGAACCAACCCAGATGCCCCTCAGTAGATGAAGGGATCAAGAAAGTGTGGTATATATATATATGCATAATGGAATTCTATGCTTCCATCGGAAAGAATGATATTTCTCCATTTGTAAGGAAATGGAAAGACTTGGAAAAAATCGTATTAAGCAAAGTAAGCCAGGCCCAAAGAAAAGTAGCTTGTATGGTTTCCCTCATTTGTAATAAATGGAATATGTCTATGATATTCTTAACAGAGGATCACAATAGACCAATTTCTAGATGTATACAATCATATATAATGAAGAGTATAAATATGAATTCCAAGAATATGAAATAAGAGGTTCTCATTATGTCTTGCATGCAGTTATTTCTATTTTTTTCTGTTTTAGTTTTCTGTACCCTTTGTCTTGTATGTTTACCTGACCCCGGGAGAGGGAAAGGGAATAACAGAAATAGCAGGGCAAAGGGTGAACTAATGCAACAATGATACTTACTTGACACTGTATTGGAAATGAATTACACAATTTGGGAAGGAGGGGAGGGGTAAATGGAAGTAAATGAGGGAAGGGGTAACCATGTTTAAAAAAGAATGTACTCATTACCTTACTTATATAACTGTAACTGCCCTGTTCATCACCTTTACAATAAAGATATTTTTTTTTAAAAAAAAGAAAGGTAGGAAGTTCCGGGAAGATGGCGGAGGAGAAGCTGGAATCTGAACAAGCTCTCGCATAGAAAGCAGCTTTAGAGTTCCAGTGAACAGTCCTAAGCCAGAGAATCACACCAAGTGTGCCATCACAGGACAGAGAGTTAGACAAGAGAGGGGAAGCCAAGGCAAAAAGAAGCACCGAGTGGTCGCCAGCAGCCGCCACGGCGGCGGCGGCGGCGACAGGGTCGCAAGCGGCAGAGACCACAGCCGGGGGCCATACCTGAGCGCTCACACAGAGAGTCCGGGACGAAGGAGCCAGACGCAGCTGGCGAGCGGATTCTACTCAACACCAGCAAGAATCAACAAAGAGCGGACATCTTCACCCTGCAGCTTGCAGACCAGAGACGACCCAGGATCCAAGACTCGGCACCAGAGACGACCCAGGATCCAAGACTCGACGTGAGTACAAGCCCGACATCCTCACTCCTCAGGGAGCAGAGGAAGGAAGGCCACCCCTCCCCCCCCAGCACCGGTGATCTCCATCTTGGATACCGACAAAGCTCGGAGTTGCTGCTAGCTCCAGCTCAGGCCTTGGAATAAAATGAGTCATTTAGCAGGTCACAAGAACTTAACGCCGAAGTGACCTGCCAGACTCAGCTCCATCCAGGGAAAAGTCACCCAGCTCAGGCGCCAGCCTAACCTCACTGGGTAACCAGAGCCAGAGGCTGCCCCTCCCTCTAGCAGCCACCACAATCAATTGAAAAACAGAAACCCTGAGAATGGCTCCAGGCTGGGCGCTGTGAGCTTTATCACAAAAAAGCCCCAGGGAAAAGCTACTGTTTGTTGAAAGGCCTCAACGCTACCCAGAACCTAGCCTCATCACCACATCCCCCTCTTTTGTGACTCTCAAAGCAGACCACCCTCCCAGAAAACTAACCTGGGAGGGGGATCTCAAAATTTTGGGTAAAGCAGAGCATTTTTCTGCCTCTTCCAACCAATCGACTTAAGAAACCAATCAAGCCACAGGACCTCAAGCTGACCAGAGACTCCAAGAGACTGGTTGCAGATAAAAGGGAGATACAGGATTCTTCCCACTCCTCCCCCCCAAAAAAAAAAAAATCAAAAGACTTTTTTTTTCTTTTTTTCTTTTTTTTTTTTTTTTCTTCTTCTTCTTTTCTTTTTTTTTGCTTGTTTTTTGTTTTTTGTTACCTTATATATATATATATATATATATATGTATATAAATTTTTTCCCTTCTAAAACTTTTATTAATCTTTAATTTTTGCCTCTTCTGAAAAAATAATTGTTTTCCAGTAACTTTTTTTGTTCTCATCTTATAATTTTTATTTCAGAATTACGTGAATGAGAGTTTTCCTTTCTTTTCTTGTCTTCTTTCTCTTTTTCTTTCTTTCTTAATTATCTTTTTGTTTTTTATCTAGCTCTACTGAACTTCTGATCTTTTCTTCTCCCTTAAAGCTTTTCACATCTCCTCAATGTCCCTCCCCTTCTCTGAACATATTCACATTCCTCTCTAAATAGATGGTCTTTTAACCTCTATAATAACATTAATTTTTACGTTTCTATTCTTTTTCTGGTCTCTCTTTATTCCCCTTTCCGTCTCTTCTTTTTCTCTCTCTCTCTACTTGCATCCTACCCAACCCATTTCCTGCACTGTGATTAGGACATAGTTAACTCTCCTTGTGCCTCCCAACACCAATCTATTCCGATTTTTTACCCACATCTCTCACTAATCCTAATAATTTCTGGTTTTCCAAATTCTTTTCTGTGGTTCGAAGTCCTTTAACATATAGTCGTTTGATGTTGAATAGATGTATCTGTTGAACTAGATTGTATCTGTAGACTATTGACTGTACAAATGCAAACTTTGGTTGATGGTTGCCTTAAGATAGTGTTCTAGCACAAAACTGGTGCAATCTTTATCTCAAATGGGCCGAGTAAGCCGGAAAAACACAAGAAAAATGGCAAATTCGGGTATCTCAATTCCCAACCTTGATAATCAGGGATTAGAACAGATAAAGAATAATCCAGAGGAGAGTTCCCAAATAGCTCTACAAACACTAATAGCAAACATGATAAATGAGAAGTTTGACAATGTACAAAGGACTCTGTATGAGCGTGATAGGGAGAGAGAGGAGGCATCCCAGAAGTTTATACAGGAATATCATAAGCGTGAGGAAGCTTCTCAAAAACAGATACAGGATTTGCGTGAACAACTTGAGAATACTCAAAGAGAAAGGGAGGAATGGCGTGAGCAGGCAGAGAACACTCAAAGAGAACTGCAGGAATCCCACAGAAGGGAGGAAACAAATCAAAGAGTAATTCACGAATTAAGAGACCAGGTAGAGAATACACAAAGATCACTAAAGACATTCATGGAATCCATTAACAAAGAGCTGAAGGAAGTCAGGGAGACCACAAAGGGAATGCTGAATGGAACCCAACAGAAGGAATGGGAGTCCAAAGAAACCATAACCAATCAACTAAGTGATTTGAGAACAAACACTGAACACCAAATTAAGGAAGTAAAGAAATTCATACAAGACTTAAAACAGAGCTTCAACAAAGAACTTGAAGCCATCAAAGCTGACCAATTAGAAGGAAAAGAGATAAAAAACAAAGTAGAGAGTCTTGACAGCAGGTTAAACCATGCAGAAGATCGAATCTCAGGGATTGAAGACAGCCTAGATATTATAGAGAAAGAACATACAACCATCCAAGACAAGTCCAAGAAATATGATAGGTCTATCCAACACCTGGAGGACACCATCAGAAGGCCCAATTTAAGGATAATGGGTGTAGAGGAGCACCTAGAAACAGAAGTTAATGGTCTAGGAAATTTGTTTAACAGGATCCTAGCAGAGAACTTCCCAAACATACAAAAAGATAGGCCTATTCAGATACAAGAAGCTTTTAGAACCCCAAATAGACCAGACCAGAATAGGACATCTCACCGTCACATTATAATCCACACAGGATCAACCCAGACCAAGGAAAAGATCCTTAAAGCTGTCAAGGAGAAAAGGCTAATCACCTATAAAGGGAAACCAATTAGAATTACCTCAGATTTCTCAGCAGAGACAATCAAAGCAAGAAGAGCCTGGAATGACGTATGCCATGCCCTAAAAACAAACAACTATCAACCAAGAATACTGTACCCAGCTAAACTCTCCTTCATAACTGAAGGCCAAATAAAAACCTTCCATAGCAAAGAAAAATTGAAACAATACATCTCCACCAAACCAGCCCTGCAAAAGATTCTTAAAGATGTCCTACACATAGAAAACCAACAAGAACGCAACAAAGGCCAAGAAATTGCACACAAACTGAGAATCCAAGAACCTTAGGAAGAACCCAGTTTTCACAGCCCCCAAGAAGGTGGATAACATGGCAGGAACTCCCAAATACCTCTCAGTCCTATCTCTTAACGTTAACGGACTGAACTCTCCAATTAAGCGACATAGACTGTCTAGTTGGATTAAAAAACAAGACCCTTCTATCTGCTGCCTGCAGGAGTCACATCTTGCCCGTAAAAACAAACATATTTTCAGGGTTAAAGGCTGGAACAAAATCTACCAAGCAAACGGCCCTCATAAACAGGCGGGAGTTGCAATCCTAATATCAGATAAAATAGACTTCAAATTAAAATTCGTGAGAAGAGATAAAGAAGGTCGCTACATACTAATTAAAGGATTTCTCCTTCAGGAGGATATTACAATTCTAAATATCTATTCGCCAAACAATGGAGCACCCAAATTTATCAAAGAAACACTACTTTCCCTCAAATCCCAGATAGATCCAAAGACATTAATCGTTGGGGATTTTAACACACCACTCTCCCCACTAGATAGATCAACTCGGCAAAAACTCAACAGAGAAACCGCAGATCTAAACAGCTGCATAGATCAACTAGACTTAACAGACATTTACCGAACATTTCACCCAGCAGCATCAGAATACACGTTCTTCTCAGCAGCACATGGAACGTTTTCTAAAATAGACCACATTTTAGGCCACAAAGCAAACTTGTCTAAATTCAGAAACATTGAAGTTATACCTTGCATTCTCTCTGACCACAAGGGAATAAAATTAGAACTCAACACCAAAAGCCACCAAAGAAAGTCCGGTATCACATGGAGGCTGAACAACACACTGCTGAATCATGAGTGGGTCATGGAAGAGATTAGAAAGGAAATTCAAATGTTCATGCTATTCAACAAAAATGAACACACAAATTACCAGCTCCTCTGGGACACAGCAAAGGCAGTACTCAGAGGAAAGTTTATAGCTCTGAGCTCCTACATCAACAAATTGGAGAGATCGGAAACTAACAATTTAATGACACATCTAAACCTCCTTGAAAAAGAGCAGCAAGATAAACCCCAATCCAGTAGACGGAAAGAAATAATCAAAATTAAATCAGAATTAAATGAATTAGAATCCAAAAAAACTATAGAAAGAATCAACAAAACAAAGAGTTGGTTCTTCGAAAAACTTAACAAAATTGACAGACCCTTAGCAAACCTTATCAGAAAAAGGAGAGAGCACACCCAAATTAATAAACTCAGAGATGAGAATGGAAACATCACCACGGAAACAACCAAGATTCAGAACATTATAAGGGAATACTTCTCAAAACTTTATGCTAATAAGTTTGAGAACTTGACAGAAATGGACCTTTTCCTAGCAAATATTGACATGCCAAAACTAAACCAAGATGAGTTAAACCAGCTTAACAGGCCCATATCAAGCATTGAAATAGAAACAGCAATAAGAGACCTCCCAGCTAAGAAAAGTCCAGGACCAGATGGTTTTACAGCGGAATTTTACAAGGCCTTCAAAGCAGAGCTCACACCAATACTCCTCCAACTCTTCAATGAAATTGAAAGAGAAAGCTCACTACCGAACACATTCTATGAAGCCATCATAACCCTCATCCCAAAACCAGGCAGGGACTCATCAAAGAAAGAAAACTATAGACCCATTTCTTTGATGAACATTGATGCAAAACTTCTCAACAAAATTTTGGCCAATCGACTTCAACAATTCATCCAAAAAATCATACACCATGATCAAACAGGATTCATTTCAGGGATGCAAAGCTGGTTCAATATACGCAAATCAATTAATATTATTCATCACATCAACAGGAGCAAGAATAAGAACCACATGGTTATCTCAATAGATGCAGAAAAAGCATTTGACAAGATCCAACACCCCTTTATGATGAAGGTTCTGGAAAAATTAGGAATCCATGGAACATTCCTCAATACAATAAAGGCTGTATATGACAAACCTACAGCCAGCATTATACTCAATGGTGAAAAACTAAAGCCATTTCCTCTTAACTCAGGAACAAGACAAGGATGCCCACTCTCTCCACTTCTCTTCAATCTAGTATTAGAATGCCTAGCTACAGCAATAAGACTAGATGCAGACATAAAGGGGATCCAAATAGGGAAAGAAGAAATAAAACTTTCCCTCTTTGCAGATGACATGATCTTGTATTTAAAGAATCCCATAGACTCCACTCCCAAACTACTCAAGCTGATTCAAAACTTTGGCAAAGTAGCAGGTTATAAAATTAACCCCCAAAAATCAATGGCTTTTCTATATGCCAACAATGAGAAATGTGTGGCTGAAATTAGGAAAGCAACTCCATTTGTAATAGCCCCACAAAAAATAAAATACTTAGGAATTAACTTAACCAAAGAAGTGAAGGACCTCTATGATGAAAACTTTAAAATCTTGAAAAAGGAAATCAACACAGAACTTAAAAAATGGCAAAACCTCCCATGCTCCTGGATTGGCAAGATTAACATCGTGAAAATGGCAATACTTCCCAAGGCTATCTACAAATTCAACGCGATACCTATCAAAATTCCACCCTCATTCTTCAAGGAAATAGAGGAGGCAATCCAAAAATTCATATGGAACAATAAAAGACCCCGAATAGCAAAAACGCTCCTCAACGGAAAGAACACTGCTGGAGGAATATCAATACCAAATTTCAAACTCTACTATAAAGCCATAGTAATCAAAACAGCTTGGTATTGGCATAAGAACAGACCTCAGGACCAATGGAATAGAATTGAAAACCCAGAAATGAACCTACAGACCTATAGCCATCTAATCTTCGATAAGGAAGCTAAAACAATAGAATGGAAGAAAGACAGCCTCTTCAGTAAATGGTGCTGGCAAAATTGGTTAACTACATGTAGAAAACTAAAGCTAGATCCTTATATATCACCCTGCACCAGAATCAACTCCAAATGGATCAAAGACCTTGAACTCAAAGCAGACACTCTGAAAACATTACAGGATGGAATAGGAGAAACCCTAGGTCTCCTTGGCTCAGGTCGAAATTTTCTGAATAGAGACCCGGAAGCACAACAAATCAAAGAAAGGTTGGACAAATGGGATTGCATAAGGTTGCAGAGCTTCTGCAGGGCAAATGACATAGCTGGCAAGATCAATAGAAAGCCCACCGATTGGGAGAAGATCTTTACTAGCCATACAACGGACAAGGGTCTCATATCTAAAATATACTTGGAACTCAAAAAATTAAACCACCCAACAACAAATCCTCAAAGAAACAACTGCCCAATAAATAAGTGGGCGAAAGACTTAAAGAGAAGCTTCTCTGAAGAAGAAAGAAGGATGGCCAATAGACACATGAAGAAATGTTCAACATCCCTAGCCATAAAAGAAATGCAAATCAAAACAACATTGAGATATCACCTCACTCCAGTTAGAACAGCAAAAATCAAGAACTCTAATAACAACAGATGCTGGAGGGGATGTGGACTGAAAGGAACCTTACTTCATTGTTGGTGGGAATGTAAACTTGTTCAACCACTTTGGAAAGCAGTATGGAGGTTCCTCAAAAGACTTCACATAGATCTCCCCTATGATCCAGCAATCCCACTTTTGGGCATTTACCCAAATGTTTACAAACAAGACCACACTAAAGCTACCAGCACAACTATGTTTATTGCAGCATTATTTACCATAGCTAAGATATGGAACCAACCCAGATGCCCCTCAGTAGATGAATGGATCAAGAAAATGTGGTATATATACACAATGGAATTCTATGCCTCCATCAGAAAGAATGACATTTCCCCATTTGTTAGGAAATGGAAAGGTTTGGAAAAAATTATATTAAGTGAAGTAAGCCAGGCCCAAAGAAGCATAGGTCCCATGGTTTCCCTTATTTGCAATATCTAGTATAGGTATGAGTCAAGCGGAAAAGGCCAGATAATGTGATGTTAGGAAAATGAAACCTTAAATATGTATTTTAATGTTTTCGTTTCTTTCATGCATGTGTTTCTAATGCATTTATAAGATTATTTCTTTGTTGCTTTGTATGTCCCTCCCCCACAGTGTAACCCCCGCTTTCACTATATTTGATGTTAGTATAACATGTGGAGGAGATGGGGACAAACAAGTCGTTTAAGGATTCAGGTGGACCTGTTGCAACAATGAGAAGTACAAAATGTCATGTCAAAACCAGCTTTACAATTTCGGTGTGGGGGGGGAGGGGGGTATAATTGGGTGGGGGGAGGGGGGTAAAATTGGGTGGGGGGAGGGGGGAGGCGGGGAAGGGAAGTGAAGGGTAAACAAAGGAGGAGGCTGCAATGCTTGGTAAGAAATGTATGCATTATCCTGCCCATGTAATTGTTGCCCCTCTGTACAGTATGTTCTCAAATAAAATAAAATACAATTAAAAAAAAAAAAAAAAAAAAAGAAAGGTAGAAAGCTGAGTTCTGGGATTGGTGAAATATGGAAAGCATGCACGATATTTGCACCATGTGGAGTGGAATGCATATATAGGAGTCAGGTAAAGCATTATTTTAATTGTGTCTATAAAAATTGTGCAGAGATTAGCATTGTCCAATCCGCTAGGTGCCTGCAGAGAACAAACTGTGAAGGCAAATTCGTCTCTCTTAGTCATGTGTCAGAATTCTCTGCTGGTCAGTTTCTTCTGCTACGTGGTACATTAGAACTCCAAGGGTTCCTGGACTTTATATTTTCATACTGGTAATCATCCTAGTCCTAATTCATTTTAAGCTTTTCTTTTGAAAATTTGATTTTATGAAAGTTCATTATTATCATGTAGATTTTGTGTGGTGCATAGTAGCATCATATAGATGCTGTATATATGAGTATATGTATATGAGAGTTCCTCAATGAATAAAGAGATGTTCTTTATGAAGATTTGCCTTTGTGAGAGATAAAATTGCTCAAGATCTCAGTTCTTTCATTACTTGCATATATGGTTAATATTTTTGTTTGCTTCTGTTTGTTATGTAGTTCTGGGATGGAACCCATGAGCTCACCAAGTCTAGTTTTGGTCAGTCTTGTCTAAAGACTTGATTATCTATTATGGTAATTCAGATGACCACAATTATAACACTGGATGTACCCAATTACCAATCATAGTGATATTCATTTCCATGTCTTATATTTTAAACTTATTTCCTTACAAACACAGCTCATCTTGCTCATTAGTGCTACAACTAGATGACTGTCATTATAATAAATAAATGTGCATGTATACAATAATATGCTTGTTATTATTTCTTGTTTTTTATCATGTAAAGTGCTCTATATGTGTTTGTTTGTGTTTTGTTTCTTACGTAATTCTTCAGAAAATAGAAATTAATTTCTTTAAAGACTGTGAAATTGTTTTTTTTCCAAATTATATTTTGAGTGCTTTTGGCCTTAGGGATTTTGATTTGGGATTTCACCACTTAAGACTATGAGTTTGGAACTATGTCTTTCCAGGTTATAGCCCACACTCAGACTCTAACAAGCTACAATTATTTTCTAAAAAATACAACATTGCCTGTGGGGTTTTCTCCTGATTACAAAGAACAACATATTTTTTCTGTCAATAAATTCCTATAAACCTACTTTTCTTTTAGTGAGTGATGTTGCTACTTCACTACTCATAAATCAATGTTTCAGCTCAACAGACACTGGATGGGATCAATACAGTGATGGGCATATTTGGCTTCTCTACCAAAGGCTGCAAGTATATTTACTCCTGCCTGATGATCTTAAGCGAGGACCTGGATGGACTCATAGTCTGTTTGTCTTTCTTTTCTTTAAATGAAATATAATAGAGTTATCTAATGCTTTGGATTCAGTATAATTTTCTGGAACAGCAGAGAATGGCTATAGAAAAGCAGTGAATAGTGAAGGCTATCAGAAGAAAAGTGAAGAAATACTTCACTGAACACTGTTGGCTGGGACCTGGAGGATCATAGTTCAAAACTTGCTCAGAAAAATTCTTGGACATCAGCCATGAGCAAACATGAGTCCTAAAGTCAAGCCCCAATATCTCCCACTCCCCTAAATAAGAAATAATAAAAAGTCATTTATCAATAATATTCAAAAAACTTGCCATCTTATCTTTACAAGTAAAGTAAGTGCCCCCCAAGTGATAGATTTCTTCTGCAGAAAAACAGAAACAGAACCAATATTCAGCACACATAAACACACTGAGTGGGAGAGAGATTTATTATGGGAACAGGCTCAAATGATTATGGAGGGTAAAAAGTTCTGTGGTACACTGTCTACAAGATGTCATGGTTTGATTCAGTCAGAGTTCAAAGACAAGAACCTGGGTCTGGGGAAAGAAAGGCTGTTGGGCTAAGTTTCAGAGTTCAAAGGCTTGAAAACTCAACTCTAATATCCAAAGGCAGAAGATGATTCCTTTTGTATAGAAGAGAATGAATTTGTCTTTGGTCTGCCTTTTCTTCTCTCTCTGGGCCCACAGTGGATTGTATGATTCTACCCACATTGGTGAGGGTAAATCTTTACTCAGTCAAATGCTAACCTCTTCCAGAAATATACTTCTATGAATACCCAGAAATAATGTGCTACCAGCCATATGTGAATCCCTTAACTCAGTCAAGGTGACACATAATTAACTATTGCAATGGGATTCTGAGATATTTTTTGTCCACTGAAAGATTTAGCTTTCACTGTTGCTTATTTCTTTGATCTAATATCCTTTTTTCTTTCCTTTCCTTCTTTCCTTCCCTCCTTTTCTCTTTCCTTCCTTTTTTTCTTTCTTTCCTTCTCTGCTTCCTTTCCCTTCTCCCTCTACCTTCCTTCTTTTCTTTGACTTTGGATAAAATTCAAAATTGCACCTGGTGCTGGTAACTCACACCTAATCATATCTACTCATGATGCCAATACCTTAGGATCAGGGTTCAAAACCAATCTGGGGAGGAGAGTCCCCATGAGACTCTTCTGTCCAATTAACTATTCAAAAACCAGAAGTGGTGTTGTGGCTCAAAGTGGTAGAGCACTAGCCTTGAGAAAAAAGAGCTTAGGGACAGTGTCCAGGCCCTGAGTTCAACAACAATCACCACCACCAACAAAAGTTCAAAATTGCTAACATTATCAAGTGGATTGACATTTGTCCCTTACAGTGCTGGTTTCATGTTGCATTTCTAAGTGAATAGTGAGACCTTTCATGTTTGTTCCTCAGATCTTTTGCTTCCCATAGTTTTAGGGCTGAGTAGTGATCACCAGAACTGCAGAAGATAAAAGGACTCATGAAGGGACGTATGAATGCAGCCCCCTCATAGCCCTATGAGCACCTAAATAGTTTATTTTCTTTTTCTATCATCATTCTCCTGCTCCAAAAAATATGGTACCAACACATGACTTCTAAAATTCCAGAACTCTAAGTACATGGGAAGCTCTGGGGCAAAATGTTCTGATTACAGGCTGACAAGATTTAATGCTGGCAGACCAGCCACTTTAACACTGGCTGTGAGAAATAATACTGTTTCATGGGTTGCTATAGAAGCAGAGCTCCCAACACTAAGGCCCAACCTACATCTCTCACTGTAAGGAAACTTAAGATTGCCACAAAGAATGCTGATGTGTATATAATAGGCACAAATATCTTTCTCCTCACCTCAACTTCACTTAATTAATTTCATCTCACAGGTCTGAACATGTAAATATGTGCACAGACATATAGACATATAAATACAGAGATTAATAACTATCATCCAAATGGGATCATAACTATATGTGCATCCATTTTAACACCCACTCAGTAAAGCTAGAAAATTTCAGTTAAAAGCAAAGTTCTTTTTATCAAATGAAAGGACTTGAGGTGGATTTAACGAATATAGCAACCCACAGTACTTTGTATTTGCCATTCATTTCATACTTCAAATATTTGCCCATACTGTGTGTGTCTATCCCAGGCCATAGAGGCCCAGGGCACTAAAGGGCATGTGGGTTAGTAACCTTTCCAACAGCAGATAAGTTGAAGATTAGTCTCAAACACCTGTATCTGGCTCTTCAGAAGTTATGTGCTTCTCCCAAGTACTTGTCACTTTCCTGTCCTGTAGGCAATGATTGGCTCTCCTCTTACCATTGCTCAGGTAAGACTTGAATAAAACCCTTACTTCTGAAGTCCCTAACTATGAAACTCTCCTGTGATTCCTGGGAAGTCCCCCAGAGTAGCCACTAAAATCCATTTATGTCTAGTCCCAAGCTGTCTTCTCTTGTCCCTTGAGACCTTGATTCCTGGTGGTCTGGTTTCTCTCCTTTGGCTCTTATCATGGGGAGTTATGATCTGGGTACATATGTTCCCAGACTTAGAAAGCTCATTTCTGAATGAAGTTGCTGTTAATTTGTGTCTAAGTTGTTACTTCACAGTTCCACCTGGATGCCTAACTTACCTCTCAGGCTTAACACACACCAAATTTAACTCCTGATTTCACCAACTCACTAGTGAAAATCTTATTCTGTAGTTTTCAAGTTAAAAGCTCTGGGACTATCTCTGACTTCCCTTATCTTCTCACAACACACAACCACTTCAACAGTAATTCCTGTTCATTCAACCTTTAAAAATGTATGCAAAATGTAATTCTTTTCACTTCCTCCACTAATGGCAACATTCCCCAAGCCCTCAACATTTTCTACCTAGGCTGATTTAAGAGCCTCTTAAGACAGCACCATCTGCCATATACGACCCACTTAGTAGCAGGCTGCAGTGGATTGAATGGTGGGTCTCAAAACCCTCATCAGTATTCTCTCAGAGTCTATGATTGTGATCTAAGTTAGTGAAGGGATATGAGTCCTTAGATAAGATCAGTTTGAATGATCAGAGCAAGTTCTAAATACAGTGACAAATTTTTCTAAGAGATCCCTTGTGCTAGCTTTTTATCACTATAACATATGCCTGAGATAAATAAATTTATAAAGAAGGAAGATTTATTGTGTTTCACTATTTTAGAAATTTTCCAACCATGATTGGTTGAACCTACTGGCTAGTCCTGTGGCACTATATCATGGCAGCAGCATCTCATGGGTTAAAAGCCTTTCATTTCATGGTGGCCAGAAATCAAAAAGAAAAAAATGGAAGAGGCTATGATCCTATTATCGTCTTCAAGGGCATGTTCCTAATCTTTCTAGGCCTCACCTCCTAAAAGTTTCATTATAACTCAGTTACAATATAGTGGGACCAAGGCTTCACTGCTTGTACCTTTGGGGAGACATTGCAGACCCCCATTGTTGAACAGTCATAGGAGAGGTATAAAGAAGAGAAAGTTATATGAAGATAGGAAAAGATTATTGTACGGCAGCAACAGAGATAACAACTACCTGAAGAAGGAAGGAAAGAAGTGGAAAGGACACTGATTGCTATAATAACGTTTGTTAACACCTTGGGTTTTTTTTTTTTTCAGGTAAGAGGTAGGTTTATTCATCGTTCTGGCTGGCACCAGGCCATCTTGGTCCTCCACGCGGTGGGGAAAGGCCTGGGAAAGAGAGAGAGCTGGGAAAGAGAGAGAAAAGAGCTAGACAAGAGAGAAAAGAGCTAAAAAAGAGAGTGTCTGGGAAAGGTGGGAAAGAGAGAGCTAGGAAAGAGAAGGGAGCTGGGAAAGAGAAGAGAAGGAAAGAGCTGAGAAAGAGCTAGAAAAGAGCAGAGAGAGCAACACCTTGGTTTTTGACTTCTGACATCAAGAACCTTGAGAGAGTACATTTCTGTTATCTTAATCACCATATTTGTTTAAATATATGATATTAATCCTAGAAAACTAAACACATCCATAATGTCTTCCAATCTCTCCCATTTGCATCTTTAGAGTATGCTTTCTATAGATTTGTTATTACAAGTCAGGACATGTTCCATTTAGGAGAACCCAATAAACATTATAACTTCAGAAGGTGACTTCCAACCTCTCAGGGTGACATGGATAACTTGTATAGAGAGCCATAGGCCAACAATGGTAGCCAGAGAATGGTGAGACTATGATCAAATGTCTCAAAGGTCATGCTGGTAGACTAAGGACAAAAGGAGGAGGACAATGAGCTTTAGTCTTTTGGACACTAATAAGCTGGAGGCTATAATAGTTTCTCAGCAGAGATTGTGTTGACTGGACACTCACATTGATTCATGACTCTTTGAAGATTCTCCACAAGGCTCATATGCAACAAGAAAGTATACAAACTAGGGATTTTTTTCTTGCACAGTATTTAATGTCTTCAAGCCATTTCCTTTATATTATTTTATTTAAACCTAACAACTACTAAGGAAAGATAGTAGAAATACCCTCCCCTACTTTTGTATTATATCTGAGAAAATTGAAATACAGGAAAGAAACTTACCTTAGATTTCAGTTTTAGAATTGAATTTAAATCAGACCTTAATACTGCTGTACAGATTATTCCAGATTATATTTATTTTTCTTCAAAGATGTCTCAAAAATGTTTCATAGTTATTTCATGAAGCCTACTCAAGGTCTTATTTTTGAATAAGAAAAATTATCACATTAGCTTGAGATACTCAGATTCTCTTCACCATTTGGTTGTTGCTGTTACCTTGGCCCAATTTAGAAACTAATACTGAGAACAAACCATCTTAATTAAGTATATATTTGACATTTCCACTCTTGGAAAGGACAATATTTATTTTGATAGTCAATGAAAGCACCTACATTGTGGCCCAGTCAAGAAACTTTTCATTCTGAACCTACTCTCACAGTGCTGATGATAAATCCAGGAATGAAACACATTCAGAAGGAAAGGTGAAAAGAGAATTGTAAAAATATAGGAAGGTATACAGAAACTTGCTCTAAGTCCATGACTTTATTTTGGGCTTCTGAGTAGCAGAAGGAGGGAGGAAGAGGAAGACATTAACATGTTGAAATTCCTCAGTATTCCACTCTTTGTGCTACAATCCTGGGTCTGCATACATGTAGTCATTTTTTGTTGAATCTTCAACATACCCTAGGTGGTTGGGTTATTTGCTACTATCTGCACACAAAAATTATATTACTCAGGGTCTGGCGGCTTAGACCTTTAATCGTAACTACTCAGGATGCTAAGATCTGAGGACTGAAGTTCAAAGCCAGTCCAGAAAAGCAAGTCCATGAGATTCTTATCTCCAATTAAACAGAAAAAAAAAACCAGCCAGAAGTGAAGCTATGCCTCAAGAGATAAAGCACCAGCCTTTAGAAGAAACCATCCAGGTTCTAAAGTTCAACACCAGTATCAGCACAAAAGAAAAGCAAATTTATATACACACACACACACACACCACAGAGCTTTAAAAAAAATTGGAAATCTTACCTAAAATCTTCTAAATAACTCCAAATATTTCAAACTAGATAAGCATTGCATACCATTTCTCTTTATCTTACATATTGCATTATTAACAAATGATAGGTTCCCCCTCCCACCTGCCACTACAAGGAAGCCTAGGTAAATTTTTTATGTAGAGAACATTTTTTTGCCCAACTTAGATGACCTGTCTCATTATGGAGCAAAGATCAACAGCATTTACATCTTCAGTAATGACAGTGGGAAGTGAGAATGTGCCAGCCTCTGTAACATCATTGCTAATAGAGTTCTTAATTAACCTGCCGATAAAGTCAATAATAGAGATCCCTGTTGTTTTAGAAATGAAGCCTGTTTGATTACCTCTTCCTCCGAGACATTTTGGCCATTTGCATTCTTGGAAATTTGATACTGAAATTTAAAACCTCTCTCTAGTCATGCCTTACTGTACCCTTTCCCGGTGCTTCTTTGGCTTACCAAACTTTTCTCACTTATTAATTCATTCAAGCCTTGTAATGATACTTGAGCATAAATAAGAAGTTTCACTTTTTAGATTGATAAACTGAACTTCAAAGAATTTTAGCAGTTGGTACAGAATCACACAAAGAATAAAGATTAAAGGCAGGACTTGAACTCATGTCTGTGACTTTCATCCCAGTCTCATTCCCTGTTCTTATCCATCTAATACCTCAGGCTTCTATGTATAATAGAAGATTATTGAGATGTAGCTAATGTCCTCTGAAGTGCCATACTTGCTTTCTAAGAAGAAAATGAAACAGAACAAATATGTTAGAGTATTGAGGTTAATGCTGGACCTCACCTCTCTTGAACCTTCTATTACTCATAGTCAAACTCAATAGTTACAAAATTATTTGATCCTATTTTTTTTCCTGTAATACTGCACCAGAGTCTACCGGCTGTGAAACATGAATTCAGATGCTAACTTTTGAGTTCTCATCAGGAAATATCCAATTTACCAAAGACATAGAAACATGTATCATATTCCCCAAATCTGCATAGCTGTTTACCTCTAGACTCTCATACACACAACACATTTGCTGCTTCATTTGGCTTTGTAGGTAAAGCCTATTTTATCACACTTGCTAAGCTATACACTTAGTGTCTCATTTCTACATTGAAAAGTAGCTTCCTCATTAAATTTCAATGCCTTCATCTCAAAGGTTGAATAGTACTGCTCTTTAAAAAGACTTCCAACTGGTTACATTTAAGGGACGGGAGAAAGCCTGGTCCCAGAATATCTACAACCTCAAAGCTGACATGTATTTTTGTTTGATATTGAATTGGAAGTCTCTCAATTCTTCTCTATTTTTGCCTCTTGAAATTAGGTCCTGTGGACAGACACATGAGCCAGAAAGCCAGAGTGGCTCGGAGCTTTGCAGGAAGGCTGTGCTAGCCACTGTCCCTCCTCAAGGCTGTCAGGCTGGGAGGGGATCTGTCCAGATCTTAACAAGGGCAGAGGAACACACAAGATCAAAGTGGACCCAGCAAGTCCACTCCTGGGCATTTTTCCAATAGACCACAAACCAGGCTAAATTAAAGTCATCATCACACCATTGTTTACCATAGCCAAGATATGGAGTCAACCTAGATGTCCCTCAGTAGATGAATGGATCAAGAAAATGTGAGATTATATATATATATATATATATATATATATATATAATATGATATGATATATATATATATAATCAAATATAATGGAATTCTACTCATCCATAAGAAAGAATGATATTATATCATTTGAAAGGAAATGGAAAGACTTGGAAAATAGTGTATTAAGCAAAAAAAGCCAAAACCAAAGAAACATAGGCTTCATGTTTTCCCTCATTTGTGGTAACTAGTGTGCCTATAAATCTACATGTAAATACACTGAATGACTAAAACAAATAAATAAAACCAGGGAATGATAAATTATATAGGAATCATATAGGACCCTAATCATTAACATACAGTAGCCAAAGGAGGCTAAGCATAGGAGTACTGGGGAAACAAAGGAGGAGGCTACAATGCTTGATAAGAAATGTGCTCATTATCTTGCCCATGTAATTGTAACCCCTCTCTACAGTATTTTTACAATTAAAAAAAGAAGAAAAATTCATAGCTATGGACAGATGATCATATAAAATAATATTCTATGAAATGAACTCCAAAAAAAGGAAACAAGTGACACTCTTTAGTTCCCTGTTTTGTTCTCTTCTCATTTTGTATTATTTGTTACTTTGTATTTGGGAGGGTAAGGAAGGACACATTAAGGTCCAAACAAGGATGAACAAATACAACAGTGATACTCACCAGACACTATGTAGAAAATGAACTGGACATCTTATGGGTGGGGATGGGATAGAAAGATTGGGAGAAAGCGACGGAAGGGGGAAAATGGTTCAAAAATATTATGCTGATGGTACCTGATTCATGTAACTGTAACCCCTTTATATATTAACTACACCAAAATAATTTACAGAATATAAAATAAATGAATAACTAAATAAATGGTGTGAAAAAGACTGTTTCCACTATTATTTTGCCATCCTGAGAAGGAGTTACAAGAAAGAGAAACAGCAGCCCCTCTGTAGCAGGGAAATGAGGTGGAAGACTGTCCTTTGAGCCACTGTAACACTTGCCACCTCTGCTCACTACAGTGAGCTGTGGCCAATATTAGCCTCCCTCACATGGTCCCAATCTTCCTACCCCATACTCCTCCCAATACTTCTAGGCCTGATTTTCTTCCTCCTCTTTCTATTTTCTTTTACCTTTGTCTGTCTGTCTGTCTGACTGTCTGTCTGTCTTCCTGTCTGCCTATCTCTATCTATCTATCTATCTATCTATCTATCTATCTGTCTGTCTGTCTGTCTGTCTGTCTGTCTGTCTGTCTGTCTGTCTGTCTGTCTGTCTGTCTCTGTCTGTCTGTCTGTCTGTCTGTTCATTTATTTAGGTTTTTCTAGGTAGAGTCTTCTGATATACCACTCACTCTGGCCTGGAACTCATTATATATCCAGAACTGGAGATCCCTTATCCTTAGATTCTCCAATGCTGGGTTACAGATATGCACCTGATTTCTCCTTCTTTTTTTTTTTAATGTTAGATGTTTTTATCACTCAAGCTATTTAAACTGCTTCTTTGAAAAATTGATTTAATTGTATTAAAGTATATTAAACATTACAATTTTAATTTATATTTTTAAATTTTATTTTATTATAAAGATGCTGTACAGAGGGGTTACAGTTACATGAGTAAGGCAATGAGTACATTACTTGTCGATCATTGTTACCCCTTCTCTTGTTGTTATCCTACTATCCCTTCCCTCCCCTGCCTCCCACACTCCTTCCGCTCACCACACTCCGCCACTCAAAGTTGTAAAGTTCATTTCCAATATACAGTCCTGAGGGTATCATACTTTATATTTCTTAAATCCTCTGCTCACAAAGTATTAAAGTAGAAATGATACTTGTCCCTTGACTAATATACCTGCTCTGCTCTTCATCAGCCTAAACACCTCCAGACTTAAATACCCACTTTCCAAAAGGACAATGGGAATCAGAATGTTTTGTCATCACAAACCTTAGCTACCAGAGCTGCTGAGCCTTCTGAGCAGACATGAACCCTAGTAGCCAGCTCAGAGCTTCTTCTTGAGTCCTTAGTTTATGTATATTGTAATCAACAAGAGTGGTGTTATCACTATATCTTTATTGATAGAAGTAATTTCAAAATGTATAGACCTAACCCTGGCACATTTGGTCAGCTTTTATATCTAACTTTTATATCTAGCTTGAAATGATTACTACTAATCTTCATTAAAGGAACAGCCATTGCTATACAGTTCACAGAATTTCTAAGAAATTGCATAAGAATTAGCTGGTTCTGATTTTTAAAAATGGTGACAGGCTGAAGATTTATCAACCTCTGAAGAAGATTCACCATCTCAAATTGCCTACTCTAAAGAGTGAGTGAAAGAACTCACATCTATCCCAAACTGGTATCTATAGTTACAGGGGATTAATATCATTGGGCACCCAGGATTTGCAGCACCTATTTAGAAAATATTACCAGAATGATTAATGAAGCCTCGGTTAGACAGAATAAGCTGGATACAAGATGGAGTCCTAGGACAAAAGGCAGGAATTTGACCAAGGGGACCAATGAAGGTCAGGTAGTTTTATATGTATCTTCTTGACCGAGGGCAGAACTGAACCAGAAGCACCAAGTCCCACTCATGAGAAGTCAGTCAGGTAAATTGGGTACTCAAATGGTCAGGAGATGCTAGTCTATACCAGACATCCTGGGATTAGTGGGCTTTGGTGAAGCCTTCTCACAGGCATGAATCCTAACATTGGGTTCCTAGGATCATAGGAGGCAGACCAAGCTGAGTCTGAAAGATAAAACATTTTATGCCTTTGACTGCCCAGGCAGGAACAGCGGACAGGGTGTGTAGCACCTGGCACAAGTACAACCTTTTGGAACTGAAAATTTTTCTAAATAACTGTCTGTGCTCATAAATCACCACGGCCATCTTCTCAAACATCTGATCTAAATGATTTGCTAGATTCTGCCTTTTACTCTGTTACTGTAAGCCATCATTTTATCCAAGTAATGACATCTTCATTTAATCATTAGTACTTTTCCTTTTCCCCAAGATTTTGTAACCATATTTGTTGAGTTGTTCTCATTTCAACCATGCACCATTCATGTATCCACTTAATAGTTCTCTCTCTGTTCTATCCATCAATCTATCCTGCACTATACCAGATAAAAATCCAAAATTGCTATCAATTTTTATTCAACAAATGCTTGTAATCTAAAGTGCTCAAGACCCCAGGTCAGGAATTAAGAATGTAGTAACATTATTGAACTTATAGTCTTTTCAAGTATGAAGATAGATAAATGTCAAGCAGGACCTGTCCAGAAGCTGTAAAGAGGAGTTGAGGCTAGTAGCTGAGTTTGCTTTAGCTTCGCTGTGTAGCTGGGATAAGCTGCCGAATTTTTGATCATTCCATTCCTTTCTAACAATCCTCCAGTTTCTGGTTCTGTCTACAAAATGAAGTCTAAATTCCTTAACTCTCTATTGAGCCATACTGTAAATGGGTACCAGCCCATTTATTCTTGCCTCATCATTCACCTAGTCATAACAAAACTGTTTGTAGAGGAAGGATTGAATATAGTAGAGTCTGCATGTAGTTACTGTTTCCCTATAGCCTTTGCCTTTGAACATTTATTACTTGTAGTGTTCCACCTGTACTCTTTTTCCCTGACCACCCTCACTTATTAAAAGACTGACCATCCCTTCTCTCAACTGCACTTGACTTTCAGCCCTCAAGGAACTTCCTTAGCATTTAGTGTCTATTCCACTGTTATGCTACTTTTATATCTACTTCTCCAATCAGTTAATTTTCCATGCTCCTTCTAGTACATCCTTGTAGCTAAGTATCATTGGGGATTCTACTTTAAGTTCATTGATTTCTACCAGGATACCTAGTTCTATGACAGGTGTATAATAAATATTTTCTTAATAAATAAATGTTCTCCTTTTGAGCGCTGAAGGTTGCAAACTCTTTTGGCTGCAATTATGTTTAATTCAGTCCACTTAGTGATTAGTTCTACTTTTCTAATACATAGGGTATGATTTTGAGCTGTATTCTCTCTGAAGGGAAAGGGTTTGTGTGGATCTCCCCTGTGATCAACAAAGTAGATTTGCAACAAAGTAGACCTTCTCGAGGTCATAACTTCTAAAAGAACATTTTTGCTTCTGCATAGTTAAATAAACCCAATGGATTTTGAACCTAAAAGCTTAGCCTTTTTAATAGAACACATTACCAAGCTGAGCACCGGAATACTATCTACTTGTTCACGGATATTTTCAGTGTAACTTAAGACATGATCACTGATATATTAAAAAGAGAAAACAACCTTTCTTTCTATCTACTTCATTCCTATGTTTTTATGTCACTTGATAGCTCAGGCCCAACACATCTATACCCCCTTACAGAATGTTCTGGTTTTGAGGTCATGGGCACCCAGGAGTTAGAAAATCTTTAAGGGAGGGGAATAAATCACCCATTTGTTTTCTTGGTTCTGAACAAAACATTAGGGAATTAGATAAAATGAAGTCACTACCAAATGTAACATTTTTTTGTTGATAAAGTCTACATAGTAAGAGATGATAGGGGCATTTGGTCTTTCTAATATTGAAACATGAAATAGGCAGATTTACACACTTAGTAAGAGCCATGCTGAAGCAGGGAAGCCATCAGCATCCTGAGCCATACTTCCTTCTTTCATGCCCTGCTAAGGCAGAAGGAATCCCAGAATGAACTCTGGGTCATGGTTGGAAATGAAGTCAGTAAATCCATTTCTTCTTACCAAGATATCCAATCAAAAGCCCTTGCACCTCCCCAATGGTAGAAGAAATGAAGGAGCACAGAGAAGTGGGGAATATTGTACTCCTATCTTTCTTATGGGAAGATATATCTTGGCCATGAGAAAGCAACACCACATTCCCTAAGGAAGGATACCCCCTTATCAGTGCTGAACTGGAGACTTACATCCGTCATGTCCTTGCTGAGATTCAGAACATGCCTCAGAGACTTTGCCTACTCCCTAACAACTTGTTCTTTATCTAATGAAGGTCAGAACCATATTCAATGTAGGACTAGAGTTTTTGACATCACGAGCACTATAATGTCCCATTAGGATTTCTGGAAAGAACTTTGTACAAACATAAGGCAATAGCTTGGTCAGCTCCCTTGAAGTTGAATCCCATAGCAGAACTGCACGTATGTGTGGAAAACAGCTGGAGGAGGGCTGGTTTCGAATGACTGTAGCTGTGCCTACTTGCCAAATCACCTCCAGGATGTGACCTGCTGCTGAGCAATGCTTTTAAACTAACTGAAAGACTAAAATTTCCTAACTTAGTTGCAAGAAATAGGAAACAGACTGTGATAACTGCTCATTCATTTCTCATCAAATCTTTATATTTGGTTATTTTTCATTGTCTGTGTATTCTAGTCCAATGTGTAGATATTTCTATTTTTAGAGATCGATCCCTTTAGAGTGCCAAGCATTTCACAGGGAGACTTATCTATTTTAACTCACTTGATCTACACAAGACCTTTCTTTGATAAATGGGAACAATTCCTAAGAGAGCCAAGTTAACTAATCTTTTCAAGGTTATGGAGCTAATTTATATTGGAGCTGGGATTTGAGTCAAGGTCTTGCTAAGATCCAAAGTCCTTTTTTCCTTACTCTGTTAGACTCCAATCCTTAGAGTGTACCAGTAAGGGGCACCAGCAAGGCTCACCTTCCAGTGGATCCCAGGAATGATCTAGGTCATAAGTGTGACACTGCTGCCCCTGGCCTGTGTCCTGAGTGACAGGGGTGCCTGAACTCTGGCTGTGAGGAGTGGGGAGAGTGTTGATGGACAACAGTGTGATGTAAAGTATAAAGAAGCTCAGAGGTTAGGAAGGGTTCCGGTTGTTGTTTTCACTACCTGCTGCCCAGAGTGAGTCTGGTGACAGATTCTGTAGGTCCTGACCTCTACCACACCTACTCCCTCCCAGCAGCTTTTTTCAGTTCCTTCCAGCGCTTCTGGCCAGTTTCTCGTTTTGTCTCTATTCCTTCTCCAGGGGATGGCAAAGCAAGAGGCAGAATACATTTGACATAAGCCTGACAGAGAGTAGTGAGTGGAAGCAGACTTGGCACACATAAATTTAACTTTTCTGTGGAGAGTAGGTAAGGTGCATGAAGGGTGGTCAATAGGAGAAATAACTCAAGGAGCTATGACACCCAAGGTAATGAATTCATTCTCCTCCTGTGCATAAATCAAAGAGAAAATCACTCTTGACTTGGGTATGGGTCAAGATAATCTCATGTTTGCCTTTCCCTTGTTGGTGGATGCATTTCCTTGGATTAATTCCATTTCCAGGTGGGTCTTAAATAATATGTATCTGATCTCAAAGCCTCAGGGGAGAAATAGTTTATTTCAAAAAGGAAGAGAAATCACATGTGGTAATAAATGTAAAATGCCAGGAAATTCAACAACAAAATGCCTACTGAACAGCATCATGGAAGGAATGACATCCTGGAAAACTGGAGACTCCCTGGGAGGAGACAGGGCCTAGCTTGATGGAAGAGGGCAGGACGCTGTTAGCCTGGGGCGTCCCAGCAGGATGCACTATGCTGCAGAATAGGCCTGCTGAAGCTGAAAACTTGGAAGTCAGAAAAGCATTAAACACCTGCACTTGCCTTTCTTGCCTGCTAGGTCAGATGAAGATTTGAGTCTAAATTAAGCATTTTTGAAAAAATTTGAATACAAAATAGTTATCATTGTGGAATATTTGCAATATTATCTGTATACTTGAGTTTGGAAACTGAGATTCCTACTCTCTATACAATCAAATAGAAAATCAGGAGAGTTTCACAACAATTTTAAGATGGCAATCAACTTCTATGAAAATCATCGTATTTTCCAATATGGGGAACAGCTATTTTGATATAAATGAAGGGTAGGCTACAAACAAATAGCTTTAAGACTGAAATGTTTTCAAATATGGGTTGTAGACAAGCCAGGTGCTGAGGGAAGTGCTGGGCTTTTATCCAAGATTTTTAGATTTCTTAATTTGTTTAGCATGATCGAATGTTGCCCAGTTACTGAGTTCACCTGGTGTTTTCTAACCCTGGAGTCAGGCAGGGTAATGGAGTAGAAAGGCAAGTGGGAAGCAGGCAGGAAGCCTGGGTTTTAGAAGATGCTCTAGCCAAAGGGCTTTGGCAGGTTACTGAGACCTCATTTCCTTCATCAGTATTGAGAGGTTTGGATTCATTCACTCTCAAGTAACTATGATAGAGGGTGGAGGGAGGAGCATTGATGGGGGAGGAAATTCACTGCAGAAATTGTTTAGAATTCCTGATGCTGAGCACTGTGAGGAGATTGCAAAACAGAGTGCCTGGCACTGCTGGTTCATGTCTGTAATCCTAGTTACTCAGAAGGCTGAGATCTGAGGATCTTAGTTTGAGGCCAGCTCAGGCAGGAAAGCCCATCCCATGAGATTCTTATCTCCAATTAACCATCAATAAAACAATAAAAAAAAATCAAAGGTATATGTGTGGTTCAAGTGGCAGAGTGTCAGCTATGTGTAAAAAAGCCAAGTGAGAGCTTGAGGCCTTAAGTTCAAGCCCCCAGTACTTGTGTGTGCGCATGTGCACACACACGCACATGCACGTACACATACACACACATATACATGCATGCACACAGACTATGCTCCTTTTCATTACTTTTGAATTTTTTCCACATAATGCAACTACCACTGCCCATGCTACAATAGAGTGTTGCTTGGTGATTCTCCCCTTCATTCTCCTATAGATTCAAAAGTCTTTTTTAATTTCTGAAATCTATGATTTTTATTTTCCTCATAAACATCAAAGGTATTTCCTACCCTTTTCCTTTTACTTTTTTCTTTGAAATAACATCTCAGGTCACCAACAGAATGATGATCTTGTAGACTGGCAGGAAAAGGCAAGGCCTTCTGCCTGCCAAATGGAAAAAGTTGCCTATGGAGAGATTAAAATACACCATGACTCCGATAATGTGAAGAAATGGCTTGACACAGACTGTAGCTGCCAGCTATACAGAGCAAGTGACAGTAGATCCATTAGGCCCCTTCATTTCCAGGCATGTAGGCTCTTGTCGGCCCCCTGTGGTTTACTCAAAAGCTGGCCTGAAGTATTCATTTGCAACCTGCTAAGAGCCCTGTGAACTTAGATAAACACACATAAATACAAGTCAGCTTGTTTATAAATGTTCTTTTTCTTCTTGTGGAATATCCTCCAATGTGTCTGGTGCTCTTAAAGAACTCTAAAGACATTGCTTCTTTAATCATTCCTCATGCATGACTTTCTCAATCACTGCCTGCCAGGAAAAGCCCTGAGTGTTTAGGGCAGTTTCCCAGGCTCCAGAGAATGGATAATAGAGTGGTCCAAGGACTGGAACCCCCAGAAGCTGGCAGTCTCATTTCAGTTATACTCTCCACTTACTTCTGTGGCCCACTTCCAAACCTGGAAAAAATTTGCTAAAGTTTGTTGTTTAGAATTAGGGAAAAGAAGAAAACTAGCAACAACAGAAGAAAATAATGAAAACCTACACCCAATAATCTAACCTCCAATTGAAAGAGAACATTAGTTAGGACCTAGGTCTCAGGGGAAGCATCTTGGCCTAGCAAGCCTTAACCAGATGCAAAAGAGATATTGTTAGCTGGGCACCGGTGGCTACTCAGGAGGCTGAGATCTGAGGATTGAGGTTCAAAGCCAGCTGGGGCAAAGAAAGTCCATGAGACTCTTATCTCCAATAAACCACTCAGAAAACCGGAAGTGGTGAAGTGGCTCAAGTGGTAGAGCGCTAGCCTTGAGCTGAAGAGCTGAGGGAGAGTGCCCAGGCCCAGAGTTCAAGCCCCATGACTGACAGAGAGAGAGAGAGAGAGAGAGAGAGAGAGAGAGAGAGAGAGAGAGAGAGAGAGAGAGAGAGAGAGAGAGAGAGAGAGAGAGAGAGAGAGAGAAGGAGAGATTGTGTTTAAGAACCTTACCTCTTTCTCTCCCTAGATCCTTCTAATTTTGGTAACCTTCTCATGACCCTGAAGAGAGTTTGCTAAATGACCTGATTAGGAATTAACAAGCAATCAGAATGTGTAGCACCCAACCTATCAAGGATTATCTTTTAAAACATCTAGTTATATAATAGGGGGCAACCAATTAGAGCACATCCCAGGGTATAAGAACCCCTAGACTCAGAGCAGTAGCTATACAGAGAGAATGTGGAGAAAAGAGAGGAGAAAAAGAGAGAGATGAGAGAGAAAGAAAGAGAATCAATGACAGAGCTACTTGGGGAAGAAGAGGGGACGGATGAGCGCAGCACTTATCTCTCTTCTGAATAAAAATCTTTGCAATCGTCATCTGATGTCCAGGATTTTATTCTTTGAACTCCTACAACAATAACCATAGGAGGCTACAGAAATCTTGGCAGTGAAGCTGCAATACTGGCAGGCATTGTCTGCTGCTGAGCTTCAACACTAGCAGGTGTTCTCTGCAACAGGCTGCAACCCTAGGGGTCTCTGCCAGCTGCCAAGCCAAAAGAACTATGTGGCTCTACCAACTGAGAGCAGCAGCAGCAAATTCTGTATCACAATCTGAGTGTACTTTGCTGCTCCCCCTTTTTACATTTTGGGTATTTCAGTATTTTTCACCTAAGAATCATATTTTAGATATGATTTTAGATTAGATTTAGATAAGACTTAGATAAGATTTTAGACTTTAGATAAGTCCTGACATTTTCTTATTTATTTATTTCCAATACTTAATATTACTCCCTCTTCCCTTTTTCCACACAATTCTGAATGTCCCCTCTTCTCTTCAATAGCTCACCATCTCACAGTCACACCCACAGGAACTATCAGCTGTAGCCTCAGCGCCCAGAGCACATCCACACACTTTTGGAGAGATTAGATACCAGGAACTCCAGGAGCCTGGAGGCTGAAAGAAGAGTAAGAATGAATAATAAAGGAAACAACTTAGTACTGAGTACTAAACATTTTCTAGGGAAAAATGCTTGACCTAGATCAGGGGCTTGGATATGCCTTGAATTGTGTCTGAGCAAGATTATAGAGTGTGAGGGTCATTAGTTTCTCCAGGCTGGTATGGTGGAAAATAAGTTCTTTGGAAACAATTTTTAGAGGGAAAAACTCTTGAAACAAGACAGTAACAAGTTCTACTGAGTGCCCCTTGCCAAGCACCTGATGGATATGATTCTCATGGAGCTTACAGAAGGCAGACAAGTCAACAAATAATTGCAATGTGACATATGTCCTCAAACAGAAGGCACAAGCGACTGTCAAAAGAACATCTTGATATTACTAAAATCAAGACAATATCCTAGAACATCCCACATGTCAAGGTGTAGGATCAGAAGAACCAGATTTAAACCCTGCAAAGTCATGCATGACAACTTTGTCTGGCCTCAATACAGCTTCAACTGAATGGGCTTTGTCCATATTCATGGTAAATGCTCACGGTTTGCATTCTCTGCTTGATGCCAACACATTTCCATTCATGAGGTGCACCTGCACCCATTTCAACTCAGAGCAGGGCCCAGGGTAGATACTGCAGAGTCAAGTGCTTCCAAATGAATACTTTTGAAAAATCAATACTCTCTGTGTTTGCAGTATTCTATTGTTCTGAAGTAAGGAATCCATTTATCTACCACAGATTATTCAAGGGAATATTTGTGGTGACTCACACATTCACTGTCCTTTTAACTGAATACTAGAGTGGCAGCATGTTTGGGACTTCACTGTGGATTGAGCATAGTGATTTTCTTCTGGGGCTTGTTTCCTTGATCTGAATGCTTGACCAAGACTGTCTAAAGTTCATATCCTGCCTATGTCCACCTCAATTTTGACAGTCATGGGCTGGGGCTTAGTGGAAGTTTGGTATATGATTTAGACTCTTTCATTAAGAGGCTCTGGGAGATTTTTGCATAGTTTCCCTCTGCTCCTGTCTTACACTGGACTGGCAGCACTTTCATCGTTTCTTGTTTTATGGACTGCTTAGAATCAGAGAGGTTAAGTAACACTGTTGCACATTATTTCATAGTAAAGCTGAGAGCAGAACAGAGCTCATAACATTTTTATTGGTTTTCTATGCTTTCACTTTTGAAGCAGGACTAGCTTTGAAGGCCTGAAGGAAAAGTCAGGATTGGTGGGGACAGCTGCAGTCTTACAGAGGCTGAGCAGTGACTTTGTAAAGAGGGAAAAGGCTGAAGCAGGGGCTAATTCAGTAGCAGGCTTTGCTGAACTCTGCAGAATCCTAGGGCTATTGCTGATGCCATCCTTTGTCCTTGCCAGACCTAACTGTGAACTGATGCCCCCTAGTCATAGCAGCCAATGCGGTGAGTCTGGTGTCTGGGGTAAATCCTCACAGAGTTGCTGCCTCTGCTGCTCAGGAGTCCCTCGTGTCAGGGAGACTGAGTCCTGCCTTTTCAGTGAGGCCTTTCAGAAAGGCCAAGGGAGCATCAACTGCAGGAACGGGGCACTGGAGTGGTAACCTTTCTGATATTTGGTGTAATTGAGTGATTTTCTTTTGGCCTGTTTTTTTGAGGATACACAAGAGACTGTAGAAGGGCTAGTTGTAAGAAAGGAAAATTGATGCTTATATTATATTTAATTCAGGATCCCAATTCAAAAGCTCTATATGTTTTCATGAAGGGAGAAGATATTAACTCTGGCCAAAAAAAAAAAAAACCCTTAAATTTCAGTGTGACTTAATTCAAAATAGATGTTTTTATTTTGTCATTTTCTAGTCACCACTACTCCTCACTAAGCCCTCAACAGTGAAAATATGAAGGTCACTATGAACAAGGAAGGTGAGTATATAAATGACTTATTGTGGGGTTCCCTGACACCCTAAGAGACTGTGTAAACCTCTGAAAACTCTAATTAAGGTGGTAATCCAGGAGAGAGAGTGAGGATAAGAACAGGAAAGAAAATAGAAAGGATTGGGAAAATACTTTTATCCAATACAATGGTTTGAAAACGTTAGTGCCCCGTCTGAAGGCCCATGAATAAAGAATTTGTGGACAGGGTGGGGCTACTGGAGGTGCTGTGAACTTTTTGGAGACATGGCCTAGTGGGAAGTTCTTTGAAGGAATGCCCTCAAAAAGGATGATGGGACCTTGGTGTCATTTTCTCTCATTTCCTGGCTCATGCTTCCGCTAAGATATGCTACCCTCACTAGAGGCACAAAGCATGGACCACTTGATTTTGGACCAAATCAACCTTTTTTCCCTATAAGATAACTGCCTCAGGAATTTCAGCTGAATAATGCATCTATTTGGCATAATTTGAAGTTATCTATCAATCCTGATCTGCAATGGAAGGGACAATTAATTGTTCATTAAGCCATAGGAAGGGGTCAGATCTGGTCCATTCACTTTTTTTTACAAGCTATTATCAACAAAAGGCTTTTGCTCTGTGTGTGTGTGTGTGTGTGTGTGTGTGTGTGTGTGTGTGTGTGTGTGTGTGTGTGTGTGTGTGTGTGTGTGTGTGTGTGTGTGTGTGTGTGTGTGTGTGTTCTGGTGCTTGATTTAAGAGCCTGGGCACTGTATCTGAGCTTTTTTGCTAAAGGCTAGTACTCTATCAGTTGAGCCCTGGCTTTACTTCAGGCTTTCTTTTCCTTTTTGGTGCTTAATTGGAGATAAGAGTCTTATGGAGTTTCATGCTGGGGCTAGATTTGAACCATAATCCTCAAACCTCAGGCTACTGAGTAGCTAGTATTACAAGCATGACTCACTGGAGCCTAGCTTGGCTTCTACATTTTAAAAGGCTAAAACTTAGCAATAGAAAAAAATGTTCAAGGGAAGGAAGGGGCTGATGAAAGGTGAAAGGAAGAGTGGGTGAATTCAATGTCCATATGTGAAAATGTGCTTGAGGTAGTGTGGTAGAGTTGAGAGAGATAGAGAGAATGACAGAAAGGGAAACATTCATCAAGATTAATTGTATTCATACATTTATATGTTGAACTGGAACCTTTTTGTGAAACTACTTGGAGATAATAAAACATAAATGTCAGTTTTTATAAATAAAGTTTTATTGAACATAGCATGCTTTTGTATTTACATATTGAATATGACAGGTTTCTGATTTAAAGAAAGAAATAGTTGTTAAAAAGACTGCATGGTATACACACAACTTATTAGGTTTTTCTACCTTTCCCTTTACAGAAATAAAAGTGCTGGTCACCAGGAACCATAAGGATGGAAAAGAAGAGCAGAGTCACCCTTTAGGAGGATTTGTTTGCATTTCCCTGGAGTTGGGTTAACGAACAGGCTTCCCTTCTAGAATCCTCTGTTCCTTTCCTCAGAAGTGTAAACCTTTGTTCTGCAGCTTTTCTCACCTAAGAGAAGGCCAGTGATTTCTATCTACTGCAAAGAAAAAGAAAGAGAGGTGGTCTGAACCTCAAAATGATGGGAAGATTAAACACTTCTGCGTGGCAGGAAACAGCCTCCGCTTCATATGAGAAAGTCTCTACAGACCACTGAATTTAAGAATGCTGAATATAGTCTGATGTTCTGCATAAAATGTGCACAGAAGCATGAAGAAGGCCATTGGATTACTTCTACTGTAGCCCCAGTTCTGGCCTACCTAATCCTTAAATCCCCCACCATTCACCAACCTCTGGATTGAGGTTCCTGTATTACTGTGGGATCTAGACTATCACATGTGACAGAGTTGAGTACGGGACTAGAAAATGGGGGAATCTACTTCATCTAAGTTTGCAAGCCCCTTAAAAATAGTAGTGTATTCCTTTGATGAGTAACAGCTAGTGACTTTATCTCATAAGAATCCTGCAAGACAAGAATCACTAACTCATTTTACAGATAAGAAAGTGAGACAGGGAGCCATTCAATTCATTCAGTTCAATGGGCTGTGTTTTTTTTTAAATGCTAAAATACTTGTAAACCTTTTGATTCCTTAGTTTCCCACTTTAACACTTCTGTAAACAAAATAAATCCAAGGAACCTGAAGTCTCTGCTCTATTTCGTCACTGATATAAGAGAATTTTTCTGTTTACTGTTTGCTGAATATAAGCTTAGACATTTTAAAGGTAGCTGCCATTTACAAACAATTGTAATTAAGTCACATCCTTTGTTATCCTCACCCTTTTCAAATTAGCCAATCAGACAAGAGTGTTAATCTAAGCTCTGACCAATCAGAACAAGGGGCAGTCACAAATTAGGGATAAAACTTGGACTACTTGTCTAACACTCTTGCATAGTTGGCTTTCTGTCAGTAGCATGCCCTCAGCAGAAGTAAAATTTTGCTTTACCAAGTTCCTCTCAAGTTGGTGTCCTTATTTCTTCCCACAATATGATTAGATTTTATCAACAATTAGTATAGCATCCAAACAGATATTTTCTGTGCCCTTGAACAAACATCACTCGGGTCCTGGGGAACAGCGATGGTTTTCTCTCATGGAGCTTTCAGTTAAGTCATGGGTGGTGTGTTCCCTTTATGTAGGGCTAGGATTTGTGATAATTCTTGTGAAATGTAGTATAATTAAATATATTTAAAAGCAAGTAAAAACATCATGTAAAAGAAGAGATCATTCCAAAATTATTCTCCATTCTCCTTTTCCAAAAATGTACACTCCATGCTAGTTCCTGAGCTTCCAATTAAATATCATTCTAGAAAAGGCTTGAATTCCAAAAGTTGGAGGCAAGAAAAACAGGGGCCAAAAGCAAACAGAAAAGCCAGGTGATGGGTAAAGGGAAGAAGATAGCTGTGGAAGACAAAGCCTCTGGGAGAACACTAGGAAAAGGTCACACCTTCAAGCTGGAACTTGTTTCACCCCTCATACCTTCCCTATGTCCCCTACCTTCCCTCTGGATCATTGTGTCATTGTCCTCTGAAGACAAGACAACTGATGAAAGAGGAAAGTACAGATGAGAGCTTAGAGATGCAACAACTTGGTCATGTAGACAAAAAAGAGATAAATGCTGGTGCCATGATGTGTCCCTTCTTGAGAGACTACCAGCAAACAGTTAAATCTCTACTATGAAACAGTTTTCTCTGTGTATGCTGGGCCTTTTCACTCTGCTTTATTCCTTTGTGTTCATTTTGTTTCTGGGAATTAGTCCCTCTTTTTAAGCCTATCTTTTCTGGGTACTGAACTCTCAGTAATGGCCAACATGAGAAGCAGATAAATGGAAATGTTCTACATATAAAGATTATTCTTAATATTTATATAATACTAAGAATATAATAACAAGGGAAGACATAGGAAGACTTATGGTAGCGATACACACTGAAATCTTATTTTTAAATTCTCTTAATCTTGCAAAGAAAAAGTCATCAAAGGCTGGGAAGGTAGATCAGTGGTAGAGTGCTTGTCTCACATGCATGAGGCCCTGGTTTTGATTCTTCACCACCACATAAACAGAAAAAGCTGGAAGTGGTGCTGTGGCTCAAGTGGTAGAGTGCTAGCCTTGAACTGAAAAGCTCAGGAACAGTGCCCAGGCTCAGAGCTCTGGCCCCAGGACTGACCAAAACAAAAAAAAAAAAAAAGAAAAAGACATCATTTCATTTTCTGGAAAATGAATTAAATTTTTCATAGATAACTAAGGCAGTTGGGCAGATGAATCTCACTTTAGAACAACACAGTCCAAGTGAGCTCTTGACAGTGATGGAAATGTTCTGTGTCCGTAAACAGTGACTAGAGAGCATCTGAAATGTGGCTCATGCAACTAAAAATGCAGATTTTAATTAACTTATGGCTACGATGTCATATGTCATGTGGCTACTATGTTTGAGCAGTTCAGATCTAAAATATAAATATTAGACAAATAAATAAATGCTCTGCTATGCTTCAGAAATTTGTCTAAAGCTAATTCAAAGTCTTTATTGCATCCTTCTCCATTATAAACAAGGAAGCCAGAACAGTCCATTCTTTTTCAGGGTGAACAATAGACCAAAGTAACTCTTGTCTCACTTACGAGTGAGTAGCAATAAAAAAAGTAAGCTATTGGCCCAAGAATAAGGGTTTTTTTGTGTATATAAAACAGCAAGCACATATTTTTCATTATTTAGTACAGAAAATAAAATAACATTTTGAAAGATGTTCTTCTCAATAATACTGAAGAATGGGAGTGCTCAATCAAAAGGAGAGTCAAGAGATTAGGCACTGAGGCAAGCTGAGATATAAAAATAGGCAGCTAAGAATCAGAAAGAAGTACAAAAGTCCTTAGATGAAATAAGCAAAGATTATATGCAACTGAGATGTAATTGTGGAACTGCAATCTGCATTCTATACTCTGGGAAACAGAATTGATACTGAAAAAAAAAATCAGAGGTTCTAACCTGGAGGACAGGTTTCTAAAGCTCTCCTTGGCTATCTATAAAAAGGCAAGTAAATCTAATAAAAGTAAATGGAATAAAAGTACTAATCAAATGTATAACCAGAGCCGAGTGCCAGTAGCTCAGGCCTGTAATCCCAATTACTCAGGAAGCTGAGATCCAGAAAGTTTGCGAGACACCATCTCCAAAATCACCAGCAAAAAATTAAGTTGGAGGTGTGGTTCAAGTGGTAGAGTTCTAAGACAGCAAGTAAGCTGAGCAAATGTGAGGGCATGAGTTCAAACCCACACCTGCCTGTCTATCTATCATCAAGCAATAAATCTATCTATGTATCTGTGTATCTATGTATCTATCTATGTATCTATCTATCTATCATCTATGAAAATAAATATAACAACAAACCCAATGAATGGATTGAAAGTGGTTAATTGCAATTGTAATTGCAAGTCTATAAAATGAATGACAAGAGGTCAAGCCAATTAAACATTAATAACAGTTTTGCCTTTTAAGCATGATTAAAAACTCGAAGCATTTTCAGGTGAACCCATGTCTTTTCTCTAACACTCAAAATAGATATACACAGTAGCATAGCAAATGAAAGCATTTCCATAGGCTACCTTGATGTCACACTGGAAAGCCAATGGATATGAGCACAGTGCCTCACTCATTCCTATATTTTCCTCAGCATATAGAGTAGATCATCTTTAATACATTTTCAAGCAATATTTCATTACAATATCAAAAGTGCTCATTGTTTGAAAATATGCTAACATTTTCCCCTTATTATTCAATATTCCTTCAATAAGCTCAGCTTTGTTTTAGTTTAAATACAGACAGGATTGCCTTTCTGGCACATTTTCCACTGAGCACTCAAGGTGATTATATTTTGAACTGTTCATAAAACTAAATTTCTAACAATATTCAGAAATAAGTCCCAAATAGGCTATCATTTTTCATATTTATATCTTTTATGACTGCTGAAATTGTTAAACTTTTATGAATCATGATAAAACTGGATCTGAAAATTCCGAAGGTCAAGCCCTTTGTTTTAATCTTGCTGAGCTCATCCTGTGATCTGCACTTAGTAGGAGTATAATTATAAATTTTATTTGTCTCCCAAATGCTGCATTTTTCAAGTAAAAGTAGCTTAAATTTTGTGTATTTTAAGTATCTCTTTTCTGGAAATTATTTAGAAATTTTGAATCCCAATTCATCAACTATTGGCAGTAATGATCATCTCCAAACATTGTTTTAAAGTGTCTGTATGACCTTTCCATTTTCCTTCATCCTATTGGTCCTCCTACCTCAAATTCAAACCACAGGAGTGGTTCCCACCTCCCAGACTGTATATAAACAGAAAGTGGGGAACAGAGTCTTCAGTTGGGGCTATGCATAACTTCGTGTTCCATGAGAAGGATTGTCTGCCATAAGAAGCAAGCAGAGCAAAACACTATGAAGAAGAGTGGAGAGAATGTACATTTCCATCTCTTGAGCCTCTGGATGCAATCTCAGAATTTCTGCTTTTTAGTTCTAAAGAAGTGAGGTCACTTTTTCTTATAAGGTTGAGTAAAATTGGGTACCTGCCTCTTGTTAATGAAAATCTGATCAATAGTTAAAGAAACAAATGAAGTTAGAAAAATAAATTTACATTTTAAGGTTATAATTAGTTGTTTAGGAAGAGGTGATTATTACTACAATGACTTATTTTACTACAAAACATAGTTTACATTACAGTTATCACACTTTGGCATTATCTAATTTGGTTTTATAATTGTCTGCTTTTGTACTCTACTTTCTTGGTAACTAATTTATGTGTGGTTATTTCAGAACGGACTAGCTTACACTAGCCATTTTATCTTATGTCACTCAGAATTTACCTGATTCCAGAATTCAGGTATGGGTCTCTCCCTCAGAGAGAAGCTGGAGCTTCATGTGTTACCTACTGTGTCTCCTGTGGTGTTCAGCTGACACCTGGGTTTCTCTGGCAGATCTTGACAGCTGCGCCCACATGTCAGCTAGTAAGGCTGTCTGGAAGGATGGCTCATTGGGAGCCTCCTCTTCCCTGCAGCTTTAGGCTCCCTCAAGGTCTCTTCACTCCACCTGAGTGGTCAGAGTTCTTACTCCAGCTCTACCAAGAAAAGGAACTGGAAAACTGTTGATCCGTAAGGCTTAAAACTGGTATCATGTCATGCAAGACATATTCTGGTGGTCAAAGCCTATACAAGTTCGAAAATATTAGAAAACATACAGATTGTAGTTAGTAGAAGGAACTTTAAAGAATTTATCAGTATATCTGTATCTTTTTTATTTTTTTGTCTGTTGTAGGGTGTGGCTCTGGGGCCTGGGCCCTGTCCCTTAGCTCTTCAGCTCAAGGAAAGCACTCTACCACTTGAGCCACAGTGCCAATTCCAGTTTTCTGGTGGTTTATTGGAGATAAGAGTCTTACAGACTTTCTTGCCCATGCTGGCTTTGAACCGTGATCCTCAGATCTCAGCCTCTTGAGTAGCTAGGAATACAGGTGTGAGCCACCAGCGCCCAGTTTCATATTTGTATCTTTGAGGATAAAAACTGCCTTATTGATCTTTGCATCCCTGCATCAAACATCAGGACAGAATCACAAATATGAAAGATGGTCAACAATCTGAATCTGGATCTGCTAAAACATTCTTGCAGAACTCTAACATCCATGGACTACAAATCTTTCAACTTCTTCCTTTTATTTTTTTCTTCTTTTTGCATGTGTTTCAGTACTGTGGCTAACATTCTACAACTGGAGCCACATTTCTACTAGAATTTTTGCTGGTCAATTGGAGATAAAAATTTCTCAGATTTATCTGCCCAGGCTGGCTCTGAACCAGCCTTCAGATTCTAGCCTCATGAATAGTTAAGATTGTGGGTGTAAGCCACCAGTACCTAGTTCCTCTCAACTTCTTAGGACATGAAAACACATACAAAAGCTACATGTTTGAACTGCTGTCAATAAAAATTCAGATTGGACTTGTATTTTTTTATTAATAAGTTTTTTATTGTGAAAATACCATACAGAGGGGTTATAATTACATGTGCAAGGTAGTGAGTACATTTCTTATCAAGAAAATTATTGTTGCCTCCTCCTTTGTTTCCCCTTACCATCCCTGCCCTCCCATCTCCACCCCACACACCAAAGTTGTAAAGTTTGTTTTTAGACATAACATCTTGTACATCTCATTGTTGCAATGGGTCCACCCATTCCTATTTAAACGATTTGTTTTTTCCCTTCCCCTCCACAAATTATACCAACATCAAATACAGTGAAAACAGGCGTTATACCGTGGGGGAGGGACATACAAAGCAACAAACAAATATCTTATAAATATGTTAGAAACAATAGTAAGAAAAAAAAACCAGTTGAGTCCTTATCTTGGGGTTCATTTCCCCTAACATCAACATCAGATTTCAGAATACAATTGAACAAGATTCACAGTTGGGTTTCCTGGAAGAAAGAAGATGGAAAATTTTAATCCAAATCAAGCTAGTTTCTTAAATTTACATTAAAGAATACACTGATTTTTTTACATAATTAAAAAAATTATATACTTTTGAACATATTCTTAGAAAAATGTATATTATTTATAAATTACAAATTGTTAGAGAAAGTAAGGTGTATATAACAGAGGATATAAAGTAAGCATGAAGGAAACACACAAAACACAAGATGACCTTAAACTAAATATTCTGAGAATGCCAACATAGAGAGTGATGGTTTAATTCTCCTAGAAAATTACAAAGATACTCAGTGAGGATTAAAGATAAAACAAAATTCAGCAAAGCAAGTAATCTATGTTTACCAGAAATGCAGGCAAAATAAAATGATATGGAAAATCAAAAGCTGGGAGAAGGGTGAGCCAGAGTAAATCAAATTGAACTTTAAGAAAAGAATAAAAAGTCTTGAGAATAGAAAATGAAGTATCAAGTATGAAATAAGATAAAAAGGTAGCCATTATATTGTAAATGTCAGCATAAATACATATTTACATAAATATATAATAGCTGTGAAACTTAATGCACCACATTGTTTTGAAATTATTTTCATATAAATATTGTGCCAAACATTTTTTTACAGAGATCATATATATTATGGAATCCTTCCACTTATCTTATAAGTACGGACCATTATTCCTGAATTATGAACAAAGAAGTCAGGAATTTAATCACTGATGACAGCATAAAGGGAAACTTTAGAAGGATCAGCCTTTGCATTCTGCAAAAAAATAATAAATAAAGGCATTGACAGTAATAAAGCCAAGAGCTGTCCATCAGTCAGATGATTTGTGGGCAAGACTTTCCTCCCTTTTTTCAGATTCCGTGTTGGGCATTAGGAACTCGAACAGAGATTCTTGGGATGCCCAAGAGGCCTGGGATCTCATTGTTGGTGGAAAGTGGCAGTGAGGACTCAATCATGCACATAGGAGGGGTTTACTTGCCAAACATGGGAAACTGGAAAGCAATTGTTCAAATCTTGTCTGTTCTTGCTGACCAAGTACAGGATTCAACTTGGCTCATGGGAAAAATTCCCTGGGATACTCCAGTAGATCAATAATGGTAAGTATTCTGTACTGTAAATTTACCCAGGTTAGTACAACTAGGTAGAACACTGGCCCAAGATAGCGCTGTTTAGAACAACTTTTCCCACTGTGAAGCAGCTGAGAAATAGTTCAGGACCAGTATTATAATTTGGTATAACACAGCTCATAAGCTTTCTGATTACTGATTCATATAATAATATTCCAAGAAATAAGCCAGGCTTCATATCAGAAGAAAGAACATTAACAAAGGTTACCATCCAAAGATGAGGTTTTATTTTCATGCAATTAGCCTCGTCATTATCTTTGTTTGTTCAGTTGGTTGATTTGGTTATGTTTGGATTTTGTATTGAAATGTTTTATAAATATCATTAAGCTTAACAAATCCAGTGAACAACAGGAGAAGGTCACTAAAAGTACCCGAAAAAGATGTTGGATTTGAGTGGGGAAAAAAGTACATTCTTTAGAAAAATGTAAGTGGATTATTTTTACATGACACTGTAAGTACTCATGGCACCAACTACTGGACTATTGCAGTGATTGTGGAGGGCAAAGAAAACTATGCAATCTCTAAAACAAACAGTAGAGCAACTGTAAACTAGGAAATGGTCTGAAGAAGAGAACCAAGTGGAGAATCTGCCTCCACTCAGCTTGGGAGGGGCTAGAGACCTGGCAGGATTCAAGAGTAGAAGAAGGGGGGGCTGGGAAGGTGGCTCAGTGGTAGAGCACTTGCCTTGCATGCCTGAGGTCCTGGGTTCGATTCCTCAGCACCACATAAGCAAAAAGAAAAAAGCCGGAAGTGGCGCTATGGCTCAAGTGGTAGAGCGCTAGCCTTGAGCTGAAGAGCTGAGGGACAGCGCCCAGGCCCAGAGTTCAGGCCCCACGACCAGACCCCCTCCCAAAAAAAAGAGTAGAAGAAGGCATGTTTGAGAGATAAACCAAGAGTTCTCAACAGATAACTGGTATTATAGCCAATATGAACTAGATCGTCCACCTGCTATAGTTTCCAAATCTTTACCACATTTGTAGTTTGTACAAATTGTTCTACATTTTAACAAGATGCCTATGCAAGAAATGCTGAAGGAGTCAAAGCTACTGCTATTAAACGTCTCAAAGGTTCTAGATGCTGGTGAGTCACACCTATATTCCTACCTATTTGGGAGGTTGAGCTTGGGAAGATCACACTTTGAGACTACCCTAAGCAGAAAAGTTTGATAGATCCCCTTTCTAGACCCCATGCTCACCTCATAGGTTGGCACCGTGCCATTCACTTGTCATCCCAAGATATGGAGAAGCTAAGATGGAATGGTAGTTTTTCTAGGCAGAATAGTAAACAAGAATCTGTCTCTATGGAGAGACGCTAGATCATGGTATATGCCGTTGATGCCAGCAGTGAAGAAAGCTGAGTGAATTCTAAGATCATCGATCTATAGGTGTGTACCCAGGAAGGAAGCGAAGCCTCATCACAAAAATAACCAGCAAAAATAAGGCTGGATGCACAGCTGAAGTTGTAGAGTCTCCACCCAGCAAATACGAGACTCAGAACAAACCACAGTACTGTCAAAAATAAATACAAAAGACAATATTGCTATCTTTCTTCTGATAATATATCAGAGACTGTACATGAAACAATTATTCACTATGGATCACAAATATTTGGGGACTGAGTATATTTTTATGGGTTTTTTTTGGGGGGGAGATTGGTTCCAAACTCACAAACCATTTTTCTCAGTGTATGACTAGAGCAAAAAGATAGAGGCTGTAACTGGAGACCTTTGCCATGGCAGCTCTTTGGGAAGCAGCAAGTATCATAATTACAGAGACTTCATAGCTCTGGTTCTGGCCTTGGTTCTCTTCCTAGTTAGCTGACACTTTGGTGAGGTTTTCTAGCCTTTCTTCGCTTCATTTTATTTTATTTTTTTTTGTTGGTCATGAGGTTTGAACTCTGGGCCTGAACGCTCCCCCTCAGCTCTTCTGCTCAAGACAAGCACTCTACCACTTGAGCCACAGAGCCACTTCTGGTTTTCTGAGTGGCTTATTGGAGCTAAGAGTCTCACAGACTTTCCTGCCCTGCCTGGCTTTGAACCACGATCCTCAGATCTCAGCCTCCTGCGTAGCTAGGATTACAGGTGTGAGCCACTGGCGCCTGGCTGGCTTCATTCTATTTAGCTGTAGAAAAGATAAAATTAGGGTGAAAAGGTCTGCCTTTGGCAAAAGATGCTGTAGACTCTTGGGTTAGGACCTGTCTGCAAATAAGGGTTTTTTTTTCTAGGTGCATGTGTGTGCTAGTCCTGGGTCCCGGGCACGCTCTCTGAGCTTTTTGCTACAGTTCTACTTCGGACTTTTTTGGTGATTAATTGGAGATAAGTATTTCGTAGACTTTCTTTCCAAGGTTGGCTTTTTCTTGTTTTTTAAAAATTTTGCTAGACTTTTATTTTTCAATTTTTATTATAAGGATTATGTACAGAGGAGTTACAGTTTACATAAGTTAGTTATGAGTACATTTCTTTTGGGGCAATGTTACCCCTTCCTTTGCTCTCTCCCAAGGCTGGCTTTGAACTGTGGTCCTCAGATCTCAGTTTCCTTAGTTGCTAGGATTACAGAATCAGCCTCCAGTGCCTGGCTTCTCTTGGATTTTTTTTAAGAAATTGTGAACAAATTCAGTAGGCACATGTCAGTGATGATTTGGTTAATTATTTCTCACCATCCATCATCTAGATTCCAAATCTCATGGCCTTCATGTTTCCAAGACAACAATTACACCAACAAAGGGATAAAACAACCAGTTTTCTGCCTTCTGTCTCTCATAGAAGTCATTTTTTTTGTTTTTGGAGGAAGACTAATAATGTTGAACTAATTTTCTTTTTGCCAAAATGACAGTATTTAACAAACTTTCCTTATTGAAAGATTATGTGCTTGATCTACAGCTCTCTGCAAATGTATGAAAAACTAAATTATTGTTCCACTCCATAGAATGATTTCATTTCATCTCTTCCCTCAGATTTGGGGGAATATTTTTTTTTGGTGAAGGCAAGGTTAGATATTACAGTACTGGCTAAAGCCTTAAGGTACTTAGAGTATTGGATGATTCATGTTGATGGCTTGAACTGGCTGGGGATATTTCACCTACTACCAGAGGAAATTGACATGACAAGTCATTTTCAGTGAAAAGCAGGCCTTTAATCAAACAGACAGCCCTTCATTCATGTGTTTGAGAGCTTCATATTCTTCTAGCACAGTTCCATTTGGCCCTCAGCACAATAAGCAGTTACATTTTCTATGTATATAAATTCAAATGCCAATTATGTGATTAGAAAATAGGTTTTTAATTAGGACTTTGAGCTTGAGGCAAACAACTTTCTCTTTCACCTGTAGGGAGTTTTCTATACTGTAGTTTTAGCTTTTAAACTCACTGAAATAAGACCTGTGAAGGCACACTTCACTTGTGCTCACAAAAGTAGGACAATTTTTTGGTATTGGGACGTGACAGAGAAGCTTAAGGTAATGCTGACAGGCAGCATTTGTTTACCCACCTGTCTTAAGGGCTACTGTCTCTATTCCCACAATTTCCTTAGATTACCTCTGGCTGGGGTCTTGTTCTCTAGAAGCTTGGTACCTTCAGGGGCAGATCACACAAGAGATGCATAACTCTCAGCCCTGAGCCTCTCAGTGCACAAACCTGTGCACACTGGCAATAGTAGACTGAAGCACATTGATCCTGTTATGTCTGTAGGCAGAGCGTCCCTGCAAGTCTCAGGTGCAAAAACAGTCTTAGACATGTAGAGAAGTCTGAAACAAAGTCAGAGCAATATTTAACGCTAGCAGAACTTCATAGATATCTAGGGATGCTGATTCCAATCTTTGGGTCCCTTTTCTCAGTGGAGATTGCTTTGTCTCCTTTTCTATTCCCTCTGAGCACCATCAATGCTGTTCTGTTCTTTCTGGTTTCTGGATTTCAACACTGCATTGTCTCTATATCAATGTCCTATCTTGCTCAGCATCTGCTCAGTCAGTCTGCAGCCACCAGTCATCTTTCTACTCCAGCTTCCTACAGTGTGGCTCCCTTGTCTGGTGCCCTCACTAAGGAATCAATGAGAGGCTCTGACCAGCCAGAGCTCACCTGGTACTCTGAATATCAATTGTGTGCTTTACTCAGTTAATTGAATTTTACTGCCTTTCTTTCTAGCCTCTTCCTTTCAGCTTTTGACTTTCCTGTCAAAACTGGTCTTTCCTACATCTGCTGGTTCAGACAGTGCCTACTGCCCAGGAACCTTCTTTTAACTCACTTGAGTTTGCATAGCTATTGGAAGAGAGATCCTTTCTGTGGACAACACTTGTCATTTGGGCAATATCCTTCATTTCTGCTCTGATTGAGCCACTTCCACATCTTGCTTCCCTCTGCTATGGAGGTCCATAAGTAGAACTGTGATAGTCTCATCACTCTAAGGCTGAATGATGGTAAATTTTCCAGTGCAGATCAGCAAAGATCAGTGCCTAAAAGGCACCGTTAATAAGACAGAAGGTTAAAATGGGAGTGAATTACCCCTGGCAGAGAGAGTAGGGCTTCATTTGATGGTTATTCTAATGCATTCAGATAATAGATACAGAGAGAAGCTGAAATGAACTGACCTAAATGAAGGCTCACATACCATCCCCACATTTTGTGTACAGGAAAAAAGGGCCATTCTCAGAATCTCAGATTTGGTGGCAGAACGGAAACTAGAATTTTGGTTGGCACAAACTGTTTGTCTGTCCCCAAGGTTGGGTAAAAATGACAAAGGTCAGTTTTCAATGTATCCTCTTGAGACGAATCAAGTTACTAAGAAAATTTCTAAAAACTATACTCTGCCTTTTCCCCAAGCTTGAATTTTACCTGAATATTACTTGCCCATCCCCCTTATGTTCCATAATCTCCCTCGACAACTGAGGACATTTGAACACCCAATGATGTAGTTTCCAGAAGCCCATCTTCTCCCCCTTACCAAGGAAGCAGAACTAATAAAGCTCCTTCCTTAATATTCCTAGGAAACATTATTATCGCTTGACATGCCAACGGGCAGTTTGCCAGTCTTGTCATTTAAGAAGCAAATTGGCTTTAGTAATCGCCTAGAACATCCTTTTCCCAGGGATTTTTTTTCCAGCCCCATAGGAAACAGTATCTGTCATTACCAACTGCAAGGAACAGAGAAAATCAAATAACTCCCCTACTAAGTGATACAAAAGGGTTCCAAGAGAGGAAGAAATGAAAAAGAGAAGGCTTTTGTAGGCCTTCTATTTAAATAAAGCCCCTCTTTTAAACATAAAAATTCAGTGAAGGCTCCTAGGATTTCAGTGTTGTCAAATATTTAATTTCAACTCTCACCGTTATTTACATTCTTCTTCCTAACAACTATTATTACACAAGAGAGATTTTTCCCTGCCGTGAGCATTTGGTTGGTGTCATTACCGTGCAGGCGAGCGCTTCTTTGCTGCGGTATTCAGTGCTGAAAAGCTTTATCTGCATTGTTCCCTTTGTGCCATTTAGCACCAAGTGGGCGTCCTCCACAACAGCAGCCGCATACCGCCTCTCAATAGCGAGCCTGTGCAGATGGATGGATGGATCGATTGGAACCAGAACAAGCCAAGCGGATGCTATGCCCTAAGATATAAAGGGCTGTCGTTCCTCTCGCCTTGCTCTCAACTACAGCTTCCAATGGGAGCCTCGACTGCCCCAGCCACTTCTGTGCCACACGTGGACATTGCTAGCCTGCCTACACTCACAGATTCTTGCTCATTTCTTCTCGAGGGGCTCTCTGAAATGTGCTACTTCTCTCTGGCTAAGCTCACTATATGGGACTTTAACAGATCATTCTGTTTGAGCTGTATGCGCTGACAGGAGTGTCTGATGATTCTTGTTAATGATTGATGACAGACACACATCTGTGCTTTTCACTATGCCTGGGCTGTAGAAACCAGTCTTTCAACATGGCTGGGATGAGACCTTTCTTTCTGCTGTCCTTGAGCTCTACATTGTTTGATCTTGGATCCGATGTTTTTTTATTGTTTAATTTGTTTACCATATCTGGTTATGAAATGAAGTTGCCTTTGCCACCACCAGTGGAATCAGGGACATTCTCACAGTTGTACACGCAGGAAATCAAAAGCTAAGAGACCATGTAATGTGAGGGCAGCATGGAAATGTCACAGGAATTCCTGTGACAGCTGAGGACATAGGTAAAATGCTCAGATCTCTCCCCATGTTTGAAAGTTTATGGCAGGGCCATATTCTGGTCACAGTCCTTGCAAGCCCCATTTAGTGATGCAGGTGGCATCAATGTTCCCCTCCTGAGATCTGGTAATATTCATTCTTCTGGGTTGCTTTAATTCTCATTCCTAAACACTAAAATAACCTTAAAGCTAGAAGAACTACTTCTCATAACATGAGACAGTAAAGAGAAAAGTCACTTTCTTTAACTCTATCGACTTCACATTTTATGTGGTTACCGGGACCATTGCTTCCACCCTCCTTTCCCTCTCTTTTACCTACTGAATTTGGGTCTAGAATAAGGAAAATGGCTGGCCTTGTTAAAACCCAGATTGGTACCAGAACATGGCTAAAACTTCAGTCTCTTAAATTCCTAGTTTTTTCTTTATGTAAGTGTTTTGCACGATTTATTTTGTTTTATTTTATTTTGAGACTACAACAGTTCGAATGCAAGTTCTATAAAAAGTCTGAAGGAAGGAATGCTATGCAATTTGCTTAAAGAGTATAGTCATTAAAGTAAAAATTGTACATTTTTCACAATAATAAAGTAAGTGTAAACCATCTGAATACAGAATCAATAGTAAGAATCATTCCTTTCAATCAGGCTAAAGGATATCCAGTGATGATGTCATATGGATCTCCATGACTCTATACATATCTGAAAACATGTACGGCTGCTGTGAAGATTTAGTATGTAGCCTAGGACATTAAGAATAAGTGGACTCTTAAAAATTTCTACTTATTTTTATTACTGGACCTTGATGACCCTAATTCAAGTTACATTCCTAATCACTACTGGAAATGATCAATCCCTTTAGATTCTTGAATCAGTTAAAATGACTTTTGCAGTGTTGGGGACAGAAGAACTCCATTGCTGAGCTACACCCCAGAGCTTGATATTTTAAAACTACACACAGGCCATAGAGTGCAGGCCTCCTTTGTTTCTTTTACCTATTGGACTATTAAGGGTTCATCACCTGTGATGAGAGCTTTCCTTGGCAGAAGAGAATTCTAAGTGAAGAAAGGGTGGTACAGAGGAGCTACCCAGGATATCAGGCTCCACTCCACAAGGGAGGAATCTGTAGGACACATTATTAATGAGCTGGAAAAATGAACATGACATGATTTCTATAAGGAATCAAGTTGTAGGAATGAGGCCCAACATGTAAGTTCTGGGCAGAGTAGTGGTTCAGTTGAGATCATATGGAGGGTTGGACCCGGTATTTGAATACCTATCACTTAGCTCAGGTGCACTGGGCTCTGGGTGGAAAGGCAACCACCTGTTTCTCTGCTGTGGTCATGGGAGAGCCAGGCTCTTACTGGCTTAGGATCCTCAGAAGTCTGAGTAGGCAGGACACTAAACAAGCTCCAACTTTTCAGAGATTTACTTGTCTACAGGCTATACTGATGAACCTGTCTCTACACTAAACTCCAAGGTTGCGTTTCTGGTTCTCATGATGTGAAGAAGTGAATTATAAGGAAGATTTCTGACTAAAGCTATAGTTAATATTAATAAGGAAGAATAAAAAAAATAAGGTGCTAAGGGGCAGACATATTAAGAAAGTTGGAGTCTTAGATCTTCCTGTACATTTGTAGTCAGCCAACTTTCCAGAAGAGGGGCCTCATGTATAGTAAGCTGATTTATGTAGTGGGTAAGGCTCAAACCCACCATGTTTATGACTCAGCAATGTCTGTCTGACATTTATTACTACTCAACCAGACTGGCAGTCATAAATCCAGCTTCAGTTTTACAGTTAAATGGCTCCTATCATGAGACAAAGGAACAAAGGGCAATAATACACAGCTGTGCGATTTGACTTATACCTTACTGAAGAACAAAAAAAAATAGTGTAAACAATGGAATTCTATGCCTCCATCAGAAAGAATGACATTGCCCCATTTGTTTGGAAATGGAAAGACTTGGAAAAAATTATATTAAGTGAAGTAAGCCAGGCCCAAAGAAACATAGGTCCCATGGTTTCCCTTATTTGCAATAACTAGTATATGTTCGAGTCAAGCAGAAAAGGTCAGATAAGTTGATGTTAGGGGAATGAACGCCAAGATAAGTATTCAAATGTTTTTTTTCTTTCATGCAATAGTTTCTAACATATTTATAAGATTATTTCTATGTTACTTTGTATGTCCCTCCCCCACGGTATAACCCCTGCTTTCACTGTATTTGATGTTGGTGTAATTTGTGGAGGGGAAGGGCAAAAACCATTTAACTAGGGATACAGGTGGACCCATTGCAACAATGAGACTTGCAAGTTGTTATGTCGAAAAACGAACTTTACAACTTGGAGGGGGGGGAGGATCAGGTGGGAAGAGGTGGTGGGAGTATTGGAAGGGATGAAAAAGGGAAAAAAAGAGGAGGCAACAATGCTTGATAAGAAATGAACTCATTATCTTGTCCATGTAAGTGTAACTCCTCTGTACGGTATTTTCACAATAAAAAAAATAGTGTAAAGAATAAAGGTCATGTTGTAATAGACTCATGTGTACATGCATATATGCATGTATATGCTATTCAAATATATGCAGACATACGCTTCTATGTTAAAGCAAAACTGATCATGAGTGCTCCTAACTCGCTGCTCTGAGACCCAAGAGCTCTATCAGAATGACTGTCTTCCAACCACATGCAAGTGTGATCCTAGTACTGATTAAAAACACAGTTGGAACGCACAACTCTGGGCAAAGATGCATGAGGCTTGATGGGAGGAGAGGAAGCTGGAAAGGAAGCAGAGAGCCTGAAGTGGGGGATAGCAGTACAGAGAAGACATAGATAAAGTACCCTATTGGAATTCATAGCGAAGGGCCTACAATGCTTTGCATTCTGCTCTTCTGGGGAGATGACGTTATCTATCAGCAACTCATGTAAATTTATAGTTCATTATGTAATTTTAAAACAGAATGAGCAAGATGAAGACGATGGATAAGGTTTTAAAGCTCTCTTCCATCTTTCCACTGAATAGATCTATGTTACACAGACTAATTATTTGTTCTTTGGATGGTCAAGAAGAAGAGAGTAGAAATGGATTGTTAACAGGTTTTAAACCTTTACAACTCTATTAGAAGAAGCTTGGGCGGAGGGTTTAGCTTATTGGTAGTGGGCTTCTCTAACATACTCAAGACTCTGGCTTTGAGTCATCTCACTGTAAATAAAAATTCACTTCAACCTAAAGGGACACTCATTCCATAAGCTAGGTATGATGGTACATGCCTATTAATTAGCTTTTGGGAAGTTGACATGGGAGGGTTCAAAGCCAGTTTAGGATGTACAGAGAAACTCTGACTTTAGTAAATTAAACAAAATAAACCAACAACAAATACAAACCAAGTACCTGGGGCTCACATCTGTAATTCAAGCAACTCAGGAGGCTGAGGTTCAGATGATGGCAGTTCAAAGTCAGCCCAAATGGAAAAGTCCAGGAGACTCCATCTCCAACTCCAAAAGAACTAGCTAAATGCAGGACTGGAGGTATGGCTCAAGTGGTAGAGTGGCAGATAATCAAGCAAGGTCAAGACCTTGACTGCAAACACAAGTATCAGTGGGTAAAAGCAATCAGGAAGGAAGTTTCATAAATCAAATTTAAACACGAAGTAACAGAAGCTTAAAAAAATTATAGTAGTTGCCTAAGAAGGAAAAAACCCAACCAAAACACCAAAGCAATGACAGAATATCCATCCTAAACCTAAGCTATTCCTTTGAACTCAAATAATTGCTAAATTAATGCATGCATGTATGATAAATGTAACATCTACAACTCCTTTATTGTTTACTATGATTTGTATTATGAGTATTGTCATTTTTTTTAATGTTTGGGATTTCTTTTTATTCTTCCCATGGATTTTCATCTCCAAAAGAACTTTGGCTAAGAGGATAATTTCAAAAGAAAAATTATTAGTTTTCTTTCATTGTAGCCATAATTTAGATAATATCAGGCATTTCCTAAATGTAGAAATTGTACTCTTCTTTCTTGTGCTAACTCCACAGAGAAGAGGTAAGACAAGCTAAGATAGTGTTACATGGAAAGGAGTAAGTCCAAATTCACATAGAAATAGATTCACTGTGCTTTTAGAAAGTTGAAAATTTTTTGATCCAGTGTGTAAAGGAAGGAGGAGGGGGCTAAAAACTCTACTATGTCATTCATTTGTATCTCTTCACTGTTAAAGGGGCAAATGCCAGAAACAAGCAAACTGGGTGGAGGACATGACATCATTACAATGACTGCCCCATGAAGAGCTCAGAAAGGATACTTGATTAAACGTCCTGTACCTAAAGGCCAGAGAAGTGGTTGTAACTGCCTTCAAGTAAGCCCTAAAGAAAGGAAAAATATAGAATAAATCCTTTTAAAATGATCTAGTCAAAAGCAGAAACCTGTTGGCACAGTTTCTACATGTAATTGTTTTCTTTTTTCTGCATTATCACATTTTAAATGGCATCATGCTCCACTTAAGCAAAAGAGAGGTACAAAAGGACAAGACACTCCAAGCTTCTTAAAATGTGGTCTTCAAGGCCAATTGAAATGAAAGCCCCACAGTGGAGTTAGGAGTAGTGAAAAGAATTTGTCTTGTATGTAACTTTATCAATTCTGAGGAGGTAAGGGGAAGTACAGAAATGATGGGATAAAGGGTGAACTAATTCAGCAGTAAGACTTACTAGACACTCTATTGAAAATGAACTACAGCACTTGTGTGTGGGAGGGTTGGAAAGGGAAAAACAGAGAAAACAAGGGAAGAGGTGACACTGTTCAAAATATGTACTCATTACTGATCTATGTAACTGTAACCTCTCTGTACATCACCTTTACAATAAGAATAAATTTAAAAACTTAAGAAATATGAGAAGGAAAAAAGTTTATTGACAAGACAGAGGAAAGCTTAAACCAATTCATGGTGCTCCTAGAGACAAAATGAAGGCCTCAAAGAAATGGAAGATCTTTTCCTACAGTCCTTGGTGCTCCCAGGCATGTGGAAATTCTGTTCAGCTTAAGAATTGATTTACATTGCTTTCCTTGCCCAATGAGCATCTTTCATCCCATTAACTCTCAAGCTCAGCACAGGAATTTTGCTGATAACATAGGAAAATATTCCTTGCATATACACATGTAAATTAATAATTCTCTTAGAATAGTATCAGGTAAGCTAATCATACTGATATGAGTTAGTAGAAAAGCAGGCAATCAGGGAATTGCAGCCTATCAGTTTGCTGATGGCATGAAGTGTTAAATCAGAACCTGCCTGACAAAGAAATTAGACCAGGTTACTACAAAAGAAAAAAGAATTTTAAAACACAAAAGAATGATGAAATGAGAAAGGGGCAATAAATCTTTGGCACATCAAAATAGAAAGGAGACTCACCAATCAGAAAACCATTTTGAAGGATCCCAATTCTCCCTATTTAAACTTATGACCAGTACCTGAAGACAGTGTAAGATGGCAGCAATGGGCTGAAGTTATGTCTTCCTGTGACACTGTAAAGTTTATTTGTAAAGCTTCAAAGTTCATTTCCAACATAGTGTCTTCTGAGTATCCCAGTTGCATTGGTTCACCCTTTGTCCTTTGTTCACCAATTCTGTGATTTCCCTTCCCTTCCCCAAATCAGATAAACTTATATACAAGATAAAGAGCATACAAGACAAAGGGTACTGAAATAAAAAACAATGACAACAGGGGATAAACCAAAGGGGGGAAATGAAAGAGAAAAGAAATAACTGCATGGGCTGGGAAGGTGGCTCAGTGGTAGAGTGCTTGCCTTGCATACATGAGGTCCTGGGTTCAATTTCTCAGCACCACATAAGCAGAAAAAGCCAGAAGTGGTGCTGTGGCTCAAATGGGAGAGCGTGCGCCGTACGCTGAAGAGTTAAGGGACAGTGCCAGGCCTAGAGTTTGGGCCCCACAACTGACAAAAACAAAATAAAACAAAACAAAAACCCTGAAAGTTGTACACTAAAAAATAAGCAAAAAGCCGGGCGCTGGTAGCTCACACCTGTAATCCTAGCTACTCAGGAGGCTGAGGTCTGAGGATTGTGGTTCAAAACCAGCCTGGGCAGCAAAGTCCATGAGACTCTTGTCTCCAATAAACCAGTAGAAAACCAGAAGTGGTTCTGTGGCTCAAGCGGTAGAGCACTTGCCTTGAGCTGAAGAACATAAGGACAGTGCCCAAGCCCAGAGTTCAAGCCCCATGACTACCCCCCCCCAAAAAAAAAGCAAAAAATAAACCTCTTATTTTCATATCTTGGAGTTCATTTCCAATTAGCATCATTTCATATGGTCATATTGGGCTATTGTGATCCTAGACATATACTAATTATTACAAATGAGGGAGACCATGGAGTCTACAATGTTTCTGGCTTAATTTGCTTAGCATGATTTTGTGCTAGCATATTGAACAGAATGACTCCATTTTATAACTAAACACTCTCCCATGAAAGTACACTTTGCTTCTTCCTCCCCGCTTGCCCAGAATAATAAGCTTCGGGATATGGTTAGTTTAGTTCCTCTTTGCTTGGAATTGATAATCTTCAGAAACAGTCTAGTTTTAGAAAAGGCTTGGTTGGGGTAGATGAACACAATGCACCTATATTCAATCATGTTATTTCCTGCTTGCTTGCTTGCAGCTATAGATTATGAAAAAAGGGAATTTCCAAACTCCAGGTGAGGGGTATATTAACTTGACTTGGTTGGAAGGTGGGCTATCATACTTGGGTATCCTGCACCAGCTGGCTAATAAAGACTTTTCATTATCTGTATTTTGTCTGAGTGGTCACTCCTGGGAGATTCCCTAGGATTCTTCCAATGACATTCTTGTTTGCTCCACCCTGCAGGCACTCTCCTTGACTCTGATTTATTTTCCACACTGATATTGGCTTGCTTTGAGGCTTCTCCAGTATTGCCCCAGCCTTCCTGACGGGTAACTAGATGTAAGATGTTTCCTTTTACCAGGTTCTCACTTCGTGACTTTTAATTGACTTTCAGGCTCTGCCTATGTAAACTGTTCCAATCTTATAAACAGGGCTAAGTCTGTCTTTTAGACTCTCACCTTGGACAAAACATATTCTAAGTATGGTTTCATGAAGGAGCCTTGTTACTCTGTCTCCTTTTTAAGGAGATTTGTCTTTGAAACTACTATCTTGTAATATAGGCGATGCTGTTGTTGACTATAGTGGGGAAAACAAACAAAAGTACTATTAGTCATATCTCATATACTCCAGGCTAGGATCAAAGTTTGACTTCTTTGGGAACCGAGGCAAACTTTGCACTTGACAGCAAGGTAAAACATAGAACCCTCCTAGAGACCCTCATCCCTCCCTGAAGCTAATATAGCAAAGAATCCTGTGGAAAGCAGAAGCAAATTTAGTTGGATCAGGTCAGGCCACATCCATGAACAATGGAACATGGAAGGCATAGCTGTTTTAGCCACACCTGTACGGATGGCTGGGGTTCAGGTGGGCTGCAACTTTTTACAGGCCAAGGGTAAACTGAAGGGCATAAAAGATGGGAGACATATCCCTGGGGTACCCTAAGATGGTGGAAAGATTTGTGGATGCACAAAGAAACTATTCTTACAGATGGTGAACGTACCCTCAAATGTGTACACTTGTACCCAAGACCCTTAGAAAGAGCATAGCCAAAGCTAACTTGAACGTGGAGAGTAATGGCTACCCAAGTCAGAGGTCTTATAAATTTAAGCCTTCTTGAGTCCCCAGCCCTCTCTTATAGGTTAGGCTTAAACCAATATATGCTTGTCTTTTCCCACGGAGGGAATAAAATGTGGATGAGGGCAAGAATCCCACTTAAGTGTAACATGTATATAAAGTCTTAAAAAGATGAAGGCAAATCTAGGGAGTGTTCTGAGGTCAATTTAATACACTAATGTGAAATAAAGGTCTCTGTTAAGATTATTTCCAAAGTATTCTGCTCTTTGTAATCTGAGTGAGCTTAAAAATACAGGTTCTGAGTTGGTTACTGGTGGCTCATGCCTATAGTCCTAGGTACATAGGAGCTGAGTTCTGAGGATTGTGGTCTGAAGACAGACTAGTCAGGTTAATATTAACCACTAAAAAGCTAAGAAGTAGAACTGTAGTGCTCAGAGATAGTGCCCAGGGCCTCAGGACAGTCTCTCTCTCTCTCTCTCTCTCTCTCTCTCTCTCTCTCTCTCTCTCTCTCTCTCTCTCTCTCTCTCTCTCACACACACACACACACACACACATTAGATGTTCTGTTTATCATCAGCATTTTTCTCATATGTGTCTGGCCTGTTGAGAATATTCTTGATGATCTTTTCTTTTCCACTTTGTCACCACATGTGGTTTCTTGATCTTGGTCCTTCTAACACAAACAATGTAGCTTCTTTCATCTATGTTCTAGACAGACTTTCCTATAGAACATACTGTGCCCTAAGAACAAAGGTTTTCACCCATCTTTGTGCTGCTAATTAAATTTGAGAAAAAAAAATCTATCTGGTCTTGCTCTTCAAAAAGCAACTCCACCCTAGTTTGAAAGAGCCCTTTATCTAGAATGCATTCTGAGAGTCCAAAACAAAAAAAAAGAAAAACAAAACAACAACAACAACAAAGACCTAGGAAATGTTTAGGATGCATGTTCTGTGTTTATTCTGAGCTTATATGTTGTGTGAAACATGGTATATATAGTCTACTCAAAAGTCTTTAAAATACTTGTGGTGATCAGAAAAGACAAGGATGTTGCCATTACCATGGCAGAGCTGCCATACTCTGCAGTGGTTATCTTTGCCATGATGGCACCAAAGTATCAGTCAATGCTGTCTTGTTATCCACCCCTAAGAACAATGGTAATCAACCCATGGTTAAAAGTTCTGAGAGTACTACAAATTCATATATTTGATTATGTGTTATTTTGTGCATTGATCTATCAAATATTGGACAATGAATTTATTTGCCCCTGGAATTCTAGAAATAATTGTGGTCAATTTTTTGTTTTGAACTCATTTTTTCCTTTTGTTCCAGTTCTGACTCTTGAATTCAGGGCCTGAGCACTTTTTCTTATTTTGCTCAATGTTGGTACTCTACCACTTGAGCCACAGCTCCACCTCCAGCTTTTTGGAGATTATTGCATATGAAAGTCATAAACTTTCCTGCCTAGTCTAGCTTTGATCCATAACCCTCATAGCTCAGCCTCCTGAGTAGCTAGGATTACAGGCATGAGCCACCAGTGCTTAATTTAACTCAATTTTCTTATGTGCACTTGAATACCTAATCTAAAACTTACTGTGCACACTTGTGTGTGTGTGTATATATATATATATATATATATATATATATATATATATATATATATATATCTTTAGAATGGTCTTTTATTATTTAAAACATAAAACCTATTATCAATTTTCAAAAATGGTTATCTCAGTCAGGTCTAATCAAATTCCAGGCATTAGGGAATCATTCTGATTCAAGTCAAAGGAAAAAAAAGGCAATCTTAAATGGTAAATAAGGTCTTGATATCTAGTTACTTGAACAAATGATCATATTCTTGGTGTTTCTGGATTCCACTGTTTTGTATATGATTAGAATGGTAGTTAGCATCTTATCTAATGGCTTCCCTAGTCTAACATACTCATATAAAACTGGCATCTGATTCTTAAAATGTATAACTATGAGATTGTCCTAAGAATATCATTCCATTCTTAATAACATTTACAAAACCTGGCATAAAGAAAATACTACATATCTGAAGAACTTCTTATGTACTATTGATCTTGTCAAGCTCTTGACTACTTAGGAAGTTGAGTCCTAACTAAGTCAAAGTTCATCTACTTATATGAAGGCATTTTAATACTGTTGCCAGTTCCCTTATATGACTGATGTATTTCTGTTCACTAAGTACATAAGATTTTAGGATACAAAGTTAAAAGAAGATACTACACCAAGTAAGTGTCCTCTAAAGTGTCCTCATTACTGGCATAAGTAAACCTAACAATCCTGTCACTCTTACTTGTTATCTTAAAATAATGTTTGAAATGAACTACTGATTACCAAATTATCAAAGTGAGTATAAAATTATTGTCATGGCTACTTGAAATCACTTGTCATTGTATGTTTGATCCACTGAAACATTTGTAGTTAGGCCCACAGAAGATGACTGTTAGGAGTACTTGTCAGACTTAGCTTTTCAAACATAATGGGTTCTAGGTAAGTCCTGCTTAAGAATTATTTCTATTGATCTCCGGCCTAAAAGGGAATTAATAACACAGACAACTACTTGACCTGTCAGTTGTCCTCCTCCAATGTTGGATCAAACCGGCTGGGACATCTCATCCCAGCCAAGTGACCTTCCAGGACAAAACGTACCTTGACCATACAGAGATAATTAGAAAAGACTGCTCCAAATAAGAGATGTTATAAGCTTCTAAACGGAGTCATGTGTGCTTTCCCTTTCAAAAGCAACTAAATGTGAGAGGCTGAAAATAGTTCATGAACATGTCTACCTAATGCCCATGGCTGTCTACTTTCCAATTAGGCCGATAAAGCTGAAGTGCTGTCTTTTCAGGGCATGTCTTTGTGACATGCTCTCTTTTTCTAACATCTAATTTTTTCCTAATAAACCTTCCTATCACCTTTACTTACTGTTTCATCTTATCTGAATTCTTCTCTTGCCAGGCCCCAGGATCAAGGTCAACTTAGCTGCCCTAAGTTTTTAGTAACAGATTTGGTGAACTGACTATGAAGTTAGGGATTCAATATTGTTTTTCCTGACTTAGATCCATTGAAAGGTAATGGCACCCACCATTCTTAATGATTTATAGCCAGAATAGGACTGATGGGAGACAATATTTACTCGACATGGTAATTCTTTGAATATTACTAATAATAACTTTTACACTAATGTTACATTACCTAATTGATAGTTCATCCAACAAAGAACATAATTTTTGAGAAATACCCAAATTCACATTTAAAAATTGATCTTAAAGTATAAACTGTAGCCACTGATTTATCAACTGTGAAGAAACCTTAACTTGTTCATATTAGACATTCAGACACTTAATTATTTGAGCAGAAATTATTACAGTAGAAAATCCACAGAGGATTCTACAGAGTTCGAAGTACAGATGCAATGTGGGATTGCATTTTTGTAGACAGTGATATCACTGTTTTATTTAAACAGAAAAATATGGTTTACCTGCCAAGTGTAGTAAATTATGTTACCTTACCACTCTGAACTTGAGTGTTAGCTCTCACTGAACTTGTGGGCATGAGGAAATGTGAGCTTGAACTTGAATACCTCAAGTTGACTGAGAAGTCTGGTACATGGCAGTGGTAGTTGAACTATCTTAGAATCCATGGTTCCTGCTAACAGTAGATAGAATGGTGGTGGAATTAAAATTAGTTTTCTCTTCACACATAAAATTTTAAGATTATAGAATGTACCTTTTAAATATCAGAATTACCAACTAAGAAGAAGCAAATAAAACCACTACTCATAATAGTGATTAAGGAATAATGAATCATGTAGGGGGAAATAGCAGTGAAGTAGAGCTAATAGCAAAATTATTATTTTTTGGTCAGGATACCATAGAACCTCTAGATGATATTTCTGGAAACCTGTAAGATATTAATCCCATTTCTTCCTAGGCTATATCTTTAAAATCATAAAATAAACACTACTTTATAATTTTGCAGGATGACCCAGTCAAGGCAATGATACCTTTCAGGCATGGATACACATGCCTACTAGTGTGACTTTCCTTTATCTTTTATTCAACATGAGAAGGAAGTAAGGGTAACAGTATCATACAGAGATTTTAAAAAAAATCTTATTTTTCCATTAATCACTAACAACTTTGGACATTTCCACTCAGATAAAGTTGTTTCATATGCTCTTTAAAGCCAAAGTTTACTTCCCTTTTTAGCAAAGCCTTTTGCTCATGGTGCTTCTGTTTTACCAGGTTCTCTACTTGATAATCTCAGGTTTGATGTCCTCAATCCATGTGAAAACTGTCAGAATTTCTTTCATTTTGTGTAATGAGTTTATTTGTTTACTTTTCTGAGACAAGATCTATGTTGTTCTTGTCCTCAAGCTCTCGAACTTCTTTCCTTAGCTTCTCAAATGACAGTGTAACTGATGTGTACCAATGTATTAAAGTTAAAACCATATGTGTAAGCATGATCATGAGAATATATTATCCAGGCAGTTGAATGGCATACGAACCTTCAGCTAGAAAACAAATGAAAGCAGTCTTTACATAGATTTATATTTTAAGCATTTGTTATTTATTACCTAATCCACACAACAAACCTATGAGGTAGTTTAGCATGCCTTGAGTATGAGCAAATTAGGTAAGAAGCAGAAAAACAAAAACAAAAACAAAAAAAAACCAAAAACTTTGTCCCCACAATAAAATATCAATCAGATCTTTCTTATTGTCACAAACAAAAAGCAATCAATTCCTTTGATAACTTGATCAAATCAAGAATGCATATTTAGCTTTGATGGACAGTAGATAGTATAGTTATTTTTAATCACTTGGTGGTTTAGAAAGACTATTTTCTTTTTTAGGGCTTTAGTATTCTGTGTTTCCACTGATTTGTCAAAAATAAAGATAAGTTTTATAAGAAATGAGACTCCCCTTACTCTACCTTTACTACCACAGCTCATTTCCTTACAAGAGTATTCTCATTTTGTGTGTATCTCATATTTTGTCTTCTGGTATTTGTTCTAATAAACTTACCCCAACAAAATGGTATAAAAATTCTTCCAAAGTATGTTTCTATGTCACCTGAGAGGTATATGCAAGACAAATCCCAATAGTAGAGACATCTTTGATGACTTTCTATCAGCAGAAGGAGTCACCTGGTCTTGCTACTTAGCAGACTGCTTTATGGCCATGTTTATGAGTTCACTGGGCTGTGGAGACTGTATATAGGAAAGCTCATTAATTTGGGTTTTACTACCATGACATTTGTGGCCACTGAGACAGGTGCTAGTTTGAAGCTTATCTCTGCACTAAAGTGAAAGAACTTTTGGTAAAGCAAATTTGAATTTCACAACCAAGATTATAGAAGTGATTTGTTTCTTTAAGAAGACAGCCTACTGCTGGGTATGTATCTCAGTACAGCATCCAAGTCTTACATAAAAGGAAGAAGAAGAAGAAGAGGGGGAGGGTTAGTGGGAGGGGGAAGCGAAAGGAGGTGTAGGAGTTGGAAGTAAGGGGAAGGAGTGAGGGGTAGGAAGGAGAGGAAGAGGAAGGGAAAGGTAATGGGAGGGAGCGGAGCATCATAGGATGGAGAGGTGGGGGGGAGGAGGTAACAAAACTGCTTCACTTAACAAGTGCTCTTTTAATAAAAGTTCACTCTGAATCCATTATGCTTGTGTGCTGTGTTAGTTTTAAATCATTTCCCTCCTGATGGCAACAACACTTCAAAGGGACAGTAATAACTTCAAATACTGTGGGATAGCAAAAATACTTTAAATATCGATCATTGGGATAGTTTCTCTCTTTTAAATATATAAATTCTCCTAAGTTCTCTTGAATTGAGATTTTACAGAAAATTCCTTCAGTCCTCAGCTCTACCAGGGAAGCTCCAGCTCCGTGGGCTCCATAGGACAGGAATACAACAAGATCTGCATAGGTCCCTTCCTTCCCCAGCAGAATTAATCATTTGATAACACTTACCTTACCTCTTACTCCCCTCCACTCATAATACAACTGGAAAGTGAGGTATGACTTAATTAAGAACACAAAGCCATGCCAAAGCAAACCAAAACAGAATGAAAATCAGTTAGCTTCCCAAGTAGAAATGTTTCTATTCAAGACTTCCCAAAGTATAAACAGCATTTATGAATGCTTTCTGGAGTAAGCTGAGTATATGTTGTCCATATTACATTAGAATCCTAATTTCTCTTATCTGCATGGTAAAATTAAACAAAGAAATCTGAAAACAGTCCAACAAACAAAGCTCAGGGTATTCAATTTCACTTGGCAAGTTACCAAAGAGCAACTGTTATTTAGACGAGGAACTCTGAAAAAAATCTGATTATTATATCTGGAAGCTTATCTAAAGGGGTTTAGCTGAGCTTCTCTGTAAAGCAAAAGAAATCTATGTTCCTAGACTTTTATATATAAGGATTGTTTTTTCAAAAATATAAACATACAACACTTCAGGGCAAGAGCTCAGTTACTAAACACAAACAGTAATCAAGATTATATTTTTAACTCTGACAATGCTTATTTTACAGCAGAATTGACAAATAAAGCTTTATTTGACACATTAGAAGAAAAGCCATCACTGGAGGTGTGTAGCTCTGTTGTGTGCTTCTTTTCCAAACAGCAAAATAGATGCCTTCCCACCAAACCTTCCTTCCTTCCCGCAGGGTGCTCCAGGTGTTGTGGTGGCTTCTTTCTGCAGAAACAGGCAGTGCTGGTACCTCGTGAGTGCACCCTCCTGCAGGGAATGGTGCCAGATTCTACACGTGGGAAAACAGGCACCTTCATAACAACTCTGTGCATTTCTGTCATTTTGTTTATTGCTCACTGTATTGTAACAACCCCAGTTCTCTGTGAAAACAGTGGATGTTCAGAAACTCCTGACATTAGCGGATCAGCTGCCAGCAGTCAGAAGGTGCAAAGGGCAGTACCAGGCCTTCATAGTTGGTACATGGAGAGCATCTTGCATACAAGCTCCATGACCTTATTTGCAAGACACACTGTAAGATACCACCAACTCCAATCACCACAGAGAAGAATTAAACCTAGAGAAAACTTTCTGATGGCACTCAGAGATGATCCCATCAGAAAATAGCCAACAGTTCTCCAGGCTGTTCTACCCCAGGGGGGCGGGGGTATGTGCATTCTCAAGTCTGCATCTTGGCTCAGCAACAGGATTTAGTGAGAGCAGGAGAAACTGGGGACTTTACTTCCCCCAAGGCTGCAGTTTCTTCTGGATTTATTCACTTCTGTCCAATTTATTAGTGCTTCCTAATTAAAGCCCACAAATCAGGCCAATATCATGAGATGGAAGTATCCATCTCATTCTGAGGTTTATAATTCTTCTTTTGGATGCCTTTTGGAAAAACATTTTTACCAAAGTCAACTGCTAAGAAGACATTTTTACCTAAGAGGATCATCATGCAAGCAAACTAATTCTTTTCCTAAGCTATGATTTGGCAGCTTGCAAACAGACTTGCCATAACCTGGAGAAACTGTCGAATGTCAGAAGGAAAAGATGGCCCTTCCCTCCTGCTTCCTCCCTGATCTTGACCTCTCCTCACTTCCATGGCAAGCCCAGTTCTTGTGTTGAAGGTGAAGGACTGTTATGTGTCCATTGTATATCTTCCACAAATAGTGACTTGTTCAGTTTCTGAGCTAGTTGTCAGCAGCCATATCCAATGTGATGATAAAAGAGAGTTTATTTCTGAATAGAGGTGTTTTGCATCACAATCAGCAAGGATTTCCTGGAATAATTATACACTAGGAAAAATCTAGAGTAAATTGGAAATTAAAAAGTTTCCACTCTTTGTAAGTTTGAATAATGCTCCAAGTATTTGCTACAGATTATGATTTAGAACATGTGCTAAATATGTTGTCAGTAAAGAACTTTTAAAAATCTATCCAAATATGATAATTTGCCACAAAATTAAAATAAAGAAAGAAATCTTGTTCACTTTTGGAAATCAAGATTAGTCGTGTGTGAATCGGTGAATCCTTGTAGTAAATATTCATTGTTCAAGAAAGGATCTTCCCCTGGTGGCTGATGAACAAGTCTCCACAGCAGAGAAACACTGGCCTCTTCTAAACTCTTGATTGGTGTCTTTACTACTTATTCTTCAGGCTAGAAGACAAAAAGGGACACAATTTTACCTTCCTTCATAATTATGCATTCCATCAACCTTTGCTCTCTCCCTACCTCCCCAATGCACATCAATTCAACCATCAAATTTAAATAGAGCTGGATTTATATGGTGAATTTATATGTGTGTATAATAATTCAATTACCAGTGCCCTCTGTATGTATGCAGAAAAGAATTTATATCTGTACACTGTCAATTCAGACACTAAATCCATTTCAAATGTTCTTAAGATACAAACAATAATTTCATTTCTACTTATGTTGTATTGCATTGGGTATCACGCTGTGACAGACCCCCTTCCTGTGCTCAGGGAACAACTCTATAGCACTTTACATTTCAAATTGACATTTGTATTCATTTGGTATTCTTTCAGAATTTTCCTTGTTAGAAAATCTTCCTCAAAAAATACTGATCAAGGGGCTGGGAAAGTGGCTCAGTGGTAGAGCACTTGCCTTGCATGCCTGAGGCCCTGGGTTCAATTCCTCAGCACCATATAAGCATAAAGAAAAAAAGCCGGAAGTGGCGCTGTGGCTCAAGTGATAGAGCGCTAGCCTTGAGCTGAAGAGCTGAGGGACAGCGCCCAGGCCCAGAGTTCAGGCCCCACGACCGGACCTGCCCCCCACCCCCAGAAAAAAAATACTGATCAAGTAGACTCTCATCTGCAATTAACCAGCAAAAAAATCTAGAAATGGAGGTATGGCTCAAGTGACAGAATATCAGCCTTGAACAAAAAAAGTCAAGAAAGAGGGAGAGTTCAGTTCCCAGTACAAAAAAAATATTGACCATTAAACTGATGACCAATTAGCAAAGAATCCTCTCTTCCTCCTTCCCTCTTTTCCTCCTTCCCCCTCTCCTTTTAGAGCTGGTGCCACACCATCTGAACCACACCTCTGCTTCTGGCTTTGTCCTGGTTAATTTCATTGAGTATCTCTGGAACTCAGAACTCTCTGTAACTCTGATCCTCAGATCTCAACCTCCTGAGTAGCTACGATTATAGGCATGAGTCGTCTTTAAGTAGTTGTACAAAGGAGTTCCATTCAACAAAAGTTTAGGAATACAGTGTATCTTCATCAGTGTCACTTTTTCATCATTCTCTCCATCTCTTAATTTTCTTAATTTTTTAGGATATGCATTGAATTTTATGCCTGCATTCTGCCCTCTGCCCTTCCGCTCTTATTTCATCTCCCGTATCCCCTTGGTCCTCACGTATTATTTTGTTGGAGTGTGAGTTAGCCTTTCTAAGAATTACACAATTCATGCTCTCCCTGAATCATAAGAAAATGTGATGATTTTGATATGCTTGGACTGGAGACCCCTCGAAGACCACCAGAGACCAAGATCAATGTCACCAGCAAAAGAGTCTTTTATTGCAAGCTCCAGCTTGGTCCTCCGCGCACCAGGTAACTGGTGACGGCTAAGAGACCCGGAGCCCCAGGGTTACAGCACTTTTTATACACTTTTTAGGGAGGGCAGGGACTTTGCATACATCATAGCATCTTGTAACATATCACTACACATTGAGGGAAAGTCATAAAACAATTCTATGGTATAATAGGTGGGCTACAAAGCGGAAAAGGACTAGAAACAGGTTGTTAGTTAGATCAAGGGGCTGACATACTTTAAACTGGTTGGCTTGCACCACAGGGGAGTCCCAAGGAGAAACCCTACTAAACTGCAGGGTTCCTTTCTTAAACAAACACCACCAGTGGCCTGCCAGCTGGGTCACCACGCCCTCCAGCAACCTGCCTGCCAGCGGTTTATGTTCCCAGTCGCCTGGGAATTGCTTCTTCTGTTCATTCCTAGGTTGGGCTCATGGTCAGCTGCATAACTCATACCTCAGAAGATGATTGCTAGCTCAGGCCTCAGGCTCCTCAATTTATTGCTATCTACTATAAGTCAGGAAATTTATATTGTGCCATCACTTAATCCCCATAGCCACACTTAATGTGGGAGCCATTGTCCCCAACTTAAAGGTGAGAACACTGAGCTTTAAATTTGCAAAATTAATTAACGAATGGCACGTATCATACAGCTGGTAAGAGGTAGATGAATGATGAAAAACTCAAAAGCAGAAGAGCACGTTCACCTACATGCAGCAGGGGTTTTTCCAACAATCCCTGGGCTCTTGTGGCAATGATGATGAATTTTGGGGAGGAGGTGGGGCAAATATGCTGGAGGAAGTTAGAATCCTCTGAGATATTTTTGCCCTTTGTCACCAAAATCCAAATATCTTAAGACATCTGGATGAATGAAACTTGAATCTCCAAAAGGGAATTCTATTATCCATCTAGACACACACAGCATAGCTTGAAACCTCATTTTCAGGAAAAGTGCTGTCACTAAATATTCCTGAGATCAGAATATAAATTTGAATTCTGTAGGGATAATGCAGACCAAAAGAAAATACTACTATATTAATTTAAAAAAGAGCTTTTAAATTTTGCCTTGGGAATGACCTGGGAACCACACTTACTATTTCATAGAATGTAAGTTTTAAAAAAAGTCCTGTTTTAGAATCTCATATTGGGTTTCTTCACTATTCGGTCATGACCTAAGGAAATTGAATAGTCATTGTCATCTTCATAAATTAATGTGACATAAAGGTTGGAAGTTCACACAGAGCAAACAACTATGATTCCATTTCATGAACTGCAAAGCCAAACACTTTTCACATGAAAATGAGTTGAGAACACAACATCTATGTATGGCCAGGCAGAGTGGGACAATATTGTATTAAGATTAAATCACATGAGAAGGGATTTTTGTTTTGTTTTAACATAGTAAAAGTGATATAATAAGAACTTAGACCCTCAATGAAAAACATAACATTGGATTCTTTTTCATCGCTAAATATTCATATCGTTTCAGAATACACAGAAGTTATTCACCCCTTTCTGTTATCATGATTGGAATGGCTCCTTTATATTTTAGCCTGTATCACATTTGATACAAAAAAACATGGGTAATTTTACTGCTATTCATAAATATGCAGTCATCCAATCCAAGAAGAACATTCTTTTCCATCTGAGCATTAAGCTGCATAATTTATATATTTTCAGAATTTGCTCTAAATAGAAAACTGAAAATGACAAAGAAAAAAGAGGCCATTGCATTGTTTCTATTTGTGGTGAGGGAAAGTCTTTGTTCTCAGTTTTAAATTTGATTCTATTGAGAGGAGTTTATTGTATCCTATGCATTCCTATCCCATTTTCACCTAATTTTCAATATATAATACCATAGCTATGTTGACCACCTGGTCTCTATTTCATATCGGTTATCATTTATAAAACATTATTACTAGATGTTAATAGGAAATTCTCTTGGGATCCTCATTTGGAATGAATATCTACACCTGCGCTCAGGAGGGCAAAGTTGTGAATGCTAACCTCCACTGGAGTTCTGGCCATGCAGAGATGATGATGGCCTTCAGATTAGAATCATACCTGCTGTAATAGTTAAGTACAAAAATCTCCTGCTCTTGCCACTATATCTCCCTTTGTCATCCAGAAAAGAGGATGTGTTCCAGTCTGGATAACATACAGAAACCGGAATATACACTAGGAAGCACCACTAAAACCATTCCACCTTTGAATAGGACCAGAAATGTGAGCCATCCTCAAGATGGGTAGGTAGATAAAGCATATATTAAAAGGCATGGCTAGGTAAATCAGTAAATTTTTTCCACACTAAATTTAAGTTTCAACAAGTCAGTTATAAAAGAAAGCAGACAATTCTCAGCCATTATAAACTCAAGCTTCTAGTAGCCAGAGAGCACGTTAACTGGATCTGAAAGACTGCCTACATGGACCACAGCTCATTAGAACTAATATGGGCCAATTTTATTAGATTGAGATGAGTCATGTTTCAGGCCTTTCCACAACCACATGCAAGCCAGTCTTGACTTTAAACTTGTTAATCTTAGCTTGAAAAGTGAATGACACCCAATACTTGATTTGGTTACAATGGTACAATGATAAACCAAATTAAATTATATTTACAAAACTGAATGTCTCCCAATCTCCATTCTTTTTTTCCTCTGTATCCCCTAAAGACAAAAAGTCAGATTTTTTTTCTAGTCTATTTTTTCTTAACCTATGACTAATGAATCACACATCTGTTTGTCTCCTAGTTCATATCAAAGGATTCTCTTTTCTATGTGATCTCTGTCCCATGCCCAGGGCCTTGATATTGCACTGAGGTTTTGCCTTTGCAAGCATCTCTGTGTATATCACACTGGTGTTCCAGTGCTTCCCTGGGCACCCATCATATCCGTGAAAAGAGGAAAAGAAATGTCTGCAGGTAGCACACTAAGGTTGCTGATGACATGATGTTTCTTTTCCAGGACCAATTTTCTGTCAGTGATCCCTTCAGTATTCTCCATCACCTCCACGATTCTGGAGAACTTTATCAGATTCCTGAACTTGCCATGTGCTGCTTCAGTTCACACAGGCTGTTCTTTCTCCCCCAGAAACTCACTTTGGTCCTTTCACTTTCCTGTTCCTTCTCATTTCTCAGTGCAAATATGCTTCCTCTAGCTTTCATGTCCTAAATTTGCCCTGACACACAGCAAAATGGGAATGGAGAGCCAAATCTTAAGAAAATAACCAAGTTATAGGAGGCGTTAGTAAACAGCTTAAGACAGAGGTCTCATTATGTTATTTCTGAGAAGGCTGACTGCCCAACAAGTCAAAGTGGTTGTAGAGCAAAGGGGAGCAGATAAAATGTGGGAGGAGAAAGCTAGAGAGAGGGGGGGTGGGGAGGTGGTATTCTGTCTTTGAATGACACTCAAATCTTTTTATACATTTTTTATTGTAAAAATACTGTACAGAGGGGTTACAGTTACATGAGCAAGGTAGTGAGTACATTTCCTATCAAACATTGTTACCTCCTCCTTTGTTTTTCCCCTACCATCCCTTCCCTCCCACCTCCACAACTACACCCCCCCACCACTAGCCTAGATTGTAAAGTTCGTTTTTCAACATCGTGTCTTGTGCATCTCATTGTTACAATGGGTCAACCTGTACCCCTATTTAAGCATTTTGTTTTTTCCCTTCCCCTCACACGAACTCAAATCTTAACTACAATGGTCTAAACCACAAAATACTTGCAAAATGTTCACTTTAAATGGAGTTCTGTATAGTATGCTTGATACAGGGAGTGTGTGTCACAGAGAAGCATTCAAATGTATGTAGGAGAAAGATGTGGAAAGAGCACAGACACTAGGATGCTGAAGCAAACTCACTGGATGCTATCCCAGGCAGTCTGATGCCAATTTGAGATGGGAAAAGGTGGGATGAGGTTCAGCTGATATATCTGACATCCAATTCATCTAACAAGATGAATGAATCCTTGTTGGAAAAACCAGTTCCATAGAGTTATAATCCATAAGATAGGGAAATAATTTAAGAAATTCTGGATAATTCAGAGAAAATACTGGCATTATGAATAGGAATTATGAAAAATCAAAATACAAAACATTTGAAATGAATGCAGTCTGTTATTTCCTAATACACATAGACTAGCAAAATTGATCGAGACAATTTGCAACTAAGTAATCAAAACACCTAAGAAAACCATCTTTCCTCTGGTTATATGGAATTTGCATTTTTCATATGTACATGAATACTCCCAATGTGCTTCATAGCAGTTTATTCGCTTAAGAAGGCAAATATTCTCTTTATAATTATGCTCATACAATTCATTTTCTCTACACAAAATTTTCATAAATCTCAAAATAATGAAATGGTAAAGCCAGAAAGGATCCCCCAGGACCATCTAAGAGAGTCCACCCTCATTTTACAGATGAAAAAGGTTGAGGGAGCTCCTAACACACACCTACATCCTGAGCCCTCCACCCTCACTTGCAGGTCCTGTTCTGTGATGCCTTCTCTTTGGTTCTAGCCAAGCAGGCAATGCAAACAAACAATAAGACTGCAAAGAAATAGGCTTTGAGGCTTCATTGGGACCCAGAAGTCTCCTTTTCCATCCACTTAGATACCTGGGAGCTGGTTAAGTTCAACATATTTCTTAGGCATAGCTATGGCATTTTTCCCCAAAACCTTCTAGACGTCCCTCTCCCCCACACCTTCTTCCTACTTGGATGTGTGTTGTAAGTACTTTCTTTGTCTCTGTGATGGTGTGATCATATCTTAATGCCACCTTTTGTTTACTGTCAGCTTCATCAAAGAAGCCTGGGGACTCTAGCTCCCTAATTCTATATTCTTTTTTCTTGTTATAAAACATGACACCGAAACGATACATAAACTTGCCTAAACAAACACAAGAAGAAAACCAGAAAAGGAATCCAACTGCCACATTGCGAAGCAGCCTGACATCCATAACCTCACATCAACTATCATGTCCTGGGCAAGTTCGTGTCCTGGGCAAGTCCATTTCTAGCCTGCATTTTCAGATAAGAAAAACAATTAAATATTCAGAGAATCTCTTACAACTCTTAGTATCCATTGTAACGGCTTTTATATATGCAAAGGGCTTCTCATTGACAAAAAACTTATATTAAACACATCAGTTGTTATTAATGGATGTTCATGAGCTGTGTTATTAATTTGTTTGTCCTCATTCATTAATCTGTAAAACAAAGACATCAATAATATGTTCCTCAAAGGGATGTGTTAAGGATGAAATCCAGGGGAGCACTAAAAATCTGGAGCAGCTTGTGTCCTTACCCTCAGTCAGTTGAGAGAAGTTTCTGAGGTAGCATTGTTTGGCCTTTACTCCAGGCTCATGGGGTGATTGTCTTTAGTGCATGAAATGTCTTAAATCATAGAAGTACTTTGATATTCATGGATGATCTTAATAGTTTATACTAATAGAATGGCTATTCTAAGGTGCTAGGGAATGTTTAGGGATGGAGATTTGCCAGTCTAGAAAGATGGAACATATAGCTAGAAAGTTGATGTCAAAGTATTTCAGCTGAAGCTTCGGAGGGAAGAGAGGGGTAGGAGTGGGATCCAGTCACACGGCTAATGATTCACTCAATTATAAAAATCTGAACACCAAAGCACACTTAGAATTTCATGGCTGATGAACACATCAGTGTTCTGAAAGGTTATTAGGTCCTGGTTTTATAAGGACAAGAAAGAGAACTGGGACTTTCTCAGACTTGTCCTATATACCTAATTGGCTGCTCCTGATTGGTATTTATAACAGCATGATAATAAAACTGTAATAAAGAGTCTAGCTTTATCCTCAATTTTGTGAATTATTAAATTTGTGGCAACAGTGGAAACCCAAGCTTAATAACTAGTCAGAAATCCACATGATTTTTTCCAAGTCTTTCCATTTCCTTATGAATGGGGCAATGTTATTCTTTCTGATGGAAGCATAGTATTCTCTGTTTATATACCACATTTTCTTCATCCATTAATCTACTGAGAGGTATCTGGGTTAGCTCCATATTTTGGCTATGGAAATTAATGCTACAATGAACATGGTTGTGCTGGAAAAAATCATATTAAGTAAAGTAAGCAAAACCCAAAGAAACATTGAGTTCACGGTTTCCCTCAGTTGTAATAATTAGCATATATCTGGGATAGTCCTAGAAGAGGATCACAATAGCTCAATAGCCATGTACATATGACCATGTAAAATGATGCTAAGTGAAATAAAGTCCAAGATGTGGAAACAAGATATTTTTCTTTGTTGTTGTTTTTAATGTATTATATGAAGTTATTTCTTTTTCCTTCTATTTTTTTTCTTTTCCTGTGGTTTATCCCCTGTATTTGATTGTGGTACCCTGCATATGGTATATACATTTATCTGAATTAGGGAAGGGAAGCAGAACAACAAAATGGTGAGAAAAAGGACAAAAGATGGAACCTATGCAACAGTGATACTCACAAGACAATATGTTGGAAATGAACTTTACAACTGGGGGGGTGTTAGGGGGAGGGACACTATGAGAAAAATGAGGTAGAGGGTAACAATGTTTGACAAGAATATGTTTGTAACTGTAACCTCTCTGTATATTACCTTGACAATAAAATTAAATTAAAATAAAAAAGAAATACACATGAATTTATAGCTAGTCAGAAACACCCAGAATTTGTGCCGATATGAGGATGGCCTTGCTGAAGGCTGCCTTGCACTTGTGAAATCTACCCAAACACTGTATAATGTCAGAAATCTGTTGTGCAATTTTAATAGCAGAGCTTCTTAGTTCTGTCTATATGCTAGGCCAGGAGTTTATCAGCAGCAGAGCATATGGCAATGACACTTCAGGATTTCATAGAGGGAAAATTTTGCCATCAAATGACTCATCTCAAATCCCACTTCTGGCATATACTTCTTCAATGGTTTCTGCCTCAGTTTCCTGATCCATAAAATGGGTATGAGATAATAATGCAAAGACTTCTAAGCCTTCTATGAAGACTAAACCTTACTATAGGACAGTATCATGTACCTGACACATAGAGAAAACAAACTAATATTCTTTCTTATTATCATTATTATTTTTATTTCCTTTCTCCACAGGTCTGGTTTAGGTTAAGTCAGTTAATGAGTCTGATATAACTGGCAGGCACACAGATGGGGTCTTTAATCAGATATACTTTCTAGAAACAAATGGAGGCTCTGGTTTTACCTATTCCAAGAAATGTGATGGGTCCTATATGTCAATGGATAAACATGGAGGGGTAATATTTGTTGACTATCCAGTGCTATCTGCCTCCCGCCAAAAAAGGCAGTAATGGTCTAAGGTACACTGTCCACTATGATACTCCAGTACCCACATATTTCTATTTAATTACAATATAATTTAAAATTCAATTCCTAATATTTTAAGTGCTAGGAGCCACATGTGCCTTGTGGCACTGCCTTATGTTAAATAGATAACAAAACATTTCCATCATCAGAAAGCATTCCTTTGAACAGTGCTGGTCTGTCTGGAGCAATCAAAAGTTATCATAAGCATATGTGCATTAAAATGTAAATCATTGTTGTTTCCGTTTCAAATTCTATAGGCCTATAAAAGCTGTTAATTTCTTCCACATCAAAAACAAAAAAAATTAATAGGTGATTTATATAGAGAGATGAACCTTTGTCTTCCTAATCTCTCCCATCTCTCGAACACTGTAGGGTCTTCAGCCTATACCTGGGTCTATGGGGTTGAGATGTACTCTATTGCTTGGGCTGGTAATAACACAGTAATTCAGTTTTTTGTTTTTGTTTGTGGGTTGTGGGGCTTGAACTCTGGATCTGGGCACTATCCCTGAGCTCTTCAGCTCAAGGCAAGCACTCTTCCACTTGAGCCACAGCGCCACTTCTGGTTTTCTGGTGGTTTATTGGAGGTAAGAGTCTCATGGACTTTCCTGCCAGGATGGCTTTGAGTAGCTAGGATAACTGGTGTGAGCCACCGGTGCCCGGGCAGTAATTCAGTTTTTATAATTCATGGTTTGGCAGTGATCACATTATTAAGGCCACTCAATTTTACATAAATATACCGAACTTAGAAAAAGCACTAAGGTAGGGGGTCTATGGCTATATAGCAATTGTTACTTCACCTCTTTGAGTTTCAGTCTCCTTATCAATTGAATGAATAAATGGGCTGGCTTATTGGCTCAGTCTCCTTTTCCTCCAGCATGCTAAAATCTCGTGGCCTGCACAGGGCACAACAGCAGAGACTCAACCCTGTCTGTCATTTCATTCTAAGTTCAGCAGGTTTCTTTGAGTCCCATCTAAATGATCACAAACTCCCAAGTGACAAATCAAAAGACAGAATTTGATACCAACTTTCTTTTCTTAATCTCAGATTTCTTGTGTTATGCAGTATCAACTATAAAGTGTTCATATCCACTACTAAAAGCTGTCAGCTCTATCTTAAAAATGTGACAATGGGCCAGCCAAAGAAGAGACTCCATAGTGCCCATATGTGATCAGTGTCTCTGAGTAGCCATGGTCTTCTGTAACATTCAAGGCTTCCTTGTCTAGATCAACTCCACCCAAAATACCAACCAAAATACACTCCAACCAAAATATACTCAGAGGATTGCAAAGTAGTAGTAGTACACAAATTCAGTGATGTTTCCATATCACTCAGTCAGAGATAGGAGTCATTGAAGTAAAAAGTCCACCATGATCTCCCACTCAAAACCATTTACTCTCAAGTGTTCCAGGAAGACAGCTGAGATACGGGAGTATACTGCTGTAGAGTGCTATTCAATTCCCTCAAAAACCCTGTAACTGACAGCAAATTCCTTCAATTCATTTCCCTAATCTCTAAATCAAGGCTAAGACATTTACATAAGGCATTTGTTTGACATAAATGAATCAGTGAGAGTCCTTTGTAAATGGTGAAATAAGTGATGGATAAAGCTATGCAGAAGTCATTACTATTATAACTTTACAGTGTAAGCATGTAGAAATGTAACAATGAAATCCCCTCCCCCATAAAACTAATACAAATTAATAAAAATAGATAACTGCATAAATAAGTGGAAAAAAGAATTATTACTTTATATTACCCTAACTTCTGCTTCATACATTTTAATTAAGATAATGTAGTAGAGACATTCAACTAAACATTATTCAACTAAACATTCAACTAAAACGTTATTAATGATTTGCTCACATGATGAATCTATATTACCATGGGCTCGAAAATATCCAAATCTAATATACTTGAACTATGGGAAACATGACTTTTCCCAAGCTGGGGCTTCTGACAACTTGGCCCATATGAAGCAGGTGAGGAAGTAAGAGAAAAGAAATCATGGAGGGTGGACAGGAAGAGTTATGTGAAATATTTTTCTACCTCACAACTCAACTTTGATTAACACTAATGACTCTGGTAATCTAGGTGAAGAGACTTTCTTAAAGAAACTGTGAGTAAAACATTTTTTAGTACAGCACATAAATAAAAATTCACAGAAATCCCACCAAGTAGTTGAGAAAAATGACATCAGCACAAACACTGCTGTCTTGGACTGAAAAGAACAGACAAGGTATAAAATGAAGAATCCAGTAGAACCCAGAAACCTTCTCAGCAGGAAGCAAGTCAGGCACACTGCAGAATATAAACATACTCTTTTGCAAAAGGGAGAATAAGTCTGAAATGATTTCTAAAGTTTCTGCCTCTGAAATCAATATCTTAGCATCATCCCCTCCATGAATGTGGAGTGTAGCTGGATCTGATGACTTGCTCCTAACATGTAGAATACAAACAACAGTACTGCTTCCAAGATGAGGGGATAAAAGATAGTGAGTTCATGTGCTTCAAAAACCTTCTATTTTATTTGTTCTGATTGCCAATTGTTGTTGTAGGTCATATTTCATTCCCTCAGGGCCTAGCCAGCCCAAGATCTGAGGGTCTCATTCCAACAACCCACAGGAAACAAATCCTGCCAGCAACCATTATTAATTCATCCCTCCTGTAGCCCTAAAATGGCAAGCGCATTGGCTGAAACCTTAGGAGAAACTCAAAGTCTGAGAATCCACTTACGCCATACCCAGATTCTTGACTCACTAGGACTATGAGGCAACAAATGTTTCAAGTTGATAAGTTTTGGAGATAATTTATTAAGCAACAATAGGCTACAAATAATGGAACAGGTTGAATTAGAAATTCATGTGTTGAGGTCCTTCCTTCCAATATTTCAGACCGTGGCCTTCTTTAAATACAGAATCATGGCATATATAATATATAATCATGGCACATATATATATATATATATATATCGCACATATAATATATAATCATGGCACATAGATCAACCTACATCAGGTTTGGATGCTACCCCAGTGACACTGGTGGCCTTACACAAAGGAGAAATTGGTACAATAATCTCTGTATGTGTATAGGGAAAATACCATGTGAAGACTGGAGTTGTGTGCCATGAACCAAAGACACACCAGAAGCTGGAGAAGGTTGGAGAGAGGTCCTTTCCTTCTCCAGCTCCATTAAAAAGACACAGCCTTACTGATACCAAGGATGGTGGCTTTCTAGCCTCCAACCCTCATGAAAAAAATTCTATTGTAGCACACTGAGAGGCAGATGGAGTGTGGGCAGGAAAGACAAAGGCAAGAGGACCTGAGATGCTGGCTTCTTTCCACTAAAGCCAGCCAAAAAGTCTTTGTGTCTGTCCCTCATCAAGTCTCATTTCTCTGGATTATTCCAAATAATGAAAATTGTCACAATTCACCTGGCAGGTACTGCCTGGGACCATGACCAACTTTACATACCTTAGAGAAAAGGAGAAAGAGCAGCTGCAGGAAAACGAAACAAAGCAAAAGTCCAAGGCACAGGAAAAGCAAAATCCAATTCAAGGAAATCCTCATGGACCTTCCTTGCAGTATAGATTTGTCTATAGAGAAAAACTGATTCTAACTAGTGTACACTCATTGACAAGTACTAACTGACCTATTTTAAAGAAATCACAGTGAATCACTTTAACAAGAAATCATCTTCTTGTGCACCTCTTATATAAATTTGGGCTCTCTAAGAAGCTCACGAGGCTCAGCTTTGAATGTCACCCAGTGGGAGTCTGGGTGTTAGTGCCGCTCAGTTCTCCACCTCTAAATATTTCACTTTCAGCCAACAGACAAAAAAGAAATTGATCACGAGCAATTCAGGTCTGAAAAGCAGACACTCCGAATTAAAATTCATGCTGAGTTCTCTCATCCAATGCTGGTGAGTCCTGGTTGGGAAAAAAAAATCTTGGTTTTTATTGTTGTTTCTTTGTTAATACTCAAGAAGGAAGACTGAAGAAATGAATTACTTTCAGTGGTGCTGGGACAAAAGTATGATTCCTAAGACAGCATAATTACCAGTTTCCAGCTATTGCCTTCCACCAGGTGAAGTGACAGGCCCAGAGAAGGGTTTTCCAAGCTGTGTATATGCTTCGAATTCCAGGAAGCTGCCTGCTCCTCACCAATTACAACAGTAATGTAAGTTATCCGAGCACACAGAACTGTGCTAAGATGAAGCTCCATGCTGCTCCTCTGATCATCTGACCCTGCCACCTGCAGCTGCTCCATTAGAGGATAGTATTTAAAAGCATTTAACATGCACACAACTAGCTAAGGGTGGGAAGATATGGAAATGTAATCATGAAAAGGAGTGACATTTCTCAAGGTGCATCACTTACAATATTTTGATTAATTCCCATTTCTGAACGGTAAAGCAGATTATGTTAATAAACAGCAGACTCCAATTAGACATCTGCTTGTGTCATCTAAATGAACACCTTGGCTGGCTCATGCATGCCACCAGTTTATTCTCATTGGTGTGGGTGCTGGGAAGGTCTGAAACAATCCCATGAACCACAGGGGCCAGTACACACACACTTGATTTTTTTCTACAGTTACTTTCCTTTCTTGGCTTCTCCCACAAGTCTCTCACAGTCTGACTCCTGACCTAAAATTTAGTCTAGAAAGCAGTAACTCCCAGCAAGGAAATCTCCTGCTGATCACAGGAAAGCATTTAATAGGCTATCTGGAGCCCAGAGAAATCAAAGCCTGGGCTAGAATTAAAGTCTTATCGTTTAGTAACCATGGCATCTGGGAAAAGTGTATATTCCTTTTTAGCCCTGTCCTGTCAGAGGGGAGTAGCAGTGTTATATTTGTCCCACATACATATTTAGGGACAAACACTATGGTGATGTGCTGGCGACATAGCAGGAGTTCAAAACAGCAGATACCCTCAGCTTAGCTTAGCATGGAGATAGATGGAAATAGACAGCATCATATCTGTAAAGGTGATAAGGATTAGTGAAAAAAAAGTAAAGTAGGAGATAGGTGGTCAGGAAAGGCCTTGGGGGGCAGGCCTAAACATACTGTTTTTAGGGATGGAGTGGGCAGAAGGATCAGTTAGTGCAAAGGCACTGAGGCAAGATCTTGCTACCCCAAGATAAGGATACAAGAGGTTTTTCTTTGTTGTTGTTTTTAAAGTGCTATGTGATTTTCTTTTGTTTCTTTTGTATGTTCTTACCCCTATGGTATATCCCCCTATTACCACTCTATTTGATTTTGGTACCCTGCATCTTGTATATACATTTATCTAATTTGGAGAGAGGAAGAGGAATAATGCTGAAACAAGGACACAGAATAACCCATGGCAGCAATGAAACAAACAAGACACTATGTTGGAAATGAACTTTACAATCTCGGGGACAGTGAGGGGAAGGGGGAGTAGAGGAGATGAGAATAGGAAGGGATAGTAGAAGAAAAACAAAGGAGGGGCTAACAATGCTCAACAAGAAATACATTCATTACCTTACTCATGTAACTGTAACCTCTCTGTACAGCATCTTTACAATAAAATAAAATCAAAAAGAAAAAAGAAAAGAAGGTCCTTTAAAAGAAAATAAAGCAATGTTGCTGGAGCCAAGGGAAAGAAGAGGGAAAAGAGATGCATGGAGGTTGGTATCTAGGTATCTATGGCTACATTGGCCACAGTAAAGACTTATGTCTTCGTGTAGAAGAAAATGGAAGAAAAGCTATTGGTTCGTTAGGAACCAAAGGGTGGCCTGATCCTTAGGAATTTAATGAGAGAAGAAGAAGATGAGGAGGAGAAGGAGGACTGAAATTTTCTTATCTCATCCTCTTGAGTATCTAGGAGTACACATAGGAGACACTGGCAGCTAGATGATTGAAAATGTTTATACTGCCTGAGTTAAACATATCGGAAATTAAGTTGACAACAAAGCATATTATTTTATGAGAACCTGATGATTCTGTTAGTGACTTTTGTATGTTCAGTTCAAAGTCACCAAATGCTTCCTCACCCACTATTAGTCTAGAGAAAAGAGTGCTCTTGACTGGAGTATACAGCTAACTCAGCACACATTTACAGAGTACAAGAGAAATATCTCTGGAAAGACACAGAGAAAGTCCAGACTGGGAGAGATGGTGGGTTGTTTTGAATCTCACGACTTCTCATCATTATATCAAATGTACAACTGGGTTTTCTTTTTTTTCTGGTTTCTACTGAGTAGACAAAGATTAAATGGTACAGAAATACCAGAAAAGCAAGTGCATACCTTGCCTCCTTTACAAGATCTCAGGGTGTTGGTTGTAGCTGAAGAGTAATTAAGGTGACTAAAGAGGGAGACAGGCCACATATTTCAAGTTTGTATATCCAGCTTTGAGTTGTCTCTGTAAGGCTAGGTAAAGCTAAAACTAAAGCTAAAAATTTCAGTTTCCAAAGCTAATACCTTACTGAGTTTCTTCATTTCCAGTGTCAGTGCTGTCATTCAGAAAATGCTACCCTAACTCATCTCTGGTTTCCTATTATGCCATTGAATCCATCCATTGACCCACTCAGAGAGACAAACACTGAGGAGAGCTTTTCAATTTCGCCTCAATACTGCAATTCCTTAGATTTACTTGTTGGACTGGGATTTGGTCGCTGAACGCCTCTCTGCTACTACTATCTCTTAGTAGTCTTCTTTTGAATCTCATCCCCCGCCCCCAACAAAAATGTACCTTAGCTTCTAGCCATAATGGGCTAAGTGCATACTTTATTGGCTCACCCTTCAGTCTGGAGTACTGGCTTGCTAAGAATATGGGGGCTCTGGGAATGTGCCTCACAGACCTGCCCTTCTGAGGACCATGGTCTCAGCACCCCCATGCTGAGCTCTGCTGCTTCTGGTGGGCTGTTTCCACAACATGACTGAATGGGATGGGGATGCTAAGGTTGGCCTTTCCGGGAAGATAGGCAGTCCTCTGAAGAGATTGTCTCCATGGTCCCACAGCCCTACACAGCACTCGAGAATTCCATCCAAATGTTTCCCCTCTTCAATCAAGGTTAGATTTGTGGTCTCCAGTTTCCAGGAGATCCTTATGCATTTTTCTTCACAGAGTCTTTCCTAATAAAATTTTTGTATGTTTAATCCTCTCTAAGAATCTGCTTCCCAGAAAAGCCAATCATAGGTAAACACAGAGGCCATGTGTAAGAGCTCATGTTTTAGGTGGCATACTATCCCTTGTGCCTTATGCTTTCGGCATACAACATTATACTACATGTATTAAGAGTATATTATATATGTTCAAGCCATTTAATAATATTGCTGGTATTAGAGATAAATTTTCACATTTCTGCATCTTGCATAAAATGCCATCATGTCTCCCAATTACTGCATTTGTTCACTGTTTTTTTTTATAGTAATGGTATCTTATACAAAATCTCTGCATTCATACAACGAAGCAGTGATTGGCTCACAAGCAATAATGGTTCACCTGCAACTAGAAAAATAAGTAGACTATAAATATAAATAAATATATACTGAATGAGTGAATGTTTTCCAAATGAAGGAGGATATTTGCTGACTGAATAATGATTACATAAAAGGATGGCAACAAAATTGGGAGCAGAAATGGAAATGGAATGTCATAGAGAAAAACAAGGAAAAAGAGAAAATGTTTTTCTATTTAAAGGAATAATAGTAAATTATAACTGACAATTAAAGATTGAAAGAAAGACACCTATTGAGATTTGCATTAAAAGTATAATTACTACTTGGGTATTTAAAGCTTTATCATTCTTTTGCTTGACTTGCAGTAGCAACATTATCATATTTATGCACTAGAGGATGCCACAAGGAAAAAATGACCACTTCAAGAAAATCACATGATCCATCAGGAGATTGGATAGCAGACACAAGATCCCCCAAATAAAGTGAAGAAGCTTTTTTTCTAATTAAAATATTTTTAATTTTTTCTACTTTTTAGTTATTTTTTCCAATTTTTGCCATTTTTTTCATCTTCATTGCTGCTCAGTTCATTCCTAGATACACAGCCTACAGTGATTACTAGGCTTACTCCTTAATTGTGTACATACTTAATTCAGACTATATTTTGATTACTCAAAATTCTATTTCTCAATCTCAGTATTTTAATTTTATTATTACTTTAAATATATGTTTTAATTTTTAATTGATTTTTTACTTTCTTGTGTTTCTCTTTTTTCTATCTCTGAATTTAGCTACTAGTTTTTCCTTCTATTTCTTTCCTTCTCTACATTCTTCTACTCTTATTTTCTCCTCCTATTTTTCTTTATTTTAATTACTAATAAGTTTGTTTTATTGTAAAAATACTGTACATAGGGGTTACAATTACATGAGCAAGGTAATGAGTACATTTCTTATCAAGCATTGTTGTCTCCTCCTTTGTTTCCCCTTACCATCCCTGCCCTCCCATCTCCCCCACCTTCCCTTCCTCCTGCCCCTGCTGAAGTTGAAAAGTTTGTTTTGGGACATAATGTCTTGTATATCTCATTGTTGCAACGGGTCCACCTGTATCCCTATTTAAATGATTTGTTTTTGCCCTTCCCCTCCACAAATTATACTAACATCAATTATAGTGAAAACAGGGGTTATGCCATGGGGGAGGGACATACAAAGCAATTAAAAAATCATCTTATAAATATATTAGAAACAATAGCAAGAAAGAAAAACCATTTGAGTCCTTATCTTAGGGTTCATTTCGCCTAACATCAACTTACCTGACCGTTTCTGCTTGTCTCATACATATACTAGTTATTGCAAAAAAGGGAAACCATGGGACCTATGTTTCTTTGGTCCTGGCTTACTTCACTTAATATAATTTTTTCCAAGTCTTTCCATTTCCTAATAAATGGGGCAATGTCATTCTTTCTGATGGAGGCCTTAAATTCCATTGTGTATATATACCACATTTTGTTGATTCATTCATCTACTGAGGGGCATCTGGGTGTTGGTTCCATATCTTAGCTATGGTAAATAATGCTGCAATAAACATAGTTGTGCTGGTAGCTTTAGTATGGTCTTGTTTGTGAACATTTGGGTAAATGCCCAAAAGTGGGATTACTGGGTCATAGGGGAGCTCTATGTAGAGTCTTTTGAAGAAGCTCCATACTACTTTCTAAAGTGGTTGAACAAGTTTACACTCCCACCAACAATGCAGTAGGGTTCCCTTCTGTCCACATCCCCTCCAGCATCTGTTTTTATTAGAGTTTTTGATTATAGCCATTCTAACTGGAGTGTTGTTTTGATTTGCATTTCTTTTATGGCCAGAGAGGTTGAGCATTTCTTCATGTGTCTATTGGCAATCCTTCTTTCCTCTTCAGAGAAGTTTCTCTTTAAGTCTTTAGCCCACTTATTTATTGGGCAGTTGTTTCTTTGAGGATTTATTATTGGGGGATTTAATTTTTTGAGTTCTAAGTATATTACAGATATGAGACCCTTGTCCATTGTATAGCTAGTGAAGGTCTTCTCCCAATCCGTGGGCTTTCTATTGATCTTGCTAGCTATGTCCTAGCAGAAAACTTCCCAAACATCCAAAATGATAGGCCCATTCAGATACAAGAATCCTTTAGAACCCCAAACAGATCAGACCAGAACAAGAACCACTGCCAAACTGTGATTCTCACAGGCTCAATAAAGGCCAAGTAAATGATCCTCAAAGCTATTCCAGAGAGAAGATCAATCAAGTACAAAGGAAAACCAATCAGAAAAACTACAGATTTCTCAACAGAGACCTTGTAAGCAAGAAGAGACAGGGAATGAAGTATGACATACCCTACAGACAAACAACTATCTACCAATACTGTACCCAGCTAACCTCTCCTTCATAACTGAGGGACAAATAAAAATCTTCTACAGCAAACAAAAATTGAAACATAATATCTCCACCAAACCAGCATTATAAAACATACTTAAAGGCATCCTGAAGATAGAAAGCTAACAAGAACACGATATAGACAGAGAAATTGTCCCTAAACAGAGAATCAGCTAATCATAGTACAAATTGATGAGCCACAGCCCCTAAGAAGGAGAATAACATGGCAGGAACTACCAAACACTGTTCAATCCTAAATCTCAACATTAATGGACCTAACTCTCTACTTAAATGACATATTATCTAGTTGGATCAAAAACCAAGATCCATCTATTTGCTGTCTTCAAGTGACATACTTGCCCACAAAAACAAACATATTCTGAAAGTGAAAGGCTGTAATAAAATCTATCAGAAAAACAGCCCCATAAGCAGGCTCAAGTTGGAATCCTAATATCAGATAAAATAGACCTTAAATTAAAATGAGTGAGAAGAGATAAAGATGGACATTACATACTAATAAGTGGAGGAGGATATTACAATTCTGTCTATACACCAAATGCTGGAACACCCAAATTCATCAAACAAATACTACTTATCCTAAAATCACACACAGATCCAAACACATTAATAACTGGTGACTTTAAAACACAACTGATGGTTCTGGATAGATCAATCCAGCAAAATCTCAACAGAGAAAACTCCTCACTAAACAATTACATAGACCAACTAGACTTAACAGACATCTAAGGATTATTAAACCCAGCAGCATCAGACAATAGGTTCTTCTCTGCAGCACATGGAACATTTTCCATAATAGACCACATTTTAGGTCACAAAGCAAATCTGTGAAAATTCAGAAATATTGAAATCATTCACTGCATTCTCTCAGATCACAATGGAATAAGATTAGAGTTGAGCACCAAAAGCCACCATAGAAAACTCTGTAGCTCATGGAGAGTGAACAACACATTGTTGAAGTACCAGTGGATCATTAAGAGATGAGAAAGGAAATTCAAACATTCATGGTAGTTAACAAAAATGAATATACAAAATTCCAGCTCCTCTAGGACACAGCAAAGGCAGTACTCAGAGAAAAATTCTAACATCGACCAATTGGAGAAATCTCAAACCATCAATTTAATGATGCACCTTAAGCTCCTTGAAAATGAGAAACAAGCAAAACCACAATCTAGTAGATCAAAATTAAATGAATTAGAGTCCAAAAATCCACAGCAACAAAGAAAAAAAATTGAAAAAAATTAACAAAATTAGAAAATATGACCAAAGAGAGAGACAGAGAGAGAGAGAGAGAGAGAGAGAGAGAGAGAGAGAGAGAGAGAGAGCACCCAATTAAATATCAAAGATGAGCTATCATGATAGACATAAGCAAGATTCAGAGTATTATAAGGGAATTATTTGCATACCTTGCCTTTATGCTAAGAAATTTAAGAATCAGGAAGAAAAGAAGAATTTCTAGTAAATACTGATATACTCAAATTAAAACAAGAAGATCTAAACCAAGTAAATATATACATATCAAGTACTGAAACAGAATTGTTTCAATCAGTCAAAGTACAAATCAAAGTAAAACTGAACAAAAGTAAATCTGACAGATTCACAGCCAAATTCCATAAGGCCTTCAATAGAGAATTCACTTCAGTACTCCTTAAACTCTTCAATGAAACTGCCAAATTTGTTTTATAACCCTCATCCCCAAACCAGATAGGGACCCATCAAAAAAAGAGAATTGGAGACCCATTTCTTTAATGAGCATTAATGCAAAACTTCTCAATAACATTCTGGTCAACAGACTTCAACAACTAATCAAAAAATGCATATACTATGACCAAACAGGATTCATTCCAGGTATAGAAAGCTAGTTCCATGTATGAGAGTCAATGAATGTAATTCAACACATCAATAGGAGAAAGGACAAGAACTACATGATCATCTCAATAGACACAGAAAAAGCATTTGACAAAATCCAATACCCACTTATGATGAAAGCTCTACAGAAACTAGGAATCCCTGGAACATTCCTCAATATAATAAAGGCTGTAAATGACAAACCTACAGCCATCGTTATACTTAATGGTGAAAAATTAAAAGCTTTTCATCTAAAATCAAGAACAAGACAAGGATATCTGCTCTCTCCACTCTTCTTCTGTATAGTATTGCAATTCCTAACCAGAGAAATAAGACAGGTGACAAACATAAAGGGAATCTAAATAGGGAAAGAAGAAGGAAACTCTCCTTTGCTGATGACATGATCCTGTATTTAAAGAACCCTCTAGTATTACCAGCACAACTATGTTTATCACAGCATTATTCACCATAGCTAAGATATGGAACCAACCCAGATGCCCTTCAGTAGATGAATGGATCAAGAAAATGTGATATATATATATTATATATACATTTATATACATATATGTATATCCTATACACACACACACACACACACACACACACACACACACACACATACACACACTGGAATTCTAAGCCTCCATCAGAAAGAATGACACTGCCCCCTTTATTAGGAAATGGAAAGACTTGGAAAAATTATATTAAGTGAAGTAAGCCAGACCCAAAGAAACACAGGTCCCATGCTTTCCCTTATTTGCAATAACTAGTATACATCTATGATAATCTTACCAGACAAGCAGAAAAGGTCAAAAGCTATGTACATGTGACCATCTAAGATGATGTTAAGAAAAATGAGCCCCAGGAGCTGGGAATGTGGCTCAGTGGTAGAATGCTTGCCTCACATGCATAAAGCCCTGGGTTCAATTCCTTGGTACCACATAACACAGAAAAAGCCAGAAGTGGTGCTGTGGCTCAAGTGGTAGAGCACTAGCCTTGAGCAAAAGAAGCTCAGGGACAGCACCCAGGCCCTGAGTTCAAGCCCCAGAACTGGTGGGAAAAAATAAAAAGAAAAATGAACCCCAAGATAGGGATACAAGAGGTTTTTTCTTTGTCACTGTTGTTTTGAATGTACTTTGTGATTTTTTTTGTTTCTTTTGTACATTCTTCCCCCATGTTATAACCCCTGTTTTCACTGTATTTGATTCTGGTGCCCTGTATCTTGTATATACATTTTTCTAATTTGGGGAGGGAAAGGGGAATAACAAAATGCTGAAACAAGGACACAAGTTGACCCATTGTAACAATGAGATGTATAAGACACTATGTTGAAAATGAATTATACAGCTTAGGTGGGTGGAGATGAGGGAGAACTTGGGGAGATGGAGAGAGAAGGGATGGTAGGGGAAAAACAAAGGAGCGGGTAACAATGCTCAATAGGAAACGTACTCATTACCTTACTCATGTAACTATAAACCCTCTGTACAGTAGATTTACAATAACATACACACACACACACACACACACACACACACACACACACACACACACACACACACACACACACACACACACACACACACACACACACACACACACATATATATGTATAAAAGAATCCCCTAGAATCCCAAGTTACATGAGCTGATCCAAAACTTTAGCATAGTAGCAGGGTATAAAATTTACTCACAAAAATCAGTAGTTATTCAATATGCCAACAATGAGAAAAGTGAGGCTGAAATCAGAAAAGGAACTCCATTTGTAACAGCCTTAAAAAAAACACCCTTGGGATTAATTTAGCAAGAGAGGTGAAGGACCTCTCTAATGAAAACTTTGAAAACCTGAAAAAGGAGAATAAAGCAGATTTAAGGAAGTGGAAAAACCTCCCATGCTCCGAGATTGGGAGGATTGACTGTGAAAATGGCAGTAGTGCCAAAAGCTATCTATAATTTCAATATCCCAACAACATTCTTTATTGAAATAGAAACAGCAATCCAAAACTTCATATCGAATAATAGAAGATCCTGAATAGAGAAAAAAATCCTTAGTAGGAAAAACAGGTGCTAAAGGAATTTCAATACCAAATATACTTGGTACTAGCACATGAACAGGCCTGAGGACCAATGGAATAGAGTTGAAGACCCAGAAATGATTCCACAGACCTATGGCCACCAAATCTTTGATAAGGAAACAAAGTTATCATAAGGAGGAAAAACAGTCTCTTCAACAAATGTTACTAGGAGAATTAGCTATATATGTTTAGAAAACTAAGTTAGATCCTTATGTATCACCCTGCAACAGAATCAACTCCAAATGGATCGAAGACCTCAAGGTAAGAACAAATATCCTGAAAATATTACAGGAAAGGCCAGGCATGAGATAAGGGCCTAATATGAAAAATATACGTAGAGCTCAAAAAATTAACCCCCCTCCAAAATCCTCACGATACAATCACTCCATTAATACACCAGCTAAAGAATTACAAAAAAAAAAAACTTCCATGGAGAAGAAATAAAATAGCCAAAAGACACATGAAGAAATGCTTAACATCTCTGGCCATAAAAGAAAAACAAATCAAAACAACCTTGGGATTCCACCTCACTCCAAATACAATTGTCATTATCAAGAAAACAAATAGCAACAGATTTTGTCAGGGATGTGGCCAAAAGAGAACTCTACTATACTGTTGGTGGGAAGGTAAACTGGTTCAAGTACTCTAGAAAACGATATGAAGATTCCTCAAAAGACTAAACATAGAACTCCCCTATCAAACAGCAAACCCACAACTGGGCATTTACCCAAAGGACCACAAAACAAGTCCACACTAAAGCTACCAGCACAACTGTGTTTTCTGTAGCATTATTTATCATAGCTAAACCATGGAACAAACCCAGATGCCCCTCAGTAGATGAATGGATCAAGAAAATGTGGTATGAAGACACAATGGAATTCTATGCTTCCATCAGAAAGAATGACATTCCCCTATTCATAAGGAAGTGGACTTGGAAAAATCATATTAAGTGAAGTTAGTCAGATCCAAAGAAATGTAAGCTCTATGGTTTCTCTCCTTTGTAATAATTAGAATATCTCTAAGATAGTCCTAGCAGAAGATCACAATAGCTCAATAGCTATGAAATGTTGCTAATCGTAATGAACCCCATGATATGGAAACAAGAGGGTTTGTGGTTTTTGTTTTTTTTTAATGTATTGTGTGAAGCTATTTCTTTTTTCTTTTGCTTTTCTTTTCCTTTGTTTTACCCACTGTTGCACCTTTTTGATTTTGGTACCCTGTAACTTGAATATTCATTTATCTGATTTGAGGAAGGGAAGGAGAATAAGAAAATGGTTAGAAAAAGGACAAAGGGTGAACCAATGCAACAGCCATAATCACAAGACTCTATATTGGAAATTAACTTTATAATTTGGGAGGGGGAGGTCAGGGGGTAGTGAAAGTGGAAAAAAATTAGGGAGGGGATAACAATGTTTGACAAGAAATATACTCAAAACCTTACTTATATAACTGTAACCCCTCTATACATCACCTTTAGACTAAAAGAAAATAAAAAATAAAAAATAAAAAAAGAATATAAGTAGTATAGATGACAAAGTCATTATGGTTCAATATTAGTATTCTATCTTTACCTTGGTCATGGTAACTTGATGTGAGATAGGATTATTTTCATATACTCTTTGTCACTTAAAGATTTCTGTGTTTGGTTAAGACAGGGACAGATCAGGCTTCAATTATAATCTGAAAGCACCAACTCCAAAACCATCATCAATTTCAATTTCTATGTTGGATAATGATATACCTACCAATGTCCTTTTGAAAACAAAACTTAACTGAACAAAGTAAGCTAGGCACTGAGAATGCATCAGTGGAAAAGATGAACTGCTGCCTTTACACAGTTTACATGAATATGCTAAACAGCCATACACATATTGAAATCAAATGACACATTTTGGGAAGTGTAATTCTGCCTCATGCCTCGTCATCTTGATTGGGTCAACAGCAATTGCCATTTTGTTTGCCTTTCATCAACTCCCTTTCAAGTGCTTCTTGGGGTTTCTAAGTACTCCTCAGGCACAATCTCAAATGTCCTTCACAGTCTCCAAGAACAATAATCCCTACAACAAATATAGAAGCTTATATGGGTCTCCAACGGATCAAGCCTGCATTCCTATCTCAGAACCTTGGAGTATAAGGATCTCAGTTTTAAGAAAGCCTAGGTAGGAAAGTCCATGAGATTCTTATCTCTAATTAGCCATCAAAAAGCCAGAAGTGGAGGAATGGCTCAAGTGGTGGAGACACAGCCTTGAGTGAGAAATCTCAGGGACAATTTTCAGGCCCCAAGTTTAAGCCCCAGCAAAAAAGAAAGCAATCAAACAAAAAACCTGGTAGCCAATATCCATTAAGATTTTACAGAAATAACCAGGTGCTGATGGCTCACACTTACAACCGTATCTACTCAGGAGGCTGATATCTAAGAATTGTGGTTCATAGCTAGCCTAGGCAAGAAAATTGGGGAGCCTCATCTCTAATTAACCACCAGCAAGCCAGTAATGGTGCTGTAGCTCAAGTTGTACAACATTAGCCTTGAGCAAGAAAGCTAAGTGAAGTGCCCAGGCCCTGAGTTCAAGCCCTAAGACTGGCAAAAAATAAATAAAATATTTATGAAAATAAGCACAGTCCTCAATTTTATGGAAATGATCTTTTGTAATTCTCATCAGTCTATAGAGTAGGCACTGATATCTCCATTTTACAGACAAAGAGAAGTTAAGCTGCTTTTTTGATGTGGTACAATAAAAAGAAGTCATATGGCCGGGCGCTGGTGGCTCACACCTGTAATCCTAGCTACTCAGGAGGCTGAGATCTGAGGATCGCGGTTCAAAGCCAGCCCGGGCAGGAGAGACCGTGAGACTCCTATCTCCAATAAACCACCAGAAAACCAGAAGTGGCGCTGTAGCTCAAGTGGTAGAGCGCTCGCCTTGAGCTGAAGAGCTGAGGGACACCGCTCAGGCCCAGAGTTCAAGCCCCACGACCGACAAAAAAAAAAAAGAAGTCATATGTCCATGAATCATATGTGAGAGCCATGTTCTTTATCACAAGCCGTAGTCTTCCATTGTTTCCTCTTCATTGATAATATCCCATGCCCCACACATTCTCCTAGTCTCCCTTTCCTCTGTGAAAAATAAACCTGTGACCTTTTCCCCTCTTCCTATCTCAGATATTGTGCTCCTGCTGGCAGGCTGTATTACACATTACTCACCCTTTCCACATACCACAATCTAACTTCTCTGTAAACATTCCACAAATTGTCTTGGCTAGGGTCATAAGCAAACCAATTCCAGACTCTGTGAGTGGTATTTTTATACTTTATCTAGCCATTATTTCTCTCTTGTCTTTGCCACTGCCTGAGACTCCTTCCTTCTTAAAAGTCTGTTCTACATTCCAAGACACCAGCCACCTTGACTCTGTAAGCATTCCTTTTAGATCTCCTTCATTCTACATTTGAATATTACTATCTTTTTAGAGAGTCATCATTACTTATTCTTTTCTCATATGACATCCTCATGATTCACCAGCATTTTTGCAGGTTTTAATGCCATGAGGATCCATGAATCCTCACTTCCATCTTAAGTCATTCTGTATCCCTCCAAATTGTATATCCAGTGATTTTTACTGAAAAGAAAATCTTGTGTTTCCCTTTTTGTTTGTTTTTGTGTTGTACTGGGGCTTAGATTCTATGCCATGTTCTTTCCCTCTGCTGTTTTTTTTTCTTTTTTGAGTTTTATTGGAAAGGTGATGTACAGAGGAGTTTCAGTTACATGAGTCAGGTAATGAGTGTATTTCTTTTTGAACAGTGTAACCCTCTGGCTCATTCTCTCCCAGTTTTTCCCCTCCTAACTCCCCTTGCTGCAATTGTATAGTTTATTTCCAATATAGTGTATAGTGAGTTTTACTGCTGAATTGGATCACCCCCTTCCACTCCCCAAATCAGATAAATTTATATACAAGAGAAAAGATATAAAATCAAAAACAGTAACAGAAGAGAAAAGATCAAAGGAAAAAGTGGGGGAGAGCCACAAACAGTACAATAAAAACCTTTTGCTTCCATTTCTTGGAGTTCATTTTGATAAGCATCATTTGATATGATGATATGCATGTAGCTATTGAGCCCTGTGATCATCTCCTAAGAACATCTTCCTTTGTTCTCACTGTGTGAGTGTTTAGACTGCTGTTTAATTAATCATGCCCAAGTGTAATTATTTGTCTTTTACTATTGGATTTACCTGTAGATTTATAGCCCCAGTCTATTACTACAAACTATGCAGCTTATGTTTCTTTGTGTCTCGCTTACTTTGCTTACTTTGCTTTGTATTTTTTTCTGTCTTTCCATTTCCTTCTCCCCCTGCTTTTTAATTCACTGCTGGCACTCTACCACTTGATCCAGACCTTCATTTTTGGCTTTTTTGCTGGTTAGTTGGAGAGAAGAGTTTTCTGGTTTTGGCCCAGGTGTCTTCAAATTACCATTTTTAGTTCTCAGCCTCCTGACTAGCTAATATTATAGACATGAGCCACTGGTGCCTGGCTTAAAAATATTCTTTCTTAATGATCTACAGACTTCTCAAAGTACCAGGAATAAAACTGAACTCATGACTTTCTTCTTTCAGGAAAGTTCTGGCTCTTTATTTATTTATTTATTTATTTATTTATTTATTTATTTTATTATTACTGGAGCTGCAGCCTGTATTTACTTCATACAACTTGCTTTCACTAGTTCCTAGATGCAGTTCTTAGTGCTGTTGGGTGTCTTAGATAATTCTCCTTCCTCTCCTTCACTATACTCACAGCCTTAAAATCTCCCTCCAGGTTCAGTAGCAGCTCACTTCCTTCCTGGACTACCTTTGGAAGCTATTAATTGTCTGTTCTGTTTCTTGACTTCTCCTTCCTAAAACTAACTTTTAGCCTCTTGCATTAAAGTGAGTTCAATGGGACCCCGCCTCTGTATGTAAGAACTTTTCCTTTAACAATACATTTAGTACTTCTTACTCTAGATCCTATTTCCTGCCAACAACTTGAGTTTATTTCATTCCTTTTTACATTCCAGGCTCTCTTCTAACATTATTTTAGAAATGCCCTAAAGGAATCATGTAGTGTCACTTCTAAAAATATGGATTTAACAATGGTCCTGGACCAGCCTCTTTAATTTTCTGCACATTTACTCATTCTTCAAATAATTTTAGGTCATTTCTCCTAGACCAGGCTTTGTGTGTGTGTGTGTGTGTGTGTGTGTGTGTGTGTGTGTGTGTGTGTGTGTGTGTGTGTGTCTGTCTGTCTGTCTGTCTGTCTGTCTGTCTGTCTGTCTGTCTCTTCTAGTAAGTTACCCGTTCTCTCAACTCAGCATTTCTTCTTACATTAGTATGTTCTATATCAGATTCTGCCTAGTACTAATTTATAGTGTTAGGCACTATGTACTTGTCACTTCTAAGCATTATAGACACAGCAGTGAATAAGACCCATCACATCCATACATCAATGGAACTTTATTATATTTCTAAAAGGAGAAATAGATATGTAGATAGATACATGCACAGAAATATAGATAGACACAGTAGAAGGTATGTATTTAGATAGAAATATAGACAGATATGTGGGTAGATATTTACGTATATAGACAGACAGACATAAAGATAAATAGATATAGATAGATAGATAGATAGATAGATAGATAGATAGATAGATAGATAGATAGATAGATAGAAAATACTGAAGTAACATTTAGGCTGAGATTTGGTTGATAAGGACTCAAATGGTTTTTCTTTTTTGCTATTGTTTCTAACATATTCATAAGATGACTTCTTTGTTGCTCTGTATGTCCCTCCCCCACAGTATAACCCCTGTTGGTATAATTTGTGGAGGGGAAGGGAAAAAACAAATATTTAAATAGGGATACAGGTAACCCATTGCAACAATGAGATGTACAAGTCGTTATGTCGAAAAATGAACTTTACAACTTTGGCTAGGGGGAGGTGTGGGGGAGGGATGGAATGGGGAGATGGGAAGGGATGGGAAAGGGAAACAAAGGAGGAGGCAACAATGCTTGATAAGAAATGTACTCATTATCTTGCCCATGTAATTGTAATCCCTCTGTATAGTATTTTCACAATAAAAAAAAAAGAAAAAGAAATGTACTCATTACCTTGCTCATGTAATTGTAACATCTGTGTACAGTATTTTCACAATACAAAAACTTTTTAATTAAAAAAAAGAAGTAGCTAGGCAATGATAGTTGGGAAAAGGCACCTCAAGAAGAGATTCTATCTAGCATAGGAAATACAAACTAAGGCAAAACGAAACAAAACAAACAAACAAAAAAACTTCGGCTTTTCTTTTTCAAGCTCAAGGGTTGGAAGCCTCCAGGCCTGGACTGGGTTGCCTGTTGTGAAAATGGAGAAGATGCATATCTAGATTTGAAGAAGTAGAGTCACATGAGCCAGATGGTAGGTAGAGGAAACACAAAAATAATGAAACCAGATTTAACTCTCAAACATCTGCCTTGATGGATAAATGGTAGTAATATAAAGAGATATGGGGAGACTGGAGGAGGGTGGAGGGGGTCATAGATGAATATTAGATACTCTTCTTTTAACTGTTGAGATGCCTGTTAGGTCGCTACATTTAGAGTCTGGACTTCCACATCACAGTAAGAGAGAGAGATTTGAGCTAAAAATACACAGACACCTCAGATACACAGACACAGACACAGACATACACACACACACACACACACACACACACATAGACATACACAAATTAGATATCTTGCCTACTTTGTTAACAGAAAAGAACAGACAAGCCAGAAATGGTTTCTATATCCTTTTTTTGTGTGACCAAACTTATTAGATCATCTTACCAAACAGAATTTGGAAAGGAATTATCAAGAATATGCGAAGCCTTAGTGTTGGTTGTCAGCTTTATACTTTTCTCTTCCCTAAAGTCTGTCCCACTCCATCACTAACCTTGACCTCTTGTATGCGTTAGTGACAGCTTTCTGATGTTGCTGACATCTGCCTACCCTACACAGTTTCACAACAGAACAGAGCTATTTTCTTTGCAATGATCTTCCACACTCCTGTCAAATTTTAAATATATATGTTGAAAGGAAAATAGACAATTTACCAAGAGAAATTGGACATTTATCGTAACTGCTTATTCTGAACAATTTATATAAATAATGCTACTTCCAATTGCAGAGAGTCTTTTTTTCCATGTATGCTCTTTGTGAGGACACAGATCATTGTCTTTTTTCCCTTCAAAGTCATTTCAGTATACAGATAAAACCATGTGTTCTCCAGCTGACATTTTAATGCCTTAGTATCCTGGGTACAATTCATTCTAGACAAATATTAATTATTTACATATATGGTGCTAGGATGTTTTCATCAAAGGCATATAGATCAGTTTAGAGACCTATTGATCTAAAGGTCTATCATTTACATGTTTTGTTATATGTCTAAACCAAAGACATTCAGAGTGGCATTCATTAATAAAATAAGTTCATAATTTTTGAGAAAAATGAAAGCATGTTAAGTCATTATATCATTCATTCATTTATTAACTAGAGATAGGTTTTTCTCTGTTTTTCTCTGTAGTCTGGCACCAAATTCCTTGGCTCAAGTGATCTTCTTGCTTCAGCTTGAGTAGTTGAGCCTGGAAATGTATGCCATTCTACCCAGCCTGGCTTATTTATTTATTTATTTACATTTAAAGCCCTTCTTGGGGCAAAAATTGTAATATTTTGTTTTTTTTCATTTGGCATATAACTATTCATGGTGTTGTTATTTAACATCACTGTTAGCATTCAGAGGTGTTTTAGAAGCATATTCACCTGGCTACAATGTGTCATCGTTTGTAGAGTCCCCTATTCTATATGTTTCTGGTTTGTCTCTTTACTCTCAGTTCAGCACTTACTGCTCTGATGTGAGTACAGCTTTTTCTGTAGACATCACTTCCCTGAGGTTGACGGTGGGGAGAACTGAGGTGAGTTCAGTCTAGGTCTGGGTCTCCTCAGCGTTTGCTCCTGCTCAGGGGCTAGGTAGCTCCCACTCTCCTCTACCCTTTCCTCCAACAGCTTGTCCTGTGGGCTTCAGAAAAGATAAACAGCTTCCAAGCAACCTCAACCAGCTTCCACAATTCATTAAGGTCAAAATGCCCTGGTATAGATGGTGGGGGGAAGAGTATTCTGAGAGAGAGAAGGGGAGAGACAGAGAGATAGAGACAGAGAAACAGAGAGAGGGAGGAAGAGAAATAAAGAGAGGGGGAGAAGAAGAGAAACAGTAAGATGGGCAGACAGGCACTTCCTATTGGCTTTGCTTTCCTAATGGGACCTGGTAGATACAATGCCCCTGTACTGATGTTTTCTCCTGCCTCTTTTTCTACCTTGCAGGGAGAGGGAGGGTGGGAGAGGGACATCTACTCTCTAGCCTTTGCTTTCACTCATTACCACTTGAACCACAGCTCTACTTCCATCTTTTTAGTGGTTAGTTGGAGATTAAGAGTCTTATTGATTTTCTCGCTCTGGGCTGGCTTTGAACCACAATCCTTAGATCTGAGCCTCCTCGGTAGTTAGGATTACAGGTGTGAGCCACTGGCACCTGGCTTCAAATCTCTATTTTAAGCTCTGGCTTGAATTTGCACATGAAGTTTGTTTTCTAACTAGGTTTAGGACATGCCTACCTGAAATAGTACCATACCTTAAAGGCAGCATGTCTAAAAGCTGACTTACTGTCAATTTATGGAAGCATCTGGCAGTTTCTAACTACATTCCTTCCATCTGGAGACTGGCAGGCTCCTGTAAGCATCCTCTATTCAACTTATGAGCTATAGCCATTGGAGAATTCCTCAGTTTGAGGGTCAGCAGGAGCCTAGAGGAATGCATCATATGGCACTCTTGACAGTACCTGTTTACTCCCAATGGAAAGCACTCTTTTATGAACTTGCACATACTCTTTGTTTTAAGAGAATTTTCTCATCCACAGCATTTTTGTGTGTGTGCTATCCAGTTGCAGGTCACCTTTGGCATCCTCCCTGCCTGTGGTCACCTTCCCTCACACAGGAATACGGGAAAGGAGCAGCTGTTACAAGCCTCAGTGTCAGACTCTCAGCAACCCTCCTTCCCCCAGGGAGAAATGAACACCCACTTCCTAATTTTATCTTCTTCCTACTGGACTTTCTGGTATTCATCCCTCCTCTGTAATCTCCTTCAACCATTCTTCTTCCTTAGGAGAAGAATGTTCTCTCTTAAGAAAGAAGTACAATCAGAAAGACTCAAAAGGCTGCTTTTCACTTTGTTCAAGTTTTGTTTCCAAGCATTAAGTGTGTCATACAGTTGTTGCCACTGCTGTTTTCCAAATGTCTGATGTATGCAATGACTAGAAATCAAAAAATTAAAACAAAATATTAGTCAACCTTCAAAAAAAAAGAAGTACAAATTAAATCCTTAGGAGATAAGGTGTTAATTTCTCTTTCTCTTCTCTCTCTCTCTCTCTCTCTCTCTCTCTCTCTCTGTGTGTGTGTGTGTGTGTGTGTGTGTGTGTGTGTGTGTGTGTGTGCATGGACACATGAACATACCTATTTATGCCTCATGTTCACACTCTACACACTCTCCTTGAATATCACATCTATTTCCATATTGCTCACCAACTTCTAGAAGTTGATGAATCCCAAGTCTGAATCTCTGGCTCTCAACTATTTTCTGAACTCTTCACACATAAACCTAATGATTCACTGGCATCTCTGAGTATTTCTGGGCTCTTCAAACTTAACTCTTTCCTAGCTAATTCCTCAATCCAGGTTAGTCTTATTCTAACATCTTGCTTACATTTTTCACATCTGCATTTATTTCTCCCTTCTTCTAATTCATTTATGTTTACGTAAATCCACATTTAAATGACCTTTAATGATTATTTTCTTTTAATTTAGTCTCCTCACCTAGATTACAGGTTCCTTGAAGGCAGAAGTCCCACACTCAGCTTTGGCTATATTCTCACACTAATGGAAACTTAGGCAGACACACAGTAAATACACAGAATTAAAATGAATTGTTTTCAAATATCAGGTCTCTAGCAAAAGAAGAACATGCCAAGAAAGCACAACTACATCTGCTATCTAATTCAAAAGTAACGGAGGCAATTCATCTTCTTTTAGCACTACTAGTAAGAGAAACAATGTTAAATGTGAAAAAAGATAAGAAAGAGAAATGCTTCTAAATAAGATTTTAGAATTTAAATCAGAACTATGTCTTAAGAAATGATTCCACATGCCGAATTCTGCCTGACTCTTTAATGTATTTCTCTTTATCTCCAACCATAGAGAAGACTAGTAGATTTGAAGGCATAATAAAATGACATGATTTATCACACTACATGGGATTTGTCCTTAAAAGTAAGTGTCAATGACTCTGAAAACTAGTCTAGAAATTGGGAATGTAGAAGGAGGATAGGAAGAAGCAGAAAGGATTTTTAGGCAATTCCAGCTCCTACTTTTGCTCCCCAGGGCCAGGTATCCTTTAAGGGCAACCACTAACTTCCACCTAGTGACCCTGACAGACACATCTTTTCACTGTGCCATCTCAGGCCTTCTCAGACTCTTGCATGCCATAACTGCTGTCTACTTGCCTTTGGCAAACTACAAAACACAATGAATCTACTAATCCCCTTGCCTCAACTCCAACAGTATGTAATGAGTGGGCCATATCAACTACTCCCATTCCAGAATACTTAAGCTTTTGCATTACGAACACCAAGCCAGAGAAGCCACAGAAATCATATGGCAAAAAATTACAACAGCAAGGGAACCTAGACATACATTTGTGCAGAAGATAATACTTCATCCATGGAGCTTTGTGTCTGAAACTTCTCAGTAAGTTTATACTAGACTGAAGCAGGTATATCTTTAGGCTTGCCTGGCTCTGAAGCAAACAAGCCACAGCATCTCCTTCCATTTCAGCCTCATCTTTCTTGCTTTGTATATCCCTGAATGGTACCCTTTACATTTTGTCTCAACTTCTCACAGAGAACATTCTGATATTTTCCACTTATGCCTCTTGCTGTGCAATCATCCCTACATGGAACATGCATGAGAAAGTAGACAAAAGCACATTTTTTTCTATCATTGGATAAAATTTTGAGAATTACTTAGTGGAGTATATGGGGAGGAGTGGATGACTTTGAAAGAAGAAAGTAATTCCCTGAAAGCTCATCTTATGGCAGGTGCAGTGTTACAACCTGTTCCATCCTCTTGTGGAAATGGAAAAATGGCTCATGATTAGCAGAAAAGATTTTGCATGGTATTCAATGTCTTTAGTCATTCACACTGTCTATTGGCCCCTCCCCTAATTAAACAGTTGAGAAAAGAAAAACTATTAATTGTTGAACATCCATTGTGGGCACAGGATGAGATATTCTAACAAAAGATCCAGGAATAATCTGACTTTGAAGTTAAAAGTAAAACCACCTGCACAGACAGTAGAAATTCTGCATTGAACAATAAAGCTCTTTTGTGTTAACAAAATCTAGGTTCCAGTCTTACTCTTCTATCTGTATACTACCATTTCCAGTCAGTTCCTTAAATGATATCAGACAAAGTGTTAGAAAAAAAAGGGAGAAAGAATAACTCAAGTGATTTTTAACAGAAGTTGGCCAGATAAACATATCTAATTGCCTTATTTTTATTGTGAAAATACCGTACAGAGTCTAATTACCTTTTTATAATCACAAATATCATTTATTCTGATCAGAATCTTCATTGCTTATTTATTCTCTTATTTTAATAGTGATAAGACATATGATCAGGTGTCAAAAGTTTTAAACTCTCATGGATAAGCAGTGAAGGCTTTTCAAAGAAGATGACAAAAAAGTCAATTTATGAGTGAAAGTAGTAAATTCCTTTGGGAAAGGCCTTTGGGGTGGTATTTCTATGGCCACCTGTCAATCAAACAAGTGCTATCTCCCTGCTACCAGCTGGTTCATATCTGGTATCTGTTCTCTACCCTGAGGCTGCCTCTTTCCCCACTGTCTGAGTCAGATTCCAGGCCACTTTGAGCACTGAGAACTCTAGTATAGAACTGACACTTGTAGGGATGTCATCATGTTTGGGTCCATAGCAGTTCCATTGTGGTGCTGGTCCCTGGTTCCACATCTGGTAATGCTCAGTCTGTTCCACAATCAACCATTATCTCTGTGAAGAATCACAGCACACTTTTCTATAATTTTAATAGACCCAAGAATTGGACGATCTTTTTCTTTCATGTTAAACTTAATCCTTAAACATCTAAGTAATTGAATGGGCATTTCAAGGACCAGAAGTGCAATTCAGTGATTTGGTATTGTCTATTAAGTGATTTGGTATTATCTTCTAAGGGAATTAGAACTTAGCATTTACTGGGTCACTTAGTAAATATTTTCTAAATTATTGAGACAATCAGTGAACGTTCTGGTGTTCCTTTGCTGTGATATGCAGGCTCCCTGAAAATCTACAGATCAACCAGCTCCAAATTCACTATGGAAATACTACTTTTTGCTCCACAAGGTTGACTAGCTTCTTTTTTTCCAGAATAGTTATAAGATTTATTATAATATTATACTTAAATGGTTTACAAACCTATCTTGCAACTAAACTTTCTTACCTATTTTTTCTCACCTAAATTTTAATTCAAAAATTTTTAAGAAAATTTTTTATTGTAAAAATAGTGTGCAGAGGAGTTACAGTTACATGAGTAAAGTAATGAGTACATTTCCTATTGAGCATTGTTACCTCCTCCTTTGTTTTTCCCCTACCATCCCTTCCTTCCCACTTCCCGAACTCCTCCCTCCCTCCGTCCCCCACTAGCTTCTTGATAATGAGTTAGGTTTGAAATAAAAGCTGCTTTTCAAATGTTTATATGTAATAAAAAACTGACACCTCTTTCACTGTGTTAATGTATTTTTGACATGTTGATATAAGAATCTAACTTCCATTCTTTCACTTACAAAGGACCAACTGATATTCATTCCACTCACAGAAATGATGAATCCTCAAGTTACACTTACTCCTGATTTCTTCTTACCATGCAATGTACAATTTACTTTTTGGACTCTTACATGATATAGAATAGTAAAATTATGATATTTGATTCCAAGACTAAGAAATTGAAACTTTTGTCAACTGACTTCACAATTTTCTGGTAGGGAAACTTCTGAAAAATCTCAATCTCCTTCTACACAGTTTCCTTGAATAGGAATATATTAATCTAAAGATGGATTTAAAATGAGAGACTATATCAACCCAACAAGAACCATCTATACAGAGATTTAAGGTTAGCATGCTAATATTGACCCTTAAAAACAACTAGATTCTAACTTAGTAAGCTGTCTGCCTATGAGAATCTGAGCTACTAGTAAATTTATTTTATTTAGCTCTATAAAGATGCCAGAAAACAAGATCTATTATTTCAACTGCATTCATTACCAGGGAAATAAAATCAGAGATCTAAAATTCATCTATTGAAGGTATTTAAAAATTTTTTTTAGAACAGCAATAAGTTGAGTGGTGATGGTCTTGGAAATCAAAGGGTAAGGTGCACATGTTATCCTGTTGGGTGTCTTTAAAAAGAAAGACACTTACATAAGGAAGAGAAAAGAAAGACATCTCTGGAGAGAACAATAGCACCAGAGGATGTGGATAGAACTTTGAACTCACCATGTCCTAGAGCTTGAAATATCACCAACACAGCTGAAAGCTAACTTCACAGTTTTGATGCATATTTGACTACTCAACATGAAATGGACGAAGATTTTTCTGAACTCTTAAAGCTATTTAAAAAATCATATATTTCTTATATGCTGTTAAGAATTACTAAGGGCATTTGGGTCTGGGAAGGTGGCTTAGTGGTAGAGTGCTTGCCTTTCATGCATGAGGCTCTGGGTTTAATTCCTCAGCACCACATAAACAGAAAAAGCCTAAAGTGGCACTCTGGTTCAAGTGGTAGAGTACTAGACCTTGAGCTGAAGAGCTGAGGGACAGTGCCCAGGCCCAGAGTTCAGGCCCCATGACAAACAAAAACAAACAAAAGAGAATTACTGAGGGCATCAGTTATATATAGTGATGTTAATAGAAATTATAGTATGACATAAATCCAGGTTCTGGACTCCCTTAATACAATTCAGAATGGAATAAATAGATAATATTATTTCAAAGAAGATTTTTAAACTCTTTAAAACATTCATTATTAAGTTATAATGAGTAACAGTAGTTAATATTAAGTCATTTCTCCATATATAAACATCATTTGTTTTCTTTAAAAAGAAAAAAATCTAATTGTGAGAAAAATACAGCATTTAACAAATGTTGACTGCTCAGTTAGATTTAATCTGTTAGTGTTAAGATGATCCAAAATCTAGTATGAGCAATACTAAATAAAAAATTCCAAAATAGGAAGATGAAGTGTTTTTTACTGGTGAGAGGAAAAAAAAGCAAATATAGAAAACTGAACTTAGAGAATGAGAATGGTTAAGGAACTCCACCTGGGAAGTCGCACAGCCTACCAGGGAGATGATTTCAAGAAATTGACCAAGGAACATAGGAGCACAAATCAATTTCTTTTCTTTATTTTCAAAGTTTACAATAAAATATCGGGAGAATAATATGCTAATCATACATGGTTGGCAGTAACGCTGGTAATCAAGGAGATAAATAAAGTGGGGAGGTGAATAAGTGAGGAATTAGGGTATAGAAGTATTCAGAATACACACTTTCTGATAGTGTAGGATGAAATATCAAAATTGAAACTGTTGTACAAAACAAGGTATAAGAGCTGGGAACATGGCTCAGTGGTAGAGTGCTTGCCTCCCATGCATGAGGCCCTGAGTTCTATTCCTTAGCACCACATAAACTGAAAAGGCCACAAGTGACACTGCGGCTCAAGTGGTAGAGTGCTAGTCTTGAGCTGAAGAGCCCAGGGACAGTGCTCAGGCCCAGAGTTCAAGCCCCATGACCAACAAAATGAAAACAAAAACAAAAACAAGGTATCAGGCTACAAGATAGATAGAATGAGAGTTGCTTTGGTGATCTGTTACTCTTTATATCCCACTGCCTGGTTAAAATCAGGATGTACCCCAAGCATGGTGGAAATTGTATGTGAGAGTCTAGAGTCCTTCTCATCCTTACCCTGGATGAGAAATTAAGAGAATAAAAAATAAAAGAATGAAGAATTCTGGATAATATCACACTCTTAGAGAAAAAAAGTATTATGGGCTATTTTAACACTCAAATACCCATTCTTTATGGCTCATTTCTAGTTAATTGACCCAGAATAATAATTAAAGCTACATGGCAAGTTCTGCCAAAGTTAACAGTTAAAAGTAAAGTTAACAGTTAAGTATTTTTGTAAGTGTTCTTAAAATTTAATCCTGAGCATAGTGAGTTTTGACAAGCAATATTTTTCTTTTCCCTTTTTTTTCTGCCAGTCTTGGGGATTTATCTTGGGGCCTGGACATTGTCCTTGAGCTTCTGTGCTCAAGGCTAGTACTCTATCACTTGAGCCATGGCTCCAGGTCTGGATTTTTGGTAGTTAGTTGGGGATAAGGATCTCATGGGCTTTCCTGACTGGGCTGGCTTCAAACCATGATCAGCTCCTCATATCTCAGCCTGCTGAGTCGTTAAGATTACACGATACGTGAGTCTCTAGTTTGACAAGCTTTTTGTTATATGTTTACATGTTTCATGGGCATGGGTCAACATGCTTAGTCACAGTGAGTAGACTGCAGTCAGTACTGACCCCCTGTCCTGTTCCCAAGGGGCTCTCATGTACTTACCACCACTAAAATCTTTCCTGAAAGCCCCAACTGTGTGCAATGACTCCCCACTCTTAAATCTAACATGGGTTTGTGTGCCTCTTCTGTTTATCATATGTTGATTTTATTGGAATTACTGAACTGCTTGTTCCACCATTAGATTATAAACTTGTAGAGAGCTAAAATTCTCTGTTTTACTTTCTATTGGCCCAGGGCCCGTTTTAGTGACTCATACATATTCATCCAGTTATTCAAATCCTTACATTCTCCATGCCATGGACATAAATATGCCATTGTGAAAGGACTCAGGTAGCTGACAGAGAATTACATTAAGCAACACAATCAAAGGCGGGTTTCTAAGCACATCTCACTTCCTAATGAAAACTGATAAAAAAAATAAACTGGTGTCCTTCATTTATTAATTAGGTTTTCTGACATTTGTATTCCACAATAACTTTTAAGAGATTAACCAAATGCCAGAAAATTCAATATTTTATAAAAAGTTTTTGTAAAAGTCAGTGGCAGCTCAAGATAGTTTAAGAGTGGAAATATTCTAAAAATGTGTTTGTGACTTTAACTAAGTATCACTATTCCACAATACTGTGAAATATATGAAATTGATGTAATCACCTAATCTCAATAAAATTTTTTTTAAAGTGTGTAATTATTTTAATTGCACAAAGCTATGGAATACATGTGTGTCAATCTGCAACATGTATACAGAGGATTATGTTCAAATCAGAATAGTCAATTTTCAACTCCTTAAACTCTACAGTAAATTTTTAGTGAGCACATAATGATTATATATATTTTGATGAAATATATCAGAAGGATATACTTAGAAACTTCCTTGCCACCTTCTTACTTATGACTGTTCCCTTCAGAAATCAGAACCTGAGCTCTGTAACTATAACATGAAATAATGATAAAATGAGTTCCTTTCTCCTCTTCCTCTCTAAACATTTAACTTTACCCCTTTGCACTAAATCACAACCATTGAAAACTCTTTTTTCTTACATTCCAAGTTCAGATTAAAGAGGCCTTTAGCATGTCATTCCATATGCTTGAGCCAGCTAGATCTAACTGAAGGGTTGGTCAGCTTTGAGCCATTCAACAATAAAGAAATAAACACTGAAAATATTTTATATACACCCTTTACCTAGATGAAAGGTATTATAAAGACACCAAACCTTTCAAGTTATTAGAGAATGTTAGACCTAATGTGGATCTTGACTGTACTGTATGCATCCACTCAGATTTCAAAAGAGATACTGATGTTCAGTGAGGGACATGTTCTGGCCAAAGCCACAGGGAAAGAAATAACTACTAATACATGTAAAAATGCAAACGAATCTTAAAAACATAATGTTGAGTGACAGAAGCCAGACAGAAAAGAGTGAATACCATATTTTCCATTGAATTCTAGAACAGACAAAACTAAATTATGTTGGTAGATATAAAAAAAGATGGTTGTTTAGGGTAGGCCAAAAAAGGTTCTCAGGGAACCTATGGTAGCTATAAAAATCTTACTTCTTGATTGAGCAGGGGGTTCCATAGTAGGAAGTACTTTCTAAATCCATCCAATTGATTGCCTAAATCTCTGTATTTCATTGTGTTTAAATTTCATCTGAAATGATTTGTTTAAAAATAAATTTCAGGGAGGTGGGGAGGAAAGGGATGGTAGGGGAAATATAAAGGAGAATGTAACAATGCTCGATAGGAAATGGACTCATTACCTTGCTCACATAATTGTAACCCCTCTGTACAGTATCTTTACAATAAAAATATATATTAAAATAAATTTCAAAGTTGTTCAGAGAGTCTAGTTATCTGCTTGCCGAGCTAGCACTCTTTGGTTCTACCACTCTCTTGGTTCTTTTTTTATTGTTGCGAGTGGACTTCTCTGAATCAAGTCAGGAATGGCCTGGTACCCTTGCTGACTGGTTCTGGATAACTCTAGGAAGCCACATCACACCCAACATGAGAGGTATTCTAAGAGGCCTAATGCTTGAATCTTCAATATGAAACTATCAGCTCAGAACCACACTGGAAGCAGTTATGATTCATGCAAATTTCAAACAAGACAAATAACGATTACAAGTCCCTCAAGAAAAAATGCAGGGAGAAAATTAATGAGCTCAGGAATATTAGGTGTCATTGGTAATTCTAGAAGCAATATGAAAAAGTGAAAGATCCTCTCATTTAGTTCTTTTCACATCCACTGAAGGCCTATTCTAGGCACATACTGTAATTATAATGTCTCTCTAGGTATGGCATATATAGAAAAAGTGTTCAAGTTGCTAAAATGTCTGTGTATTAGTGCCATATATAGATAGATATGTGTTGTTTTGTTTTTAAATTCTGGCATCTCTGAAACTATTTTCTCTACAGGCAACTATTGTTTCCATTATCTGGGAATTAAAGACAGGGCTGAATAGAAGAGAGCCATTGACTTACAGGTACTGTTGTAGTCTAAACTTGCTGCTGTAATGGGCATTTTATTTACTCCATCTCAGATACCTTTGGTTGGAAAGACAAGGAACCCAAACAGAAGCCAATTTTCTGAGAGTGTTCACAGGCAGTATCATAAAATAAACAAGCAAAGAATATCCTTGAATTTCAGGATTTATTCTGAGCTTTTCCAAGCAGCTTACTATTTACACTCTTTTTTCCAATACTTCCTTCACTTTGACATCTCAAAACTTTACTAATATATGTTTCATATGTTTGTAGAAAAATTGTTCTTGAAGACAAAATACAAGGAGAACACCAAATTTCCAGAGTCATTGGATTTTTGGTTAATGCCAGTAAACCATGAGCCCTTTGTCATGAGAGTTCATACCACTTAAAGAGAAATACAGAAAAAGCAAAGGATATAACTATTCATGGTTTCTTCTCAAGGGAAGATGTGGATTTAAAATTTGCTCCTACTTTTTGGTCAGTCTGGCTGATTCTCTTAGACACTCATGCCTCATTTTCAGCCAAGTGAATTATCAAAGTAAGTAATGATAACTTTTATATCCTTTACTTCTAGGTAATATAATGTCCTGAGGCCCAATATGTTCCCTAAGCTCAAATTTAAGTGCATTAAGTGAGAATTGTTCATTACTCTGTGATATACACTCATGTGCTTTCAAATTTCATTTTAATCATTTATACTAATTGACAGACTAGATCCCCCAGAAGCGTTGAAATATCTGCTAATAGGCAATTGCTTTATATGTTGGTGTGAGCATTTGCATTTCTAAACTTTTAATCACATTCGATGGCTAATAATTCTCTTGCTATTTAACAGTGAAGAGAAATTTAACTGTCATTATGCTGTTGGTGACAGTTGCCAAAAAGGAAGAGTTGGTATCTATATTACTAAAACTAGCAAAGAACAACATGAATATACTAGTCTTATTAAGTAATGTAATAATATTAACAGCCATAATGGGCAGATAACTTGACTTTTGCTCTTGGCTCTGCAGTCAATTATTTTTAGGGCCTCAGATAAGTCATTTAATTTCTCTGAGATTCCATTTCTAACCTATAAAATGGAGATGAGGACATCTGGTCAGCTGCAGGGATACTGTGCACTTTAGATAGAATGTCTACAAAACATTTTCTTAGTTGTTTTCCAGACATGCAGGCTCCATTCTATCATCTATGGTGGCATCGTCACCATCATCACACTCATCACTAGGACAAAGTGAAGGGCAGTCTAGGAAAATGTGTCTGGAAGATTACTTGTGGAACAAGGCAAGCCGATTTTACAATGTGTTACTCTCTTAGGCTGCCATTAAAAAACCAGTATCACAGACAGTAGCTTCAAATAACAAAAATGTATTCTTGCAGGAAGAAGAAATTCAGATTTCACTCATCTGAAATCAAAGTGTCATCTGGTCTTACTCCCTCCAAAACCCTGAGGGTAGAACTCTTCTTTGACATTCCCAGATCCTGTGGGCTTTGGTATCTTTGGATTGGGAAACACAGATTCAGAATTTGTCTTTGTCTACAAAAAGGCCTTCTCCTTTACATGGGAAAATTTCTTTTTCATTATATAGAACAGGTTTTGAATGTGAACATCCATCCTCCTCTCCATCCAGGATGACATCCTCTAGAGTACTAAATGATGTCTGCAAAGATCCTATGCAAACGAAGATCATATTCTGAGGTTTTGGGTTCACATGAATTTCAGAGACATTGAATAACCTGCTACACCCACCAACTTGCAGCTTTAGTAACATGGTAAGGTTGTCTGAGAACTTGTTTGGAGAAGAATTTTAAGGCTGAATTTTGTCCAATAAGAAAAGTTCCAGCAGTACAGCAAGGACATGGAGTCCGGGTACCCATTTGCATGGTCTTGTCTTCATTTATCATGGATCATGAGGAAATAAAGACCTGAAGACTCAGTGTCTAGGGTCACTTAGTGACAAAGTTCATTAGGGATAAAATCTCCTGATTCACATTTCAGTGCTGCTTACACTACATAATTTGATAGTCTTTCAATTATTGCAATACTTCTGTAGATAGTCTTAATATAAATACAAGTGTAAAACTTGGAAAACAAGTGATAGTTAAATATTTATGTTCATTTAAATGGTTAGATGAGGAGAATTAAGTCCATTTGACTGATTTTTATTTCCAGCTATGCAACTGAAATCAGCTTAATCTTAAAGCTGAAAAACACACACATATTGTTGAGTTTAAATAAGGAATGTGTGAAACTTCAGCAAATATTGAAGTGTTAGTTTGGCTGATGGAGTGTTTGCTAATATCAGAAAGAATACACTTTAAACAAAAGGAAGTGTTACTAGGGACAGCAAAGGACATATCAAAGTAACGGAAAGGTTCATTTGCAAAGGTCCAATTCACTAAGAATAAATAGAATCCTACATTTGTAAGTATCTAATAATGCACTTTAAAAATATATAAAAAATGTAAAGAATTAAAAAGGTAGATGAGGAAATCTATACCCACAACTCAAAGTTGTTTTTTTTAACCACCAAGCTTCTCTCAAGTGTTAGAAGAAAAATAATGAGGAAATGACATACAAGATTTAAACTAGATTAAACCTTATACTAGATTAAACCTAAACTAGATTAATCCTTATTTGTATTTAGGGCAACTTATTCAAATGATCTTTTTTTCAACTGAACATGGAATATTATTAGAAGAAACCATTTGCTTTCCACATAGAGCAATTGTTTATAAATTTCCAAGGTCATTTAGACTATATTCTCTGATATCATTGGATTCAGAAACAAATTAACCATAAAATACTTTTGCAGAAGAGTCCTATATACATATGTATACACATACCATATGTATACATATATACACATATATGTATATATATGTATATATATACATATATGTATATATGTGTATATATATATATATATGTGTGTGTGTGTGTATGTATACATATATATTTGGTTATATTTGTGCAGGTCCTGGACCTTGAACTCAGGCTTGGATGCTGTCCCTGAGCTTTTTTGACAAGGCAGTGCTGTAAATACTTGAGTCACACCTCCACATCCAGCTTTTTGGTGGTTAATTAGAGATAAGAGTTTCAGGACTTTCCTGTCTGGGCTGGCTTAAAACTGATCCTCAGATCTCAGCCTCCTGAGTAGTTAGGATTACAGGTATGAGCCACTAGTGCCTGGTAACAACACATTTTTAAATGCAGGTGGAATAGGTAAGTCCATTGTAAAATGCCATACTGTAATTAATATAACAAGAAATATATGTAATGAGTAACATTTTATTAGGAAAATTATTTTCTAATAAAAAAATCTTCCCAAATTATAAACCTCTAAATTTAGATAGCTTCACTCATGAATTTGTTTGAAATTTAAGAAAAAATAACACTATTCTACCATGAATACATATAAGGTTTAAAACAGAATGAAAATCTCTCAACCTGTTTAAAAAGATCAGTATAATTTTGATACCCAATGAACATTCGAAGAAAGAAAACTTAAGGCACATTTTATCTCATAAACTAAAGCACACACATACACAATATAGACAGAGAGGGGGAAGAGAGAGAGAGACAAAGATCCTTAGCAAGTACTAAGGAATTTGTTCTAGAAATATGTAAAAACATAGTATTAAGACAAATGGGTTTTTAATGCAAAGTTGAGTTGACATTTGAAAATCCTTTAATAAAATTCAATATAAAAACTATAAAATCATGAAAACAAAAATGTGATAACATTCAGCATGCACTCATAACAAAATTAACAAACTACGAATAAAATATGAGTTTCTTACTTTGATTTTGTTAGTTATCTGAATAAATCCTGAAAGAAGCAAGCTTCAATAATGTCTGTTATTACTATTTGTATTCAACATTCTTCTAGATTATATAATAATGTAATACATAGATAAGATGTGAAAGGAAGAAATAGTCATTATTTACAAATGACATCACATTTACATAGAAAATCCTCAAATTACTGCTAATAGAATGGATAAGTAAACTTCCCAAAGCTATTGGTTATACTTGGGAATACATTTCCTATGTTGATACTAGAAAAAAATGGTAAAAAATAAAAACTTCAAATGCCTTCATTTAAATGCTGGTTTCCTCTCGTGTTGTATAAATCTTTCATTAAAAAAAATCTCATTTATCTTAGCATCCACAAACAGCAAATTCTTTGAAAACAAATCTAAATGAAGATGTGCCAGACTTTTGCAGAGGTAGCTATAAAATATTACGGAAAGAATTCAAAACATCAATAAATGTTTGTGAATTAGTTGATCCATTTGTGTGAAAGTTTGCTTGTGAAAGTTGACAATTTGACTGTAAAATTTATCTAGAAATACAAAGGAATGAGAATAGTAAAGAAGGTCCTGAAAATGAAAGATGGAATCTGGAAATTTACACTATTAGCTATAAAAATTTACTAAGGAGATGAAGTAATATAATAGAATAAAAAAGACGTCAGTGAGACATAATTCACAGAACACTCTGGCAAGCACATACACGTGTGTGTGTGTGTGTGTGTGTGTGTGTGTGTGTGTGTGTATGCAAATCATCTGATCCACACAAAAAAAGATTTATTGTTATACTCTTTTCAATAACTGGTACTGTATCAATAGGTACTTGTTCAGGAAAACATTCTTGAATTTGCCTTTTCCATTATACTATGCATAAAATTAACATTAGATGAATCAAAGACAGGTATTTGTAACAATATAATATACAGACAGTAACATTTGTTTTAATGAAATTAAGATGATAAGAAAATCCTTAATTAGTATCCAAGTGATGTTAACCATTAAAGCGATTGGATAGTTAAATATTATACTTTTTAAAATCCTATAAACTTCTGGGCTTGGGAATACAGGTCAAGGGAAGGCACTTGTCTATCAAGGGCAAGACCTTGAGCTCCATTCTCAAAACATCAAAATGTAAAAAGAAATAGTTTAATTTTTATAAACAGGATAAGAACAGCCAGGCTACTCAGGAGGCTGAGATTTGAGTATCACAGTTCAAAGCCAGCCTGGGCAGTAAAGTCTGTGAGACTCTTACCTTCAATTAAGTACCAAAAAAGCTGGAAATGGTGCTGTAGCTCAAAGTGGTAGAGGAGTAAGACTAACACTGAGCACTGAAGCTCAGGGACAGTGCCCAGACCCTAAGATCAAGCCTCAGAACCAGCACATACAAAAAATGAAAAAATAATAAAAAACAGGAAAATGGTGCTCTCTTTTTCCAAATATATAACAGAATTTACTACTATCTTTTCTGTCTCCAGCTAGTTCATGTAATTGACTAATGTGGAGTTAAGTAGAAGCAAAAGTCAGACTCTGAAACTCTGAGGCTTAGTTTTCTCATGTAGAATAATGAGTCTAACATTTGTTTCAAAAGTAATTCTGAAGATTAACTGAGATAATAGACATGAAAATACCTAGCACAGATTTCACTACAGAAGTTTTATATGTACAGATGGATAGACAAACATTTCTCAGCAGCCCTAAACAGTCTACATTGGTTATTGATTTAATATATGCCACAGAAAGGCAGCATTATCAACTTTTTTACTCATTAAGAGTAATGAATACATGTCCTCCCCAAAATTATAATTTATTGGCACAGGTATGTGTGTATTAGTACCTTAGGCAGATATTAATTAGGTTATACATAGTACTACTTATACATTATTAATTACAAATGTAACGGAAACAGATTATTTGGGGGTCAGTATCTAATAATCAATGTAAGTACTCTCACAATGAATCAGGGAAAATCTTTTCTTTTAAAGGACTAGTTTGATACAATCCTTTTGGGAGGACCCAGGTAAAGCAATGCATAGAATTGTCTTTGTCTGTCACAAGACAGCACAATACTGCAAAGAAAGCTGATGGTCAGACACACTCCAGGCTTACATTTTTTTCACCCTAGCCAGACTTGCTCTGACTTTCATCTTTCTGTATCTTTGCAATACAATTTCCTTGCCTAGAATGATTCTTCTCTTATCTGACTGGAAAATTATTATTACTGTTTCTGGAAATCACATAGTTATTCTGTCAAAACCTTGACAAAGTTCCTAATATGTGATGAGAAGCATCTTAGGCACCAGGGATATGACTCTGAACATTCAGTCCAGGGCCCCTTCCTCATGGGTTTTATCTTTGCATCAAATTCCCAAGAAAGAAAGCACACTAAGTTAAGTTGCTCCATCCTGTTCTCATCCTGGCATTACAGAACAATCTACACATTTATATTCTGTTACCCCAGCCTGCCAGGGGCCTCCACACAAGGAAGGTCTTGGTCTACTCATCCCTTCTTTCCCAATGTACAGTTGGGAGTGTGACATACAGTAAGGACTAAATTAATGTTTTTTATATGAAACTATTCATTGCTCACAAGGCCTTGATAAATTAAATTTGTTAAAGGATTTTGTATTAAATTTAAAAATAAAACTAATTACTTTCAGGAAAATACCATCATGTTCAGACAATTTTTACTTTTGCTTATTTTGTTAGCATTTTATTAACAGCCCTAGCAGATGTTTTAAAATGTTCTCTGATTTTAAAAAGATTCTGAACAGATGCATAATATAAATGGAGGTGAAACAATGCCTCATCAGCCTTTTGCATTTTAAAATCATGAGAATCCTTTCAGGAAAAATAGAACAAGCTTGCATTTAATTAAAATTGATATGTATATGATAAATGACATAATATATCTGTTAAGTTTTTATAATAATGGACAAAAATTCACCCATGAAGTGAAAGTGATACAGGACTTTCATATAATTTGTCTTCACAATATCAAAGTTTGGCATATCTTACATATAGGAGTAACAGTGTTTACTTAAAAATAGCATAGATCTGAAAGTTTACCCAAAATCACAAAGATGTATCAAGTTATATTAGGAAAAATGCATGAAAAACTAGGTAGGTTCTGAGGTCTTTAGAGGCATAAATATCATAACTTAAAGAGATATAATTTCCAACTATTTATTTTGCAATAAACAACATATTAGTCATTAGTCTTGCAAAAAATCCATAGAAAACTACTGCAGAGTGAGAATCTGAAAGTACATACTTGGTCTGGTGTTTGGATCCTTTCAGGTGGGCATGATACTGTTCTATGGAGTTTAGGGACACACTGCAGATGGTACATCTGTAATTGCGCCTCAGACCTGTGGATGATAGACAGATCTGTTACTACACCCTGTTCTGAGTCAGCAGAATGGAGTCTTGAATGTCCACAATTTGAGCAATGGAGTAAAAAAGAGGATTTCTGGTATACCCCACCCATCACATTTCAGGTCCTTCTTCTAGATCCTAGCCAATAGGCCCCACAGAAGAAGTGGGAATCTAAATTTGTAGAAGCAGTCAACTACATTTCTGGATGACTGAAATTACAAGAAGATACTTCTTTGAGTGAAAGCAAAATGTTTCTGGACATTTTATAGCTCAAACAAAGAAGCACTCTACTTTTCCCTAAGGCACACTGACAAAGTTAGTTGTTATTTCTAAAACAGAATTTTGAAATGTCAATGAATTCTCTCCAAATCCTTTCCTTGTCTCCTGTCTAATGGTAGAATTGGAAGTACAACTTCAGACATCATTAATTTAGGTGTTTCTCCCAGGACTATTTAATAAAATATAAATAGCCAGAAAGAAGGGTAACACATCAATCAGTTTCAAATAAATCTTTATTTCCATCATGGAGCCTAAAAGAAAATCTCTGCACCCACATATTTATGCATTTAATTGCTACATTAATGCAGTACCAATTTTGGATTAGGCAATGGGAATTCCAATACAAGAAAAATGCTGTTTGGTTTCAAGGAGCCTAGTAAAGTCTCCCTTCTCTTAATCATATTTACTCATTCAGAGAAAACCAGCATTAAAAAGCAGTTTTAATCAAATAATTTTGAACATCTGGAACTTACAATGAAACACACCTCTACTAGCATGTTGCTTCAAAGGAGAGAGGGAAATAAAGTTACTCCTGTTCTGAAATGCTGGATTTGCTCCCTGGCTTGATCAGTTCTATGACTATGACCTTAAAAAAGTCTCATAACTCTTTCCAAGCTGTTTCTTATCTATATAATGAGGAAAACTCTATCAACGTCACAACAGTGTTTTAAAAACTAAGTGAATAGCTATATTAATTTACTTAGAAGTTAAGAATAGGTATTAATTTTGCCACAAAATTATGGTTTTGACATTAAAAAGCCTGGATGTTAAACAATGGCAGCATCTCTTTCTAATTAATGCATATTATTTTTTTTCAAGGATGCAGTTACTCTCTGATTTCTCAAAAAAGAATACAATGTACTATGATTGGAAGTGCTTACAACTTGACACCTGGGTTACTTTATGTAACTTAAATGCTTTCTGGAGGGTTCTGTTTTCTTATAATGGAGGGCTTGCACTGAGATATATGTCACTCGTGAAAGAGGATAGTATGGAACATGTGAGCAGTGTAAGTTAGCTATCGTTATGGATTACAGGATAGGTGAACTAGGTAGTGATACACAAGAATATAGTTATCTTCTGCACTAGCAATATTCAATAGAGAAAAGACAGCTTCTTTAAAAAAAACATAGTACTATGAAAACTGGATATACACAGGTAAAAAGATTGAATCTGAGATCTCTATTTTTTACATTATACAAAAATAAAACCAAATGGATCAAAGACCTTAATTTAAGATTGAACTTGTGAAACTACTACAGTAAAACAGGAAAATATCTCAGAAATGTAGAAATAGAGAATGAATTTCTGAATAGGAATAAAATTGTTCAGGAAATAGGAACAAGAATTGGCAGATTGGTTGTGCCAAATTTAAAAGCTTCTATTCAGTAAAAGGAACAACCATAGAGCAAAAGGACTGTCTACAAAATGGGAGATAAAAATTTTGCTTGATATTCATCTGACAGGGGGTTAAAATTCAGAATGCATAAAGAACTCAGAAAACTAAACAACAAAAAGCAAACAATCTAATCAATATATTGGCAATGGAACTAAACACTTCAGAGGAGAAAGTACAAAAGGCCAATAAATAAATGAAAAAATGTCTAATGTCTTTAGCCATCATGAACATGCAAATAAAAATCACATTGAGATTCCACTTTAGCCTTGTCAGAATAGTTATCATCAAGAAAACAAACAACAAAGGGGGTAAAGAAGCTGAGTAGGGGGAAGGAATCTCTTATACAATGTTGGTAGAAATATAAATGAGTTCCAGCACTGCAGAGTTAAGTATGGAGGTTCCTTTGAGAACTGAAAATAGACTTTTCATATGATTCAGGCAATATCATTTTGGGTATATATCTGAAAAAGGATGACTTTCGGCTTATCCCTCTGTGTTTACTGCAGCAATATTCACTATAGCTAAATTGTAAAATAGTCTGACATGCCCATCAACAGATGAGGTGTACACACAGTTCAGGTTTACTCTCCATGAAGAAGAATAAAATCATGTCATTTCTAGGAAAGTGGATGGAATGGAAGATCAGTATCTTATATGAACTCTACCAGCCCAGAGAGATAAATATCACAGGTTTTCTCTCATTTGTAGAAGCTAGGTGAAAAAAAAAAAAAAGAAAGCAGATTATGAAAGTAAAAGCAGAATTGCTGGGGAGTTGGATCAAGGGAGAGAAAAGGGTTAAGGGGATAGGAAAGAATAATAAAAAGGTGAATATGATCTAAGTTTATGAAGGTATGAAAATGTCACAATAGAACTCTTTACTTTGTACAACTAATACACCCTTAAAATAGAAAAATACTAAAAAGAATAGTAAAGGGGAATAATATAGAAAGAATTTTATGGCAACAAATCCAGTCAGTCCTGTTCATTAATCCTTAGTGCCTTAGAATCCCACTCATGAAGCTCTAAGCTTATGTCCTGAGACACTGATGTAAATACACCTGTATTACTAAAGTGGAGAAAGAAATATGAAGGTAGTACATCAAGGGAAGTGGGAAAATGCCAGGGTGGCATTCTGTGCCACAAGTCTATAAAAGAGAATGGGAAAGAAATAGGTTGGAATTTCCTAAAGGGAAAACTGTGCTGTATAATAAGCTTTACCCCCTCCTCTACCATGTAAAAGCATGGAGTCCTCAATTCCTCACACCTAGATAAAGGGATCTAATGGAATTACCTAAGAGCTTGACAAGCCCTATCTTACACCTAGGAAACAATGTACTGAACTCTGGTGTCCCCTACAAAATTTGAAGTGTTACATTACTGGTAACAGAACACGAGAGGTGGCAGGGGTGGGCATAGTCTGGATTTTCAGAGCTTGTCAGAACTATGCTATATAAAATCTTTCCAGAGATCACCTGTGTGGAGCTGGTCTGATGTAATGTTAGACACTACCAAAAGTAGTAAGTTGGGGCAGTCAACCTAAGAAATCTATTGAGGAGAGAAGAAAAACAAGAGTCCCAAAGGATGAACAAAAGCTCTAAGCAGAGTAAAAGAGAGAAGTTCACCATACCCTCTTTCCCACAGCAAGTGGACAGATCCAACAAGAACTGAGCTGGTAGAGAGGGGACCACCCATTTTAAAAAGAACTTTGATATACTTTAAAAACATTGCTCTATCTTGGATATATTAATGAAAGACATAGCTATCTTATGTGTGTAGGAGAGAGCAAAGAATAATTAAGTTTGATAGTGAAAAATCCACGCCATTTCTTAGTGTTTACTTGGAAAACAGGAAAGAATGAACCCTACAGACAATTTGACTGGGCAGTGGAAGACAAGAAAATAGTTCCCTTCTGATGACAGCAGACATAATGAGCCCTGCTTACTGACTGGCATGGTACTGGCATTGGACCTATGTTCATGCTTGCAACATTCATGAAGAGTGGTGTATTCTGGCCATTATCCTTACAGCCTGATATGTATTTCTGAGGGACCCCTTTGAGATATCCTTTGTAAGCTATATGAAGATGAAATTATTTTTATTCTATTTCAGTCACATTAAAAAGACACTGACTTATTTAATTAATCCATGAAGAGTCAATGGAGTCTGGGAGTATAGCCCAGTGGTAGAGTATTTGCTTAGCATCTATAAAGCCCTGGATTTGACTGTTAGAATCATCAGAAAAAATTTAATTATGGAAAAAAGGAACAAAAAAGACACAAATATTTGGGTTTTTCTTCATAAGTTATCTAAGGAACTCAATCTCCTTAGGCACTGACTCGACTCAATTCAGAGGTGACACAGATGATACTGAATCTCTTCACTTGAGCATGGGTACATGCCAGATCTTCTGGTGAGTGTGTCACAAGCTGATTCCTCAGAGCAGCTTAGGAAGATTCTGATGCTGGGAGCTTTGGGTGAGACCTGGAAATGAGTAAGAAGTTTCAGCCTGCCTCCACTTGATGCTCACATGTTATAAAGAACTTCAGAATAGATGGATATTCCATTGAGAAACTTAGATTTGTCTGAAAAATACTGGGCCTTAAGAAGAAAAATAGAGCTTGTCCTCAAAAAGGCCTGTGTTTGCATTACTCTTCCATTTCAGGTGTATGCATGATTCAGGAAGATAACCATGGTCCCCATACTCAGCAGCTATAAGTTATCACAACCAGGGTGGACAGTGTTTGAACATTTATCCAAGGCTGATCCATTCAGCTCTTTTATGCATAGGATCAAAATACAAAAACCAGCTTCAGGCATTACTCCTTCCAGAAGTTCTCCCCATCAATCTTGTCAAGCATAACCACTATTTATATGAGTCCTCTTCAGACTACGGACTAATCAAAGGTCTCCTCATAACACATGGGGGTTCAGCTTGGCAATAGGCATAAATATTTATGTTCCAAAATGGGCATAAAAACACCAACAATCTAAAAAATATTCTGATCTGTTGCTTTCCATAACAGTTCTCATGCTCTGCGGTCTAACAGAGGTGTAGGCAGGAAATATTTGGCACTTTATTGCGATGTAAACTACAGGGAGCATAAACTGGAAAGCCAGTGTATATAAACAAGAACAAAGTGGGGGCCAGGGCAGAGGAAACCTCCCCCACACAAGACACAATGTCCTTGGTGGGAACATAGAGCTTTATTAATACTCAGTTGAAATCCTAATTACTTTGGAATTATACAGCTCATTTTTCCTTAGGGAACTAGAGAATCTTATTATTAAAATAAAATTGCTGACTTTCTTATTGAAATCATCTTCACCACAATATCATATTAAGACTATTCTAAAATCTTTGCAAGCTAAAGATTGTTTCTGTAGGATTGCCTAAGAAGTGTTAGAAAATATAGTCCTTTTCTGAAAAGAGCTGACAAAGTGTCGCGATGGAAAGAGAGCACATGCATACAGGTAGAACATGCAAAGCAGACCCTGAAAACACCCCAGTGAGAATCAGGCTAGAAGAAGAAACAAAAGAAGGAACTTGTTTCTTAACTCAGAAGATCTAAAAAAGCTTCTTGAGAAAGCATCATTCTAGTATTTACATTTCCTAGTACAGTGTTTAGAAAACAGAAAGTGACCACTTAATGTATCTATTCATACCAAAGCTAGCTAGCTGTAGCTCTGGCGTCAGTTCCATGCTGTATTTCAAGACACACGGTCAACCCTGCATGGTGCCAGTATTTGTTTGAATGCCAAGAATAAAACTCAATAGAAGGTAGGAAAGGAGTAAAAGAAGAATAGAAAACAGAAAACAAATAGCAAAAATGATAAAGCTAAATTCAATCAGGTTAATAATTATACTACATGTAAATAGATTAAACTCTTCAGATACTACAATTGTCAAATTAGATAAAAATCAAGACCTAAATGCCTGCTGAAGTGAACAAATGCATTTTTTTATACTTATAGGTTGAAAGTTTAGGACAGAAAAAGACATGCCATGAAAACAGAGGGGTTTTCTATTACTATTAAACCAAGTAGACTTCATGACAAGGTATCTTTTTCCAGCAATTTTGTAATAATATGGGGAGAAATGACTTTAAATATAATTTAACCACCTAGAAAGAGTCAACATAGATGAAGCAAAGATTGATTTAAAAAAAAACTAAAAAAGATACAGACAAAAACACAAAATAATTATGATCTCTCCATAGTTGCTTAAAAATAAAACAAAAATCAGTTTAAAATATTGAATGAAAGCATCAGCAAGCTTGTATTAATCAATATTTATGACACTACAATCAACAACTGTGGGAAAATATGACCCTTCCAGGTGTGTATAGGAAACCCATTAAGACTTTGCTGACATCCAAAAGCTGGTGATAAATCTTAGTCTATAATCCTAGCTACTTAGGAGGCTGAAATCTAAGGATCAAAACCAATTCAAGCAGAAATGACCACAAGGGTGCTGAACCATTACATAGTTTCACTTATTAAGTACTTGTGTTTTGTAGATGGGACTGTTTGACTACAGTTAAGTTAAAGGGAACAAGAAGATATACAAAAGCTCTAAGACACTTCTAAATAACACATCATCAAAGAATCAATCCAAAGGAAAGTAGAAAATTTTTTGAACTGAATGACAAGGAAAATACTATATATGACAAAGTTAAGAAATAGAAAAGTTAAAGCCATTTTTGGAGATAAATGTATAATTTCATATTGACAGCAAAAAAGGGTTAAAATTAATGTTCAAAGTTTTTAGCAAAGGAGACAAGCAAACTCAACCACATTCAAATAAGAGGAAGAGAACAAGAGAGAGAAAAATATCAAGAAAATAGAAAACAAACAACAGAAAAAGACAGTGAAATCTGCCTTTTAGACAAGATTAATTCGAGTAGAGTAGAGGTTTAAAAAACATAGCTTACAAAAATAAAAGATCAGACATGGACAAGACGTTATGTTGAAAAACGAACTTTCCGACTTTGGGGTGGGGTGGGGGGAGAAGATGGGAAGGGATGGGAAGGGGAAACAAAGGAGGAGGCTACAATGCTTGTTAAGAAATGTACTCATGGGCTGGGAAGGTGGCTCAGTGGTAGAGCACTTGCCTTGCATGCTGGAGGCCCTGGGTTCAATTCCTCAGCATCACATAAGAAAAAAGCTGGAAGTGGCGCTGTGGCTCAAGTGGTAGAGCGCTAGCCTTGAGCTGAAGAGCTGAGGGACAGCACCCAGTCCCAGAGTTCAGGCCCCACGACTGGACCCCCAAAAAAAAACAAAGAAAGAAATGTACTCATTACCTTGCCCATGTAATGGTAACTCCTCTGTACGGTATTTTCACAATTAAAAAAATGTAAAAAATAAACAAAAAATTAAAAAACCAAAAAATAAAAAAGATCTGATACCAATACAGATACTACTGATATTTTAAAAGGAAAATGAGAGACTATCAAATACTTTTATAGTAAAATAAAAATCTCATAATGTTCATGATAACTATCTTTAAATATCTAACTTACCAGAATTAACATAAAAGGAACAAAAAATAGAAAAGCCATTCATTTACTACAGTGAATTTATTGTCAAGCTTCTACAAAGAAAGGTCTAAACCCAGAGGGCTGTTCTATAGAATTCTATTGAATAACAAGGGATTATGTAACACAAACTTCATATAAATTTTTCATGAATAGACTTGGGGGAAAATATAAATAGATGTGGAAAAGCACATTTAAGAAGTTTCAGCATTCATTCTGAATTAAAATTCTTGGCAAAGTAGACAGGAGCTGTATTTGAAAAGGAACATCAATGAAAACCTAAGGTAATGCTATATTAAAGGCCAAAATAATGAACAGGTTTTTTTTGTTTGTTTTTCCAGTCATGGGGTCTGAACTCTGGGCCTGGGCGCTGTCTCTCAGCTCTTCAGCTCAAGGTTAGCACACTACCACTTGAGCCACAGCGTCACTTCCTGCTTTTTCTGCTTATGTGGTGCTGTGGAATCAAACCCAGGGCCTCATGCATGCAAGGCAAGCACTCTACCACTGAACCACCTTCCCAGCCACGAACAGTTTTTTATAATTAGAAAAGAAAAGGTTACAGTGTTGGAGCTTGGTTATTTGGGGGTAGGGGTTGGATTGGAGAGTTGTTAGGTTTTTGTTTGTTTTTGTTTTTGGTCCTGAATATCAAATCTAGAGATTTCTATCACTGAACTACATTTTCAACTCCAAAAAATTATTATTACGAAGGTTCTACCTAGGGGAAAATCAGAAAGGAAAAGGAAATCAGAGGCACACAGATTGGAAATGAGGAAATAAAATTAATCTTTATTCACAGAATTTACTGTTGTTCATACAGAAAGCCCTAAAGGAATTACAAACTACTAGAATAACTGAACTCAGCATATCACTGCATATGAGGTCAACAGGAAAAAAAATAAATCAATTGTACTCTTGAAATAGCTGCATTGGAAATTGCAGTTTTCTACAGATATTATCACGCTATAAAAATTATTTTAAAATATTAAGAATAAGCTTAAAATATGCAAGAGTGAAAACTTCAAACATCTTGAGAGAAACTAAGAGAAACATTCCCCACACATATACACACATAAATTGGATGAAATGAGAATTATCAGTTCTCCTATAGCTTAATTTCTAATTTGTTAAAACACCAACAGGCTCTTTGTAAACTATATTTAGGAATCCGAAGAGCTGCAATGACCAAAACAGTTTAGAAAATGAAAGGGGGAACAGTATCCTACTAGAGAATTGTAAGGTTGACTGTAAAAGCTATTTTTATGTCATCAGTGCTGTCCAGAGATGGACACAGAACATCAGTGCAACAGGATAGAGCCCAAGACACCACCACACACTCAGGGTAAATTTATCTTCAACAAAAGTGTCAAGGATAATCAGTAGAGAAGGATATTCAACAATTGTTATCACCAGAACAACTGGATACATTTCTATCAACTTCTACCCCATCATAAATTCTTGGACAAGCAGTAAAGGTCAGATAAGATGATGTTAAGCGAAATGAACCCCAAGATAGGGACACAAGTGGTTTTTTTCTTCCTTGCTATTGTTTCTAACATATTTATAAGATACCATGTGATTTTTTGTTGCTTTGTATGTCCCTCCCTCATGGTATAATCCCTGATTTCACTGTATTTGATGTTGGTATAATTTGGGGAGGGGAAGGGAAAAAATTGTTTAAGTAGGGACAGAGGTTGACCCATTGCAACAATGAGATGTACAAGACTGCAATGTTGAAAAAGGAGCTTTACAATCTCGGGGAGATATGGGGGGTCGGTGTAGAGGAGGTGGGAGAGGAAAGGGATAGTAAGGGAAAAAACAAGGGAGGAGGTAACAATGCTTGAAAAGAAATGTACTCATTACCTTGCTCATGTAACTGTAATCCCTCTGTACATTATTTTCACAATAAAAAACTTATCATAAAAAGACTTTATATATTTAAATGAAAAGCTTTCAGATGAATTTAAGAGTATTATCATTAATGTAAGATGGGCATGTATTTCCTCGGAAAGAAAATGCCAAACATAAAAATAGATAGGATGGATTTTATTTACAAAGATTTCTGCTTATAAAAGGCACCATTAAAAACAAAAACAAAACAAACAAACAAAAAAAAAAAAAAACAAGCCAGGTGCCAGTGGCTCACACCTGTAATCCTAGCTACTCAGGACGCTGAGATCTGAGGGTCATGGTTCAAAGCCAGCCCGGGCAAGGAAAGTCCATGAGTCTCTTATCTCCAATTAACCACTAGAAAACCAGAAGTAGCCCTGTGGCTCAAGCGGTAAAGTGCTCACCTTGAGCTGAAGAGCTGAGGGATAGTGCCCAAGCCCAGAGTCTAAGCCCCACGACCGACCACACCAAACCAAACAAAAAAAATACAGATCTGCGATCCAAGCTACTAAGGAGGGGAGGCAAGAATATTTTCCATTCATGGCCAGCCTGGGCAAAGTTAATGAGACCTCGTCTCAACAAAATAAAACAGTAGGACTATCTCAAGTGATTTGGCAAGGCTTATTTAGCATGCTCAATCTTTAGTACTGAAAGGAAACTAGAAAATTAAAAAGATATTATTTAATATAGAACTTGTGTCTGGAATAAAGAATTAGCAACTTTGAAAATCAACAATTAAAAATCAAACAAGCTGAATTTTATAGGGTAAAATACTTGATCAGAGATACCATATGGGGAAGATCTAAAAATTATCAATAAACACATAAAAGGATTCAATATCACTTGTCACCTGGAAAAGAAAATAAACTACACAAGTAAATATTATAGTACAAATGCTAACATCCAATACAAATGTAAATAACCATGTAAAGAACCAGAATTACACTCATTCCCTAGGAAAAAGAAAACTGAAAAGTGTATAAGAATTTTATAATGCCTTCATTCATAAATTCCAAGCAATCCAAATGTCCATCAACACAAAATTGATAGATGATGATGTATTACTGTAATGGAATAATGCCTGCAAAATTTTAAGATGCACTGATTTATGTAACAACATAAAATAATCTTACAATCATTACATATAGGTAAAGAAGTCAGATATACCAAAGAAAATTCTGTATAATTCATTTGTGTAATGAAGACAGCTGAGCTCTCCTGTGAGGAGAGGATTCAGAACCCCTCTGCCTTGTGGCTGTGGGAGTTGACAGGTAGAGACAGAAAGGAACTTTTAAAGTTGGGAAAATGGAATTCTATGCTTCCATCATAAAGAACGACACAGCCCCATTTGTTAGGAAATGAAAAGATGGAAAAAATCATATTAAGTGAAGTAACCCAGTCCCAAAGAAATTGAGGTCCCATGGTTTCCCTTATTTGCAATAATTAGTATACATATAGGATAATCTTATCAGATGAGCTGAAAAGCTCAAAAGCCATGTTCATATGAACATATAAGATGATGCAAAGTGTAATGAACCCCATGATATGGACACAAAAGGTCTGTCTTTATTGTTATTGTTTTAAATGTATCATGTGATTTTATTATCATTTGTTGTTGTTGTTTTCTTTGTACGTTCCTTCCCCTATACCATATCCCCTGTTGTCACTGTACTTGATTTTGGTTCCCTGCATCTTGTATATACATTTGTCTAATCTGGGGAGGGGACGGGAAACAATGAGATGTACAAGACACTATGTTGAAAAATGAACCTTACAATTTGGTGGAGGGAGTGTAGTTGTGGAGGTGGGAAGGAAGGGATGGTAGGGGAAAACAAAGGAGAAGGCAACAATGCTTGATAAGGAATGTAGTGCTCATTACCTTGCTCATGTAACTGTAACCCCTCTGTACAGTATTTTCACAATAAAAACTTATTTAAAAAAAAAAACAAAAACAAACCGAAAACGCCGAAACAAGGACACAGGATGGCCCATTGCAAAAAGGATACCCACAGGACAGTATACTGGAAACGAACTTTGCAACTTTGGGAGGGAGTGGGGGACACGATGGCGTGGAGTGGGGGACACGATGGCGTGGAGTGGGGGACACGATGGCGTGGAGTGGGGAGGAGTATGGAAGGTGGAAGGTGGAAGAGGGAAGGAATAGTAAAACAACAACAAGGAAGGGGTAACAATGATGGACGAGTAATACACTCATTGCCTTACTCATGTAACTGTAACCCCTCTATACAGCATCTTTACAATAAAATAAAAAATTTAAAAATACTAAATTTCTTTGCCAATAACTTGACATTGAAAATGATATTAATCTACTTTAAACTGAAGATTTTATATGGTAATCAATCAAAAATAAATCACTTAAGTTAAATTTCAAATTAATGTCCTTGTCTAACTTATGTAGATATTACTTTTTTCACAAATTATTTTAATTCTTTGGAATTAACTAATTTTTTTCTTTTAAAGTTTTTATAGACACTCTATCTTGACAGAAATGACAAGTAGTATATCTTGTATGGATGACAGGTTGTAAATCTTATATGACTCCATTCTTTTTCATAAAAATTGATATTGCAACTAAGAAAAATAAGTATTTTGAAAAAAACTACATCAGAAAAAGTCATATTTCCTTTATGCAGCTTGAGAAAAATGTTACTTTTTATTGTGAAAATACTGCATAGAGGGGTTACAATTACATGGCAAGGTAATGAGTACATTTCTTATCAAGTATTGTTGCCTCCTCCTTTGTTTCCCCTTCCTATCCCTTTCCATCCCTCCCATTACTTTTGATAAATAATAAAAAACATCTTTGAATTTTTCTGGGCATCATCATGATTTTCTGACCAATAAGCATATACATGGAGATTTCCATTGTGGTTTATTCTGGAGAAAATATGAGCAAATATAATTGTATCATTTTCATAATTTAGAAATGAATAAATGTCCATTTCTAGCTTAAAAAGTTGTGAAAATGTATCTATTTAGAATGGTAATTGCAAGGTATATTCATTTAGCAAAATCCACTGTTATATGCCCAAGATCTTATTTCACATAAAAACAGAAAGATACGATGGCTGTAGTTGTATGTGTGCATGCTCATGTGTGTGCCTGCATGTGTGGTATATACATGTGCATGGGTGTGTGCTAGCAATAGGGCTTGTACTCAAGGTCTTGCAGCCATGCTTAGCTTGCCCCAATTCCCTTCATTCCCAACCCTCACCCTTGCTCAAGCTGATGCTCTACCAATTAAGCCATACCTCCGCTTCTGGCTTTTTGCTGACTAATTGGAGATGAATGTCTCATGCACTTTTCTGCCCAGGATAGTTCTGAACTATGATCCTCAGATATTAGCCTCTTGAGTAGCCAGGATTGCAAGAATGAACCACAATGCCCAGCTAATGCAGACAGTTTTACACAGAAACGTTAGCAAACTACAAACTTTAGCCATTTTCTGTTTGCATTTATTCTCTATAATTTCTATTGTTTTATACTATCAGAATGGAAATTTCATTTTAATGTTTTGATAACCTTGAACACTAGAAGAAATATTTACCCATGTTCTGTATTATAATGCTCAATAAAGCTGGCACTATTTTGAAGGATGATTAATAACACAAAAGTAAAAACAATAATGGATTTGGTTTTGAATTATGTCTTACATATATGTTTTAAACAGCAGTAAATCAAAGTATCCTATGTGAATTTTTCATGCTCCAGCACAAGAAGCAATAGCTAAAAGTTGCCCTATATATGCCATATGTAAGTACTGTTTAACTTTTTTTTATTATGTAGGCACTTGTGCGCCCACTCTGCAACATCCTAGGAGAAGATACTATTGTTCTGACTAGACAGATTTAAAAATATTGAGGACAGAAACTTGGTGTAAAAGACAGTCCATAGGAAAAGAGCTGGGCTTTGAACCCACACACTCTGGTTCATAGTCTCATCTACTCTGCAAACTGATTCCTGTGACAGGTGTCAAGGAATAGAATTTCCACATATGAAAACTTCTCTTTTCAGATTACCAGCCCAGTATTCTCATACCTGCCCACTTGCTAAGTGAGAATCAAGGAGTGAGCTCTCAAAACACAAATTCTATGTCTCACCCCCAGGTGACTGTGATGCAGTAAATCTACACTGGATCCTAGCTATATTTTCTAAGTTGTAAGTTTTGGGCAAACAAATGGCCTAGGACAAAATCCCATGGGAGTGTATGGAAGTGCTATGTCTTTGACAAATAGAATTATTTTTTTAATATCTGCTCTAATACTCCAAGTGGCATGGATTTTTTGAGTTCTTTTTTAAACACAGCTGTTTTGAGCAAGTCTCTAGTACAAATGTATTCCTAATTTGTCAAATATATCAATTCTTTAAACAAGTAACCAGGTCTCCAAAGGTTTAGTTTACCAGACTTATAGTCTGTAGACCACACTTATAAGTGCAGGTGGCTTCCTACATGCATCATACATTGTATCTATCACTACTTTCTGCTTGACATTCCTGTATTGATGATTTTATTAAAAGCTATGACACACAGTTAAGGCTGAGTCCCTAGTATAGTCTCTTCAGTATAGAGAAGGCCAGTCATATCCTGAATGTCTATCAATCTATTTAAAGTTTTGATTGTGTGAGTGTGAGTGTGTGCATGTGTGTGTGTGAGAGAGAACTCTGATATGTTCTAAGTTAGACTTATATTGAGCCTGTTACAAGTCAGCTCTACTAAGTTTCTTCCACAAAGGTTTCTGTTAAGACAAATCATTACTTTTACCTTTATACTGAATTACTTACCTGTTATTATTTGTTCAAATTAAGTTCTATGTAAATGAATTCTACTTATTCTTCTCAAGATAGCAAATATAACTCAACTCCTTTATTCTTCATTGGTGGTGGGTGTCTAGGATTCTCTGGAAAGACTATGAGCCTCCTCCTAGAATCTAGAATGAATAACTATCAAGTCTGTCCGTTGTGAGAGGTGAGTGAGGTGCCAGTAACATGCTTATTGTACCTGGGCTATTCTAGCTCCAACATGTTGACTTCATTTGCAGAAAAGTTGGGACAAGGAATATATGCTGTTAAAGAAGAGCCATGAACATATAGGTGGCATTTAAAGCTATAGGACTAGTCAGCTCCATGGACAAAGTATAAATAAAAATAAGGGTTCAGGAGAGACAAGGAATAGTTACACTGCTTGACATCAAATCATTGAGTAGGGCAAAAGTCAAACACACACACATCTTCCACTCCTGCTGGATGCTAGGTCTGTACCTATCAGTACTGCTGTATCCTGGGCCAGGTGTATGTGTAGCAACCTGGTGAAGGAGCTTATTAATCCTGCAGGTCACACATACAAGAGTTCTCCTTAGTCTTCAAGGCAGATTTGCAACAGAGCCTTCAGTTTATCTACATGGGTTCCACTCCCCTCACCCCTTGTTTTTAATTCTCCCCTATACTGTCTTACATGACTGCTGGACAGATCCAGGCAGAGAATAAATAGCTTTACATGACCACCTCACCAAGTACCATGATTTCATGAAGTCTAACTGATATGGTAATTTTATTATTATATATCAGACACAGATTTACTCTTTTGATCAGAGCACTACTGGTCTGAGTCTTTCTCCATATTCTTACAAAGAGCAGGAAAGTTTTCTCCACATTTTCTTTACTCTGGTATATTAAACTAAGTCTTTGCTAAAATTTTCACCTGTGAGACTCTCTTTGCTCTAATTCTTTTCATGTGTGGAGCTTGAGTTCTTCTGGTTGTGTGCAAAAACTGAAACAACCTCCTCATTCCTCATCTGGTGACACTAGGGTTCAAAGACTTTAAAATTATAGAATAACAAGTGGAAAAAAACAGATCTGAAGCTACTTATTTCTGATTTCCAAGCTAGTGGCTTTAATAACTAGCTCTCTTATAAGAAAAGTAAGAGCAAAGGAAAGAAGTCAAGGAATACTGTTAGTTTGTTTGGTTTTGAAGCTTATTTGGAAACTACTATGTAGAACAGATGAAGACACAGCTTGTCTGGTGGAAATGAAGCTTAGGGGTTTGGAACCCCATCAGTTTCCCATTAAACTCCAAATATTGTGTTTTAGGGGACTCCAAGTAAGGGAATGCAGGCACTGTGAAGTTAGTTAGGAGTTTGCCATGCTATTCTTCAAAACACTGTCATGAGGAATGCTAGCAGGTCTAGTTTTAGACTTGCACAATGTAAATGGCTCTCCCCTGTGGGTTTAATATAGGAAAACATTACTAAGACCAGAGTTTGGTTTAGCCCAAGACAGTCTTGCTATTCTATTACTCTATAGACAGTCATTTTAAAGTACAGAATGTTTAAATGCTATTCTTCTGAATTCAACCTAGAAGGCACTGACTGCAGGGTACCAAACACTGAGTCAAACAAAGAACAAGGATTTTCTAAAACACTTCTTTCTCTGTTTAAATAATATAGATGCAAAGCTTTGAGAACTGACTCAAGAAGCAAACAGATTTGCATCTTCAAAAGCTGTTTTCAAAGATACAAAACCTAAAATAGAGAATAAATTTGTTCTCAGTAATTAAAAGACAATTTCAGTCATGGTCTAAGAAAGGGCAGAGAAATTGTAACCCTACAGTGAAAATTCAAGAGACAGAGTAGTTCATCTTAAATATTTAAAGAGTCACCACCTTTTAAAAATAAGATTTAATTTTTTCCAAGTCTTTCCATGTCCTAACAAATGGGGCAAGCCATTCTTTCTGATAGAGGCATAGAGTTCCATTTTATACATATATATGTATGTATATATACCACATTTTCTTGATCCATTCATCTACTGAGGGGCATCTTCTGAGTTGGTTCCATATCTTAGCTATGGTAAATAATGCTGCAATAAACATAGTTGTGCTGGTAGCTTTAGTATGGTCTTGTTTGAGATCATTTGGGTAACTGACCAAAAGTGGGATTGCTGGTTCATAGAGGAGCTCTATGTGGAGTCTTTTGAGGAACCTCCCTACTGCTTTCCAAAGTGGTTGAACAAGTTTACACTCCCACCAACAATGCAATAGGGTTCCCTTCTGTCTACATCCCCTCCAGCATCTGTTGTTATTAGATTTCTTGATTATAGCCATTCTAACTGTGATGAGGTGGAATTTCAATGTTGTTTTGATTTGTATTTCTTTTATGGCAAGAGAGGTTGAGCCTTTCTTCATGTGTCTATTAGTCATTCTTATTTCCTCTCCAGAGAAATTGCTCTTTAAGTGAAGTAATCCAGGCCCAAAGAAGCATAGGTCCCACAGTTTCCCTTATTAGCAATAACTAGTATATGTCTAGAACACGTAGAAAAGGTCAAAATCTATATACATATGACCAGATAAGATGAAGTTAAGCAACATGAATCACAAGATAGGGACACACGTGGTTTTTTCTTTCTTGCTATTGTTTCTAACATATTTACAAGGTAACGTGATTTTTTTTTTATTGTTTGGTATGTTACTCCCCCATGGTATAACCCCTGTTTTCACTGTATTTGATGTCGGTATAATTTAGGGAGGGGAAGGGAAAAAATATTGAAATAGGGATACAAGTTGACTCAGTGAAACAATGAGATGTACAAGAAAAACTAACTTTACAATTTAGGCGGGGGTGAGGGGTAATGTAGTTGTGGAGGTGGGAGGGAAGGGATGGTAGGGGTAAAACAAAGGAGGAGGCAACAATGCTTGATAAGAAATGTACTCATTACCTTGCTCATGTTACTGTAACCCCTCTGTACAGTATTTTCAAAATAAAAAACATTAAAAAAGAAAGTTTAGATTAACTTATATATCAAAATACATACATTTTATACTTTGAGTAACTCAATCTCAATAAAACCTTGATTATATAGTCAAAGATAATCAGTATTACCATAATTGCAAACTACAAGAAACTTAAAGAATTTAACTGATTTGTTTTGGTGATCTGAATTGAATGTTAAGAGAACAGAAATAAATAGACCTGCTCTGAAGCAACCTATTTGCTTACGTTGTACTCAAGTGATTTTTAACCGTATGTTTAAAACAACAAATACAGGAAATACTTTCTTCTTGGTCTGGGCAGTGGGACAATTCTCATGTCACAATGTGGCATGAGTGAAAATTCGTGGAAAAAGTGGTGAGCTTTGATCCTTTATCTCCCATAGTAATGACAAAAATCTCAAGATGTATAACAATACATATAATAAGCAATAGCTGTGCAAGGAAATTTATTGTATATTATTTCAACAAAAATTGTTTGACCTCAAATTGCTTTATGGTCTGTATACCTAATATGAAGTTGTGAAATATGGCAACAATTAAACAATGGGTTAAAGTAAGCTACTCTTGGGTAGATAGAAAGCAGAGCTATGCATACGATGGAATGAAGAAAAGCATGCTTCTATTCTTCCCTGTCTGTTAAACAGCATGGCTTTGGCAGACCATCTCTTATCTCTTCCTAAGGCTTGCAATTCTTAGCTGCCAATGTTTCCCTCCATAAGCATCAACACTAATGATAACTCCACAGCTGTCAAAGAATTGTGACATTGCCCAAAATAAGCAGCATCCCATCAGAGGACACAGTGACTGTCAACTATGCTAAAGTTCTAAGACATCTTCACTACTAGTCTTACTCTTAAGCTGTACCCACTGCCTGGCCTGTCCAAAGATCCAGGGAAAGACAAACAGTTCTGGAGAAAGATTTTCCGAAGATATAGTCCAACAAAAACTAGAGGTTGAAATGTGAAAAACAAAATGTCTTGTCAATATATCCTTTCAAATAAGCTAAACAATCAGATGGTCTCCTCTGTCACTTATGAACAAGTTGGAAGATAGGTAAGACAGGATCTTTGTGTCCTTACTGCTCTGTTTATTGCTGTTTCCCTGCATCATTTATAGCCAGGTCTTTATCTCCCTTTCAGCAGTCAGCCAACCAATTCTGTATTAAATCCTGGGTGTATTCTGCCTCTCTGCAGAATTAACTTTTTAAAGAGTGTTATTTGAAAATTGAAAAGTCCTCAGCACCATTAGAAAACTCTTTTAAAAGGAGAATACCCTAGAATACCCAGAAATAAATCCATGTACCTACAACCTTCTGATTTTTGACAAAGAAGTCCAAAATGTACTGGAGAAAAGATAGTCTCCTTAACAAATGGTGCTGCAAAAGACTGAAATCTCTCACCCTGTATCAATATTGATTCAAAATAGATCAAAGACCTTCATGTAAAAATCTTAAATTTTGAAATTTCTCCAGGAGAGAATAGGAAAAAACACTAGAACTTGCTGGTATAGAATTGATTTCCTGAACAGAACTCCAATAGCTCAGCAAATAGAAGTAAAACTTTACTTCATCAAGATAAAAAACTTCTGCATAGCAAAAGATGTAGTCACTAGGTTGATATTTTATAGAATAGGAGAAATTCTTTGCCAGCTACACATTTGACAAGTGACTAACAACCAGAATATATAGGGAGCTTAAAAAGTAAATGCTCCCAAATCAATAATCCAATTAATAAATGTGCAAAGGAGCTAAAATTAGATACTTCTCAGATGTATAAATGGCCCATTAATACATAAAAATGCCCAACATCCCTGATCATGAAGAAAATGCAAATCAAAAACACACTGAGATTCCCTTTTACTCAAGTAAGAAAGGCCACCATCAAGAATATGAGCAAGAACAACAACAAAAGCTAATGAGGATGCACCAGGGTAAAAGAAACCCTATTATTCTGTGAGCAGAATTGTAAATTAGAAAATTTAGCATAGAGGTTTCACAATATTCAAAAATAGAATTCTGATTCCATTCTTCAACATTTATTCAAAGGAATGTAAGTCAGGGTATAATAATAATATCTGAGCACTCATAGTCATTGCAGAACTATTCACAATAACACAGTTATAGAAACTGCCCACAACTAAGAAACAGATAGATAAACTAAAAATGTGATTATATATATATGATTATATATTATTCAGCTATCAGGAAGAATACTTTCTATCCATTTTCAGAAAAGTGAATAGATCTAGAATGTACATAATAGGATTGAGTTGATTAAAATATGGTATACGGTGGAGTAAGATTCCATGTTATAACCAGTTTGAACAATTAACTAGCAGTTTAAACAAAATAATATTAGGCTGAAATGTGTCTTGATTTGAGTGGAGAAGATGGTTAAGGAAGATGAGGGAAATCAGTCATAATACGCAACGTAGATAGAACTAGAAAATTTAGTTAAGACTGGTATGCAAAGGGAAAGATAGGAATAATAGAGAATGATGAAAAGGATTACTCTGACCAAGATGTACTGTACACATAAATGGACATGTTAAAGCTGAAAACCTCTTGTACAGTCATTTGGAGGTAATAAAAGAAAAGTAGAATGCAGGTTTGGTGAGTTGAGTTAGAGAGCTTGATAGAGACAGTGTCCTTCAATTCACCACAGCGATGTCTCCACTGCAAGGCCTTCCTCCCACCTGACCAGCCGACAATACCTGAGAGCACCACCATGACTGTCAAGTCTTTCCTGAGTGACTTTTCTCTTGGACACAAAAGACCAATTACAAAAGTGAGCTTACTTATTTATAGAAACACAGCTTACCTTACTTACTTTACAACCTAACAGCATATAACATAATTCACAGATTAGACATGAGAGGCAGGATGAATATTTTTAAAAAATCATATGAAAAGCCCAGAAAACAACACTAACAAAATAAATTCCAAAATACACTGGGGCCTAAGAATAAGAAAGAGGCAAAGAAATGAAAAAGCAAAATACATATTGATTCTTTTCAGGGGGAAAATTCAATATTTTTCTTTTTAGTCTATGGTTATTTCTTAACCCTTCTATGTCTGTTTCAAAATCTACAAAATAGAGATAGAAATTATACTTATTCAATATCCACTTCAGAACTGAATGAGTTAATATAACTGAACAATTAAGGAAAAACAAACAGCTCAATAAATGAAAACACCAAGGATATCTCCATTTTAATCATGAGAGTTTTATGCTTTAAACAAAAATGAGGACCTAACTCATGAGCAGGCCATTTTACAATAATTTAATACTCTGGAGATAATACTCATTTTTTAGCATACCCAGAAGTATTCAAATAATTCTGGCAGGCTGCCTTCTCTACAGATGCTATTTATACACATCTTTTTTTTGTGACAGGTCAAATACTTCCATACTAATCATTCCACATATCTGCTTGGCATAGAGTTGAATGGAAAATTACCCCTATTCTTCATTTTAAATATTTTTGAAAACATGAGAGATGTGATATTATACAAACTACTTCTAAAAAGCCATCGACACCAGGGATCTCACATATTTTGTCTGTTTTGTTCTTAAATTGAGTGATTGAAGTTATTGAATAGGTAATTAGCTAAGTTCACAAACTAGATAAAAAGCAAAAAACAGAATGTAGCGTAATTTCATCATTTTATTTTTAAGGAGTGTACTCGAAGGTTTTGTTGTTGTTATGATTTTCCTTTTACAAACCAACAGCTTTTATTAACAATGTCATTTGCTCTACAGAGTCTTTGAACACCAAGCAGGCAGGGGCTTTATTGAAAGCTGTGATTTCCTTTCCACTGCTGAAATTGACTTCCCAATGGCCCTTGATGTACCCAAGTAGGAATACATACATACATACATACATTAACACACACACAGAGTATATACATATAGTTTGTAATAATTTCATGTCATGTGCATGGTTGGTGTAGAGAAGTTCACTTTCTGAGCAGCTGGGATTGTAAGAGTGACCTACCATATTTGGCTGCCTTCCTTTTCAGGTAGAATTATAATCATTTGGATATATCACATACTGTTTATCCATTTATAGAGTGATGAGTTGTTTCTACCTTTGGGATACTTTAAATAATGACAGTATACAATATGATCAAAGTCAATTTACAACCCTATTTTCAATTATCTAGGATATATACTCATACCTAGAATAAGCAGATGCAGAATCTGTCCTTTATACCTCAGCTGCTACCACCAGAATTCTAAACCCCCATCATTTCACATCTGAACTTTTACGATTGGTTGTCACTCCAGGTCTCCCAGTTCTATTGGTGTTTGTTTGATGTTTCATATACCTGTCAAAGTAATGTTAATGTTTCAGTCCAGTGGATTTGTCTCTAAGGGCCAAAGTCACTTCAGTGGCCTGTGATTGCTCACACTGCTCAGATGTCCTTGGCCCTTTGACTCACATCCCTCCACTCTCCTTACATACTCCTGCCACAGGTATCTGGCACGTGCTGCACTGTCTGCATACCTCCCAGGTGTCTATGGCTCCCGCAGTCTTCCTCCCAGTGTTGCCTACTCCGTTGGTGCAGCCTTTCCCCATTTATTTAGGCAAACTGAAAATCTTCTCAGTCTTATTCCCATTTTCAGCCTTATTCTTCTCTATGACATGTAACAGCTTGTAAATTATTACATATGTTACTTATTTTTCTGATATGTTATATTAAAATATAATATTCAAAAGTATTTTTATCTTTTTGGGGGGGGCAGGGGTCCAGTTATGGGGCCTGAACTCTGGGCCTGGGCACTGTCCCTCAGCTCTTCAGCTCAAGGCTAGTGCTCTACCACTTGAGCCTCAGCCCCACCCCCAGCTTTTTCTGCTTATGTGGTGCTGAGGAATTGAACCCAGGGCCTCATGCATGCAAGGCAAGCGCTCTACCACTGAGCCACCTTCTCAGCCCAGTATTTTTTAATCTTTAGTTAACTCTTAATAGCTTCAAGCTCAGAGGCATTTTTGACACCTATCATTTTTCAATAGACATCTGAATGTATATGTGAATAAACAAGTGAAATAAAAAATGATTAAAGGGCAATTCAGATAAATTGAACTCAGAAGAAATGCTTTGTCTTTAGGGAGATAGACAGATGGACCTCTTTGTTTAGTTCTTACCTGGATGGGAATATTTATGGAGCCATTATTTGATATTCACATCACATTGAAAGTGAGGCTTATGCATGAAGATTTCTGGAGTAACTGCAAATGTCTCTCTTCTAATCTTCCATCCCCGAAAGAACTACTTAACACAGTTTGGAAAAAACCTATACACAATTCAATTTTTGTTTTCTACACCATAGGATAATGATATACTTATTTTGAATATAAAAGCAATGCACATGTATACTTTTTTAAAAAATTTTTTGGTCGGTTTTGTGGGGCTTGAACTCTGGGCCTGGGCGCTGTCCCTCAGCTCTTCAGCTCAAGGCGAGCGCTCTACCACTTGAGCTACAGCACCACTTCCGGTTTTCTGGTGGTTTATTGGAGATAGGAGTCTCACGGTCTCTCCTGCCCAGGCTGGCTTTGAACCTCAATCCTCAGATCTCAGCCTCCTGAGTAGCTAGGATCACAGGCATGAGCCCGGCCACATGTATATTTTTAAAGGATGTAATGAATTTATTCTGGAACTCTAAATGACCACGTTTCAGAGAATGAGCAAAATATTATTTCTAGAATTAGAAAGTGCTTCCTAGATGTCCTATTCAATAATTTTAATATAATTATCACCAGGTGTTTGGATGATTATGGATTTTTCTTCATCAGCCAGTACAAATGACTGATAGTTTGTCAATAGTTATAATTTGCTGGAAGGCTGATCAAAAACAATTAATTTAGTAAGACAAATAGGCACAGTAAAATCTATCAGCAAGTTATTTTTTTTACTTTAGATATTTTTCCAAGCTCTTACAGATGTTTGCAATTGACTTTTATTTGGTAATTTTTTAAAATAAAATTTTAGGAACATTTTTCCACCCTTATTTTCTTTTAATTCGATTGTACTTTAAGCCTTTGGAGAACAAAATCCAGCATAGAATCTGATATATTGTAGGTATTCCTTTAGGTTTGTAATTAAAGTTAATTAGTAAGACTACAGTTGTCAAATACACATATCAATATGCAAATAAATGCATATACTCATAAATACATAGCAATGTACACATAAATACACACACCTATCTGCTTTCAAAAGAAGGAGATATATTGCCTAGATAAAACTAGAAAACTTCACCAAAAAAGGCCTCACCTAGCACTTAAGGACTCCTCTCCAGAAAAGAGACATTCTTAATTTCTATATAAATTGGCTCTTTGCAAATGAGTAAAGTCAGTTTTCAAACCAGCAGGGGTCAATAAATTACACAGTATGAAGAATTGTGTGTGTGTGTGTGTGTGTGTGTGTGTGTGTGTGTGTGTGTGTGTGTGTGTGTGTGTGTGTGTGTGTGTGTGTGTGTGTGTGTGTGTGTGTGTGTGTGGTGTGTTCTGGTCTTGGGAATTTAACTCAAGGCCTGAGTCCTGTTCCAGACCTTTTGTGCTCAAGACTAGTGCTCTGTCTCTTGACCCTTGAGCCATAGCTCCACTTCCAGCTTTTGTGGTAGTTAACTGGAGATAAAAAAATCTCTGAGACTTTCTTGCCTGGGCTGACTTTGTACTTGGATTCTTAAATCTCAGCCTCCTGAGTAGCTAGGATTATAGGCATGATTCACCATCACTGGCAGAAATAATGTTTTAATTAATTAGAAGGTTTTCATTGTTTCCAGATCTCAAATCCCTATTTCTCCTGCCAATAATCCACTCTATTTTTACCTTGGGCATTTCTTAGATGGACTGTTTGCAAGCCTAGTAAACTGGCAGGAAGTGAAACTTGAATCTACAAATTTAGATAAATAACAGACCAAAGGATCTGAATCTGCTATCTAACAAGGAACCAAGATGGATACAGAAAATTACCTTACAATCATGATATAGTAAATCACTTTCAAGATACGGTCACATCTCTAGCTTCTTCAGTTTTCAGATAAATTAACACACTGCAATTGTAACATATTTGCAAGCTGTGTACTTCATTTAAAAAATAAACACGCAAGCTGGGCACCAGTGGCTCACACCTGTAATCCTAGCTACTCAGGAGGCTGAGATCTGAGGATCGCAGTTCAAAGACAGCCTGGGCAGGAGAGTCCATGAAACTCTTATCTCCAATTAACCACCAGAAAAACATAAGTGGTGCTGTGGGTTAAATAGAAGAGTGCTAGCTATGAGCTGAAGAACTGAGAGTCAGCACCCAGGTCCAGAGTATAAGACTCACTAACAAATAAATAAATAAATAAATAAACAAACTGCCTTTTAATCCTAGTTACTCAGGAGGCTGAGATCTTAGGATCACAGTTCAAAGCCAGCCCAGACAGGAAAGTACATGAGACTCTTTATTTACAATTAACTACCCAAAAAACCCAGCTGTGGCTCAAGTGGTAGAGTGATAGTGTAGTTCAGGTCCTGAGTTCAAGCACCAAGACTGTCACAAAAAACAAACGGACCCTCCATATTAAATAACATTACAAGGAATCCACAAAATAATTTCCACTACTTACTGAACCTAGAATTTGGAAATCTTTCATTTTAAACACTAAATCCAAGAACTTGAGATGCTATTCACAGCAGCACACATGAGTAAATTTAAAGACTACACAAAAAAAAAATGGTTTTGCTTGCTCAAAGAACACTTGAGTGTAGACAGGATATTACAAAGCAAAAATTAGTTGTATGAGAGATCTATGCAGGTTGGCATTCATCCTATGAAGAGTTATACACAAATTACATGAAAATATCTTAGTCAAATGAATTACCAACTAAGTTGTATACATTTTTACCACCTCTGTCTGGGAAGCTTGATCGGCAGTTGAACAACTCAAGGAAAACTTTCATCTGATTCATATGGATGAAAGCAAGAACAATTCCATCGCTAAGTGGTGAAGATACAGTTTAATTCTGTATTCTGTTTGTAAAAGTGTCTAGGTATCTGTGTATATCCAAGGAGATATGCAAATATTCTGTGCATTAGACTGGAACAAATAAAAAGATGTTGTTACATGCACTTGTGAATCCTTGCCTGTATATTTACAAACATACAAAAATATTCAAAAAAAGAGGGACCACAGTGGACAGTACAATAAATAGCCTATATGTGAAAGTCAGAGAAGCTAGTCTGAATGTTCTCTTATTCTTAAATACCAGATTTACATTTCTACATTTTTGGCTTGCCAGAGCTCATGTGCACAATGCCTATGACAAATATTTCTCTTTATTACTACATATTTAAATATATAATTATAATTTTCAAAGAGACCTGGAGTGGAGTGGCATCTGCACTTTCTTTGTGTTCTGACAACAGAGGTCTAGACTTAATTGAAAAGTTCTCTTTGAAAATGCAAAAGTTGTGGAAATTTTTGCTGTACAGAGTCACTTGAAAGTAGTTTTAATGGACCATGTAATAGCTTATTTGACTGTACTCTTTTATTTTAGCATAAGAGCATAAATATTCCATTCAAATGTTGAAAATCTATTCAAGGCAAAAATATAGACCCAGCATGTCAGCTACAGCATTACTTAGGTTGTGGTCCATTTAAACTACATCAATGTGTCATCATTAATTGTGTCTGCCTGGAAATTTTACATATTATCTGCAGGATAGATCTGCTCTGTGAAATGTACATTTCACTTTACTGTCTGGTGCATGTAATCACATTTAGAAAAACATTATTCTATCGTGCACTGTATCAGTGTAGGATTTCCTTCCCAAGAAAACATTTGTATCAGGTTCTTGTTCTGAACAGTAGTAAGGAAGATCAGTAAAGATGCAAAGTAAAAGTTCTGAATGTTCAAATGTTTCTCGAGAGGTTAAATATAAAATTTTATTATCAACCATTTTAGATTTACAGACAGGCAGTTTAAGTGCAGCACTAAACTGGAAAGATGCAGAGTCTGGAACTCCCCCATCCATCTCGGAAGCTCATCTTTTAGTAAGAATTTTTACAGGTTGATGCCCATTGTGTCAAAAAGGCAGCAATAGCCCAACATAAGCTCAGTGTAAAGGTTTTGGGATTCGAGAACCCATATCCTCAGCCTGAGCACAATTACTTATTACAATGAAGCCCTTTTTTCCTTCTTTATAAGAATAAAGATGATATTATTTATTTCAAAATATGCTTATGAAGAAATAAAGGAGGAGGCAGATGCAAAGTACCCAGCATAGCCATGATCTCTTATAGACTCAACAAATAGCCATATTCTCTCTCATGACTGCATACATGCCAAATGACAGCCTTATTGCTCTGGGGCCATATTATAGAGCCAGTTATGCATCAACACTAATAACCAGCATGAAATGCAAATTCTATGCTAAGTAAGTTATTCATAACAACCATAGAAAATTACTAATCATTACATTTGGCAACGTTTCCTTATTTTCCTTTATTACCATCCTTTCTCTTAAGTTAGTATTCCTCATTCCTAATGTGGATTTCATTTCTCTTAGCCTTTATCATTGGTCTTACCCATCCATAGACTTGAAGTATGACCTTGGTGTTTATAATCTGGAGTCCACAGGGATGGTCCTTTCCTAAGCTTCCAAAACAAATATTCTGTGACCAGCTGACATTTTCCCTGAGTGACCACACTCCACATATCCAAAAGTGTCTTCAACCTCTCATCCCACTCAGTTTTCTCCTAAACCTCCCTATAAATACATCCCTAAAATTCTAATAATCATATTTCTACCCAGTCTGTTTCCAAACTAGAAATTCTTCACAGATATGCTTTTCTTCTTCTTCTTTTAATAATTTAAAATTTTTATTGTTATTGTAAAGGTAATGTGCAGAGTGGTTACTGTTCCATAATTCAGATAAAAAGTGATGAGGAGTACATTTCTTTGTGGACAATATCACCCCTTCCTTCACTCTCTCCAAGTTTTTCCCTCTTGTCCCACCCACAAGTTGTATATTTCATTTTCAACAGAGGGTCTAGTGAATCTGCTTTTCAATATACCCACATTCATTACTCAGATATGTAAGTTTGGATTTTCTTTCCCTCCTATTCTTCATCACATCCACATTTTCTCCTTGATGTCTATGTATTTATGTACCTAATCCCTCTTTATCCATCTTCCTAGATCTCTTAACCTAGCCAGTTGACACTTGCAGGGAAAGTGCTAGGTGTGCACAGATTTTTCTGGTTCCTTCTACTCTGGACTTGAGCCAAACACTGTACTTAGGGTTTGGAATCCAAACTTTTAGAAAGACTAAATAACTCAATGAAGAAGGATGATTATGCTATTAACTTGTATTAGGCCAACAACATTCAGTTATAGGATGGATGTAAACAGAGAGATCCTCCTTTAGCATCTCTCTTGCGGGGCTGATAAAAGACTAGCTTCCTTCCAGCAGGTGTCCCTTCTGGGTCCCTTCTGTTCATCAAGAAGAAGCAGCCAGGATGGGTCCCTTTTCACTACTTTACATCCTTTCTTTGTGGCCCCTCAATTCATCCTCTCAGTTTTGACTGCTAGAGGTTTTCAGTTTTCAAACAAAAGAATAAGCATTTCAATTCTTGTCCCAATTTCTGTTTTCTGGGGAAATCCAAGACTAAGAACACTTCTAAAAAGGAGTGGATGCAACTTTAAATAGACGAATGTCTACAATAAGATAAGAACTCTTGGCTCATTCTTCTTTTCTGGCTCAAGTACTAAAGGAAAAGCAAAAAGCTTACTGGAAGAAAGCCATAGTCATTTTACAACTTTGGATTTAGATTTCTACAAGCCACTATGAAGAAGGAAGCAGACCCAAAAGTGAATATTAATTAAAAGCAAATTTATGAAGAAAAATCATCTCTACTACTAAGAGGTCCTGAGCTTTAGGCCAATGTAGGGCTAAGGTTTGCCTTACAGATGGCAGACAAGGGTTCTATATACCACTGAGCTGTATCCTCAGCCCTAGATTTGGGATCATCATAGTTTCTACACAAATATCTTAAAGCAGTGTAAGACATCACATCCTTTATATAGCACATAACTTACAAAAAATTAAAAACACACATTGCTCTTCACTGAATTATAATACTAGAATTCAAGGAGAGATAACAACAAGATGTTAGAATATAGACTGTACCACTTTAATTTGCACAAGATGTTTCTTAGAAAAACACAGCGCAAGCCTACCCCCCTCCAGATTCTTGCATCAGAGTCCAAGGTTGTGGTCTAGGCAGTTGATTTGAACATTATGAATTCTACTGTATATAACAGTTTGAATATTGGACATTTCTAACAGGCTCAACCTAAATATTATCTTGAAGATGGTTGTAATTTTAGTAGCAGCAACAGATTCTGAAAGAATATCCTGAATGCTATCATAACTACTGGAGCACCACACAAATCCACACCATCTCTCAAATTTCAGGACTTATAAAGTGCATGTGAAGCTCAAATGAAATGGAAGGTTATAGCTTAATTGAACATCTAGTAAACACTATATGATTGGTAACACACTCATTAAGTGCATGGCAGAGCATGTGGAATGTAGACAGATGGGAGGGAAGGGATGGTAGGGGAAAAACAAAGGAGGAGGCAACAATGCTTGATAAGAAATGTACTCATTACCTTACTCATGTAAATGTAACCCCTCTGTACAATATTTTCACAATAGAAAACTTATTTTAAAAAATTGGAAGCAGAGTCCCTGCATAGAACTTCTAGTGTGATTCAGAGCAAAAGTCCACAACAAGATTATATCATAGATAATGGGTCTTACTAGGAACTATGCACACAGACACAAAAAGCTTACTAAAATGCATCTTTAGAAGAACTCAAGGTTAGCCACATGCTTCACATTTTCTCTTTTCTAGTTCATTCTACATGTATCTTTGTCACCTATAACTAGTCTGAGACTGAAGACAAAATAGTAAAGCACTGGAGTGGTCTCTTAATTCTACAGCACTCTCCACCTTAATAAAGGTGACTGAGGCTGACTGGATGTTTGGGATTGAATTTACCATAGCTTTCTACACATTACATGCACTCATTTCCTGCAGTTATTGTGTAAATCTTAACAAGCCTAGCATATAGTGTGAGCAGAACAATCCCAATGTGAGTTTTCAGACTCAATATTTAAAGGTTTTTGAAAATATCAACCCAATCATTACAAAATTGAAAACATTCATTCTCCTGGGTTGTTCCAGACAAAGGCAACAGGAGGCAATATTCTCATCCATAATGGAGAGACCCAGGGGAGTCATTGGTATTTATCTTCTATATCACAGAGCCAAGAACCAAACACTCACAAATAATTCTGTCACAAGGTCTGGGAAAAAAGTATAACTACTACCCCTTGATACTCTGCACATTTCAGTGTCTGCCTGATGATCCAGATGTAAAAAAAATGGAATGAAGGTTTAAATAGCTTTTGAGAGGACACAGTTTTTGTTGATAGAAACTCAGATGCCAGTTAGTATAAGGCTTTTAATCATCTTTTGATACTTCTAAATCAACCAATTTACTTTGTCTAATGAAAGCTGCAACTGTGTACTTATATTTAATTGTGTATTTCATAGGTACCAAGAGTACAGAACTTGACAGTGATAAGGGTCAAATGGAAAGCAGAAAACAGGACTTGGCCTGATTCATTAGTGCCAATTGTGCATGTCCCTGAAAAATACAACTTCTTACCCTCTTACCTGGGACTGTAATGGTGCTGAAGCAGCAGTAACCCTTGATTGACAAGGAAACGGCCATAGTTCCCAAAGTCTCTGGTAAGTCCAGATCTTCTTACCTTTCTGACTTTCAAACAAATATTCAAGGACATTAAATGGTTCATCAAAGAAGTCCCATCTAAAGGAGGGTAATGAAGATGCTGGTAGTTTCTTAAGTTAGACAGCTGATAAGTTCAGACACCCAAGGGGTTTATCAGAAAAGCAGATCCCTTTCCTCTTGAACATATGCATAAAGCAAGAATGGTGACCTACAGTAATCTCTGCCTCTACCATGTCTTGATGACAGTTCAAGACTATTCAATCTCTATAGGGATTCTGAGCACAGGGTCCTAATAGATCTAAGCATGAAGAAGTGCACAATGTCATACCTGTAATTAACCTGCCCATCAGAGTTCACAGAAAATGAAGGATAGCACACCTTATCACTGAAGGAGACAAAAGAGGTGGGTTTCTAGAAACTTCCTTGAGCTTACTGATCTCTCTCTCTCTTTAACAAACATTTCTAATCCTTTCATTATGCTTCACATGAAATTAAGTTCTCTCACAAAGCAAAACTAATCAAAGTTAAGCTATATGAGGTTTAGCTGCATGCCTTTCCAGCAACAGCATCTTGGTTTGGCATTGGCCAGAAATAATTGTTTCAAAGAATAAAGGTCCAAAGATTTCATCTAGAGGTCTACAGAATACCATTGAAGGAGTCAGAAGTGCAGACACAAGTGTCAAAATGGGTTTGTTGGGGGATAGAACTAAGGCTGAAGGCACTAAAGACTGTGCAAGTGAGTGAAAAATGCATGGTACACAAAGTCCAACAAGGACTTGGGGAGCCAAGGTTTCCTACCCCAACTCCCTGCCAGGAATTGGAAGGATGCTAAATGGATGGATGGGTAATCCATTGTCTGATGGTTTTAGCCTGCTACAGAACAGAAAAAAGTGGGCACTCATTACCACAGAAAGTACCAGGGTTATGAGAGTTGCAAATAGAATCAGTCTGAAATAGGTGGGGCATTATCTATCCTTTCAAACCCAAAAGCCATCCATCAGGATGATGCCTTAGGGAGAATAAAAATTTTCACAGAGAATAATAGAGCCCAGTTCTTTTGGATATCTATGCACAGGTTGAACATGCTTGTCACTCTTGATATATTCAACAGTGGTGGGACTCAGGCTGGAATCCAGGAGCATCAAGACTTCCCTTTAAGGAAAACTCTAATGGGGCCACTACTGCATCCATAGAGAACATAAAAAAATCTTTGTACTGCACTGCTGGAAAGTAGGGAGAAAAACTTTAGTGATAGAAGCTCTCTTTCAGGTGCTAGATAGAAGGGGTGATTACAGAACTGTGTTGGAGCAGGGCACAAGTAAGCTGTAGTTCTTCTGCAGTCACATTTTTCTGCCCATCCCATTTCTTGGCATTGATTGTACTGAATTAGAAGTAATGCTACAGTTTGGACCTGAAATACCCTCCTACCAAAGCCCATGTGTTAAAGGTTTAATCCTGTTTGTTACTATTAGTAGGTGGTGGAGTCTTTAATAGGTTGGACTCAGTGGAAGGTCTTTAGGTTATAGATTTATATTCTAAAAGAGGATACTAAAACTCAGGATCCTTTCTCTGAATCTGTTTTCTCTTGGCCCTGTGGTGAATACCTTTTGTGTATCATATGCCCACACATGATTTTCTTACTTGCCACAAGCCCAAAAGTAATGGATCCATTGACCATAAACTGAAGCTTCCAAAATCATGAGCCTAAATAAGGTTTTTCTCTTTATAAGTTGAATATCTAAGGTATTTTATTACAGTAATAAAAATTTGACTTATTCTGGCACTGAAGGTGAATGCACAGTCTATTACTTTCCTGATAAAGAAGACAAACCTGGGCAACAAGGGAGGCATGATGTGTTAACTACATCTACTGCAAATAGCTAAAGCACATACTTTTTTTTTTTTTTTTTTTTTTTTGTCGGTGGTGGGGCTTGAACTCTGGGCCTGGGCACTGTCCTTCAGCTCTTCAGCTCAAGGCGAGCGCTCTACCACTTGAGCTACAGCGCCACTTCCGGTTTTCTGGTGGTTTATTGGAGATAGGAGCCTCACGGTCTCTCCTGCCCGGGCTGGCTTTGAACCGTGATCCTCAGATCTCAGCCTCCTGAGTAGCTAGGATTACAGGCGTGAGCCACCAGCGCCCGGCCTTAAAGCACATACTTTTTAATTTGGAGTCAATAATGTAGTTTTCAAACATAAAACACAACTCATTACTAATGACCCACTGTAGTTTCTTTGAATGAATTACTCATAACAAAGAGAGTGGACAGTAGAACATTTAGATCGACAGCCAAGGATACATAGCTGTAATCCTAGCACTCAGGAGCCAGAGTCAAGATCATCATAAGATAGTTACCAGTATAGGCTACATGGTAAGACCATTTCTTAAAAGCCAAAACTAGTTAAACAAACAGAAGTCACGAAAGAAACATTCAGTTCAATAAATGTAAGGCCATGAGCCAAACAAAATCCAGCATTGGAAGTGCCTGACATGAATACAAACGTAGATTTTTCCTATTAACTGTTTAGGGTTTGGGGCTATCTTAAAACATGAAAGTGTTTTGGCTTATATAGGAATGCAGTTGGCTTAGAATTGCCATAGGTCACAAGTGACCAGTGTTGCAATGATTTTATTTCTGCTATTCTGGAACCTTTGAGAGTCATGAAAAAAATATACTGTAAAGAGAAAAATAAAATTTTAGGCATTTAAACAATGAGAAGCCAAAGTTGTAGAAGAGGTTAAGAGTGGGGAAATGGCAGAAGCCCCTCCCCCCTTCCATTCTTTCCCAGAGTATGGTGACTTGAGCCAGGCACTGAGACCCAGCAAGTTCTAGCACTTCCAGACCTAGAAATGTGCTGCCTAATCAATACTGACTTTTTGTTTTTTTGCAGAATATGCTTCAAAGTGAATTCAAAATCATCAGGTCTCAGCAGATGATATTTTCTACAAAGACATAGGATTTAGAAGTTGGAGCAGATAGTAAGGGTAGGTGAAAATGAGAAAGGTAGAAATATCCTAAACAAGGCTCCAAAACTGGGAATTTATGTACAAAGTTAAAGTCAAAGAACCAAGCAACAATATAGCTGGAAACTCTCACCAAGCTAATGGACCCTGCCCCAGGTACACATATAATACCACAGACTGTAAATGAAGGCCACCAGGCAGGGCTCAGGGTGAAGGTTCCTAGGAAATTGAATGAGGCATCAGGAAAATAACAAATGTTTCCTCTTAGTGTTTTCTGTAATAAATAACTTGAACCAGATTTTGAAGAGTCACTCAGGGTCTAAGATTTAATTATTCTAATGATGCTTTGATACCATGTAGGAATACCTGAAGGTAGGTGAAACTATATTTTTAAAAAGCTTACTCAAAGGCTGGGAAGGTGGTTCGGTGGTAGAGTGCTTTCCCTTACATGCATGAGGCCCTGGGTTTGATTCCTCAGCACCACTTTTTCTGGCAGAAAAAGCCAGAAGTAGTGCTGTGGCTCAAGTGGTAGAGCATTAGCCTTGAGCTAAAAAGCCGAGGGACAGTGCCCAGGTCCAGAGTTAAGGCTCCATGACTGACCAAAAAAAAAAAAAAAGCTAGCTCAAAACTTTCCTATTTCAGTCATGTCGGAGCCAACAGGAGTTATGGAATTGGGGAATTTATTTATTTATTTTTTATTGTGAAAAAACTGTACAGAGGGGTTACAATTACATAGGCAAGATAATGAGTACATTTCTTATCAAGCATTGTAGCCTCCTCCTTTTTTTCCCCTTCCCATCCCTTCCAAGCCTCCCCCACCCACCCAATCCTTCCCCCACCAAATCTTCTCCCCACCCCCCACCAAAGTTGTAAAGTTCGTTTTCAACATGACAACTTGTACTTCTCATTGTTGCAACGGGTCCGCCTGTATCCTTATTTAAATGGCTTGTTTTTCCCCTTCCACTCCACAAATTATACCAACATCAAATACAGTGAAAGCAGGGGTTATACTGTGGGGGAGGGACATACAAAGCAACAAAGAAATAATCATATAAATGCGTTAGAAACAAAGCATGAAAGAAAAAAACATTTAAATACATATCTTAGGGTTCATTTTCCTAACATCACCTTATCTGACCTTTTCTGCTTGACTCATACATATACTAACTATTGCGAATGAGGGAAAACATGGGACCTATGCTTCTTTGGGCTTGGCTTACTTCACTTAATATAATTTTTTCCAAGTCTTTCCATTTCCTAACAAATGGGGCAATGTCATTCTTTCTGATGGAGGCATAGAATTCCATTGTGTATATATACCACATTTTCTTGATCCATTCATCTACTGAGGGGCATCTGGGTTGGTTCCTTTATCTTAGCTATGGTAAATAATGCTGCAATAAACATAGTTGTGCTGGTAGCTTTAGTGTGGTCTTGGTTGTGAACATTTGGGTAAATGGCCAAAAGTGGGATTGCTGGGTCATAGGGGAGCTCTATGTGGAGTCTTTTGAGGAACCTCCATACTGCTTTCCAAAGTGGTTCAACATGTTTACACTCCCACCAACAATGAAGTAAGGTTCTCTTCTGTCCACATCCCCTCCAGCATCTGTTGTTATTTATTAAAAGGGTACTGTAAATATTGAATCTTTCATTGTGCTTTAATAAAACCTATTTCCTAGGAGAAAATGATAAACAGTTCCAATTGTTGAACAGGCTTAACCCACAAATAAACAGTACATGAAAACAAAGCAATAAAAAGTCTGGGGTACTTGTACTTAATAAATGACCTAATTATTAAATGTCTAATTACTATGACATAAATTAAAAATAGGAAACCAAATAGTTTATTACAGACATTCAAGGTGATATAGTATACAGAGTGGATATAGGTATGTGAAGTAAAGAATGCTAGGAAACAGCTTTGCCAAAATGGCTGACTTCTCAATACTGAAGAGGAAGACTTCTGAGAACCTGAATTGAATTATCAGGGTTAAAGGGAAGAAAAGACATTAGGTCAAGAACCAATTTTCCTCAAATAATGCCACAAATCCATTCTGTTCTCTGAGCTTTTTGACTCCTTTGGTAAAAAGGAGATTAAAGACCAGCTTAAATGCTATGATTCCAAGATATTGTATAGTATCAGCACTTCTTCTGACATTTACTGCCTCTTTTTTACATTTCAGATTTTGTGATAAGAACTGGAGATGCCATGACAAATAATGGTCTTAAGAAGGTGCAGGAATAAATTTCATTACTATACATTCCTATAAGTTTCATAACTATTACAAAATACCTGCAATAAAAAATTAAAGGATAAAATTTTAACGTGGAACTAAAATTTAGTAGTACACTGGCCACCCAGCATGTATACAGCGATGGCTTTATCCCAACCAGCCAAAAACAAAAAGGGGAAGAAGGAAGGCCTATTTTTGTCCCTAGTTTTGGCCATTCCAGCACACAAATGGGTGGCCCTGCAGCTTGGGGCCCGTGTGATAAGGCACCACATCGTGATAGGAACATGTTGCAAAGCAACATAGAGGAAAACCAGATGTGCATTCCTGGGAGCTCAAACATAAATGTGAGATGCATAAAGTGTCAAATAACTCATCTAGGTCATTCTTAGAGTTATTAAAAGGAATTTTAGACCTCATCTTCAAATGAGGAAACAGAATGATAAATAAATAAATAAATAAATAAAGTCATTTGTGTGTAGAACCAAATCTCTAAGAGTAATTAAAATTGGCAATTGCCATTTGGTTGTTCTGTACTTGTCCACCTGCCCTATTCCTGTTTATCCCACCTGTCATCATGCTATCAGAATTGAACTTACATAATATCTAAAAACCTGGTCACTGAATGTCAAAGGATCCATTTGCCATTTACCTCTGCACCCAGAACATTGTTTGAGATGGCAAGTCAGATCTTTACATACTGTTATGAATTCAGGAGTTTATGACTAATATGCTGGTCTTTAGAGGAGAGAGAGGTGTGTGGAGAAGCAAGCAGAGGGCTAACATGGGATTTCTGATGGACACCAATTAGGATTCAACTGGGGAAATGAATGAAAACACAGAGATGATGTGATCCAGAGACAGCTGGATAGAGCGTCTGCATAGCTGGATAGAGCTGTCTGCATAGGAAAAGCCTCAATTTACTGTGTTTGGAATTGGCGAAAAAGGGAATAAGAATTAGGGGCTAGGAGATTATACATTTGATAAATAGAATTTCCAAACCAAAATCTAGGACATGTGCTGCTGTGAAGCTTCTGATAACCCCAATCTGAACGAATGGCTTCTTCTACAGGTCTCTCAAATAAATCTGTGTGTAAAATCACCCCGTCCTCATCTGCCTGAACCCCTATCCTTCACTGAGGTATGCCCAGTCTAGCAGATCAACAAATGATTATTGCACCAATCCACATCCAAAAATGTAATGGGTGAGGATATTTAAAATCTAGTTTGTCCTTGAAAATGTGTGATTTGCATTCAGTTTAAGAATATTGCTGTGGAATGTTCTATTAGACAGGCTGAGATTTTGAAGGGCATAAAGCACACTCAGGATGTATCAACAAATTACATAACCAGAACATTTCAGAGACAGATACATCTGCAGCCTAGTCAGGCATTAGACACCAATGCTTAGAAAAGCAACAGAGATATAAAATGTGTATGTGCTTGCATGTGCATGTGTATTTATATACATTTACAGAGAGCATGTTCATTGTTTTATTGTCTTCATGGATCAGGAGAGCATACACATAAAATTAATATTTAATATTTCTCTACAATTTAAACATTTTCACCTTTGCAGAAGCAAGGGATATATAATGCAGCCTTCTTATAACTGCGAGATTTTAATACTCTCTAAGTAATTTTTCACATTTGAATTATTTCCACTTGTTTATTAGATGTAAGTAAGAGAGAAGGTTTTTTTCCCCCTAATATAGCAATAAGTGCTCCCTGTGTTGAGAAAACAGGATGTTAATAAGGCTTTGTAACTGGATGTCCTACTTCTTATAGAGCGCTGAGAGGAATATGAGAGGAGGTAGATAAATCCATAGATGTAGAGGCTGGGAGCCTGAGGAATTAATTGCTGGGAAATCTGACTTTGTTTCCATAGCAGGAAGGGAGGTCATCTGCTGAGAGAATGGAGGGGAGGTTAGAAAGGACTTCAGGGAGGCTTTGAATTGTTCATGGAGAAATGAGATATGTTTTATATGGAGTTACAGTAAAGGCCTAAGGGAGGACTTTGATTATGCATTACATGGCGCAGGTGATTTCCTCTGTTGGATTCTCAGCATCCTGATCATGGGAACAGCTGCAAAGACCACTGTGGCTCCAGGACAGCCCTAGAAGAGGCAATCAGGAAGGCAGAGGACACTCTGGTAACTATTGAGAGAGCAATTAAAGATGAGGACATATTGAGGAGTAAACAAAATAAAACAGTGAACACAGGATAGGGATGATAAGACACATCAAAGTATTAGAGGTAATTAATAATAAATAGTAACATTTTAGAAGATATTATGCAACAAGCATTGAATTAAGCACTTCAAACACATTGTTTAAAGTATTCTTCATACTGTCTTTAATGATTGTATCTATTTTAAGCCCAGGGAAGTTCAGGATACTATCAAACTGCTAGGAAACAACAGACCTAAAAAAAGGCCACATGGAGGATGACTTTGGATTTAAGAAATAATTTTAAGCATAGAAAGCTGTGGCCCAGGCATAAGATTCTGGGTTTAGAGGAGGAATACAAGGGAGCTGGATTATATGAGCCTTAAAGACACCTTGTTATCAGAGCAGAGAGGTGAAAACTGAACTGGCATCATACTAGATGCCAGGATAACAAAACTGCTCTGGGTTCTCTGAGGCTTATATGAAAAAATGAAAATGAGTATCCAGTCAAAAAAACTGTCAACAAGCCACGCACCAGTGACTCATCCTTGTAATCCTAGCTACTCAGGAAGCTGAGATCTGAGAATCATGGTTAGAAGGCAGTCGGGCAGGAAAGTTCATGAGACTCTAAGAAACTACTCAAAAAGTCAAAACAAACACCATGTGATGTCTTCTACTTGAAGCAGGTGGAATGGTCACATTTACAGCAGCAGAAAGTAGAATGGGAAGGGTGATTGGGTAGAAGGAAACAAAAAAGCTATAGTTCAAGTGGTAGAGTGATAGTCTTGAGCAAAAGAAGCTCAAGGACAGAGCCCAGGCCCAGAGTTTAAGATCCAGGACTGGCCAAAAAATTGTCAAAATAAATTGATGCTATCTAGGATCACTTCCATTTATAATCTACATAGATAGACATTTGCCATATGGTAGAAATAAAGAACATGTCCCTGTGAAGAAATACAAGTAGCTTACTCCTAGTCTTCCATTTCAAATTCAGTTGTCTCTACCTCCCCTCTGAGAACTTGTTTTCAACAACTATTTAATGTTTCTCCACTGTGAATGTCTTTAACTGTATTTATATACTACTCTCATTTGGACCAAATTCTGCCTCATACAAGAAGTACCTGGTACCTGGTACAGAGTCTATACCACTTTATTTGTACTTCAAATGCTTATCCTACCTTTCATTAGAAACATCCCTGATTAGAAAACCATAGCTCACATTCATTGGACCATTCTCCCTACCAAACTTAGACTGGATTGCGAGTGAATTCCACATATCCTGTGTTGAAAACAATGATAAATTCTATTTCACTGGTGAGAAAATTGGGGTTCAGAGAAGCTAAATTGTTTGCCTAAGCTAACACAACCAAATGGTGAGGGACCCAGCATTCAAACATAAGTGTTGTGATACTCAGTGTTAAATTATATACTCAACACTGATAATATATTTATATTACATTTTCAGATTTACTATAAATCTTGAGTGCATCTAATGAGTAAGTACATGTTTAAGATCGGAGCCCAATTTATCTTTATTTTTTTCTGAGTGCTTATGATAGTGTTTTATCCATGGCAAATGATAAATGGATCCAGATTATAATACTCAATAGGGAAAAACTTTGTCTCAGAGCATATAAATAACTTGGGGAGACGGTAAATTATCAGAAGAGAAAAGGCAATAATAAACAGTCTGCAGTCACTGAATGACAAGAAAATAAAGATACAGTGTCTTTTCTGTTATTTAGACACTACAGAAACTAGAGACAAACTGGGATGACAATGCCAGTACGGCTAATGCATAGGTGTTATTGGGATGTATTTGTAAGGTCACTTACTGCCTTAACAGTTTGACTTATCTCTATCATTTCCTTAAATACATTACCAGTTGACAACTTATAAGTAGTATGTACAAATGTTTTTCCAAAAGTAAATAATGTTTAAAAGAATAATTTATGTTGATACATAATTGGTTTTAAGCCAAAGCCTTTATCTGTCTAGTTAAGAGTTTGTACCCAACACTGGTGATAGAACTATTAATCTGATATCAAAAGAAGACTATAATATGATTTTTATAATGATCTTAGTTTCTAAGGATCCTTTGTGTATGTGTGTAGTTGTTATATGTGTACAAATGTAGGTTAAATCATACCTAGTACAAATTTGTTATACATAAGTTGCTCATTTTCATTTTTGTCTTAAACTATTTTGTATAGACAGTTCAGAACAGGACCAGACAACAGAAATATAACATAAGCTGTATAATTTTAAATTTCTTTAGATGCCACAATAAAAGAACAGGACAAAGCAGGTAAAATTAATGCTAGTAATATATTTTAGATCACCTAATATATCCAAAATATGATCATTTTATATGTACTCTATATAAAATATTAAAATATATAAAAATATAATGCACATTTTCAGGCTGTGTTGAAAATTTGGTATATATATGTACACACACACACACACACACACACACACACACACACACACACACACACACACACACACACACACACACACACACACACACACACACACACACATATATATATTACATTTACCATTCTTTTTGTTCAGTGCTCAAAGATGACATGCTAGAGGCTATCAAGCCAAAACTGAATGTTAGAATTGGAAAGACTTTCAGGAATTATTGAATTTTAGGCCATTATTTTATATATTACACAAGAAGACCAAGAAAGGCTGAATACTTACATAATTCCATTTGCTTCTAATGCATTTCTTTTCCCATTCACTTATTGTTTCATGTTTCAATGAGATGAGAACATAAGTTGGAATAAAACTAAAAACAATCTTGGAATAAAACTAAAAACAATCTTTTAGATTTTCTAATATAGAAAACAGGTCCAAACTATTATTTCATAAACAAGGAAACAGAGAAGGACTGGAGTTAGACATCTATAAGAGGTTTGCTTTTAAAGCTACAGGAGTCAGGTTCTGGTTAGGGGAAAATCCCTTTAGAAGGTTCCCAAACCCAGTACTAAACTGGCACCTTGTCCTTGAGATTAACGCCAATTGAATTTTGATTGAAGATGGATTTTCCAATATCAGGCACTCTAACTTATGTACAATACAAATTAATTGTTGTACAGACATGTGCGTATAAATAACAGCCAAGTTGTCCTTTATCTGGAACTAGATTTCTACTCACAAATAGTTCTCTCCAATTAAACAAACACAGGGGAGGCATAGTCCTTTCTTGCCTAGTCCAATTATCATGAAGTAAAATCAAGAATTTCTGTGATTTGTTATTTTTTAATTTTTAATTATCCTTAAATAATTGTATAAAGGAAGTAACATTTAGCAAAGCATATGTGAATACAGTGTATCTCGATCTGTGTCATTCCCTTCAACATTCCCACCCCCACTTCAATCCATCACTTCCCTTCACTTACTTTTCTTAATTTTGTGATGTATAAAACAAATTCTTGATAGCATTTCCCTTCTCCATTCATTTAATCCTTCCCCTTTGCCACCCCTTGCATGTACTCATTTGATGGTGTTGATTTTATTGGGTTCTGTTCTAGTCTTTATAAAAAAATTACACTATTTCAGCTCTCTATAGGGTCTATTATACTTCAGCTAATTCATTTGTAAGCAAATACATACTTGTTTACTTATAGATTTATAAGTACATTCTATCTACCACAAAAATGGGCCTGACTTACTTAACATAAATTTTCCATTTCCTTACAAAGGGTACATTATCATTCTTTCTAATGGATGAGTAAAATTTCATTGTGTGCATGCATGTGTGCACACGTGTGTGTGTGTGTGTGTGTGTGTGTGTGTGTATCACATTTTCTTGTTCCATTTGTCCATTGAAGGGCTACTCACAAGTCTGGGATCTCAGGATCTCAGTCAAAGCCAGCCTAACTGTCTAGGCATATCTTCAACAAAAAACTGAAATGGTGACATGGATCAATTTCTGCTGCCAACACAATAAATTGAGAAAAAAGAGGTTCTGAGTTCAAGTCCCAGTATTAAAACAACAAAACATTAATCTTAATGAATTAACTTCATGTATTTTTGAAAGCTATTTTCTCTTTGATCATTACCAATTAAGAACGCACACATGATATTTTCACAGAATAAGAAAGTAAAGGCATAGTATAAACATCAATAACTGTGGCTTAAAGTATGGCCCTTAAAAGATATGCCAATCTTGAATCTCAGAATGGGACCTTAGGTATATATTTGCAGGTAAGACTAAAGAATGAGTCTAAAAGTAAGATCATCTTGAAGATTAGAGCTGGTCTTCATAAAAGGCAGAAATAAAAAAGAAAGAAAATAAAACCAACAAAGTCACAAATACCATGTAAGGAGGGACAGATTAGAGTAGATGCAAGCTAAAAGGGTCCATAGAGATACAAAATATTGGAAGAAATTAGGAAGAATTCTTCCCTAGGCTAGAGATAGAGCATGACCGACCAGTGACTTAATTTACAATGTCTAGCTTCCAAGTGGCAAGAGAATCAGTTTCTATTCTTTGAATCCGCTCAGTTTGTAGCAGTTTGTTAATGTTAACCCTGAGAAAAACCTGAGGCATACTTATCTTCACCACTGTCCACTGGGCCTCTTGTGTGCACACATAGTTCATAGTAGGATTGTGATGTAGTTTGCATTTACATTACAATTACAGGAGATGGAAACACTTACTTATTGGACATGTGCAATGTGCCAAACATACAGTTACTTGATGTCATGGGCTTTTTTCCTTTGTAATTTCTGCATGCATTTCCTTTATTGTTTTCCCCAAGAATCTTCAAAGACTGAGAGTGTATAGGTGGAATAGGGGGAATAATAAGTGCTAAAATAGGAAAAAAATATTTTGATGCCAAGACATGATTGTGTAGTAATAGAACAGCCATGGTGACTTTGCTATTATCTGAAATGAAAACTTTTTCAGAATCTCCTTAGTTTCCCTATCATTAAGACCAACTTCATCTCCAAAATCTACCTGTGAATACACAAACAAACCAATGGAGCCTGACAGCTCCATTCACTGAGTCCTCCTAGGAGTAGAAATAGTCTTCCTGTCCCTCATAGCTTGGGTGTATGCAGACAGACAGAAGATATGATATGGAGAAAAAATACAAATATTGGGACACTGTGGACAGATAGTGAGAGGAAAGGGTGAACAGATGTTAGCTAATTCAGGGCTCTCCTCTTTCCATTGCCATCTCATGAGGCAACTGTTACCAATCAGTGGGTAAGCAACACCAAAATGGCCTGAGCATCTCAACAGCAAGCTAAAAAGAGGCATGCCTTACACTTTTTTAAGCTCCTCTCGCTTCCCCAGTTATATAGAGAGAACACAGAAATATTTGCGAGTCTGTCTGGAGTTTCTCAAAGGGGTACTCGAGTGAGGATGATGGTCCCATAGGAATAGCTGAATGACATCACACCAAGTAGGTTATCATTGTTGCAGTCTCTGCAGGTATATTCAGCATCTATAGGTGCTGAGAGTCCAGGAAGGCCATGAGCACCATAAGGCTTCATCCAGGCTCAGAAAGTAGCTGGGCCATAACTTAACCCATATACAGCTGTAAATGCTAGCAAAAAAATCCCCAATCAGGTAGAAGTGACCCAGAAATTCAGTACTAATAGACAAAGTACAAACTCCTCTTCTTGATCTTTCTTTATGAAGTTATATAAGCCATGACCCCTCAAATGTTTCAAATTTATAAATAAAAGATATATAAGGAACAAAAACATTATCTTAAAAAATTAGCTATGGGCAGGAGGTATGAGCAGGTATCCCTTAGATGGAACATTATCTAAAGAGATTCTTTAAATATCAGGCTTTACAAATCGTTTAAATAGGGATACAGATGGACCCATTGCAACAATGAGATGTACAAGTCGTTATGTCAAAAACGAATTTTACAACTTTGGCTTTAAATACCATTGGGCTAAAGCAAAATTCTTTGGTCCACCAGAAGGTAGAAGTTAATAAAAAAAATACCCTAGAGATTTAGATAAATGAAGGAACTTAGTTCTTCTATGAGTATAAGATAATACAAATGAATTTGTAGCTTTTATTACTAAAGGATTGTCCCCTTAAAACAGTAAATAAAAATTTGCTACTTGTTTGTACCTTTAAGAAAGCATTTTTCACAGCTCAGACACACTTAGCAACACCAGTCCTACAGAAGAATCATTTCTACATTCTTCTTTTCACCTAGAAGCTTAATAGAAAGCCCAGGCAATAAAGTTGTATATCATATAGTTGCTCTACATATGTAATTACGTCTTAATAGAGGCTCCCAGAGTTCTAATTAAGTACATGAGGAGGTAGGCAGGGAATGTGTTTCATTCACAGGAAAGGTTTCATTTGGCATTGTGAACTTAATAGGCCAATCACTTTCCTTAAATTCATACGTTCTGAAACCTTCTCTAAAAACAATTCAGACACCAATCATCTCACACAATTCCCTCAGGTGCATAGGAATGGAGTCAACCATACAGCTAGAGAAGATACTGATTTTGAGTTATTTTGAAGCTAAACTTCCTGCAGACTCTAATGAGTCCATTACTGACAGCCCTTCAGCACCTTGCACATCATTTGCAAGTGATTTTATTTATAAGAATTTCAAAATGATATTCCCAGTTTCATCTAGCCTTATGACTCTAGTTTCTATTCCATTTCCCCATTGGCTAGGGAGATCTTCTCAAAGGCAAAGGATAAGATTCCCCATAAGTATACTGTCCAACTGGAAATATAATTAAATCCTCAAAAATACGACCAACAAAGCCAGGCGCCTGTGGCTAATACCTGTAATCCTAGCTACTCAGGACACTGAGATCTGAGGATCGTGCTTCAAAGCTAGTCCAAGCAGGAAAGTCCGTGAGACTCATCTCTAATAAACCACTAGAAAACCGGAAGTAGCGCTGTGGCTCAAGCGGTAAAGAGCTCACCTTGAGCTGAAGAGCTCAGGGACAGCACCGAAGCCCAGAATTCAAGCCCCACGACCTAACAACAACAACAAAAAAAAATCGACCAACAACAGAACTTTATATTCCCAGTTTTCTCTCTCAAATGTTCACAAAGTATTTCCATTTGGGGCATTTCTGAGAGGATCATTGGGCTAAGAAGGGACCAACAAATACAAGTTGACTTGGGAAGAGTTTCTCAATAAATCTTGGCCATTGATTGTACTTGAAGACTGACAGTGAGTATGACTAGGGAAAATTGGTCACTGCTTCCTTCTAGCTCACCCCTTGCCACATTTTCTTTCCTGTATATTCCCTTATTGATGCTTTCATATTCCTTTCTCTTCAATGGATATCTTAACATTAATGCACACACAGTCACTTCAGCCAGATCTCCAGACACACTTCAGCTCTGAGAGACTCCATCTTCTGATCCAAGCAAGCAAAACTCCCATTCCTTAGAATTAAGATATAGTCAATATTTGCAATATCCATGGCAGAGCACCTGACTTATATTTTGAATTCCTTGATTTGAATTTTTGCTCTACCATTTATGGCTTCTGCGGCCTGGAAAAAAAATCACTGCATTTTCGATGACCTCATCTTTAACTTTAGAAGCATGGTCCTTAAAAGGCTCCTAAAATTTTACTATAGTAGAGTGGATGATAAATAGATGCAAACTCTGCGCATGTGTTCTAAATGGCACCATTTTAAAAAGAGAACTGTAGTCTAATTAGTCAACGTTGGATAGGAGGGTAGAATTTTGAATTCTAGAACACATGGGGGCGACTGTCATCACCTACTAGAAAAATGTGTTAGAGGTTCTGGCTCATCTCTGAAGGATCCAGGCATTTGAGTACAGTTTTAGCTAAACCTTACAGTGTGTATTGTACACTCTGAGCAAGCCTAACCATTAAATCAGAAGGACTTTTCAAACACCCTACAATGGTTCAAGTTGCCTTTCCAATATTTAATGGTTTTGTAATATGGGGTATATGAGGAAAAGTCCTTGTGAAAATTTAAGAGCTTGTAAACACACATATGTATGTGCACATACAATACACATGCACATGCATGTGCGCGCGTGCGTGCGCACACACACACACACACACACACACACACACACACACACACACACACACACACACACACACACACACTGCATTTCTTTTCTTGATGAGAACCAAGCCTGTGTTTAGGCAGTTTGCAATGGAAGAACAGACCCCATTGAGCAAGAAGGGTTGAACTATGGTCCATAAGAGGAAAAAACCATTATCTCTGACATCAAAGCAATGGTTGTCTCAAGGCAGCCAGGAAAGTATGTCTGAGACAACTGAGTACAGTCATAATGAGAACATTTGCACACTGACGTCTTTCATAAAAATTTGAGACACTGGGATCAATTTGAAATTCACTGAATCTGTACGTCACAACTGCCAAGTCTCTATATAAAAAAAGTTCATCTTAAAAATTACTATAAATGTGATGTAGAGAGAGATTACACTTACATAAGTAAGATCATAAGTACATTTCTTTTTAAACACTGTTATCCCCTCCCTCATTTTCACCCATTCCTCCCCCATTCCCATTTTGTAAACAAGAGGTTTTTTTCTCTTTACTTTTTTGTGTACTGTTTGCAGTCCTTTCTTTTTTCTTTTTTTGTTCCTTTGGTTTATTCCCTATTGTCACTGGTTTTAATATCTGTACCTTTTGTCTTATATATAAGTTTATGTGATTTGGGGAAGGGAAGGGAAATTACAGAAACTGTGGGACAAAGGGTGAACCAATGTAACAGTGATACTCACCAGATGCTATGTTGGAAATGAACTTTTCATCTTTTAAACACCTCCCTCCAGAGGGAGTCATGGTACGTTTTTCTGATCTGAGAGCTGCTATAACCTAAAATTCAGTATTCTTAAAAGGATCGCTTATTTAGGTGATACTCACATGTATAATTTTTTCTTTTTTAAAATGTCACCTTTAAAAGCTCCAAAAGAAGAACAGAGATACATATTTTAAAAGACCCTCTGCAATTCCTACGTGGGTACATACACAGAAATAATCCTCAAATGTCTACTATTTCTTGAAATTCCATTTCTCCACCAAATTACAAGCAATGCAGAGGGGTTGGGGGAGTTACAATAATATAACTGAAATAACATAAAATTATTTTCTGATTATCCACAGAATAAAATCATTTCTAGGGAGACAATAAAATTCAACAGTTATCGTGAGAACTACTGAGCACCTAATCAGAATTCATGACATGGAAGCTCTCTCAGATCTCACTAGCTGAGATCTCAGTAAATAAAAGCTTTCTTTTCCTCCGTCCCTCCCTCCCTTCCTCCTTCCCTCCCTCCCTCCCTCCCTTCCTTCCTTCTTTCCTTCCTCCCTCTTTCCTTCCTTAGTGCCAGACCTGGGGCTTGAACTCAGGGCCTGAAGGTTTTGTTGTTTTTTATTTTTTGCTCAAGGCTAGCATTCTACCATTTGAGCCACAGTTCGCCTTCTGGCTCTTGGGTAACTTATTGGAAAAAGAGTCTCACAGAATTTGCAGTTCCGGCTGATTTTGAATGGTGATCTTTAGATTGCAGCCTCCTGCATAACTAGGATTACAGCTACCATCGCCTTGCTTTCTCTTTTCTTTTTATGAGACAGGGTCTCACTACAGACTCAGATTGTATTTGAATTCTCTTTATAGCCCATAATGCTTCTAACTCATGGTCCTTCTTCCTCAGTCTCCTGCTGAGTGCTGGGAATACAGGAGCATACCATGATGCCCTGTAAAATGGATAATTTCTAAAATCAAGTCTATGAATCAACCAAGGTCTGGGCAAGGTGCAAGGTAATTTCATGAGCTTCTGTATGTTTCAAAACAGAGAGAGAGAAGAGAGAGATTGAAAGATGAATATGACTTAATTGAATAATTATTAAAACTCAGTTTCAGAGATCTAAATTCTTATAACATAATGACAAAATCATTATTAGGTGGTGCCAACTGATTAGCCTTTCCCCATCTACAGGTAGATAAAAGTAAGTTCAGCTGGATACAGACTGAATCCCAGTTACTCATGAGACAGAAGTAGGAGGAACTAAAGTTGGCCTGGAAAGAAGTGTGAGACTATCCAAAAAACAAAGCCAAACTAAAAAATGTTGTACCCAAGGAGTAAGAAGTCCTAGCATTCAAATGCTAGTACATAGCCCAAGAAAAACGTTGAGATGTGGAACTAGATAGTAGGGTAACTATAGATGACAATTATATATTAGCATTTCAGAAAGTTAGTAGAAATAGTTTTTTTGTGTATGAAAATACTGAACAGAGGGGTTACAATTACATGGGCAAGATAATGAGCACATTTCTTATCAAGCATTGTAGCCTCCTCCTTTGTTTCCCCTTCCCATCCCTTCCAATCCTCCCCTGCCCCCCCACCCAATCCTCCCCCCTCCCCCCTTTGCACCAAAGTTCTTTTCAACATAACAACTTGTACATATCATTGTTGCAATGGGTCCACCTGTATCGCTATTTAAACGATTTGTTATTCCCCTTCCCCTCCACAAATTATACGGACATCAAATACAGTGAAAGCAGGGGTTATACCATGGGGGAGGGACATACAAAGCAACAAAGAAATAATCTTATAAATGTGTTAGAAACAATTGCATGAAAGAAAAAAACATTTGAATACATATCTTAGGGTTCATTTCCCTAACATCAACTTATCTGACCTTTTCTGCTTGACTCAGACATATACTAGTTTTTGCAAATAAGGGAAACCATGGGACCTATGTTTCTTTGGGCTTGGCTTACTTAACTTAATATAATTTTTTCCAAGCCTTTCCATTTCCTAACAAACGGGGCAATGTCATTCTTTCTGATGGAGGCATAGAATTCATTGTGTATATATACCACATTTGAAATAGTTCTAAATGTTTTCTCAATAAAGAAATCATATATGTTTGAGGAGACATATACATTTAACCTGATTTAAACATTACATAAGATATATAAATGTGGGATTGCTGGGTCATAGGGGAGCTCTATGTGAAGTCTTTTCAGGAACCTCCATACTGCTTTCCAAAGTGGTTGAACAAGTTTACAGTCCCACCAACAATGAAGTAAGGTTCCCTTCTGTCCACATCCCCTCCAGCATCTGTTGCTGTTAGAGTTCTTGATTATAGCCATTCTAACTGGGGTGAGGTGGTATCTCAATGTTGTTTTGATTTGCATTTCTTTTATGGCTAGGGAGGTTGAGCATTTCTTCATGTGTCTATTGGCCATCCTTCTTTCTTCTTCAGAGAAGTATTTACCCAAATGTTTACAAACAAGACCACACTAAAGCTACCAGCACAACTATGTTTATTGCAGCATTATTTACTATAGCTAAGATATGGAACCAACCCAGATGCCCCTCAGTAGATGAATGGATCAAGAAAATGTGGTATATATACACAATGGAATTCTATGCCTCCATCAGAAAGAATGACATTTCCCCATTTGTTAGGAAATGGAAACGCTTGGAAAAAATTATATTAAGTAAGCCAAGCCCAAAGAAACATAGGTCCCATGGTTTCTCTTATTTGCAATATCTAGTATATGTATGAGTCAAGCAGAAAAGGTCAGATAATGTGATGTTAGGAAAATGAACCCTTAGATATGTATTTAAATGTTTTTTTTCTTTCATGCATTTGTTTCTAACTCATTTATAAGATTATTTCTTTGCTGCTTTGTATGTCCCTCCCCCACAGTATAACTCCTGCTTTCACTATATTTGATGTCGGTATAATTTGTGGAGGAAATGGGGAAAAACAAGTCATTTAAGGATACAGGTGGACCCGTTGCAACTATGAGAAGTACAAGTTGTCATGTTGAACAGGAACTTTACAACTTTGGTGTGGGGAGGGGGTGGGGGGGATCAGGTGGGGGGGTGGGGGAAGGCTGGGAAGGGATGTGAAGGGTAAACAAAGGAGGAGGCTGCAATGCTTGATAAGAAATGTAATCATTATCTTGCCCATGTATTGTAACCCCTCTGTACAGTATGTTCACAAAAAATAAAAATAAAAATTTTAAAAAGATATATAAATGTATATTATATATGAAAATATCACATGGCATTCTTAATGTGTATAGTTTTTATGATGTATATGTTTATCAAAATAAATTTAATTTAAATTGTGAAAGTTAATGAAGTGCTAAAATTAAATAAATAATGCTGTTTTTTGGTGGATCATTTGCTGCAACAGAATATGTAGACTAAAAATAGGCACTGAAAAAATTTGGAGTAGGATAATATTTTGGGCAAATTATTTAAGAACATTTTATATGGAGATTTGGATATGACTGTATCCTGAAATGAAATGAAGGCTTACTCCTACTTGCAGTATTGTTCAGTGATGAACCCTTAAGAACTAATTGGACCAGGAGAGTGATTAGTTCATCAATGGATGAATTCATAGCTGAATAGGTTATTAGGAAGTGGGGCCTAGTTGGAGGAAGTAAACAGGTTACTTAGTCCACCATTACTTTACTGTCTCCCTTCCTTTCTACCAGTATGAGGTGAATAGTTTTCTTCTGCCATAATGTTTCTTCTTTTACAAAAAAAAATCCTTAGAAAGAATGAAGCCAGCCAACCATGAACTTTTGAAACCACACGCCAAAATAAATCTTTCCTCCTATAAGTTTCTCTCTGGTATTTTTGTCACAGTAATAAGAACCTGGTAAAAGCATTCATTTGACTTTTGGTTAGCAGAATCCTTTCTGGACTCACCCTGATACTGTATTCTAAGTTCTAAGAAGCCAGTGAATGATGTAGCAGATATCAGAATGTGAAAATTTGGGAGGCATCAGGAAGATTTTTCTACCAGCATTTATAATACAATATTATGTACCTTTTGAAAAGAATGAAATTCTATCACTTGCAACCACATGGTTGAGTCTAGAGGACATTGCACCAAGGATAAAAAGATAAGTGGTACATGTGCTCCCTTCAATGCATGGTCTAAAAAACAGAGATTCATAGACATGAGAAGATAATAGTAGCGATTAGATACTAAAATAAAAAGTAGAAACAGAAAAGAGGAGTTTCTGATTTCTTCTGCAAAGTGGAAGTGAGGGTTAAAAGTTACCTCTGTCAGTAGAGAAATTCACGAAGCATCTTCTACAGAAAAGAACTACTACCAAAGTCTGAGAATGCACATGTTATAAGGAACAAGTGTAGGGAAAGGCACCCGAACTTGGAAGACTTTCTATAGCAGAGATTGGAGGGTAAAGGCATCAGAAGAATCAAAGAATCAAAGTCTCACTTTGCCCTCTTGATAGGATGTATCTGTGCATGAAGTCCCTGGAACGGGCTGTGGGAGCTTTGGAGAACACCGAGAGTATTGAATGGGCTCATAGTCACAGACACTGTTTGGATTTCTTTTAAATAGAGAAACATGATTAAATATATATGGTAGTATTTGAGGGAAATGAAAAAGGATAATGAATAAAATGTACTAAATAGAAAGTGCAACAGGAAAGTTTTTATGAATCTAGCACATCACATAGCCACAATCAACCTCACGTGTGATTCTCTCATAATGGAATAAGTACTCTTGGTTACAGAAACTTTTTGGCATCTCCAGAACCCTCTCCCTCGAAGAACCCAGAAAATTCCCTATAATATTCTTCTCCCAGGTCTCTGGGTAGGTTCCTGGTGCTTCTGCTTCTTAAGTGAGGCGGAGTTGGGAACAGGAAGAACTCATGCCACAAACAAGAACATGGGAAACACGGGCTGGTTGCTCTTTAGAAGGAAACCCTGCATTCAGATTTTCTTTTTTCCTTTTGGATTACTGCTCTGTACATCCTTTGATCTTGTTGTTCAAGTTCTTGACATAAACACTGTACACCACTGGAGCTTCCCATGGGATTCTGAATAGTGGTGGAGACAGTTTCTGAGATGGCAAGCCTCAGTTGAGATGAATATGCCTTAGCAGACACTCAGCCCCTAAACCAACTAGGGATCCAACTTGGCAGTTATGCTCAAACTTCAAAATTAACACTTCTTGGCTACGGGAGTTTCCTACTAACTATCCATAGAGATGAAATGGAAAGACAAATCTATTTTTTCTCTTAGAGTCAGTCAAGGTAAAGTTAGAATTTTCCCAAATAACCTTTCTTTACAGAAAATAGATAAAATAAAGTGAATGAGAGACAGAAACACACACACACACACACACACACACACACACACACACACACACACACACACACACACACACACACACACACACACACACACACACACACACACACACACACACACACACACACACCCCTTATGAAGTTACAGAAAACTTGAGAATCTGTGTCTTAATTCCTGCTTGTTGGTTCTACCTTTAATATATTTGAACATGTTTCAGGCTAACAAAATATAGTTCTACACATACCCACATAATAAGTGTCTATATATTCTTTTTTTTTTTTTTAGGTCAGTCATGGGGCTTGAACTCTGGGCTTGGGCACTATTCTTGCACTCTTCAGCTCAAGGTGAGCACTCAACCGCTTGAGCCACAGCGCCACTTCTGGTTTTCTACTGGCTTATTGGAGATAAATGTCTCATGGACTTTCTTGCCTGGGCTGGCTTTGAACCATGATCCTCCGATCTCAGACCCTGAGTAGCTAGGATTACAGGCATGAGCCACTGTCACCCAGCAGCATCTATAAATTCTACTACCTTATTACACAATAGAGAGACATGGGAGAGAATGTAGAATGAGAGGATGATTTAAAGAAGAAAAATGTGGGGCTGGGAAGGTGGCTCAGTGGTAGAGCGCTTGCCTTGCAAACCTGAGGCCCTGGGTTCGATTCCTCAGCACCATATAAGCAAAAAGAAAAAAAGCCGGAAGTGGCGCTGTGACTCAAGTGGTAGAGCGCTAGCCTTGAGCTGAAGAGCTGAGGGACAGTGCCCAGGCCCAGAGTTCAGGCCCCACAACCGGACCCCCCAAAAAAAAAAAAAGAAGAAAAATGTAAGCACATACAAATAAATGTTTGCCTGTCCTCTTCCTCCTTTACATTTTCTTTTTTATTTTAATATGTTTTTTTGTAAAAATACAGTACAGAGGGGTTATAGTTACATGAGTAGGGTAATGAGTACATTTCCTATCAAGCATTGTTGCCTCCTCCTTTGTTTTTCCCCATCATCCCTTCCCTCCCACCTCCACAACTACTCTACCCTCCCCCACTGCCTAAATTGTAAAGTTGGTTTTTCAGTATAGTGTCTTGTGTATCTCATTGTTACAATGGGTCAACCTGTATCCTTATTTAAGCATTTGTTTTTTCCCTTCCCCTCCCCAAATTAGAGAAGTGTATACACAAGATGCTGGGCACTGACATCAAGTTACATTAATATTCTTCATTGCAAATATGGAGGAAGGAAGATGACTAAGTGGATTCCAAGTGCATGCATATATTTAATGATAATTGAAAAGACAGTTACGAAGTGCACTAACACTGACTCCATCTTGATTGCTCAAGAGGCAGAATCATTAAGCTACAAGTTGCCTCTCTGTATGGGTCTATCACAAATACAGAAAAAAATCAGTGCTTGCTAATGAGGATCTAGAAACAAGAATTGCTTTGATTTTTAGGTTTGACTTGCCAAGTACTTTCTAATATATATTGAAGACTTTTCTTGATAGTTCTGAGAAGTTCTTGCTTGTGAAGAGATTATCAACTCAGTCCATTTAAAAAGGGAGAGACCGAAGCAACAATACGAAAAATAGACTCATATGATATGCTTTTGCAAATCAAACTTTTAAAGTAAAATAATGATTGTTAGCTCAATCACAATGAGAATTATTATGTATACATTCATTAAATATTCACATTGTCTCTAGAGATATGCCAAAGTAGCAGTTAAAACTAGAAAGGTATTTGTGGTAAAAGTTAGTAATTGAAAAATATTGCAAGAAAAATCCTTCAAAAGAAAAGATAGTTGAGATTTTGATGCAATCAAAGTAATCAAACTCACTTAAATAATCAAGTAACCAAGCTTACATAAAAACAAATCCTTACATTTATTTGTTTTTATTTTTTATTTTTTTGGGTCTGGTCATGGGGCCTGAACTCTGGACCTGGGTGCTGTCCCTCGGCTCTTCAGCTCAAGGCTAGCACTCTGCCACTTGAGCCACAGTGCCACTTCCAGCTTTTTTCTTTTTTGGTTATGTGGTGCTGAGGAATCAAACCCAGGGCCTCAGGCATGCAAGGCAAGTGCTTTACCACTGAGCCACCTTCCGAGCCTCATCTTACATTTAATTTGGACAGATGCTTTTTCACCTGATCATCACTTACTAGAATAACAGTAGTGAGATTAAAGCTCACAATTTTGCATTTTCAATATCTACTTATTTGGCAGAAGCGAACTATTTCAAAAGCAAAGACTTGTTGTTTATTAGTTTAACACATTTTATTAAATTATTCCCAACAGATAAAAAGCTGTGAATATTTAATGGATACAACTTCTTAAGATTGGTGAAATGAATGTATCTGTGAAACTATCACCATAATCTATGTCTTAAACCAAATCATCTGCCTCCCCAAGTCTTCCCTGTTCTTTTTAACTATTAGTATTGCTTGTTTTGTGATAGGAAAATTTAACAAGATCTAGGTAAATTTAGTAAATGCTTTAGGTTCTTAGCAAATGCCAAATGTTAATGATAAGCATGATGCTGTATAGCTCACTAGCCAAGATATATTAAAGTTTCTGTTCTTCTTTGTATTAAATGAGTTTATAGATTTTTGGATCCTGGATAGCCAAGACCAGTATTATAAAAGTAAACTGAAACAGGGCATTGGCTCATGACTATAATCCTAGCTATTTAAGTGGCTGAAATCCAGGATCAAGTTTCAAGGATACCTCAGGCAGAAAATTTGATGTGACTCCATGTCCAAAATGACTAGCAAAACACTAGGACAGAGCTATGGCTCAAGTAATAGAGCACAGGTTGAACAAGCTAATCTAGCAAGCAAGCTGAGCAAGCTCAAAGCCCAGAGTACAAACTCTAGTAGGAGCAATACTTTTAAAAAGTGAAGTGAATTTATGTTTTCCTTTTATAATGGTATTATAATCTTTATTTGATTGAAATTTAAATTATTAAAGGTATTTTAAGTCTTAACAAATAAAAATGTATAAATCTTGATTAAATTTGAGTTTTGTATAAAAGATAAGTAATTTTAATGTAAGGATGACGCAAATATGGCATGTTTATTGGTAACTCCTGGTAAAAGTTAAGGTACAAAGACAAACTATATATTGTGAGAACATATTTGAAAGCCATACATTTGATAAATGATATGCAAACTATATAAACTATATAAATGGACTTTACTGGATAGACAGAAAATGAGCAAGGGACCTGAATAGACATTCCTCAAAAGAAAGTATACAAATGACCAACAGTTACATTTAAAAATGCTTATATTTTAAAAGTTATATTAAAAAAAATTAAGGGGCTGGAAAGGTGGCTCAGTGGGAGAGTGCTTGCCTCACTTGCATGAGGCCCTGGGTTCAATTCCTCAGCACCACATAAGCAGAAAAAAGGCAGAAGTGGTGCGGTGGCCCAAGTGGTAGGATGCTAGCCTTGAGCTGAAGAGCTGAAGGACAGCTTCCAGGCCCAGAATACATCCCCCACAATCACCAAAAAATATTAAGCACCCTAATCAGTAGGTAAATGCAAATTAGAACCACAATGCAATGTGATCTCACATCTCTCATTATGTATCATAAAAACAAAAGATGAATATTGGCTAGGATAGAGAGAAAAAAGAATCCTAATGCACTGCTGTTGGGAATGTAAATTAGTAAAGTACACGTAAACCTTCATAGAGAATCCACCAAAATTAAAAGTAGAATTACCATATGCTCTAGCAATTCTCCTTCAGTTCTAAAATATTTATCAAAGATATATCAACCTGTTATGCCCACTGTACCTTTAATCACAATAGACAAGTTAAGGAAGGAAAGCCATCTGAGTATCCTCCAGGAATGGGGGAATATCAAAAAACACAGATTTCAACTTAAAAGGAAAAAATTTCTGTCACTTGAAATAACATAAATGAAATTGGAGAACATTATGCTGCTAAATGAAATAAACTGGACACACACAAAAAGTACTGTACACTCTCAGGTGTATGTAAAACCTTAAGATCCAAACTAATAAAAAAGTGATAGAAATTCTTTTTTCCAGTCCTGAGGCTTGAACTCAGGGCCTGGGCACTGTCTCTGAGCCTCTCTGTGCTCAAGGCTACTACTCTACCATGAGCCACAGCCCCATTTTGAGCATCTCTGTGTATGTGATGCTGAGGAATCAAACCCATCATGCATGCTAGGCAAGCATTCTACTGCTAGGCCACATTCCCAGCCCAGAAATCCTTTTTTATAGAGACTGAGCTATGTAAGATATGGGGAGATAATGACCAAAAAGGTAGGAGAAATATTTCTATTATTAAATGAATAATTAATACTAAATGGCTAAATATTTCAAAATTTATGAAAAATTCTAGAAGAAAATAAAATAACCAAAGAAATAGCTAATAGGTTTATTGTATTAAATCTGTACCTTAAAATTAATATAGAAGATGAAAGCTACTGCAAAGAAAAGCCAAATTAACTAGTCATCCAAGTTAAAGGCCATAAAAGAATTCATATGAATACCATGAAGTCTATGGCATTTGGATTACAATAGGTTATCAAATACTACAGCAGAAAAAAAGTAAACATTTAATCATTTAAATCAGTGTGGCTGAGAGGGGCATATCAATATCACCTAGTGTTAAGTTAAGGAAAACCACCCAGATTTCTCAAGTTTCAATTATCCAGGCTAACAGAGATCCCAAAATATTTTTATATAGTGAGTATCCTACTTATTTTCTTCAGTAAAACAAAACAAATAGATAAAATTAAAACTAAGATTAGAAAACAAATTTAACTTCTTTTCTTTTTTCTTTTGTTTTGGTTGGTTGTGGGGTCTGAACTCTGGGCCTGGGCACTATCCCTCAGCTCTTTAGCTCAAAGCTAGCACTCTACCACTTATGCCACAGTGCCACTTCCAGTTTTTTCGGCTTATGTATTGCTGAGGAATTGAACCCGGGGCCTCATGCATGCAAGGCAAGCACTATACCACTGAGCCACCTTCCCAGCCCAATTTAAGTTCTTTTTGAAATGTAAAGGTTTAAAAAGGTACTGGCTAAAATGGATAGTTCAAGGAATAGAGGTCAAATTAAGTCACTAAGAATTATGACAGCAGCCACCAGCAAAACAGAAAATAAGGAACTAGAAATGAGGTACTTAACTCTAAAGTAAAACTGGTAGAACATTCTCCAAAATGATTTGGCTGCTGTCTTCCCTAAAAAAGTAACAGGTGTAAATATCTACATCACTTCTTTGACTCACCACAACAAAGTAAAAGCCAGATTCATTATATTCATTAGTTGGTTTCTCTGGTAAAATAAAAGCAATCCTGAAATATGTCCCCAACCATCTTTCTAAGAGATATTTTAGGTTAGCCTAGAGTAAGAAACAACCACATTCAAATATGTTATGTAGTGAATGTACAAAGGTCCATATACTTTATTCAAAGTAAGCAAATATAGTTGTGTACAGGTAGGACATACTGCCAATTTTATTTGCAGACAGAAGTATGTAGCTCAAGCTTACAAAGGACAAAACCAATTATGCTGGCAATTCAAATGTGCCAAAGAGATGTTGTAAAGTGCCTTTTCTAACTGAAAAGGCAAATGCTGTCAATTTAATAAGGAAAGAAGAATCCTATGAACTCATTGTAAATGACTGGGAAAGGGGAAACCAAGGTACTTACTTGTCCTCATTTCTTTGCTTAGTGAAACAGGATTATTTCAAGACAAATGTATCCAGTTAACTGGACTTAGCACGTTGGTAAAAGATTTTCTTTCCAAATCTGATATGCAAGCAAGTTCCCTTTTCACAAGAAAAGCCCATTAAATATTGTGGCAGGTTTAGCCACTTACCTAGAAGAACTATCTGCTGGAGGAGGCTATTAGTATTTTCTTTGTTTCCCCATTCAAGGAAGATTTGAGCTAAGATGAGAGGATTCTAAGGAATGTCTGTAATACACTATCAGATTTAGAGGAGCAGCATTGCTGTGCATATGTTTAGAAAGAGCAGAGATCATTTCCATTCTAGCTGTTCTGGAAACTTCACATAAAGCCATATTTCATGAGAATAAAAGGACTGTCCCACTTTCCCAAGGGGAGATATTTTTTTTTAAAAATCAAACGTTTCTCTGAGCAAAAGAGAGTATAGATTAACCATGACAAACCAACCTAAGTTACATAGTCAGTCTTTATGAGTATGTAATTACCAGTAGATAGGTAGAAGTTTAGAATATTTTGGAAATGTCTTTGAGGTCATGGTCTATTTGAGTATCAAGGAGGAGGTGTAAATTCTTGACAGCTCTGGAATCCTGTGCATTTGTGTAATATGGGTTTTCCCAGGCTTTTTTTTTTTTTACCAAGTTCATGCCCACACACTAAAGGATGATCACAAGCAGCCCAGAAACTGTGCTTTTTCTTCTATTTTCATTTCAGAAATGAAACACAAAGTGAGTCAGAATAGAGAGATGAGAGAAGAGGAAAAAATGTGTGTGTGTGTGTGTGTGTGTGTGTGTGTGTGTGTGTGTGTGTGTGTGTATACACACACACTCTGGCTGGTCAGCTTCCTGAGTAGCTAGGATTTCAGGAATGAGCCACTGAGCCACTGGAACATAATAGAATTATACTATTTTTAACAAGTATTAGAAGGGCCATACTCAGAAATTAGAACCAGAAAGTAGATTGAAGAAAAAAGTTAGTTCCCTTCTACCATGCCCTTTTAAGTTATAAAAGAGGAACATATTGTATGTCTCCTTCTCTAAAGTGGTAAAAAGCAGCAAATCTTCTTAAAGGAATAAAAAGACTGAAAAGAAGTCTTGAAGGCTACTTCAAAGGCCCCACCCATCTTCCCCACCTGGATGATTGACTGTCTAAAGATTAGGAGTCATTAAATATCATGATCCTAAGTATTCTACCAGCTCACAAAGTACAAAAAACACAAAAATAAGAGAACATTTGAGTCTTTACCCCCATTTCTTGTGTTAGGAACAGCAAGTGTTTCTACCTATTTCATCTCTCCATACTTTTTTCTAACATACTTGCAGCATGTGAGATTTCTTGTGAGATAAACCTGAAATGGTTTTCATGTATGGATCTCAAGGACATACAACTCTGCATAAAAACCTAGGAGCTGAGAGAAGCTCTAATCTGTCCTTGTATGATAAAAAAAGAAGCCAAGAAATTATGCTGCCTTATTATGAATAGCAAAAGGTTTCATGACCAGTTTATATCTTTCCAAATGGAAGAGATCCTTATAGACCTTATAGACCAAGTCTGTTGTGTTTATAAAAATCAATACATTTAACACATAGCAATCTGTAGTCTCGAAAATATGTCAGTCAGTACAATATTCTGAGGGGAATGTGATGGGGAATGGCCAATGGGTAACATAATAGCTCATTAAATCAACCTGTGTAATGCATAGCAAGTGTCATGTCACCAGAATAAAAACACTTGTGGAAATGTGACTGTCCACCATCCTATTCAGTGTTCCAGCAGGAAACCACAGCTAAAATGCAGAGAAAGACACAAGAAGTGAGCCTAGATAGGAGATTTTCCAAAAAAGTTTCCTGAAAAGAAGATGTTCATCTAAAGTGAGACCTTAAAAATTAGGTAGAATTTTCTTGGCCTGGTGGGTCATGTCTGTAATCCTAGCTACTCAGGAGGCTAAGATCTGAGGATTATGGTTCAAAGCCAGCCCGGGAAGGAAAGTCTGTGAGACTCTTATCTCTAATTAACCAACAGAAAACTGGAAGTAGTGCTATAGCTCAAGTGGTAGAGTTCTAGCTTTGAGCTGAAGAGCTGAAGGACAGCACCCAGGTCCAAGTTCAAGCCCCATGACTGACAAAAAAAATTTAAGTAGAATTCTATAGTTTGTGGGAGCATTGTGTGTGTGGGGGGTATGTTTATGGGTGCTTGTACATACTAATAAAAAAGGGATGAATAAGGACAATGTTCCAGGAAATAAAACTGCAAAGCTCCTGACAACTAAAATATTTCAGTTAAGGATAAAGTGAGGGTTTTCAGAGATGAAGCTGAAGAGAAAAGTAGGACTCAAGTCTCAAAAACCTTTCCAATAGAATTAAGTTTAAACTTTCTCTTGAGGGCAATCTTGCACTTAGGAAGGTTTCCTAACCAGGGTAATGGCATAATGAGACTTGTATTTTACAAAAATTTCTCTGGTTGCCAAGTAGGAGTTGTATTAAAGAGAGAAACAAAGTAGAACACTAGTATGGAGAGAAATGATGAGTTTAATTGTATAGTTTGAATTTAACAAAAACATATTGGGTTGGAGAGAAAGAACTGACTAGATAAAATTAAAGGGAGAAGATCATTCAAATTAAACAAGCAACTAGTCCCTGAATCTAAGGTTCTAATATCATTCTTCAGAAAGAAAAAAAAGAAAAAAAAGGAACTGGGATTTCTTTCAGAAATAACTGATTCTAGGACTAAGGCAGGAAATTTACAAGATGAGTTTTATGCATGTAATTGTGGCAAAACGTAAGAATGTGTAAAACAAAAGGAAAACAAAAAACCTTACACACACACACACACACACACACACACACACACACACACACACACACACACACACACACACACACACACACACACACACACACACACACACACACACACACACACACACACACACACACACACACACACCCCATACACAGGGGCAAAGCAAAACAACATAGAATCAAAATGAAAGAGTTCCCAGTAGCAAGACCCAGGGCAACATAAACAATGAAGTAAGGAGAATCAAAGTGAATGATAGCTCAACATACAAAGTCTCCTTGCATCTATAAGTATCTGTTGTAAATAAATGAAAAAAAAGTTAGGTAAACAAATTCACCCTGGAGGAAGTGCAAGATTAACTCCCCACTACTTGAGTGTACACTTTGCCTTGCTTCTTCCTTTGAAATAGTTCATGTCTAAGATGAATGATCATGAGGCAAGCAATCAAAATTGACATTAATAGTGACAGGTCATATGGATAGTATGTGCACTTGATACAACATAAAGAAAATGATACTTTACTTCTGTGATCTTCCTCTTAAAAACTCATTCTCATAGTTTCATAGTCTAAGTATGAGGAAAACATCAGACAAAGCTCTACTGAGGTACATATTTTTAAATATCTGGCTATTATTTTTATACTATAAAGGTTATAAAAATTGGCAACTATACAAAATAGTCACAGCCAAGAGGGACTCAGATGAAATAAAGAATATGTTTGATATTCTACATGGGACAGAAATAAAATGTTAGGTAAAAACTTAGTTGAAGAAAAATGTCAACTTCATTTCATAATATATCAATATTAACTATTATTATATTTTTTGTCAATCATGGGTCTTGAACTCTGGGCCTGGGTGCTATCCCTCAGTTCTTCAGCTTAAGGTAAGTGCTCTACCACTTGAGCCACAGCACTACTTCTGGTTTTCTTGTGGTTTATTGGAGATAATAGTCTCATGGACTTTTTGCGGGGGAGGGGAGAGTCCAGTCGTGGGCCTGAACTCTGGGCCTGGGCGCTGTCCCTCAGCTCTTCACCTCAAGGCTAGCTCTCTACCACTTGAGCCACAGCACCACTTCTGGCTTTTTTTTTCTGCTTTGAGCCACCTTCCCAGCCCAAGTCTCATGGACTTTCGTGCCCGGGCTGGCTTTGAACCATGATCGTCAGATCTCAGCCTACTCTGTAGCTAGGATTACAGGTGTGAGCCAACAACACCCAGCTAAACTAATTTTTAAAGTGTACTAAAGACGAAACCTGGGTGTACAGTATATCAAAATGGTATTATCTTCAACTATTTTCTGTAAATCTAAAACTATTCTAAAATAAAATGCCTGTTTTAAAATAAATAAATTGACACAGGAATAAAGTCCATGAGTTACTGACAAAGAAAGAATCTAAAATTATTAGGCAAGCATTATTTAAGGAGAGAGTTAAAGTTCTGAGCAGAGGCATGACATAATGAGCAATGGGTTTAAGGAGTTTTTCTTTGATAGATCACGGAGAAGAATGTACAGACAATTAAATAGAACATACAGCAAACATGTAAATTAAGGGTATTTATTTTGCTAAACATCTGTACAAATGGAGTAGAAAGTGTTAGTAGGAAAGAAATTCTTTGCACAGACATATTATTACATGGGGAAGATAATTCTATTTGTACTAATGGATGGAACAGGGAATGCTTTGGTATGAAAAGATAACTGTGCAAAGACATGCCTGATAATAGGATCAGAATTTATCAGGTTTGACAGTAAGTTTTCAAACTTGGCTAAGATTAAAAAATGGAGAATATATGTACATTGATTGATAGCATATGAAGGATGTAGTTTTCATATGAACATATTGTAATCAAATCATATTGCAATCAAAATTATCTGTGAGTACATTTAAATCATCCATAAAGTTCTGTAAGTGCAGGTTTGTGTATATATAGACTTAAAGAGCAATAGGTGTATGTGTAGCAATACACCAATAAGCAATAGGGTACTGTCATAGAGATAATAACTTCATTCACCATTAGAATCAGAATCCTTATAATGAGCTATTTACACCATAATAATAAGTTCATCTGCAATAAATTCACACAAAGTGGCAATTCCATTGTAAATCAATATTTACTTAGGTTTTGAGATTCATTCTGACTTTTATCTGAAGTGTTTAATCCATTTAAAATTAATGAAACTACTTCATTGATGGCTTCCATTTTTACTAGCTATTTAAGCTTCATCTAATCAATTTTGTTTCTTTATTCCTCTTTTCATGTTACTTTATTTTTGTTAAAATAAATATACAAAATGATCTTTTCATGTTATTTTGATTTAACTGAATTTTCTGCTTTTTTGCTCTTTCACATTTTTTTATTGTAAAGGTAATGTGCAGAGATTGCAGTTACATGAGTCAGGTAATGAGTACATTTCTTTTTGAACAGTGTCACCTCTTCCCTCCTTTCCTCCCAGTTTTTCCCTCTCTACTTTCCTCACTCACAAGTTTATAGTTCATTTTCAACAGTGTTTACCCCTTGTCCCACCATTTCTGTTCTTCCGCTTCCCCTCTCTAAAACTGATAAACTTATATACAAGACAAATGGTACAGAAATCAAAACAGCAACAAAGGAGAGAAAAAAAAGCAAAATAACCAAAGCCCTCTTGTCTCCATTTCTTGGAGTTCATTTCAATATGTATCATTTTACATAACCATATACACATAGCTATTGAGCCTTTGTGAGCCTCTCCTAAAACCATCCTCCTTTGGTCTTACTGTTTAATTTATCATGTCCAAGTATAATATTTTGTCTTTTACCATCCATTGTTTTACTGAATTTTCTTAGAACATTTTGATAGAAAAACTATCAAAATATCAAAAAGGAAATAAAAAACCTGAACAACATTAGAAAAGCCAGTAAGCCTGTATAGAACACTTTGCTCTTCTGGAGTAGAATGCACATTCTTCTTAATTTCAATGGGCCGTTCCAGATCATGTAATTGGCCATAAATTATGTTCCAATAAATGTAAAGGGATTAAAAAACAGACAGATATTCTCTAACCAGAAGGGAATGAAATTATAAATCAATTACAGAAAGACATTTGAGAAATTCAATGGAAATTAAATCTCACAACTTATAAATAACCAATGGATCAAATAAGAGACAGACAACATACACATGAATAAAAATGAAAATATATCAAACCTATAAGATGCAAAAAATGACCAAAGAAAAAAACATTACAAAATAGAAAACTTCAGACTAACAACCTAATCTCTCATCTGAAGGAAATAATAAAAAGAAAACAAGTTCCAAGAAAGATTAACCAATTTACACTGGAATTATAATTTCATGCAACTGCTATGAAAATCAGTATAAAGTTTCCTCAAAAAGCTAAAAATTAGAGCTATTATATGATCCAGCTATAGAAAAGAATGTAAATGAGCACACAAGGGAGATACTTGTACAGTACACAATAGTGAAATGACTAAGCCTCGGTGCCCACAAACCAGTGAATGGACCCAGAAAATTTGGTAAACACACACAGTGATATACTACTCAGCCATTAAGAAAAATGAAATTATGTAATTTACAGTAAAAATTGAATGAACTGAAAATATTCACATTAAGCAAAATAAACTAGCCTCATGAAGACAAAACAGGTGTATTCTTTCATATACAGAATATACACCCATAACAACAACAAACAACAATCATGAGTGCAACTAGAGGACTTCTTTCAGAGATGGATGATAGAGATTCAAGGGAGGGTGATGGGGAGTGAATAATATATGCAAGAGGAGAAATGTCATAATAAAACTTTTTATTTTGTACTATAAAAGAATCCATATTTTCCTTTAAAAAAGAAACTATTAGAAAGAAAATAAATGAAATGATGCATAGAAAAACATCAGAAAATTAACAAAACCAAAATGTGTTATTTGCAAAGACATACAAATTAATTAACCTTTTGTTAGATACAGAAAATTAAAGATAACTCACAAATTTCTAAAATCAGGAATGAAATAAGAGGCCTAATGTTCTTAAAGAAATGGAAAGAATTATAGCCAAATAATACAATTATATGCCAATAAGGAAGTGTATCAACTGACTTATAATCAGTAGAGATATTGGGTTAGATTTTTTTTAAAGTTCCAAATGCCCCAAATCAGATGGCTTCATTGGTAAACTATTATTCTAAGAATTAACATTAATGTTCACCACAAACTATTCCTAAAAATAAGAAGCAGCATTTCTCACTTTTAGTTTATGAGACCAGGTTAAATTAATAAGATTAAGAAAAAAATCAAGCCAGGTGCCAGTGGTTCACGCCTATAATCCTAGATACTCAGGAGTCCAGTCCAGGCAGGAAAGATTGAGAGACTGATCATCTCCAATTAATCACCAGAAAACCGGAAGTGGCTCTGTGATTCAAGTGGTAGAGTGCTCACCTTGAGCTGAAGAGCTCAGGGACAGCACCCAGGCCCAGAGTTCAAGCCCCATGACCAACCCCCCAAAAAAAGAATACAAACAAACAAAAAATGAACAGTCCCTGCATGCTGGCTCAGACAGCTGAGACCTATTAGCTCAGTCTATTAAAACCACACTAAAATTTGTATACTCCTAGTTGTTTTGTAGTCCAAATAAGCAGATTTTTCCAGATGTAGGCTGTGTGCTGTGGCTATTCACTACAACTGCATATGACATTTTGTAGTCATAAACAAACAACCATTGGTCTCATGTTACAAAGGACATAGCCTATAAAGAAGCATCACCTATGCAAAGTTTATGTGTATGACTATCTTCAGTGGTCAAACGTTTCTCCCAAGCCAGCTCCCAGATTTCTCAGTCTGCTATTGGCCTCTACTACTATGATTATAATACAAGACAAAGTCATAACAAAAATACTACAGATCAATATCCCTTTTGAAGTATGGTTTTTACAATATTTAACAAAACACTAGCAAACTGAATAAAGAAATATAAAATAGATTACATGCTATGATAACCAGAAGCAACATTAAGAACTCAATGTTGGTAAAACAAATGAAAATCAATTGATGTAAGTCTGAACAAACAACAAAATTCAGATGATTATTTATTAAGATGAAGAAAATGTATTTTTTAAAATGCTAACATGCTTTCAAGCTAAAAACAAGCTAGACTAGGGAGAATTTCCTAGAATTAATAATAAACATCTATGAAAAACTCACCTTTGACATCATATTTAATGACATATACCTAAGAGATTTCTCTGTAAATCAAAAACAAAACAAGTATGTCTATTCTTGTCACTTCTTTTTTTTTTTTTTTTTTTTTTGGTCATGGGGCTTGACCTATGGACCTGGGTGCTCTCAGCTCTTCAGCTCAAGGCAAGTGCACTACCACTTGAGCCACAGCACCATTTCTAGCTTTCTGGTGGTTTATTGGAGATAAGAGTCTCACAGACTTTTCCTGCCCGTGCTGGCTTTGAACCATGATTCTCAGAACTCAGCCTCCTGAGTAGCTAGTAGTACAGGTGTGAGCCACCAGCGCCGGGCTATTCTTGCCACTTTTATTCAACATTGTATTCCAGGTCTGGCTAAGGTCATCAGGAAAGGTAGTTAAATAAAAAACATTTGTATTTACTGGTAAAACTCTATACTTGTAGATGATATGTCTGTCAATACAAAAAAATTCTCCCCCCCCCACACATACATTTTAAGAGCTAATGTATATATTCTAGAAGGTTTTAAGGTAATATATGGAAATTAACTATATTCTATACAATTACAAAACTTCAATTAAGAAAATAACTTCATTTTAGCTAAGTGACGGTGTCTCACACCTGTAATCCTAGCTAGTCTGGAGAATGAGTTCTGAGGTTCTTGATTTGAAGCCACCCCAGAAAGGAAAGTCTTTAAGACTCTTAGCCCTAATTAAACAACTAAAAAAAGCCAGAAGTGGCTCTGTGGCTCAAGTGATAGTGTCAATTTTGAGAGTAAAAGCTAAGGGATAGCACATAGGCCCTGAATCTAAGCTCCCATACCAGCACAAACAAGTTACAATGTACCATGCGATTTTTTTTTTGTTTCTTTGTATGTCCCTCCCATGGTATAACCCCTGTTTTCACTGTATTTGATGTCAGTGCCCTGCATCTTGTATATACACTTCTCTAGCTTGGGGAGGGGAAGGGAAACAAAAAATGCTTAAATAGAGATATAGGTTGACCCATTGTAATAATGAGATGTACAAGACACTGTGTTGAAAAACAAACTTTACAATTTAGGAGGTGAGGCGGGGAAGGGAGAGGGGAGGTGTATAGTTGTGGAGGTTGGAGGGAAGGGAGGGTAGGGGAAAAACTAAGGAGGAGGTAACAATGCTTTATAGAAAATGTATTCATGACCTTGCTCATGTAACTGTAAACCCTCTGTACATAAAAAACAAACAAACAAACAAAAAACCCTCTGTACCATAAAAAAATGAGAGTAAGTCTAAGAACAGGCATTGGTGTCTCACATTGGCAATCCTAGCAACTCAGGAGGCTGAGATCTTAGTTCAAAGCCAGTCTGGGAAAGAATTTCTGTGAGACTCTTATCTCCAGTTTACTACCTGAAAATTGGAAATGGAACTATGGCTTAAAGTGGTATTGTTGTTAGGCTTGAACAAAAACACCTCAGGGACAGTGCCTCCTCCCCTGCCCCCAACCTGGAGAAAAAGAGTGAGTTTAGTAAAATAAATGCACATCCTATACACTAAAAAACAAAATATTAAAGAAACTCAAGAACACCTAAGAAGACAGAATATATCTTGATTTATGGATTAAAAGACTTGATATTGTTAAGGTAAAAATATTTTTTAGTAAAGGTGAAAAGGCAATGTGAAAAATTACATAGAATCATAGGAATACAGATTAGTCAAAGTGATACTAAAAAAATAGAACCAAGCTGGAATACTGATACTGTCTTATTTCAAACTTACGAAGATGCTATAGAAATTAAGATGGCATGGTACTGGGATAATAGAGAGTTATTTTCAGTAAGAATGGAAAAAATTGATAAGGAAATTATCTTTTCAACAAATAGCAGGGGCTGGGAAGATGGCTCAGTGATAGAGTGCTTGCCTTGCATGCATGAGGCCCTGGGTTCAATTCCTCAGCACCACATAAGCAAAAAGAAAAAAGTCAGAAGTGGCACTGTGGCTCAAGTGGTAGAGCGCTAGCCTTGAGCTGAAGAGCTGAAGGACAGCGCCCAGGCCCAGAGTTCAGGCCCCACGACTGGACACCCCCCCCAAAAAAAAAAAAGAAAAGAAAAAGGGCTCAGTGGTAGAGCGCTTGCCTTGCATGCCTGAGGCCCTGGGTTCGATTCCTCAGCACCACATAAGCAAAAAAAGAAAAAAGCCAGAAGTGGCGTTGTGGCTCAAGTGGTAGAGCACTAGCCTTGAGCTGAAGAGCTGAGGGACAGTGCCCAGGCCCAGAGTTCAGGCCCCACGACCGGACCCCCCCCCCAGAAAAACAAAAAGCAGTGGTTATAACTGGATATCTACATAAACAAGAACTCATATAACAAAAGTAATTCAAAATGGAGTAATTATCTTTTATATAAAACCTAAAATTATAAAACTTCTAGAACACAAATTGAGCATAAATCTCTATTCAATTATTAGGTAATGTTTCCTTAGATATGATACCAAAATATTGAAAAAAAATAATAATGGCTTCTGGTCCAATTGAAGAACTTCTATGTCTCAAGTTTGAACATAGGAAACTTTTAGGGTATGCACTTAAAATTGAGACAAGGCTGTGGAACAGAAAGAAAATGAGGGGAGGAACAAAAGACTCAGTATGCATTGAATCTTGGGATTAAGAACAAGTACCAGGTGTAAGAGGAATAATTTGAGATGCCTCTAGACTTCCTTGATGTTGGTTTATTTATTACTTCAGGTTGAGATGTAATTTATGCAGGCTCAAGTCAAATAGAAACAAAAAACTTCTTGCTGTGATCATATGCCTGCTTTCAATCTTTTCATTGCCCCTAGCCTATATAAAAGTCCATGAGTAGTCAAAAACAATAGAGGACAAAAATAAAACACATTTTTTATGGGCCCAAAGTTGGGCAAGTTGATTAAATCTAGGCTTGGAAAATTTAGATCCTAGTCTAGAAGAGTACCTACTATAGTCCAAGCACACTATATTATTCCTCTGTGGTTCAAAGAGACCTAAATGAAAATAATGCAGGAAGATGACTCTGGCTCACACAGCCCCACCCCTTCATTTTATGGAAAAGACACTGAGGCTCAGAGAGGTAGCATGATGTAATAGGGTCAGAATTCACATGACGGCTTCTGTGTTCACTACATGGAACCTTACTGACTCACCAAGTCTTTGTGAAACTATAGCCCCTGCCGTGAATGGTTTTTGCTGAGAGACAGATGCCTTTCATTCACATATGACTGCAAAAGAAATCAAGGCTCTTATTTACAAAATAGCAATGCTTGACAACTCATTTCAACTCATTTAACAGTTGGCCAGCTGGTATCTGTAAAAAGCTGTGCTACCACTTTAGTGGTCCATTAGCTATTTCAGTATATGTATAGTCATTTGTCATACTTCCTAAAAACAGACACCAAATTCAAGTTATGGCATATTTTTGTTCATAATTTAAGCCTAAGAATCCAGTAAGCATACTCACCTTCCAAATAAAAAAATCTGTTTTGGTAAATAACATTTCTATTGATAGCCCAGCCTACCCTTCTAAAGAATTCTTCAGTTGTACTGCTGTGTGTTTTCAATTGAAGTGGGTTTTCCAGGATCTTAGAAGAAGTTTTCCCACATTTTACAAAAACTATATAAATCATTTGGAAATTTAGAAGCATTTTAAAATAAAATTAAAATGTTTGCATTTCTTGTTATCTTAGAAATTTAAGAAGCCAAATCCTTGAAGCCAAGAACCATGTCCAATTCATTACTGCATTCCAGTATTGACCACAGTGTCACTGATGTAATAATCACTTAACAAGTGTTTGTTGAGTGACTAATGAGCATCATTCTTTCATTACAACAAGCACTTATGAGATTAAATTTCTTCATTTTTTTAATTGTGAAAATACCATACAGAGGGGTTACAATTACAGGGGCAAGGTAATGAGTACATTTCTTATCAAGCATTGTTGCCTCCTCCTTTTCCCCTTCCCAACCCTTCCCATCTCCCCCACCCATGCCCCCTCCAGCTGAACTTTACAAATTTCTTCATTTTTTGACAGTGCTTTGGTCTTGGAGATATAACCATTGTTCCAGGTACAATTTATCAAGATGTCTGCTGCTTCTTCTTTTACTAATACCTCAACTACAAAATCAACATTTGGGGGAATATTTATATGGGATAATAATTATTGGTAAAATATATTTGAAACATAGATTGAATAGTGTAAAATTGATTCCACAGTTTTTGTTTCTTTCTTGCTCGTACTTCTATGCTTTAATATATACAGACATAGCAGAGATTTTCATAAAAAATAATCTTACAATATTTCATCTGCCACAAAACCCATAGTGCTTGCAGGCTTGATGAGAGGAAAAATGTTTTGCAGAACAGGACAATGGCATCTTTATATTCCAAGATTTATCACAGATTCATATGGCAAGTACTCACTAAATGTTAGTCAATGTTTCAAATACTACCCTAGTTTTTGAGCTTAAGTTAAAATATATAGTCCTTCAGTCAACATCAGGGAAGGTCCTTAGAGCACTGAGGGAGAAAATGAATTGCTTAGCAGCTTTTCCTGACACTATCAGCTTCATTGGGGTGGCCAGAATTATCAAAGAACAGTTGGAGTGCCATGGAAATGGGTGTCTTGTTGCTGCTTTTGCCCTTTTCTTGGTCAGCATTTTAAAATAGAGGGCAGTGGTTTGCTTTATAAATGTTGTAACTATTTCTAATATAATGGACAGTTCTGAAGTTAACAATTGAGGTAGGTTTCCAATTCCCTATTTAATGAGTTTGTACATAACACATATATAGTGGCAGCCAGACAAAAAGATATTTCTGCCTTAAGATTCCAGCTCATCTTTCTGGTACCTAGTCAGTAATGATCAAGACTCAACCTTGTTTTTAGACAGTGTTCATTTATTAGCATCATTAATAACAATAATAGGCAAAAACCTGTCCCAGCTGAAGAAAGAATTGCCCAACAGAATATAAATAGACCACTCTATTCAGAGTAGTCCATCAAGTAGATTTCTTATTGGATTTGAGTTTGAACAGAAATCTAAGGTATTACTCATATTACTCATTAAATTTACATTTTCCCTATTAGGATTCCCAAGGTCTTACCAATTTGAGAATTCAAATCTCTGGCTCATTTTTATTTAGCTGAGGGGCTATACAGGCTGAGTTGTGCACAGAGCGCATCTTCCTCCTGGCCCCTGACCTACTTCAGTCCCCTCCTAGCCCTTACCAGGTTTATGTATTTACTTGATCCATGTTCCCAGTCTTTGGAATGTCCCAATTCCAATCCATCACACACTGTACAATACTACCAGGTAATCTTCCTGCAGCATAGGTGAGACCTGTCATCTCCTTACTCAAAATAACCGTCAGTGGCTATCAGATAAAGCTCAGCATTGCATGACATGCTAGACTATTTGTGCTTTGGTTCTAATCTGTCTGAGCAGTCTTATCTCACCTACACATCCAACCTAGGCTCCCACCTGCCTTGACTTCTAATGGAGCTCATACACTCCAGTTTCTCTATCTCTTTAGTCATGCAGGTATCTACTCCAAGTAATTTGTCACCAACTTTCACGTGTCCTGATTATAACTCCAAGTCAGATGTAGTTTCTTCTCTTTGCTCAGTTTCCAAAGCACTGCAGTTAGTAGATTTCTAAGACATTTACTAGCATATTTTATGTTATTTTCTTTGTCTCCCTTTTAAATCCTCTTAGGTGAGAAGATAGATCATAGACAATTCATTATTCCTTTAAAACTTTAACCATAAGGAATTCACATAGTAGAACTTTAGTATGATGAATGATTAAAGGAATGAAAAATGAAAATAATCTCTTTTGTATCACACCACTTTTTTTCTTTAACCAGATTCCCACCCAGGAACATGAACCAAGTAAGCAATTTAGTTATCTAACCCAAAATGTGGGCTCTGAAGATCAGAATGAGTCTACATGGAACAGCTGAGGTGTCAAAACACATTAAAAATAATAATGCAAAAATAACCAGGTGTAATGTAAGCTGAATATTTTTTCTGGCACCTCATCCCCTACCATTCAATTTAGAATTGTATTCTATAATTATCACATCTTAAGTTTCTATTTTCTGCTGATTTTAACTAGATAAAATACGTACAGCTTTCAGAGATCAAAAGTATTTGTATAAGGAAGAAACACTTTTGTTGTAATAGATTAATTGTAATAAATGCTCACCATTTATATAGTAAATTCTTGTCAAGCATGTGTCATTGGGAAATGTTTTATCATCTGCTTGAAAGTCGTAATTCTGCATCATAGAAATTGAAGAATGTGGAGTGTCGGCTTTCAGTTGGGTAGCAGTACTGTCCCAATCATGTGGAACTATATCAACAGCATCAATCTATCAATTTGGACACTCTAGGTAATACATAGAAGGGGAAGATATGGATCTTGCCCTTAGAGAATTTTAGATATGACCACAATTGGATTAAATGGAACAAGACTGCTAGTACCACATGCTCAATACTGGCATACACACTTCAGAAGAACTGGGGATATGATGGGCAAGTTAAGAGTAAATCATAAGGTTTAGGATCTGTGGCTTAGTGGTTGAGCACATGCAAGACTCTGGGTTGCATCCCTAACACTGAAAAAAAGTAAAACTAAAAAGAAAATAATGGGACAATTTATCAACCAATTCCTGATGAATTTTCATTTTCATTTGCTATCCATTACTTGTATGAGTATCTGAGATAATCAACTTACAAAGAGGAAAGATTTGTTTTGGCTCACAGGTTTAAAGGTTTCAGAACATAACCAAGAGGGGCAGGGGTGGTATAGGGCAGAAAAGCTATTTACCTCATTGTTGGAAAGCCAAAGAGAAAGAAGGGAAAAATACATGATCTCTTTCAAGGGCATATCCCCAGTGATCCGGAGACCTCCCTCACGCTAGAGTCCACCTTTTAAAGGTCCCACTATCTTCCAACAGTGCCAAGTTGGGGTATAAGGCTGCAAATGACTTGCAGTTCCAAAGTACAGCAACATTCAAGTTTTTCATGTCCCAACTGCTATTCCTTCATTTGGGTCAGCTGGCATAATTTCTTACTGGAAATTATAAGAACACTAAAAATCTTCTAACAGACCTTTCTGACTCCAGTCTATCTCCCTTCTAGCTCAGCTTTCATGTTGCAGTCTGTAGACACTGTTTTCAAAATAGAAATATCAATATATGCTTTTCCTGCCAAAATTCTTCAGCTCACTCACCATTCCTCAGCTCTGCTCTTTAGATAGAATTATTCAACTCCCACTGTGTACTCAATTCTTATTTCTCCAGTCCTTTCCACTATTATTTCCAACCACAGCTGTAATCAGTCATTTCACAAAAATACTCAAAGGGCTATGTTCTGCCTCCAGACTCCCTGTCTGCTGTTTCAACTCTTGTTTCTCCACTTAGCTTACTTGAACTGAACACTGTTTATTTATCCCTCCAAGCTTGCTTGATGCTGCTGAATCTCCATACCTAGAAGTTCCATGCCCATCCCCACTGCCACCCCTTCCATCTCCACTTTTTAGCCATCTGATTGGTTTGTTTTTTACTTACTCTAACAGATGACACTTCTTAAACAGTAACAAGAATGTTTTATTCAGAAATGACAACTTCAAGGAGATACCATCAGGTCCATTTCCTGTGCGAATAAACTGATGTTGAATGAACAAATATATTTGCTTTCAACACCAGTTCTGTTTCACAGGACCTGGCACACTGTTCCTCATCAGCTCAAAGACTGACAGGAAATCTCTGTTCTTCTAACCTACCCATTTGCCCATGGCCACCACTAATAAGGAAACCTTAGCCAGTTGCTAACACCTTCCAATATCAAAGGAATTCTAATCCTGTACCAACCAGGAAACAATGTGGGATCTTTTGCTAGCAATGTTTACTACTCTATAAATCAGTGAAGTGCAGAGGAAGCAGCTAAGATTTGGGCTCACAGCAATAACAGGACCTAGCCCAATGTTGGACTGAATAAAGGAGCAAGTGGCCTAGAACGGATAGGAAACAATCCCTTAAATAGAGACAATATAGAGCATTTGGATTGACAAGTGAAATGACATGCAAACAACTATTTGTCCTTAGAAGAACTGGAAACATTTTATAATAAACTGCTAGGACCTACAAAATATACCCTCATGTGTCCTCAACTTACCTTTTATCCCTCTCACTAGTCACCCAACAACCTAGGTCATTCCTTACATAGTCTTGTGAAGCAGCTGATATTCCTGCTTAGAATATGCAGGTGCTACATGTTGCAGTTGAAAATCTCAACATCTATAAAAGATTCTCACTAACCTCCTACTATCTCATTACTCATCCTAGCATTCTTTATCTTTCTTATCACAAGATAACAATGTTTGTTTCCTGTCATGTTCTCAAAATAGGACCTCCTTTTATGGTTCACTGTATCATCTTTAGCACTTTTGACAGGTGAATGGTGGGCATTTAGTAAATAGTAATCAGATGAATGGGAAAATAGACAAATGGATAAGTGTTAGAAATGAAACAAATAAATGAGATATAACAAACTTCTGTTTCTGAAATCTTGACCCTAAATCGCCTGATTAAAATTTGTGCTCCTATAAAATCACATGGAGCTAAATAGCTCAAATTGAGCTGTTAATTCCAATTAACTTGGTTACCAAACTACTAAGAGCTCCTCAAGCATACAGGGGTGGCAAGGTAAAAAGAGATGAGAAGAAACGATTATTTAAGGAGCATATGGAAATTCTAAGAAGCTTTCAAATAGGAAATATCATTGTCCACACCAACTCCATCTTTAATTATCTATGAGACAAGGTCAGGGTCTTGGGCAAAGATTACCTGGGAAATTTAATGTATTTTCTACTGGTTTGGTTCTTCTGAGAATGAGTAGAAAGTTTTCTGTCAGGTACTATTTTAAAATAAATGTAACTACCAACTCAATGTGTATACTGCTTGCAGTGAATCCATTACAAGGTGAAATACTAAAAACCATAATGTCTACAAGTGTGTGAGAATATAGTATTTGCCATACAGGTCAGGTGCCCGCCTGCATTCTGATTGTTAGTAAATGTCCCTGTGTTGTCTGAGAGTCTTCTTTTTAAGAAGACCGAGTTTGGAACTCCACTTCCCACCCCTTGAATATGGCTAAACTCAGTGACTTGAATCTAACAAAGAAGGTAGTAGAGATGATACAACATGATCTTCAGGCATCATAAAAGGAACAGCTTCCACTGGATGCTCTGTGTGGGAAGTTATCAGCCACTGAATCTAGCACATTCAAGACCCTAGGAGATGTTTAAAGGAAGGAGGTACTCCCCAGAAGAAAAAAGACACACCAATGAGAACTCTTTTCTTTCTTTCTCCATTTACTCAGCTTTCTTTTTTTTTTTTTTTGTCGGTCATAGATCCTGAGCCCTGGGTCTAGGCGCTGTCCCTCAGTTCTTCAGCTCAAGGCTAGAGTCATTTACTCAGCTTTTAAAATTCACATGCTACCCTCTCCTTGGTTTATTAATTATACAAATTTTGACCAAAGCACTTGACCACTATGGGCAAAGTATGGTTTCCATTGCCCATAACCCCTCTTCTGTTTCACTGTAGTCATCCCTCTTCCCCACTCCAAAACCTAGCAACTGCTAACCTGTTTGTAGGGATAGAATGTGCCACCTATAAAAGACGATCCTCCAGCAAATGACAGCAGCCCTGTCATATATCTCTGCTGCAGTATTTAGAGAAACCTCAAGGCAGAATCTTCTAGCCAAGTCACCTCAAATTCCTCTGTGGAAATAAGGAGAGATAGTAAATGTCTATTTTTGAGTTTGTTATAGCCAGTAAGTTTTGATAGAAGGGCTGCTCGGGATGCCCTTGAAAAGTGTTTATGGTTTTACCCAGAGTGTCTTTTTATCATTGTTCTTGGTGCGAGTCCACTGTCCAAGAACCTGTGCACAGGTAACGTGGGTAATAAAGACAGAAGAGTGACATTCATATGGGGAAGCTGTCTATCACTGGGGATATAGGCAGAGGTCAAGCCAAGATTAAGCAGAACTAAATTAAGTAGAGCCAACTCATATCACACAGCAGAAATGATTTTTTAAAAAAAAAAACACCTCATGTTCTGCTTGTTTTGAAGTAAATCTCCTTCTTTCTCATGTGTTACTTTCATGATTTAAAGTCCTAAACTCATTGTACCCTCTTGAAATTAATCTCCATTCCTGCTAATAAAGGCAGTAGCTGCATGATAGAAGGAGCTATGATCTCTAGTAGTAGTTCCTGAGTTTGTTCTTCATAGAACTTTGCCACTCAAGTACAGGCCCCTATGAAGAGTGAGTGTGATTTTTGTTTGGATTTTTGATACTTACTCAAGCTCATATGGAGTGACAAAATCTGTATGAAAATTCCCCAATTGATGGTATGTAATACGCTTTGCAAACAATGCATCTCTAGAAAACTGTGTCTCCTATGCCTGTAAGATACCCGGGTTCTGAGCAAGTTTCTAGGTGTGGGCAAAGGAGGGATGGGTGAGAATGTTGAGAGGTATGAAATTGATCTAGATGCTAGATGTATTGTTTTCATAAACTGCTTTGTTAAATGGCAACTCCTTTATGCAACTAAAGATGATAAAAGTAAAAAAGAATATATTTATATTTGAGTTCCCAAACTCAGCTATTTCTAAACAAAGGAGTGAATGATTCAGAGTTCTAGTTACTCAGTGATGAGTCACTGGGGATATGTACAACTGCAATCAGGAGGCACGGATCTAGTCCTAACTCAGGAACAGTTGCCAAATGCCTGGGTCTCAGCACCCTGGACATAATTCAGTAATCTCTAACATGCACTCAGCATGTTTTCTCTTAGGGTCTTGGAAGCATTACATTTCCAAATGAATTCTGTTATTTATGTTTTCAGATGAGATTAATAACATAAGAATATGCTTTCTCCTAAAACAATCAAATAACTGATTTTTTCTTTTCTAACACTTTAAAAATAATAAATTATAAAAATCTTTCAAATGAATATTCTATCTGCAACTAGCTATAACGTCATACTGTATACTGCTATTATTTCTAAATAAGAAACTTCCCTCTCTCTGAGTTTTAGGATGTCAAGAAAAGGTTAAAATATAAAGAAAATCTGTATTTTCTGATCATTGAATTTCATAATTCCATAATTCAATAACTCTGTTTCCTAGATTAGAGTACATATCCAGGAATAGAAGCTCAACATATATTAGTTATACGGGGGTTTTCAGTGTCATATCCACGCATACCTACAACACACACCAGCAACTCACCTAACCCTTGCCATCGCTCTCTCTCATCTCCTGGACAATTTTTTAAAATAAATTAAAATTTAGAAGTCAAAGCAGATAACATTTTTATTCTGGAACAATGAGTTCCAGGTTATTCAAATTAATAACATCTAAAACAATCCCATTTATATTTATCTACAAGATTAATTCCATTTTCAAATTTGATTGCCCATTTGAGACAAAAGTAAAGCTAGCATAAGCAATGTGGTACTAGTCAGGCACTGGTGGCTCAAACATGTTATCCTTGCTTCTTTGTAAAAGGCAATTCAGAGGATTGTGGTTTGAAGCTGGGGCAAGGAAGTCTACAAAAATCTATCTCCAATTAATCAGTGCCAGACATGAATAAACAAGCTAGCCAAGCAAGTACAAGGCCCTGAATTCAAAGCCTGATACTGACTGAAAAGAAAGAAAAAAGAAAAAAGAATAACATGTTAATATTGAACAAATGAACAATATGAACAAAAAATACACAGAAGGTGCAAATTATTTATGATATTAGATGAAATGCAAACAATGGGTAGAAAGTTGCGCATCTGTCACGGGATCAAGGTCAATGTAGAAAAAGAAGCGGCATTTCCTATATATTAGTAACAAATAAATACATACAAAATGCAAACTTCAAACTATATGCTATTTAGGGTCTGATAAATGATATAAAATATTTACAAGTCAACAAATCATGAATAGTACATATACATTAAAATACAAAATATTACTGAGAGTACTTAAAGAATCATAGAGAGAGAGATAGGATAGTCATTGATTGTAAGACTCAATATTTTGAAGTATTCAAATCTCCCCAAATAACACCATCTGATAGTCTCATTACTTTTCTATGTAGGCTCTCTCTCTCTCTCTCTCTCTCTCTCTCTCTCTCTCTCTCTCTCTCTCTATATATATATATATATATATATATATATATATATATATATATAGCCAGTCCTGGGCCTTGAACTCAGTGCTGAGCACTATCCCTGAGCTTCTTTTGCTCAAGGCTAGCACTCTACCACTTGAGCCAAATCTCTAATTACAGCATTTTTTGTTTATGTGGTGCTGAGGAATCAAACAGCAGGCTTTGTGCAAGCTAAGCAGGCACTCTACCACTAAGCCATATTCTAACTGTAAAACTTATATAGAAATATAAATGATAAATACACCAAACAATCTTAAGTGAGACCAATAGTTGGAAAACCTGTACTATTTTCAAGACTTCTATGATGCTAAACAAGTTAACATACTATGATTCTAGTATAGAGGTAGATCATGAGATTCATAGAATAGTATAAATTGTCCAATAATAGACTTATATACAAGCATTAGATTACTGATGAAAATAATTTAAGGCTATTCAATGAAGAGCTATTAATAAATACTTTCAGCATGTGGCATAAAGCAATTGTATTAATATACAAAACCAAAGTTAATTCTAACCTTTATGTCACACCATATTCCAAAATTAATTTGAGATATACTAGGTGTAACAGCTAAAAATTGTGATAAAACATACAAAATATAAGCATAGACAAAGATTATTTTTATAAAGACACTCAAAAAACAATGATTAGAAAATAAACAGAAGTAAGACTTGCAATTTCAAATATCTCATCATCAAAAAGCTTATTTAAGAAAATAAGTATGTTTCAGATTATAAGAAATATTCACAATTCACCTAACTAAACATGAACAATAATCTGTAAAAAATCTACACATTGTTCATTAATCCAAAGACAATTTTTAAATAGACAAAAAAAACACAAGATATTTTACAACTGCAAAACCAGAAGTAACCAATGCACACATTGAAAATGTGTGACATAATTCATCAAAAATGAAAGTTAAACTGGGTACCAGTGGCTCAGGCCTGTAATTCTATCTAGTCAGGAGGCTGAGATCTGAGGATTGTTGCCTGAAGTCAGCCTGGACAGAAAGATCTGTAATATTTTTATCTCCAATTAAGCACCCCAAAAGCCTGGAAATAGAGCTGTGGCTCAAGTGCTAGAGTGCTAGCCTTGAGTAAAAATGCTCAGCGATAGCATCCAGGCCCTGAGTATAAGCCTCAGAACCTACACGCATGCATTCTGTGTGTGTGTGTGTGCGCACGCACACACACACACAGACAGACACACGCACACAATAATTGGTTATCTAATTAACTCAATCCATATTAAATATCTTCCTGTGCCAACTAAAAGGGCTAAATTTTTAAAACTGTCCAAAAACATGCCAGTGAGGATGCAGAATTCTTCTGTTGCTTTGAATATGCAAAATTATACAGTTAGCTTGTATTTGAACCATTCCTTATATATTTAAGAGTACACACAGCTTGTCATCTATCAATTCTACTTCTAGATATTTGCTGGGAGAAATAAGTCCTATGTCAACAAAAATAAAAGTTTATAAAAGGTGAAGAAAAACATTCAAGGAAACTGTATTCAAAATGTATCCTCAAGAAGAGGATAGATAGGCAAATGGTTGGCTTTCTGTTAACAGACTATTACTGAATGAACACACTGCTTTATAAACTATGAATAGGTAAATTTTAAATGAAACTAGAAACACATATACACATTCTTTCTTATAATGATTCATTGATGTGAAACTTTTAAAACAAAACTAATGTTTGCTTTTTTAAAAAATTGAGATAAACAGTCTCCTGGATCTGAGAATTGGGACTGACCAGGAAAAGTCACATGCGGTAAAAGTTGTATATAAGTGGGTGCTAGTTGATTATGCCTATAAGCCTAGTTACTTAGGAGGCAGAGACCTGAGGGTCCTGGTTCAAAGGCAACCAGGACAGGGAAGTACATGAGACTCTTATCTCCAATTAACCACCCAAAAGCCAAAACTGAAGCTGTTACTAAAGTAGAGCACTACCTTGAGCAAAACATCAGGGACAGTACAAAGGCTTTGAGTTCAAGCCCCATGATGGGAAACAACAACATTAAAATAAAGTTGCTTAGATTACGTGAAATGTGAGGTAGACTTGGCAAACCTCATCAAAATATAATACGTAACATTTATGCATTTCACTATATGTAAAATAGAAGAAAAGAATCATAAGTAATTTTTGGTGAAATTATTCAGTGAGGGACCTTTGAGAAACAGAAGTGATTGTAAGGTTTCTAGGGTAATTTTTCTCTTTTAAGTGATTTTTCTCTTTTGGCTTTTTCTGTTTATTAATCTAGCAATTATTGAGTAAGCAGTATGTGTTCACCACTATTTTAGATGTTTGGAACACTCACCCCAGTAAGCAAAATGGACATAGATGTCTGCTTTCAAGTTGCTAACAATCTATAGGGAAAGTAGGAAAAAACAGGAACTGAGGAAAATCATAGTAATAAATAAAGTAGTGCTTAAAAATGTGAGATAGACTGTGAGAAGAGAAACAGCCTGGCCTCCTGTGCCACACCAGCATCATTCTCCGTTTACCTAGGATCATTTTGAGAAAGTTATGGATATGCCTGGGTTTACTCATCAGCACTTTTGCTTTTGTTAATTGATCATATTTTAGAAGCATTCCAGAAATGTACAGGTGTGTGCCTGTGTATGTATGTATGAGTGTGTTTAAAAACCTGTTCCAGGTTACCATGGCTGCCTTACTGTTCAAGCTTCTACAATATTAAATATTTGAATAAATATATAAGGGTGGGTGGAAAGGTTGGATTCAAGGACACTGCACTCAATGCTAATCACATTCCAGGTGATACTGACTCAGAGTCACATTGAGCTATCAAGTCAAAGAGCAGCTTCTTTGTCTTCTATATAAAAGACAAGCTGCTCAAATGTTGCAGAATTTAGATGCCCAAGTCATTAAGATGTGGTTGTACATAAAAGATGCAGCATGGATAATTCAAAATAGACAAGAAGGATGTGCTGTAGGAATAATTCTTCTTCAAGTCATAATATCTGGCACCAAACATAAATAAAGCCCCATTTTTCTCCAGAGCCGTGCGTGCAGGAGCCATGGAACCTATTGTTATCTGCCAGCAACAGCTGAGTTGCAGAGTGGCCTTCAGCTATGGAGAAACTCATCCTCGAGTTTTTAACAAGACATAGATTGAAAACATAAGAAATCCCCTAGCAAAAAGCAATAGTGCAAACAAATCAAAACCTACAATGAAATTATCTGACATACTAAAATATTTAGCCTCATGTTACTTCTCTAAGATTAGAAAACATACACAAAATAAAACATTTTCTTATCTGCCTGAAGCCACTATCTAGGAAAAAGTCTTTAATAAGTTCCATCATAATGTATGCCTAATCTTAAATCTACATGGTAGCAGGGGATCCTTTCATGGTGACATTTATTAACTCTACAGCTTCTGTTTCCTGCCTCTTGGTATATACGTATATGAGTCTAATCACATATAATGTATCACCAGATAACATGTCACCTACCCACATTTCTAGTTCAAATTCATATCCTTTTCAGGCATAAAGGCTTTCCAGTCAACATGATCAGAGATGATGTGTCTCAGTTCATACAACATAATTTTTCTTTTGGTTAAGAAACATCCCAGGACATTTCCTGTCCTAATTATCCCTCTCAGAGGTCCACATCCAGATTAAGGTAGTAAGAACTGTAGGTTCTTCATGATGTATCCACAAAATTGACTCATAAATTTTGCCATTTATATCTTATGACTGTTATGAATAATGTTCCCTGGCCAATCCATAAAAGCATATCTAATAGTTTAGATACCAAATATGAGTTCTAGGATCAACATCACCTTCTACAGAATGATTTTTCTGAGAAAATACTTTGTAAAATAGAGTAATTAATTTTATTATGCCTTTACAAAGCTAATATGGGTCTGTGACAAACAATAATGATTAGGTACTAGGTGCTGATGGCTCATAACTATAATCCTAGCTACTCAAAAAAAAAATGGAGGTTGGGAAGATTGAGGTTCTAGGCCAATTTGCTTACTAAGGAAAATAAGAGGTTCACCTAAAAGCAATGGAGGGGGATTGAAAGTGAGCAGCTAGCTAGCTATAGTCTATTGTGATATTTTAGAGTGATCATTTCTGTATCTTTATTCGCTGTTCTTCAAATCAGACTCACCCATCTATGACTCTTTTCTTTTTGCTTTATTCATAAACATTTTCTTTACTAAATGCTTCTGTAGGTGAGCAGCATAAATACTAAATACTAAAAATACTTTCTGAAGACCCCACCTCAACCAACCACTAGGTATGGTGTTATATGCCTGCATGCTATCTATAATGTACAGTGCAAATAGGAATAGTGTAGGCCAGCCCAGGCATAAAAATATGAGCTTATTTGAAAAAATAACCAGAGCAAAATGGGCTGGAGGCATGGCTCAAGCAGTAGCACAACTCCTAACAAACATCAAGCCCTAAATTTAATCCCCAGTGCCACCAAAAGAAAAAAACTGAAAAATATATAGGTAATAAATAAATGCTTAAATGATCATTGATGGCATTCACAGAACATTTACAAGATTATGACCCTATGGTTTCCAGGCCTCAACAGTTTCAGTGATATTCTACAAGCTTGAACTGATAAATGTTTTCCTTTTTTTTTTTTTATCCAGGAAGACTGTCAGAGGAAAAGGTTGTCTGGAAAGGTGTTGGCTACATTGTACCATATAGCCACATTTGCTTTGTTTTGACTGAATTCATAAAAGCACATAAGGTTGAAATAACCATCTCAATCCCTTTCCATTGCTTTTAGGTGAACCTCTTAATTTCTTTATTAAACAAAATGATAAGATTCACCCCACTTTGTGAAAACTCCTATCTAGGAAAGCTCAGTTTTCTGGCAGAAATTAGGACATTTATCTTACCTCTTAGTTCCCCCATGTCCAGGGTTGTTCCAAGCTGTTCTAGCAAAGCAACTCTTGCTGCATTTTTTTTGTGTTTCTTGCCGTCATAGTGTTGCTGGGCCATCAGGGGGTTGTTGAACCAGGCTGCGCAGAGCCCACAGTATCTGTCTGAGTCTCTTCTTTGATAGGGAGATGCGACCACGGGAGCAGTGTCCACTCGAGGTTGTTTCAATGAGCTCAAGGGTGTTGCTGTAAGAAAAAACCAGAGAACCACAGAACAGATTACACCACATGTGAGAACACTTCCTCCTGGTGCCTGAAAACAGAAGAGTATCAAGCTCAGGGTAGAGCTAAAAAATCTCAGAGTTTATTAACAGCAGAAGTACTTCTGTCAACTGTCATTTTGGAAAGGGCCACAAATTAAAGCCTTTAATGAATTAAGATCAGAGTTTGCATATTTTATGCCATACTATGATAGCTGAGGAGACATCTCTTAGTAGAGAAAAAAGCCCATTAAATTCTTGAAGGTAAAGGAGTGATCTATCAGTTAAAATGAAGCCAGTAAATTAAACAGTGAACAGTAATGATTTGAAATGACTTAAGGAATGATTTGAACATGTGTTTGCTATGAATAGACTCATTAATAAATACAAGTCTTTCCTAAATGATAGAACAGATCTTTCAGTGATATAAGTCCAATTATGGAACCCATGATAATGTTATCAGTTACTTCTGTTCATTGGGACAGGCTATTTTCAAGTATAACTGGCTAAAATTCATGTTGAAACTATACATCCTTTTTCTAAAAGGCCAAAAGGAAAACACTACAGAGCAGATGTTGCTTATCTAAACTAAAAAGGCCTATGTCACTATTTTGAGACTGTACTCCAGCTATTAAAGCAGCACATTTTTTGTGAAGTTATAGTTATTTCTGGCCTAGAAAAAAAAGAATTTAACTTGAAGGGGTTTACTAATGGAAAATAAAAATAACTTTTGTATGCATCATATCATACAAATTGCTTCCATCCTTACAATGACTATGCCTTGGGCTATTGTCCTATTTCTTACATGACTGACTTCAGAGACACCAAGTGACTTGCTAAAGGTGAGGAAGCTAGTTACAGTAAAGACAAGACTCAAAACCAAACATTTCATTTCTAAGGCCAATGTTCCTTCCATACCCCCAAGCACACTGCTCAAATTTGAAAAGCAGAGAGTTTTTATCTCTGTCATCTTTGTATTTTATATAGGATTCATTTGCTCTAAGAAAACAAATTCTGATCAAAGTCTTTTGGAAACAGTATCTAGATTTTCCCGAGGCTCACTAGTCATGTAAAATTTGGCAGCATCTTCTCAGTGTCCATTGTGTCCATGATGTCAAATGCAGTTGACACAAACAGGAAAATCAGGGTCATTGTTCCAAGGAAAGCAGAGGTCAGGATACCAAGGACAAACTAATGAACTAATTAATCTAGTCCCCAAATTCTCAGATAACTTGCATGTAGAATACTAAAACTCTTATATTAAATAACTCAAATAGAAATATTTCCTTTCTAAATGATGGGGGATTTTTTTGCTTGTTGGTTTTTGCTGTACTGTGATTCAAATTTGAGGCCGCAAGCTTATTTAGCTTACATTCTTGACTGGTGCTCAGTCACTTGAGCTATGCCTCAAACCTAACTTTTTGCTTATAATTTTAGAGATAAAGTCTCAAAGACATTTGTACTTAAGGCTGGCTTTGAACAGCAGTCCTCTAGATCACAACCTCCTGATTAGCTAGAATTACAAGGTGTGAATCAACAGCTGTTGATTTTTAATGACATTTTAATTTAAGTGATTTTTATACTATGCTTAACATCTCAGGGGGTCTCTACCCTCTTTCTAGAGATTTCATCAGATCTGTAAGTACTAGTTTAGTTAGGTTAATCCAAATGCTGTTATGTTCACAGATACTCAGGTAAAATACCTTTGTTTATTTTTGTGGTTTCTAGTAATCTATAGTTATCTATATAGAAGCAAAGTTCAGATATGTACCACAGATCCCAGCAGCCACAAGTACATTTTGCTGTGGCTCAGAAAGGCTTACCAAGCCTCCATCTGAACCTCCTTGAAAAAGAGTAGCAAGATAAACCACAATCCAGTAGACGGAAAGAAATCATTAAAATTAAATCAGAATTAAACAAATTAGAATCCAAAAAAAATAGAAAAAATCAACAAAACAAAAAGTTGGTTCTTTCAACAATTAACAAAATTGACATACCCTTAGCAAATCTTATCAGAAAAAGAAGAGAACACACCCAAATGAACAAACTCAGAGATGAGAATGGAAACATCACCACAGAAACAACCAAGATTCAGGATATTATAAGGGAATACTTCTCAAACCTTTATGCTAATAAGTTTGAGAGCTTGGCAGAAATGGACCTTTTCTTAGCAAATGCTGACATGCCAAAACTAAACCAAGATGAGTTAAACCATCTTAACAGGCCCATATCAAGAATTGAAATAGAAACAGCAATAAGACACCTCCCATCTAAGAAAATCCCAGGACCAGATGCATTTAAAATGGAATTCTACAAGGTCTTCAAAGCAGAGTTCACACAATACTCCTCCAACTCTTCAATAAAATTGAAAGAGAAAGTTCACTACCAAACTCATTCTATGAAGCCATCATAACCCTCATCCCAAAACCAGGCAGGGACTCATCAAAGGAAGAGAACTATAGACCCATTTCTTTGATAAACTTTGCTGCAAAACTTCTCAACAAAATTTTGACCAATTGACTTCAACAATTCATCCAAAAAAATCATACACCACGATCAAACAGGATTCATTTCAGGGATGCAAAGCTGGTTCAAGATACACAAATCAATTAATATAATTTACCACATCAACAAGAGCAAGGATAAGAACCATATGGTTGTCTCAATAGATGCAGAAAAAGCATCTGACAAGATCCAACACCCCTTTATGATGAAGGTTCTGGAAAAATTGGGAATCCAGAGAACATTCCTCAATACAATAAAGATTGTATATGACAAACCAACAGCCAACATTATACTTAATGGTGAAAAACTAAAACCATTTCCTCTTAACTCAGGAATGAGACAAGGATGTCCACTCTCTCCACTTCTCTTCAATTTAGTATTACAATGCCTAGCTACAGCAATAAGACAAGATGCAAACATAAAAAGGATCAAATAGGGAAAGATGAAGTAAAACTCTCCCTCTTTGCAGAGGGATCTTGTATTTAAAGAATCCCATAGACTCCACTCCCAAATTACTCAAGCTGATTCAAAACTTTGGGAAAGTAGCAGGGTATAAAATTAACCCTCAAAAATCAATGGCTTTTCTGTATGCCAAAAATGAGAAAAGCGTGGCTAAAATCAGGAAAGCAACTCCATTCATAATACCCCAACAAAAAAATAAAACACCTAGGAATTAACTTAACCAAAGAAGTGAAGGACTTCTATGATGAAAACTTTAAAAACCTGAAAAAGGAAATCAAAACAGAACTTAGAAAGTGAAAGAACTTCCCATGCTCCTGGATTGGAAGGATCAACATCGTGAAAATATACTTCCGAAGACTATCTACAAATTCAATGTGATACCTATCAATATTCCAGCCTCATTCTTCAAGGAAATAGAAGAGGTGATCCAAAAATTCATATGGAACAATAAAAGACCCCGAATAGCATAAACGATACTTAACAGAAAGAACAATGTTGGAGGAATATCAACACCAAATTTCAAACTCTACTACAAAGCCATAGTAATCAAAACAGCTTGGAACTGGCACAAGAACAGATCTCAGGACCAATGGAATAGGATTGAAAACCCAGAAATGAACACATAGACCTATAGCCATCTAATTTTCAATAAGGGAGCTAAAAACATAAAATGGAAAAAAGACAGCCTCTTCAGTAAATGGTGCTGGCAAAATTGGTTAATCACTTGTAGAAAACTAAATATAGATCCTTATATATCACCCTGCACGAGAATCAACTCCAAATGGATCAAAGACCTTGGAGTCAAAGCAGACACTCTGAAAACATTACAGGATGAAATAGGAGAAACACTAGGTCTACTTGGCACAGGCTAAATTTTTCTTAATAGAGACCCAGAAACACAACAAATCAAAGGAACTTGGACAAATGGGATTGCATGAAATTGCAGAGCTTCTGCATGGCAAAGGACATAGCTAGCAAGATCAATACAAAGCCCACGGATTGGGAGAAGACCTTCACTAGCCATACAACAGACAAGGGTCTCATATCTAAAATATACCTGGAACTCAAAAAATTAAATCCCCCAACAACAAATCCCCAATGAATAAGTGGGCTAAAGAGAAACTTCTCTGAAGACAAAAGAAGGATGGCCAATAGACATATGAAGAAATGCTTAACCTCTCTAGACATAAAAGAAATGCAAATCAAAACAACACTGAGAGACCACCTCACCCCAGTTAGAATAGCTATAAACAAGAACTCCAATAACAACAGATGCTGGAGAGGATGTGGACAGAAGGGAACCCTACTGCATTGTTGGTGGGAGTGTAAACTTGTTCAACCACTTTGGAAAGTAGTATGGAGGTTCCTCAAAAGACTCCACATAGAGCTCCCCTATGACCCAGCAAGCCCACTTTGGGGCATTTACCAAAATGTTCACAAACAAGACCATACTAAAGCTACCAGCACAACTATGTTTCTTGCAGCATTATTTACCATAGCTAAGATATGGAACCAACCTAGATGCCCCTCAGTAGAAGAATGGATCAAGAAAATGTGGTATATCTACACAATGGAATTCTAGGCCTCCATTAAAAAGAATGACATTGCCCCATTTCTTAGGAAATGGGAAGACTTGGAAAAAATTATATTAAGTGAAGTAAGCCAGGCCCAAAGAAACATAGGTCCCATGGTTTCCCTTATTTGCAATAACTAGTATATGTCTGAGACAAGCAGAAACAGTCAGATAAGTTGATGTTAGGTGAAATCAACCCCAACATAAATACTCAAATGGTTTTTCTTTCTTGCAATTGTTTCTAACATATTTATAAGATATTTCTTTGTTGCTTTGTATGTCCCTCTCCCACGGTATAACCCCTGTTTTCACTGTATTTGATGTTGGTATAATTTGTGGATGGGAAGGGAAAAAAACCAAATTGTTTAAATAGGGATATAGGTGGACCCAATGCAAAAATGAGATGTACAAGACCTTATGTTGAAAAATGAACTTTACAACTTTGGCAAGGGGCGGGGAGATGGGGTTGGGGGAAGGTGATAAGAAGGGATGGGAAGGGGAAACAAAAGAGGAGGCAACAATGCTTAAAATGTACTCATTACCTTGACCATGTAATTGTAACCCTTCTGAATGGTATTTTCACACAAAAAAGATAAGCTCACCAAGCTTATAAATACATCATTGGCCTGTATGTAAAAGGACTTCTATTCATTTTTTTCTTGAAGAAGTTGGGGTTTGCTTCTAAAGTTTCTCACATCCTCATCATTGTGTGAACTGTGAAGCTATATAGCCACATATTATTTCTGATGGCAAAGAAAGACATATCACATGTTTACAATCTGAATGAAGACTGACTCATGAAACATATTTTTCTCTAAACCAGACCCTAAAATGAATTTCAGTCAGTTTTATCAGCTGATAAATACACCGTGAAAATATTCATCCAGAAAGTAACTTTACTTGCACTTAGGAAAGTCATTTGATGCTATGTTAAATGGTAGCTTTTACTCCTGAAGAATTCCATTATCAATATTGAATCTGAAAGATTAAGTTTTCTTTTGTTTCATATTCTGTCTTACTCAATCACAACTCAGTTTATATTCCCTAATTGTTATGAAAGCAAACAAAGCCCACAGCACAGAAATAGTCTTTTGGTTATTGTTGTTGTTTTGTGCCAGTACTGGGGCTTGAACTCTGGGCCTGTTGCTTGGCTTCTTAGCTCAAGGCTATTACAAAATCCACACCTCTACTTCTGGCATTTTGTTGTCTTAATTGAACATAAAAATCTCAGATTTGTCTGCCCAGGCTGGCTCCCAAACTTGATCCTCAGATCTCAGCCTCCTGAGTAGCTAGGATTTCATATGTAAGCCAACAATGCCCTGTATAAACAGTTTTGAATCAAAATCAGAAATCTAGTTGAGTTAATTTTCACCATCGCTGAGCTTCAATCAATCCCTGAGGTCTCTGGTTTCTACAAGGTTAAAGTTCAGAGTTATCATCTCTTTGAAAGTAGCATTCTTGGCAGCCTATCATAAGATAGGGATAGAACAGATTGCAGAAGTCTCTCCATTACAACTTTGACTCAATGCCAAATATGGAAATTATGTGGGAGGAGAGCATTTCCAGGCTTTGATGATCAAATCTGTGTGTACATGGATCATAACATTCGCAAGGTCTGGCAGTGGTGTGTTATTCTAGTCAAATGAATGCAAAGTAGCCTAAAGATTACCTTTTGAGTCAAAAGTAGCATTTTAACCAAACACTCTAGTTGACATGTAATTTTTATTTGTATTTCATACTCTATGTATTCTGAAATATTTAACTCTATATTGGTTTCCTCTACATTAATAAAATTTACAAATGAGCTAATAAATTTAAAAAGTCTTTTTGTTCACACTTAACTCACTCAACTTAAGAACTCTTTATATTAGGGCCAGGTACAGTAGTTTACCAAATATAATTCCAGTTACTCAAGAAACAGAGTGGAAGGATCATATTTGGAGCCTAGTCAGAACAAATTAAAGAGCAAGATACCATATCAATAAACAAGCCTGGCACAGAAGTACATGCTTGTAAACATTGCTATGCGGAAGGTAGATGGATCATGGTGTGAAGCCATAACACATGACCTGGAACAAAGACACAAGACTCTATCACCAAAGTAACTAAAGGTAAAAACACTTTCAAACCACAAATAGTGTTTAACTAGAACGAAGAAAGCCCCAAGTTCAAAGCATAATACAGTCAACAAATAAAATAAACAAACAAATCTGTGTGCATGAGACATCTCCAACTGATCAGTTTGGGCTGAGAACCAAGATCCAGGATGTTCTCAAAACATCTCTTGACCCACACCCTGATCAATGTGCTAATACTCAGCCAGTGTTGAGCACCTGAGAGCACACTATTGCCTGATGTTCTTTGAAAGTCACTATAAAATAAAGCATTCTTAGGATAGAAAAGACGTCCCATATTACATCCAACAAAAGTAGAGCTTATCTTTTTGTAGGCATTAGGACCAATATTCCATATTTATTCATGAAACAGAAACAGGCCCAAGACAGCTATATTTTTACAATAAGTTTTTTTCTTAATATATATTTTTATTGTAAAGATACTGTACAGAGGGGTTACAGTTACATGACTGAGGTAATGAGTACATTTCCTATGGAACATTGTTACCCCCTCCTTTGTTTATACCCTACCCTCCCTTCCTTCCCTACCTCCCTAATGCTACCCTCCCCTCCTCCCCACACCTGAAGTTGTAAGGTTTATTTTCAAAAGAGTGTCTTGTACATCTCATTGCCACAATAGGTCAACTTGTATCCCTATTTAAGCATTTTGTTTTTTCCCTTCCCCTCCCCAAATTAGAAAAATGAATATACAAGATGCAGGGCACCAAAATCAAATAGTGAAAACAGGGGTTCTACAGTGGGAAAGGAACATACCAAAGAAACAAAAAAAATCACATAGTAAATTATAAATACGTTAAAAATAATAGCAAGCAAGAAAAAAAAAACCACTTGTGTCCCTATCTTGGGATTCATTTCACTTAACACATCTTATCTGGTCATATGTACATAGCTTTTGAACTTTTCTGCTTGTCCTAGACATATACTAGTTATTACAAATAAGGGAAAACATAGGGCCTGTGTTGTTTTGGGCCTGGCTTGCTTCACTTAATATATTTTTTCCAAGTCTTCCCATTTCCTAACAAATGGGGCAATGTCATTCTTTCTGATGGAGGCATAGAATTCCATTGCATATATATACATACACACACACACACACACACACACACACACACACACACACACACACACACACACACACACACACACACACACACACACACACACATATATATATATATATATATATATATATATATATAACTGCAGGACTTCTGTATGGTAAAGGACATAACTAGCAAGATCAATAGAAAGCCCACGGATTGGGAGAAGATCTTCACTAGCCATACAATGGACAAGGGTCTCATATCTGTAATATACTTAGAACTCAAAAAATTAAATCCCCCAATAACAAATCCTCAAAGAAAACTGCCCAATAAATAAGTGGGCTAAAGACTTAAAGAGAAACATCTCTGAAGAGGAAATAAGAATGGCCAATAGATACATGAAGAAATGCTCAATGTCTCTAGCCATAAAAGAAATGCAAATCAAAACAACACTGAGATACCACCTCGCCCCAGTTAGAATGGCTATAATCAAGAACTCTAATAACAGCAGATGCTGGAGGGGAGGTGGACAGAGGGAACCTTACTACATTGTTGGTGGGAGTGTAAACTTGTTCAACCACTTTGGAAAGTAGTATGGAGGTTCCTCAAAAGACTCCACATAGAGCTCCCCTATGACCCAGCAATCCCACTTTTGGGCATTTACCGAAATGATCACAAACAAGGCTATACTAAATCTACCAGCCCAACTATGTTTATCACAGCATTACTTACCATAGCTAAGATATGGAATCATGATTATTTTTGTTTATGTGGTACTGAGGAATTGAACCTAAGGCCTCATGCATGCTAGGAAAGCACTGTACCACAAAGCCACATTCCAGTTATTTTGTCTTAACTTGTGTCAGTCAGCTTTTTTGATTCAACATTATGCTTTCCCATAGTTTGCATTTAAAAATATGTATACTCAAAGGAAGAAAAAAATGGAACTTTCCTATAATTTAAGAAAATTGCAATTGCAAATATAATTAAATGCTTTCAGTTACTAATCTACAACAGCATATACTGGCATAAAGTTACAGGGTAAGAAAATTATGAACATACACTGACAAAAATTGCTGCACATTAACTCAGAAGTAGAAAAGCTAGGAGCAAGATGGCAGCATAAGCAGGCTAAAGTGATCCAGAGATAAGTAATCAGTTTGTTCCCAATGTTTGCACGAAAAGCTTTGAATGATACAATTTTAAATACCTTTAAAGAAAACGTTTAAAAAACAACCATCTTCACAAACTGACCTTTAACTACATTGAAGGAAAAGACAAAATGTTAATCCTAAAGTATATAAAATGTGCAAATCTCTGTAGAGGAAATATAATTGTGTTTCTTGAATTTGTTCCTATCCAAATATGAAGTCCTCTTTCTGATTATGAAAAGTGACCCTGACTTGAGCTGTTCTATGATTCCAAATGAGTCAATTTGCTCACCCAAATCTTTCTTTGTGGGGAGCCTTCAATACTACAACTGGTCCAGTTCTTACAATTCCAAATTAGTGTGGTTTCAAGTTAATCTTTGTAAACTGGGATCACCTCAGGAAGAAAGTAAGATCTTCATGTGTCTCAACCTCTCTAGCCATAAAAGAAATGCAAATCAAAACAACATTGAGATACCATCTCACCCAGTTAGAATGGCTATAATCAAGAACTCTAATAACAATAGATGCTGGAGGGGATATGGACTGAAGGAAACCCTACTGCATTGTTGGTGGGAGTGTAAACTTGTTCAACCACTTTGGAAAGCAGTATGCAGGTTCCTCAAAAGACTCCACATAGAGCTCCCCTATGACCCAGCAATCCCACTTGTGGGCATTTACCCAAATAATCACAAACAAGACCATACTAAAGCTACCAGCACGACTATGTTTATTGCAGCATTATTTACCATAGCTAAGATCTGGAACCAACCCAGATGCCCCTCAGTAGATGAATGGATCAAGAAAATGTGGTATATATACACAATGGAATTCTATGCCTCCATCAGAAAAAATGGCATTGCCCCATTTGTTAGGAAATGGAAAGACTTGGAAAAAATTATATTAAGTGAAGTAAGCCAGGCCCAAAGAAACATAGGTCCCATGGTTTCCCTTATTTGCAATAACTAGTATATGTCTGAGTCAAGCAGAAAAGATCAGATAAGTTGAATGAAGTTGGGAACCCCAAGATAAGTATTCAAATGCTTTTTCTTTTCCTTTCTTGCAATTGTTTCTAACATATTTATAAGATGATTTCTTTGTTGCTTTGTATGTCCCTCTCCCACGGTATAACCCCTGTTTTCACTGTATTTGATGTTGGTATAATTTGTGGAGGGGAAGGGAAAAAACATATCGTTTAACTAGGGATACAGGTGGACCCATTGCAACAAAGAGATGCACAAGTCGTTATGTCGAAAAATGAACTTTACAACTTTGGTGGGGAGATGAGGGGTATGAGAAGTGATAGGAAGGGAAAACAAAGAGGAGGCAACAATGCTTGATAATAAATGTACCGTTATCTTGCCCATGTAATTGTAACTCCTCTGTACGGTATTCTCACAATAAAAAAAAGAAAGAAAGTAGGATCTTTACCCTTTAAAATAAAAGTCTCTAAGAATTACAATCCAATTATCTTAGTTCATTTTCAGACCCTGATTCTGAAAGTTTAGCTGACCTGTCCTGAATACATGTCCATATCCTTCACTGTACAGATTGAGGTAAGGATTTAAAAAAAAATATTTCCATAGCACGCTCTGTGTGGGAGACCAAAACACTGCCTCCACTCTAATGTGCCATTGTCTGCAATACTGTCACCATTCATGGTGACAGCCACAGAGACTCTACATCATGCCTTTCATTGACTGAATGCATCTTCATCATACAACTGAGTAAAATAAGAAAGTAACAAAAACATATTGTTTTTTTTCTGAATTTATGTCACAAGAGTTTAGGAAGCCTTTGTACTATACCGATCAATATAAATATAAACAAGTAAATGACAAGGTCCTGATTGAGTGAAAGCGGAATTGTAAGGGCAATGTGTTAAAGTGTAAACATATACCCCAGTTTCCTTCCTTGGACATACTGAAATTCACTATTTTCTCAACTATCTGACCATTTGGGGTGAGGGAAAGCAACCTATTTTCAGACACTACAAATTATGTACACATGTTGGAAAATTACTCTCAAAGCAGGAAGCCATTTACTGGGATCCATCTGTTTTGGTATCTATACTTTGGCTTCTGATATGATACCATAACAGACTGTCCAACACTGAGAGGGTTTCCAGGATACTGAGCTTTCAGAGCAGATGCAGGAAGAGGTCCTGGGCAAACTGCAATGAGGTAGTCACCCCAGATTCTCACAAAGATGCTGGTTAACATCACACTGGGGAAATAGGAATTTACAAAAAAATCTGGGAATGATTGCTGAAAAGAGTACAGCAGGTGATTTGATCAAGCCTTTTACAAGGTCTACAACTAGATCAACTTCATCAGATCACCAAGATAACCCTCTATCTATCTATCTATCTATCTATCTATCTATCTATCTATCTATCTATCTATCTATCTTGTTTCTACCAGTTATATCTATAGCCTCTCTCTCAATCTTCCTTTCATTTTCATTTTAATGTTGGTCTTCATTTTAATCTTGGTCTTCTCTTTGTCTTTCTTCAACCCCCTCTTCTCTTCTATGTCTTTTCTCCTTGTCTTTCTCTATCTATACTTCTCCATGTCTCTTTCTCTCAGATTCTCTCTCTTTCTTTGATTTCTCCCTCCCTTCCTTTTTTATTTATTACCAATTCCTACTGCTTTCTAGGTTTTGGGATAACATAATTTAGGACATTCTCATAGGCATTGGGAGCTTTCGACATGGAGAAATAGAGCTAGGAACTTAATCTGCAGTACATGGTTTTACCAAGGCACTCAGAACTCATAATGCAAACTCCTCCCAGTTGTGTGTTGTCACACAGCTTATCCAGTTACGTCTATTCAATGAATTTTCAAGTTTTAGCTATCCTCAATTCCTGCTTGAACAGTAGGATAGCTGGAAGCTCATGGTATGAATCATTTAGCAAAGGGCCCTTGATAAATAAGCTGCAAAGAAAATAGCAAAAACCAGATTTTCTGAATCTTAAGACAAATACCACATTTTTTTTGTCAATGTGTTTCTAATGATGCCCAGGGAGTAATAGGCCAAATAAGCAAACAGATTAACTATAAAGACGCACATGCCTCTTTGGCTTCAACATCTGTTCCCAGTGGGCATTACTGAGAAACGTTCATTTTTTTTCTAAAAAGAAATTCAGATTTCCAGTCATTAGGATGAATTGTCTTTCTTGCTTTCTCCATTTTCTGGCCTTAAATCAAATTAATGACAGTAGTAATTCCTCAACAAGTGTCACTGTATTTTTTATAATATGTATTTTTATCGTAAAGATATTGTACAGAGGTGTTACAGTTACATGAATAAGGTAAAAAGTACATTTCTTATGGAGCATTGTTACTCTATTCTTTGTCTTTCCCCTACCGTCCCTTCCCTCCCCACCTCCCAAACTCCTCCCCACAAGTTGTAAAGTTCATTTGCAACAATGGGTCAACCTGTATCCTTATTTCAGATTTTTGTTAGTTCTCTTCCCCTCCCCAAATTAGAAAAAATGTATATACAAGATTCAGGGTACTAGAATCAAATACAGTGAAAATGGGTTATACCATGGGGGAAGAACATACAAAAGAAACCAAAAAAAAAATCACATGGTACATTATAAGTACATTAAAAACAACAGCATGCCCCTATCTTGGAGTTCATTTCACTTAGCACCATCTTATATGGTCATATGTACATAGCTTTTAAACTTTTCTGCTTGTCCTAGACATATACTAGTTATTGCAGATAAGAGAAACCATGGGATCTATGTTTCTTTGGGCCTGGTTTACTGTTGACTGTTACATTTGACTGGATCATTCAGTGCTGGACTGAAGAGGCAGCTGTCAGCTCAGCTTTATATAGCTCAGTTGCCAAATGATGCAGCCTCTTCTGCAGCAAGTGCAGTCAGGGCTCGGGCTCAGAGGCCACTCAAATCTGACAGAAGCTGATGCCTGATGTGCAGATGGTGAATATCCAACCTTCATATGGTGGATTAATACAGTGAAGTGCCAGAAAATTTAGTTCATATCAACTTGAAGAATATTTATGTTTTAAATGTTTCTCATGATAGCTAATATAACATTGCATCTTTGATAATTTCAATCAAATCACAGGTTGAAAAACAAATGATACTCATTATAAATGATGAAATACAATGGAGGAATCTATATTCTGATACATAATGCAGCGATCACAAAACAGACATGTGTTACAAAATTATTTATGACCTCAAGATATTCAGGACACTATGAACAGGAAGGTATGTATAGCTTGTATAGAAAGTATAAACCTAATTACTTATTAAACTGTGTGTATTGCACACATAGAAATAACTATAAAGACTAGAAGGCTAAAAATCATAGTCCTTGCAATGGCCACTGCTTTGTGGATTGTGAATTATTTTTTTTAATATTTGTGCATGTATGCACCTTGATGCAGGAACAAAGCAGTTTTATTTGACAGTTTACACACAGCTGCATTTCATGCTAACTTGTTTTAGTGCAAAGCCTGGGAAACTCCACTTAGGAGACTTGTGCTGCCACAGCTGGGTCTTAAATTTAGTCTGAGATTTTATTTGCAGCGATTTATTTATTAATTTATTGTTGATTCTTCCAGGAAATGGGATAGAAGAAAGCAGGCTCAGTAAGAATAAAATATAAAAATGCTAGTTTTTCTATGTCTCCAAAACATCCACAGAAAAGTAGCTTTCTTTTATTTTTGATGATCTAAAGCTGTCCTTAATTGTTTAGATGAAATTAAGTGCCTTCCTTCTTCCTCCTATGATAGGCCAGGAAGTAAATTCCATTCCCAAGGTCATAGAAAAGAGAAAAATCCACATGTTGTTTCTTTTATACCATAATTAAGGAGCACTACAATATATCTAGTGTTTGAAAATATATGCCACTTTGTATTTCCTGAAAATAAGCAAAGATGAAGATCACTTAACAGAACCATCATTTGGATTCAATTGTGTGTCAATGTTCTTAGTATAATCAGCCTATTAATGCTTCCTCGCCACCCTACATTCAAATATCATCAGTCTTCATTTAGCTAGTATTCATAGATCATTGACTTTTATTAATACAGAATGAGTCCCTTTAGTTTCAGTCACTGATTGGGCTCTAAATATCTTAAGCATCCTGTTTTCTGCAAGTCCTACTCTTTGACAATAAGCCATTACATAGAACTTTAGAGGGGATAAAAGGTCTTTTATGATTTTCTCCTGTTGTCTGACAAAGAAAATCAGAATTCAATGCACTGAATTCTTCTGTGTATTAAAAACAGGAGGCTAGAGTATAAGGGTCATAGGGTGAGGCCTATTGTTTATATGCTTCACTGATCTGGGACTGGCACAGAGTTTCTGTTAAACAATCCTTGATTGAGGAGAGCAGCTTAGTTTCCATTATATAATTTATGTAAGAGAAGAATCACGGCTGTGATTCTTGACTTAATGTAACAATTACTACTGCAATCAGGAATCATATCCTGTGTGTCCACATTGTTCTTAAAAACACTCTCTGTAGATACACTCATGGCATTCAGTCTTCAAACACTGTTCAGTTAAGGTGTTTCACTCCCTCTGCATTCAGTAGTGGAATCTGTGGTTATGATGTCAGTTCCTGAACTCCGGCCATAGGTAGCCAGAGACAATGCAATGAAATTCTGAAGGTAGCAATGCCTGTTGGATGCCACAAGACCAATTAGATCATGATAGTTCACAGTTTCAAAATTAGATGCCACCTTTATTTCAATTCTTTCATTTTTATGTGTTAAGGCTTCTAATCCAACTAATCTATGAGGAAATATTAGTGTCCAAATGGATCCAAGGTTTGAGAAGTTATGCAATGCTTAACAGGCAAAGAAGTTCATTCAATACTATGATTATTTAAAAATAGAATAAAAATACTTTTTTGTCTTGACACAGCTATTTTCAGATACCTACTAAATCAGTAGCACATACTTATTAAAATGATTGGACTTAACTGCTTCGTACACTTAACTCTTAAGTATTTATTTTGACCAAAGGATATAATGAACAAGCATAGCGACACTAAACTGCAGGAACATTTCAGAGACACTAAGATTTAGGTCTTCACACTTCTACAGCAGTGTCCCCCTTATCTGGGGGAGATATGACCCAAGACTCCCAGTGGATGTCTTAAATTTCAGATAGTACTGAACCCTATCTATACTAAGTCCCCCTCAGCCCAGGGGGATTATTTTTACTCTGACATAAATATTAGCATTTTCCACATACAGAGTTTTCTTTTAAGTTAATTGAGAACTTTTAGTTGTCTATAGTATACATTTTGTGGCATTTTCTTGGCATAGCTCAATTGCCACTATAACTACCATTGCACATTGGGATCATTATTACATAAAATAAGCTTTGTAATACTACAGCTAAACATCTGGTAATCATGGCTTACTAAATGAATTACACAGGAAGTCTATTCAGTGTTGAAAGATTTGCTCAAAGGAGACCTTGTGGCCTCTGCAGGATAGAGTAGGACATTAAGATTTGATAACTCTATTTGCAATCATGCATAATTTAAAACTTAGAAATTGTTTAATTCTGAAATTTTCCACAAGTGACTGTAGGTAAGTGTTTTAAAAGTAAAATCATAATAAGGGGTAAATTACTAATATACTTTTCCAATTACTTGGGTAAGAATAAAAGACCTGCTAATCACATATGCTAGCAATGCTGATAATCTTTCCTCCTTACTTTATACTCTACAGTTAACACAGGTGGAGACAGCACCCCAAAGTAATATGGTAGGTTCCCCTGTCAGGAACTGGCTCACTTATCTCCACCCTTGTCATCATGTGAATACAAAATGCCCCACCACACACAAAGCTCATGTGTTGGGGGCTTAGTCTCCAGTGGTATTTGGGAGGGTCTAGTAACTTTTGGAGGTGGGACCTAGTGAAAGGAAGTAGGCAGGTTCTTAGAGCTATCTTGTTCTTGGTCCCTTCCTCTCTCTGTTATCTGTCCATTATGAAATGAAGAAGCTTCTCTGCCCAAATATGTGGGATCAAACAACAATGGACTAGACCTTCTGAAACCATGAGCCAAAATAAACCTTTGATCCACTAAATTCTTTCTGCTAGTCATTTAGTCACTTCAAAACAGGAGTAACTGATACCAAAAAAACCCCAGCAACCTGCGTCCACAAAGTCCTTGGGATAGTAATCCAGACGCATTCCCTGCATCACAGGTACTAAGGTTAAGAGCAGTGGGAGGACTGGCAACCTGACAACTGGCACCAATAACAGCTTTTTCTTTTTATTCTGCAAGCATTCCCACTTCACCTAATCTATACCCCATGCTCAGGCGTGAGGAATGATTTACTTAGCCAGCTGCATCAGCTATTCAACTAGAGAGCCAGCTTCCTGGATCATTTCTTATACCTATGAATATTTATAGAGGATTCAAAGATGAGAAAAGTGATCAGTGCCAGAGGAGCAACAGAGATGAAGTACAGGAAAGTGTAGAGAAAGAGAAAGAGAGGATGTAGCCTTTGGGCCTTGGCTGAGAAAAAGCTAAGGCTCTGGGATTCCTTGTTCTAAGTTAATGCTAACATTCTCAGAGTAGAACTTAAGAGTCTACCTGTGTTCTTCCGTATCCCCCAATAGGGTTTCCTTGGTTTTCTCTTTAACGTCAGTGTTGAGGTTCCACAAGAATATATCCCTGAAAGTAACATGGCTTGCAAGTTAAGAAAACTCGTTCTATTTTGTTTCAAATTATTAATATTAATTATGCATATGTTGTATGCTTGGAGTTAACATAAAGTACTTTATCATAAATTCTACTTGAATACTGATAAACTTCAAGGTTTGATGTGATTTTGAGTCAACTCTATGAAACTTCAAAGAAACTCCAGAATACTTTAAGGTCAAATTGTAAGATAGAAGAGCTGTTTTGGAAAGTGGCGCTGTAGCTCAAGTGGTAGAGCGCTCGCCTTGAGCTGAAGAGCTGAGGGACAACGCCCAGGCCCAGAGTTCAAGCCCCACGACCGACAAAAAAAAAAAAAAAGAAGAGCTGTTTTGCTCCATCAGGTCAGGTCCCCCCAAACACCTAGATAAAAAGAACCCAAAGAATTAAATGCTAAGGCAAGAATATCCCCCAATCCCCAAGACTTTGAAGCCCAGGGCCTTAGACAACTGATTTTCACAATGAGAAATAATGTTGATGACCAGAGAATAATTGCAAATAAGAAAGCTGATTTTAGGCTAAAAAAGACTGAAGATAAATGTTGGAAAATCATTAGGCTAGTTGAGTCCCTGGGGGAAAAGAAGCCTACCCAGGACCTAAATTATTCAGGTGTATTACCCATAATCATTAATTTAACTATGGATTGGCCACAATTATATGCTTCATTGTTGCAATGCTGACACAGCCATAAGTGAATGCATGAGAGAGAATATGATTTCTTCTAAAGAAATTTTAGAACAAGTGTGCCATTGCCAGCCAGTAAGAGCATATCTGCTTCAAACCTGTGCCCTAAGTGTGTTGCTCTGACCAAAAGACCCACATCTGCCAGTCTATGGACATGCTACTTTCATGTCACATCCCACCCCAACCACTAGATGGGAATCTCCATTTTACAAGAGGTCCAGGTAACTCTGATGCAAATTAAATTTTGAATGCTTTTGATTTGGACTCAGTCTTTCCAAACATTGGTTAGAGGTTAGAATTATCTGGAGAGTTTAAACACTAATAGGTTCCTAGCTTTATCTTTGGTTAATTAACTCAGAATCTCTCAAGAGTAGGGCCAAGCAATGACAGATTTTAAATCTTTGAAACAGATTCTTTTCGCAGCCAGGGCTGAGAGCTATCACACTATGACAGGATTTGACCTGAGCTCACTGTTAATCTCCACCTGACTAAGCATCTGTGTTGTGATGTTTTATCTGTTCACCTGCAAATTCTGATCCTGTGTGCTGCATCAAGCATGTGGTACCACTGGGCTAGCCTTCATAGATTTGGAGCCTGGCATTGACACATTTTATCTAATTTTACCTATTTTACATATATAGTATAATATATATTATATGCATGTAAAGTATATTTGTATTATATGTGTACATATTATATGTATGTAATATATAATATATTATATTATATATTACATATATTATATTACATGTATTATACATACAATATATTATATTATACATATATATGTTACATACATATTATATATATAAATTCTACAGAAGTCTACATGCTTTCAAAAAATCATGAAGTTTGGGCTGGGAAGGTGGCTCAGTGGTAGAGCACTTGCCTTGCATGCCTAATGTCCTGGGTTCGATTCCTTAGCACCACATAAGCAAGAAGAAAAAAGCCGGAAATGGCACTGTGGCTCAAGTGGTAGAGTGCTAGCCTTGAGCTGAAGAGCTGAGGGACAGCACCCAGGCCCAGAGTTCAGGCCCCACAACTGGACCCCCCCCCCAAAAAAATCATGAAGTTAACAGATACAGAAAAAATAACCTAAATTTTTAAATAAAATCATATTTTATTCATGGTAAAGTTACATTATACTGAGGATATATCTGAAAAGAAAATGAGTCTATGTATGAACTTCTTATGGTTTAAATTATTGCTAGGGGTGTTAAGCACCAGTTTGATGACAGTGGGTTTTGTAGGCAAACTGGTAGCAGAAACACTAAGATCAGAACCTAAATCTCCTATTTTGTCATGGTCTTTTCGTGTTGCAATGTCACTTTGGAAGGAGGCGGAGTTAGCAAAGGTCAGGACTGCAGTGAACAGGGGCAAGTTAAGGAAGAGAAGCTGCATGATTCCTGTGGTAGATCACCTGCTTACCTTGTTCGAGGCCCTGCATTCAAGTCCCAGTACTATCTCCACCAAAGTAAAATTTAAAAGAAGTATCCCTTTGGCTGCCATACAAAACACCTTCTAGAATAACAGAACTATATGTAAGAGCTAGAGAGCTTGGCTAAGGAGTAAAAGCATTTAGAATTAGCCAGAAGAGGAGCTGAAGTACACGTAGCAGTGAGACATAGAAGGTGACTGCATTTGGCTTGATAGGCAGCTGTTTTTAAAAGTTGTTGAAAGGGTGAACCAGAGTGAAGTCAGAAAAGCAGGCCTTTAGAGGAGAGGTAGATTAATAATCTCTGATCTTAGGGTATGTCAAATTTCCTGTGCCATGGTTAACTGAAGGAGCTTTGTAGACTTTATTGTCATTAATGCCCAGCAAAAAAGAGGAAGAACATTTAAACCTTGCAGGACAATGAGACTTAGAGAAAATGATGCATTCTACATCCTAGTCTCTCTAGATGAAGCATAAACATGTTTTACAAGGCGAAATTCTTAAGTATTAAACACCAGGATTCATCAAATTCATAAATGTCTTTGTCTCTGATTTAAAAAAAAAACACTCCTTTGGATTAAGAAGTATGTATGTTCCTTTACATTCCAGAGTTAGAACTTGCCTCCTCCTTCCTCCCATTGGTACTCATGATGTATTAGATTTACTAACTCAAAGTAAAAAGTACTGGAATTCAGATTTTAACTGCTCTGTTGGTTGAAAAGCAAAATGAAGATGGCAGTGATTAGCAGTTGGTACTGATCAAGATATAATTACAGTAAGAACTGATAAGACCTTCAGTCCCAGTTCCCTGCTTCTCAGTAAAGTCTCGGCAGTTGACAATGGAGCCATAATCACTCCTTCAAATAACTGAGGACCCCCTGTTTCCACAGATCTCTCAATCTTTCTACTATGAAAAACTATACTACTGCTCAGATCCTCAGCTGCTTTCTGCAGCCTTACCCAGAGCAGCAAGAATTTCTGTCCAGTAAAGGTATTGCAAAGTCTTAGTGGGGTCTCTTTAATCTCTCCTCCGAATGTAGAATCCACCAAAATTCCCTTGAAAACCTTAGGTAAATTTATATTAAGGCCATAAATTCCTGTGTGCTCAACAGACGTCTGCAAATCACTTAGCAGGAAATCCTACACTGAAGAAGCTTCTTTGAAAACTGACATTAGAATAAAAAATGACATGAAATTTCATCTTTCTGTTTTCCTAAGGAAATTTGCTAAATGTCTGCCATATAACAATTTTCAAACCATTTTCTTCATTAAAATGAGAGCTGTTTTTTTCTATTGCATTCTCAAATGATAGCCAAAGCTAAGGTCTTGTCTCCCCTATTTTCAGAAGAGGGTGAGGGCAAAAGGATTTACACCAGGTTGTCTGAGAGGCACAATTTGAATGTCAAAGAGGGGTATGCCTGATGTCAGGAAGTAATTGGCTTCTTAGGGACTAGCTAATAAGCAAGACCAAGGATATGGGCAGAGATCTGGGCAGCTTAAAACCAGTATATCCAAAGTGGTAGAACCACTCCAGGAATGTCCATAATAAGGTCCTGGTTTTCCTTCTATGGCCAATCTTGGTACAAAGGACATGACAGCATCTATAGAAGTCACTGGCCTGCAAGGATTATATTGGACAATGTAAGAAATAATGTGAGTGAAACCTACTTCTTTTTTTTGGGGGGGGGTCCAGTCGTGGGGTCTGAACTCTGGGCCTGGGGCGCTGTCCCTCAGCTTTTCAGCTCAAGGCTAGCGCTCTACCACTTGAGCCACAGCACCACTTCCGGCTTTTTTCTTTTTGCTTATGTGGTGCTGAGGAATCGAACCCAGGGCCTCAGGCATGCAAGGCAAACGCTCTACCACTGAGCCAACTTCCCAGCCTGAGACCTACTTCTGATGAAGCTCTGGGGTCTAGTCCTTAGTCTCTGGAGGCACCCACACAGCAGCATCCCAGTGATTGTAAAGTAAGCAAAGCCCAGAGACAGCCTTCCTTGAAAATACCTGTACACCAGAAGGATGCTGTATGGTCCTAAAAACAGGGACAGGAAACCTCTGAATGACTGGAGCTGGTCTCACCAACCTTCATAGCCAGAGGACACAGTTAGTTAAAGCAACTTATTAAACATTTTAAAAATATTTCTTGCATTCAAATACATTGCACTAATTCTTACCCTACTATATCTTATTATCAAACCCAATTGTATAGCAATAATTTTGAGGCTGATGTTTAAAATATATCAGTACTTCAAGTGATGAGAATATCACATTTGGTACACTTACTATCAATTATTTTGGGCATAATGTGTACTTTTCAAGTAACTTCTCAATTTCAGAGTATTGGGATCCTCATATCTCAGCCTCCTGAGTAGCTAGGGTTGCATGTATGAGTCACATGTGCCAGGCCACTTCTAGGGTTCTTATTATATGATAATTTAAGAACTGTTGCCAGAAAATGTTTCTTTCAATGTCTTCTGAATAATAATTCATTCTGTGTATGCAGCCTAGGTCCTGACCCTGTATACTATTGACAGTTTCAGAGAAAGCAGAAGAAAAAGATTACTTTATTGTTCTACCAATTGCATCATAAAAGTGTGCTTAAAGAATACTTTCTGGAATAAAGGTATAATCACATCATAAAATCTGCTAAACCATCTACTATTTTTTTATCACTCCGAAGAGAAAAGTGAGTTAATGTTATTTGCAAAAATTTGGAGATATAAATAACCTTTTGTCTAAATTCTTAATTCAATGCAGTCATGATCTTTTATTTCATTAATCATTAAGTAAAAATCAAGAAAACAGCAGCCTGGATCAATTGTTGTTCCAAATCTTCTATAGTCCAGCGTACAAAGGCATGGCCAAGAAATTCAGCTGCCCACATGCCCATTGCTAGTATATTTCTGCCTTATTTCATTGTAGAGTAGTGTGTGAATAAAAGCAATAGATAAGCATAACTTGTCCTGTCTCAGTGATATCCCATTAATAGTGTTGAAGTGACTTTGCCATTAACAACCTGCATTACTGGGGCAGATGATTTTATACCCAAAGCATCAGCTCCCTCAAAGGGAAAAACGATGCTCTTTAATTCTAAAAATTTATTTTCTGTGTTCATAAGCACAAAACAGGACATCACCAAAACAAATGCACTGATGGAGAGATGACACTTAGAACATGTCAGCTTTCTTCATTTCTCAGAAAATGCCCTGCTACGAAGACCTGCCTGTCTGACAAACTATTGTTTGCATCTATTAAAACAAGCTATCTAGACATATTATGCCAAGCAAATTGAATAACCTGATTCAGATGATAGAATTGCTCCACTGTATGAAATCCGATATGCAAATAAGAGATACTGATGGAACCTGGAGTGCATACATTATTCAAAATTTGAATTTATGTAACTTTCAAACCGATCTAGAATATCCTGATCTTTATGCATTCTACAGAGAATTCATAAGCAATCTGAGGCTGGCATGGAAATTTATGGAAGAGTTCTGAAGCTCTGTTTCTCCTCTTTTCAACAGGAATAAAGAACCAGTCAGTATGGTTTCAGAAGATGAATACACACAACACAAGCAGAGGGGTTAAAAACAGTGCTTGTTAGTTCTTGTTCCCATATTTCTTACTGCCCATATAGCTGAGAAATATTCAAATAATGATTATAAATCTTGTTGCTCTATTGCAACCAGCCATCTTGAAGAGAGTACTGATATTTGAACTGTTATTTTCAGGAGGTGAACAAAAATCAATAATTCATCTTATGACACATATTTATCAAATCAAAGAAAGTTTGGACAAATGGGACTGCATGAAACTGCTGAGCTTCTGCATGGCAAAGGACATATAGCTAGCAAGATCAATAGAAGATCTTCATAAGCCATACATTGGACAAGGGCCTCATATCTAAAATATACTTCAAACAAAAAATTAAATCCCCCAACAACAAATCCTCAAAGAAACAAATGCCCAATTAATAAGTGGGCTAAAGAGACTTCTCCAAAGAGGAAATAAGAATTGCCAATGAGGGCTGGGAAGGTGGCTCACTGGTAGAGCACTTGCCTTGCATGCCAGAGGCCCTGGGTTCGATTCCTCAGCACCACATAAGCAAAAAGAAAAAAGCCGGAAGTGGTGCACTAGCCTTGAGCAAAAGAGCTGAAGGACAGCGCCCAGGCCCTGAGTTCCGGCCCCACGACCGGACCCCCCCCCCAAAAAAAAGAATTGCCAATGAAGATGCTCAACTTCTCTAGCCATAAAAGAAATGCAAATCAAGACAACATTGAGATTCTACCTCACCATAGTTAGAATGTCTATAATTAAGGCTGTGAGACTCTTATCTCCAATAAGACTCAGAAAAAGCTGGAAGTGGCATTGTGGTTCAAGTGGTAGCCTTTAGCAAAAGAAGCTCAGAGACAATGCTCAGACCAAGCCCCAAAACTGGCAAAAAGCAATAATAATAGTGTTGAATAAAGGCACAATACCTATGTGTATCTGATCATATAAAATAATATTTATTAAAATGAACTCCAGGAAATGGAAACAAGAGGTTTTTTTCTTTGTTGCTGTTTTAGTTTTCTTTTGTTTTTGTCTTGTTTGTTCATTTATCTGTCTTCGGGAAAGACACAGAAATGGGGGGACAAAGAGTGAAAAATATGACAGTGGTACTCACTAGATACTGTTGGAAATGAACTAAACAACTTGTGCATTAGAATGGGAGAGAAAAACTGGGAGACAACAAGGGAAGGGGTGATAGTGTTCAAAAATAAATGTAGTCTTAATCTTCCTTGTGTAACTGTAACCCCTCTGTACATCACCTTTATATTAACAATAAAAATGGATGAAAACTGGAGTGAGGTGATATCTCAATGTTGTTTTGATTTGCATTTCTTTTTGAGATATCACCTCACTCCAGTTAGAACAGCAAAAATCAAGAACTCTAACAACAACAGATGCTGGAGGGGATGTGGACAGAAAGGAACCTTACTTCATTGTTGGTGGGAATGTAAACTTGTTCAACCACTTTGGAAAGCAGTATGGAGGTTCCTCAAAAGACTTCACATAGATCTCCTCTATGATCCAGCAATCCCACTTTTGGGCATTTACCCAAATGTTTACAAACAAGACCACACTAAAGCTACCAGCACAACTATGTTTATTGCAGCATTATTTACCATAGCTAAGATATGGAACCAACCCAGATGCCCCTCAGTAGATGAATGGATCAAGAAAATGTGGTATATATACACAATGGAATTCTATGCCTCCATCAGAAAGAATGACATTTCCCCATTTGTTAGGAAATGGAAAGGCTTGGAAAAAATTATATTAAGTGAAGTAAGCCAGGCCCAAAGAAGCATAGGTCCCATGGTTTCCCTTATTTGCAATATCTAGTATAGGTATGAGTCAAGCAGAAAAGGTCAGATAATGTGATGTTAGGAAAATGAACCCTTAAATATGTATTTTAATGTTTTCGTTTCTTTCATGCATATGTTTCTAACGCATTTATAAGATTATTTCTTTGTTGCTTTGTATGTCCCTCCCCCACAGTGTAACCCCCGCTTTCACTATATTTGATGTCAGTATAACATGTGGAGGAGATGGGGGCAAACAAGTCGTTTAAGGAATCAGGTGGACCTGTTGCAACAATGAGAAGTACAAAATGTCATGTCAAAACCAGCTTTACAATGTCGGTGGGGGGGGGAGTATAATTGGGTGGGGGGAGGGGGGAGGCTGGGAAGGGAGGTGAAGGGTAAACAAAGGAGGAGGCTGCAATGCTTGGTAAGAAATGTATGCATTATCCTGCCCATGTAATTGTAGCCCCTCTGTACAGTATGTTCTCAAATAAAATAAAATAATATTTTAAAAAATGGATGAAAAAATTAATGGATATAAGCAAGGCCCTGGTGGCTCACATCAATAATCCTTGCTACTCAAGAGGCTAAGATCATGGTGTTAAGTCAGTCTGGGCAGGAAAGTCCATGAAACTCTCATTTCCAATTAACCACAAAAATCCAGAAGTGGAACTTTGGCTCAAATGGCAGAGTACTAGCCTTGAGCACAAAAGCTCAGGAACAACATCCAAGCAGAGAGTTCAAACCCCAGAATAGGAAAAAATAAATGAATGAATGTATAGTGATATTTTCTATGTTCTCATTATTCATGATAGTTATATCCTATAGAGTAACCAGGACCCTGAGTTAGTGAATGTTCACCCATTGCTACTAAGTAGAACATAAGGTTAGCTTCCTATGGGTTGTGGCCCATTTGGTCAATAGATCAATATATAATTTTGTTAAATGTCTTTCTGTTTAAAGATACTTTACTTAATATATATGGTTGATAAACATTGAACTCATCAGCTTGGATCTAAAGAAAAAAAGAGCCTAACTATTACTTGTACTTTGTCATAAGGCTCATCCTTTGTGTTCTTGCAGTAGGAGCACTAAAGCAGTTTAGCACCAACATCGGGCCTCTTTTAAATGGCCAAGTATCCATCAAAAATGGCAAGGATTGCAGAATGCATGAAAGCTGAAATAGGAAGACAGTTTGTTTTCCTGGGCAGCCGTGACTGTGCACTTGGGGTTGACTCAGATTTCTCAGTTCTGTGCATGTGTAGGAATGACTACAGAGTACACTAAGTGTTGCTTTGGGAGCAAAAATTTAGTAATACATTTTACTAATAGGCAAATTCACAAACTTAAAATTCTTGAAAATAGAGGATCAACTCTGTGTATCTATGTATTTACATATGTATTACTATGTATTCATTGCATATGTAATGGTGTGACAGGCATTATATTAAGCAATTCACATGTCCTCTGTATTTTTATCCTCTGTATTATTATCCTCTGTATTAACTCTAGGAGCTGAGAATATGAATCATTTGGTAGAATACCTGCCTTGCCAACACAAAGTCCTGATCTTGTCCTGTTATAATTTCCATAACTTTCCAATAAGACATAAGACGTCAGGATATAGTAAAAACACTTGCATACCCATGTTCATTTCTGCACTATTTACTATAACCAAGTCATGGAAACAACCCAGATACTTTAAAGCAGATGAATGGGTCAAGAAAATGTGATAACATGTAAACATGTATACACATAAACTAAACATATAGAAATGTAATTGAATATTATCCATCAGAAAGAGTAATGTAATGTCATCTGCAGGGAAATGGATGGACCTGGAAAAATTATGTTAAATTAAGTAAGTCAAGTTCAGGGACACAAAGGGCACAGTTTTCTCTTATATGTGCAAGTTAGATCTAAATTATAAACATACATGGAAACATATGAGTCATATTCACATATATACTAACATATTGGCTAAAATCTGCTATGCACAGGAGAGGATTGTAAATGATGTAATTCCTTCAAACAAATAGTTCAACAAAATGAATATCTAGAAACTGTTTCTGGGAGGGGAGATGGTCACAAATAGAAGGGCAGATGAATGAGAAAGACAGGATGGTTGAATATAATAATATTCAATGTACATACATGAAAACAGAACCAACTTGAAGGAATGGCTGGGGATGGAAGAGATAGGGGAGAATGATGGAAGGAGTAAGATTTATCATATTCATAAAGTAATATGTTGAATTTAAACCCTTTAGTATAACTAAAGATAATTTTTAAAAATTAAAAAGAAATGAAAGCTTAAAGAGTTAAAACACCTCATGAAGGTTTACACAGGCTTAACCAGTAATTAAAACTGAATCTATGTCTGTGTTCCACACTATTCTATCATGTGTTTCCAAGGAGAAATCAAGCAAGTAAAATTTATGAAATCAAGCAAGTAAAAAAGCATGCCACTTTGGGCCAAACTGGACGATCACTATCTCCAACCACCATACTTCACTGAGATTTAAATAATCAAGACTATTCACTTGAAAAAAAAAGCTATGGACATGGAAATGCTTCTACTTTTTACTCATATAACAAATTTATAATATGCTTCCTATGTACAAGAATTGATGAGCAGAGAGGAGATAGCCTGTGGTAAACCCTGAGACCTCTCAGTCCAGCACTTAAGACAGACAGAATGTACAATAACTTCAAATTTAGTAGGGTTCAAAACATAAGAAAGTTTATTGCTAACTTTAATGTCATTACTTGTCAAGTTAATGATGTTGGAGAATTATATAAAGAATTGTGCTCAATATCCATTTTTCCTGTGAGTGCTGAATATATTCATAAAAACTTATAGGTGAAACAATGACTTTAAAAGACAGTGTATCAAACAAGATAGATTAGGCTGGCTAGCAATAATAATATTCAGCTACAACATACCACAAGGAATGCTTGCTTCTTGCTCTTACAAGGTCTAATATATTTTTCTATCTTGTAGCCTGGTGTTAAAGTCATACACATTACATTTTCTGACAATCAATTCAATATCTGGAGTAGAAAGCAAATGGGGTTCAGATAAGAAATGCTTTTTGCCACAAAATCAAGAATTTTCCAATTAATCCTCAATGTAATCATATGCAACCATTCCTCTAATATGTAAACTTAAATTTTCACTTTAATAGTAGAAAATGAGAATATATAATGATTTGTTTCTGTTTCAGATATCCTCTCATTCATGTCCTTTTTTTAAATCCATCTATGTGCTTGTCTGTCTGTGATACTATGGATTGAACTCAGGACCTTACACTTGCTAGGCAAGGGCTCTGCCACTTGAGCCACAACTCAACACCTTTTCAGTGCTAGCTATTATTAGCTATTCTGCAGATTGGGTAAATACAATTTTGCCTCCCACTTAATGCCTCTTTGAGTAACTGTGATCACAGCCATGAGCCACCAAAATCAGTAATATTATCTTTTAAAAATACCCTTAAACAGAGAATTAAATTATGCTTTTTCAGGATTTTCATTAAGAAGTCAGTTTCATTTTTATTTCAATGATCTGCTCCATATAGGTTCATAGTACCAAGGCAGGGAAAGGGGATCACTAGCCAAGAACACAATATCTGGGCCTATAATGTTTGCCAGTTACCACTGGTTAACTGAAGCTGGCTCATTCATTAAGTTAAATATAACTCTGTCCCCCACCCCCACCCCTGCCAATGACTCATGTCCTCTCAGAGCCTCATAATGTGAACTGATTTGAAAATTGGGCCTAGATGGTGTAATTAGTTGTGCTAAGATCAGATCATAGTAGATTCCAGTGAGTTCTAATTCTACTACTGATATTTCTAAGAGCATTCACAGGAAAGACATGCAGTGAGGAAAGCTACTGGCAGATAAGAAGACACAGGGAAGTCATCTTTCCGAAAAGCCTGTAGGGACAGTAAGTCCTGTCTAAGACTTCATTTTTCTGACTTCTAGCATTCAAAAGTGTTAGAAGGGCACAGGTGGCTCCTAGCTACTCAGGTGGCTGAGATGTGGAATATAGAAGTTCAAAGCCAGCCAGAGTAGAAAAGTCTGTGAGACTTCATCACCAAGTAACAGAAAATTGCAAAGTTGCAATCGTGGTTCAAGTGGGAGAGCACCAGCTACTAACAAGCAAGCCAAGCAAGACTTTGAGGACTAGAGGTCAAGCCCTGCTACTGGAAGAAAAACTTGTGAGAGAATACGTTTACATTTATGTTGTATTAATGCAGTTTATCTGTTTACTTGCACTTACTGGAATAATCTTTGTGGCAGACCCAGGAAACTAACACAATGAGATCGTAGATTTGAAATAAGCGCTACAAATCAGTAGATATAATGAACACAGTAAGAGTTTGGAAACATCTGGCTATGGTGCTGTCCTCTTAACTTTCTTATGTGTATGAATTTTATATCTAATAAAATAATTGCTATCATTACTTTAGCATCTCTGCTGAATTTCTCTGCTTATGATAATGAGGAGCCCCTGTATGCCCCGATTCTGTCCCTAGGTGCCTCTCCAGAGCACAGTTCTCAAACTTTCTTCAGTTCTTAGACACACCTCTTCACCATTCTGTATCCAAGGTGCCTTTCCAGACCTTATGTGGTACATGGTATGGGCTATGATTTCTCTTTATGTACAACTCAAACTGTTCACATTTTCTCTTCACTAAATCTCCCTTAAGACCATTCCTTGTCTAGATCAGATGTCAGCAAACGTTTTATGTAAAGAACCATGTAGCAAATATTTTATACTTTGTGGACCTTATTGTACTTGTAGCACTGTCGACCCTGTCATTAAGAGTGCAAAATGATGTCACAGACATCATGTACATAATTGAGTGTGAGAGTGCTTTAGTAAAACTTACATACACTAAAATTTTCCTACATCATCACATACTGGTCTTTTAATTTTTAAAAATCATTTCAAAGTCAGGCGCCACTGGCTGACACCTGTAATCCTAGCTGCTCAGGAGGCTGAGATATGAGGATTGAGGTTCAAAGCCAGTCTGGACAGGCAAGTCTGTGAAACTCTCATCTCCAATCAACTACCAGAAAACCAAAAGTGGCACTGTGGCTCAGAGTGCTAGCCTTGAGCTGAAAAGCTCAGGGACAGCACTTAGGCCCACAGTTCAAGCCCCATGACCAACAAAAAAAATCATTTCAAAACAACTTTTTTAAATCTCAGACCACACAACACAGGCAGCAGGTCAAGCATAGTCCTCACCCTTAATCATAATCAATGATTCTCAACAGGGGCTGGTTTTGGCTCATATGAAATAGCTGGTAATGTCTAGAAACATTTTTTTTAATCACAAGTAGCTATCTAATGGGCAGAGGACATAGGTGCTGCTAAACACCCTATAGTTCACAACAGAGTCTCTGCTCCTCCTCAGCAAAGAAGCAGCAGTCAAAGTATCAATACCACTAAGATCAAAATTCCTTACTTACATAAAGAACTCCTAAAAAATGCAGAGAGCTCACCCCAACAAATTTCCGTAGATCACACATGTATTAAGGCCTTACTTAAATTACCTCTGCATGAACTCTAACAGGATTCTCTATTGTTTTTCTCCTCCTCCATATTCATTCATATTTGAAAATCTTCCTGGTGTAGTGTTTACTGTAAATGGGTGTCTAAGGTCCTTCTTATTACATGGGAAGGGCAAAGGGAAAAGGACACCGTAAGTGCCTTTGTAAGTGCCTCGGATGTTTTCTGAGAGAAAAATGAATGAAGGAAATAATAAAGTCTAATTTCTAAAATTTGACATCTCTGAAGGCAAATGTCATAGGAATTTCAGCATTCCCCTAAGAACTGCTTCTATCTGTTAGGGTAGGCATTTTTGCCCAGACACGCCAGCTTTGCAGGAAGATCTATCACCACAGAAAGCCAGGCTTACTGAGCTTGTGTTGTCTTTGCCCAGAAGGCCAGCTTCTGGAACTTCTTGAGGCTCTTCTCTATGAGCAACTCCTTGCAGGGATGGATAGGACTTTTTCCAGCAGTCACTACTCCAAAGCCCATTAATCATAAACCCACATGCATTTACCAAGCTCCATGTCAGAAACTGCTCAACATTACATGAGGCTAAGGAAACTGAAATGACTAAAACAATAATGGTTTTTAGAATCACAAGTCCTGTTCTCATCTGACATACCTGTTGCCCTTTGGATACCCAGTTCAGCTTGCCTCCCCAGAATCTTTCATCCTTACTCTACTTTGTTCTTGCAATCTCCCAGCTCATCTCAGCCTTGGGCATTGCAGCACTGCCTAGGATTCTTGTCCATACCTGGAATATCCAAATTACCCTAACACTTTTAGTGACTTGCACCTGCACATATCCAAAACCTTTGACACAAGACAAGGCCTCTATCTAGCCTCTGAGGACTCTATCTGCATCTACCCTCCAGTTTCACTGATGCTCACGCTTAGTTTCCAGCCTATTTTTACAAACTTATTGCTCACTTCACATCTCTGTCCAGTTGCACTGGAATAATTCCTTCTTTGGCAGATTTTCATGTCACTTTTTTTTCTTTTGGTGTTGGGATCAAACCCAGAACCTCAGTATTTTACTATTAAGCTACATCTCCAATCCCCATGTAACTATTTTGATTCATTTCTTCCCCAGGTCTATGACCCTGAACTTCAGTCTATATTTTTACACTTGGACTTGTCATCAAGTAGAGCTAAACACCAGGTTGTATTTTTGTGTCACTCTTTGTCGTGAACACAAGGGCATCCAGGTTGATGTATGGAAATATGGCAGAACACAGAATATGTGGCTCCTATAAAGGCAAAATATTTGTAAACTAAATCATCACATAAAGTAACCTAATGGAAGGAGCCTTGGACAATAAATAGAAAAATAGCTCAAATGCAAATTATATGTTACAAATTCAAAACAAAATAAACAAAAACAAATATTTTCTGAGTAGACACTAACATTTTCAGAAGTTTGATAATGTACCAGATCATGTGGTAAGCATTTTACTTTTTTTTTTTTTTTTTTGCTGGTTGTGGGGCCTGAACTCTGGGCCTGGGTGCTGTCCCTCAGCTCTTCAGCTCAAGGCTAGCACTCTACCACTTGAGCCACAGCACCACTTCTGGCTTTTTCTGCTTATGTGGTGCTGAGGAATCGAACCCAGGGCCTCATGCATGCAAGGCAAGCGCTCTACCACTGAGCCACCTTCCCAGCCCCAACATTTTACTTTTATTTATCAGCTGACACAATCATTATAACAACTTTGTAATATAAGTAACAGCATTTTATCTTTTATGGATTAGGAAAAGAGGGTTCAGGAAAGCTATGTCTTCAGCTCCTAAGTGTACAACCCAGATACTCTTGATTCAAAACCTATACCATATTTGTAGGGATTTCTAACAGCCATGAGGGGATTTCGGAAGACTAGTTTAGAGCTGCACAGTGTCTTGGAGTACTAGTGAAGGACACTGTAGAAATACAACTGTCAGGAAGGTGCTCTAGGTTGGGAGTTCTTGAGCTTCACTAGAGCATTTGAGAATACATTTGGAGAAATGTAGAAAAGAAAAGCAAACAAAGGTCAGATGTAGAGGAATTAATCCGTGCATACTCCCGCAAGTGAAAGGACTAGCATGATTGCTATTTTAAGAAACAGTCACCAGAGGTTTTGCCCAGTGAGTGATAAGCTATATTTGAGCAATAAGAGTTAGAAACAAAACATACCTCCTTCCTCTCAGGCAGCCCCTACTGCAGTATGTCACTGACCCCTGTACTGCATTTTGGGTTCCAGGTAAAGAATGTGAAATACACAAAAAGGGAGCACTCTAAGTAGAGCCAAACATTTACTTAGGGTGATTATTAGTTTTTTATTGTTCCTGTAATAGATTACCACAGACTTACTGGCTTAAAATAACACACACAGCTTTGGCATTCTGAGAGTCAGAAACCTAAATGGGCTTACCGGATAAGAATCATGGCACTGTCAGGGCTGTGTTTCTTTCAATGCCATAAAAGATAACCCTGTTTTGTTTTTGTTGTTTTTCAGCTTCTATTTCTTGGTTCATTGGTGTCTCTTCAATGTCAAAGCCTCTAACGACTAGTCCACACCACCATTCTAACACAGACCCTGTCACTTCAAAATACCTGTATGGTTAAAATGGACCTTCCTGAATCATCCAGAGTACTAGTCCCACTTCAAAGTTGGTGAATTGGCCACCTGAATCCTGCTTGCAGCCTGGTGCCTCTTGCCATGTAACACACATACCCAGATTCTAGAAAACAGAATGTGGTTAACTTTAGAGATCAATAGTTTGCTCTTGTAGTCCCAGATCTTGCTTTAAGGGCTCCACTAATGGCAGCCCTCAGCCATCTAACACGTCACTTGAGAACATTGTCACACAGATAATGGTTCATTGCTAGAGGAAGGACCCTACTTACAGGCACTAAGGAGGAAGCCATCATAGAGCAAGTAGCCTCCAGATATCTCAAGTCCTCTCTGGATACTCTCTCTCCTCCCCTACCCCACCTGCCGAACTCACCTGAACCACAGAAGCAGATCCCTGTGACAGGATTCAGGTCTTTCCATCTAAGGGTGGGCATTGAACTTCAAATCCTTTCTTGGCTTTGTGTTTCTACTCTGGTGACAGGGTTTGTGCTATATTCCTGAAAGTCAGATATTCTTCTACACTCACAATCTGGGATCTGACTTGGTTGCTATTTTACCCTGGATTTCTGCTTTAAAATGATTTATAACTATAAGAAAATAAATATCAGGAAGCAGAAACATGTTTAGTGGGGAGTTATAGGGAGGACACACGAATGGAGGGAGGAAGGGTGAGCAAATGCAGTCATTATATTCAATGTATTTAAAAAGAAAAACAACCACTGCCATGACAAAACTATTTCTTATTGCTTCTTCATTCCAGTCCAGATCCTCTGCTTGCTAGCTCAATTCCTCTCATGCTGACAAGCTTCTTTAAAACTAGAGTCTGACTGTTTCCTTGGTTTCATGGTCCTCCTTTGCCTCTAAGCTCTGAGCCCCTCTTCCATATGACTACCAGTCCCACTTCTTGGAGTAGATCCAGTGCAAGGCTCACATAACTCATTCCAGAAACATTTGTCTCTTAAGAGATATAATGTGATGTTTCCTGTGTTAGTGCCACGGTAGCAAGTGAGCTACCTTAAACACATTAACAAGAAGTAAAAAATAAAACCATTTCCTTGTATCACCTGGGTAGGAGTCAGTGAGATACTTGTATAGAATTAAAACAAAACATAAGGGGAGAAAACTGTGATTCCCTAGTGGAACTACCAAAAATATACAACTAATTTAGGCAGAGCTGAGCTTGAGTTCGCATCTCCCAAGGCCCGAATTTGCTTCTTCTGTATTATGTCAGTGGGTAACATCTGGTAGCAGTCTAGGATAGGTGGAACATAGATATCATCTAGGGTGAACACTAGCTGATGCTGGAAATACCCTGCTGAATGGCCAGTCTTTGTATAAACAACTCCAATAGTTGAACATAGTAACTATAACCATGTCTGAGTATCAATAAACTCTTTCTTATCTGGAACTCCTAGCTAACTCGCTATTCTGTCTATTCATGGGATGGACAGAATACACAAGTGTATACAGATTGTCTATGTACACACACACACACACACACACACACACACACACACACATACACCACATACTCCATGAGTGTCTCTTTCCTATGATAATTTTTCAAAGAATTATTCCCAAGTGAATATCTTCCTAATTACCCATTGCTACTTTTATGCTTCCTTCATCCAAAGTATTCTCATGTCATTTCTTTGCTACAGTTTGGACTCTCAATATTCCCAAATGCACATATGATGAAAAATTGGTTCTTACTCCATGTACTGGGAAGTGATGGGACCTTTAAGAGACATGGTCTGGTAAGAGTTCTTCAGCTCATTAGGTTTGTCCCTTGAAAGGCACAGTGGGACAACAGCTCTCTGCTCATTTTCTCTTTGACTCTCATTGCCGTGATAGTAGAACAGTTTTTTTTCCCACCATTTGTTCCCATCCTACATCACTACTGAAGGTCTAAAGCTATATACTTCCTAGTCTTGGACTGGAAACTCCAAAACTATGGGCTAAAATGAAATTTTCTCTTTAGAAGTTGAGTATCTCAGGGCTTTGTTAATTGCTGGACAGCTGACTACACACTCCTTTGTTCTAAACTCTAACTAGAGTCTCCTTTAGCTCTTTCACAGGATGGCTTGACTCATTTCTACTGCAAATGATGTAACTGTGGCAGCTTCTGTCTTCCCTGCCATCTGGGCGGGATCTTACCCTGTAGTGTGCTGCCCTTCTGCGTAAAAAGTAATCTGGTGTCCCTCCTCATGCTTTTATCCTCACAGAAGAATCCAGAAAAACATGTATTAGGGCATAGATTCTGAAACACACTAACCACCATTCCATATATCCTAGTAAACCTGCATCCATCTGGAGAAGGCAATTCTAACTGTGTCAGATCCTGTAGAGTACTCACTTGATGCTTGATCAAAGTGTAGCTTGAAATAGAAGGACAATGACTCACAGTTGCTTACCCTTATCACCTGGAGTAGCTTGGAGAAGCAATGAGTTGTGCTTCAATTATTCCTTATCCAGAAATAATTAGCATTCAAGGGCCCATTATTCATGAAGGGACAGTTAAAGGAGTACAGATGAGTGAAGGAATTGCTTCTGTCTGATTCAATTGCCTGGGTTCTATATATTTTTCCTTTTGTTTTCATTATAGATTCAATCTTTTTTAATTTTTTAACATTTTATTGAAAAGGTGATGTACAGAAGGAATACAGCTACATAAGTAAGGTAATGAGTACATTTCTTGTTGAACAGTGTTACCCCCTCTCATTTTCTCCCACTTTCTCTTAACATAGTATCTTTGGAATATTGCTGTTGCATTGGTTCACCCTTTGTCCTTTGTCCAACCATTTTGTTGTTTCTCTTCCCTTCCCCTAAACAGATAAACATATACACAAGACACCAGGTACCAAAATCAAAAATGACAACAAGGGTTAAAAAAAAAAGAAAGGAAAAAAGAAAGAAAGAAAAAGCAAATCACTTCATACAGTACATTGAAAAAACACTCTTGTTTCCATATCTTGGAGTGCATTTTAATTAGCATTTTATATGGTCATATATACATAGCTATTGAGCTATTGTGATCTTCTGCTAGGATTATCCTAGACATATACTAAGTATTACAAATGAGGGAAGCCAAGCCAACCTGTTTGATTAGGCAGAGTAGTTGCTAGATATACACAGGACAGCCTCAGGTGAGAGGAAAAGTCATTTAGGCACTACTGTTGGGTTTAGTTTCAGGCAGCCAGGAAAGCTGGCAATGCTGACTCAGATTTGCACATGATGGCTTGGGGAGTGAATCAGGTTCATTGTTTGTTTTCAGCATATTCATTTCTAAAATGATGGTATACTGGTATTCTCTCATGCACCTCCCCCCTCTCTCTTTCTCTCTCTCATAACCAGAAATTTACATCAGAGTTTTTTGGGGAGTTGGTTGTGGGGCCTGAACTCTGGGCTTGGGCACTGTCCCTCAGCTCTTCAGCTCAAGGCTAGCACTCTACCACTTGAGCCACAGTGCCACTTCCAGCTTTTTTCCGCTTATGTGGTGCTGAGGATTTGAACCCAGGGCCTCATGCATGCAAGGCAAGCCCTCTACCACGGAGCCACCTTTCCAGCCCCACGTCAGGGCCTTTTATTGACTCAACTTTCTTGCTCACAGTTGGCATTCAGTTGAACTGAATGTCTCCAGCTTTACTTTTTTGCTAGTTATTTTGAAGGTGGAGTTTCACAGACTTGCTTTTACCACCCAGGATGGCTTTGAACCTTAATCCTTCAGATCTCAGCCTCCTAAGTAAGCTACAATTATAGGCACAGCTCTGCTTTTCTCTTACTAGCCTTTCTCCTTTGCCTGGAACACTAGGATTATATCCACATCATTGCTCCACCTACCAGGCTTTCCTAATGCAATGCCCTGCTTAATAATCTGCTTGTTCTCTGAATTCACACTATCAAGTTTCAATCTGTAACTTAAGCCACACCCTAGTATCAATTAATTTCCTTCCCTCTAGAAGGTCCATTGTTTCTCTGCTCCCTGTCAAAAGCTGGGCTGATAACCTTGCTGACCAAAGCAGCTTAAGTGGGGATGAATGAGAGGAAGTGTCAGTGTGGAAGGTGTGAAGGGCATGGGAAATGGGGATTACAGTCTTCCCTCAACCTAAGCTTGTTGGTACCACTTACCCTTATCCCACCTTATTCACTTCTTGCTGACCTGATTTCTGCAACACTTAGAGCTCAGTAGGCAACACGGACAGCTCAAAGCCACTGAGTAGAAGTTGCCCTTTATTTTTATTTTATTCTTGAACTGAACTTCATCTGTTTTAAATTATCTTTAAGTAGTTGTACAAAGTAAGTGCCAAATAACAAAGTAACATATGAATTCAATACATCTTGATCAGTATCACCATTCAATAGTCTCACCTAGCTTTGACCCACCCTTTCCTTTACTATTCTTATTTCATCAACCCCTCTCTCCTTGCCCCCTCCATCTTGGATGTACCCATTTTCTGGTGTTGATTTTGTTGGGCTCTGACCTGGTTTAAATGCTCTTGTTTTTTTTCCTTGGGAATATATTGATAATAACTAATTACCTGTGACATCTATGTATCAGAGCTGTGGGTATCTGAATTCATGTAAACAATCTGGTGCTTGCTTGTCTTGAGGATGGATTTTAATTCACAAAGCACTATGTTTTCCATGTGGTAATTTTCTTTACAGAAATCATAACTCTCCCATTTGCTAATCGATGTAATAAACAAAGACACAGCCTTTCCTCTTCCATCACTACCTCCAAAATTAAATTCAATATCAGTACCTGCTAAAGCAGACAGAACAAATGGGATACTTACTCATTCATGAAAAACTGGTAAAAACTTTCTAGTGACTCTTTCTTTGAGGTGTCTATTTTAAGAGATTTGATGGAGAATAGGTTACAAATTGACTCCCCAACCTTTAAGAATGGAAGAGTTTCAACTGAGGGTTTGCACTTTAAATGCCAAATCATCTGGTGTGCTCTAAAACAGGCTGAGCTTGTCTCTTGATTTCATGTGTTTTATAACCTCTCTATGCCTGCATTTCACAGCTACCTTTATAAAAACAATATGCTTTAGTTAATCTAAGTAGAATAGTAAAGTAAAATATTGCTTGCTGTTCTCCAAGTAAAAGAAAGCATTGTCTTAAGAAAAATGCAGGCAAAGACAAAAGTCAAGCATTGTTTTACACTCTCCAATTTCCAAAATACTACTTAAAAGTAATTACGCCCACAATTTATGCATGATTTCTTAGACAGCAAGATAAAGTGCACTGCTAAATTTTAAATGCATGGGAAGAGCGGACATCATGAAAAACTATCCCCATCGTCTTAGGATTATAACCCTATCTAGAAATACCTTCACCATAATATAAATCTTACCTAAAAATTCTTCTGTTTATTAAATAGTAATTTTAATTTCTGAATTTGATAGACCTCTGAAGAATTTTTTTAGTTAAGCAATTAGAAGTCAAGTGATCTGTTAATTTTTAAACTTAATAGGCTTGAATCATAGTGTCCACTGCAAAGATGACAAGAATGCCATAAAAAATTCACTCATCTGCAAACTAAAATGTTTCCAAGACTGCAGTTTTCCTCTGTCTCTTCCCATCCCACAGAGTAAGAAGAGAATGATATTCTACATTATGTGGGCTTTGGTAAGGATCTGACTATTATGCAGCATATACCATCCATTATCTATGCTGATCACAGGCTGAACTAGGACAGAACATAATAGATACAATATCTTACATAATATATAATAGATGTGATAGACAACATCTTGGAGGATGTAAACAGCTTTTCAGAACATGAAGCTGTTGAATTGCTAATGTGAAAGAGCCAGACTGCCAGAATGAGTATATGCCAATTAATCGTTTTATGACAGCAAAAGGTGCACTGGGGCTCCAAACTCCCTTTAGGTTTTGAATGACATCCGCCATTAAAGACAGATGCTGGCAGCTGCTTCTGCAGAGGGAGCATATGATCCATGTGACAGGTGCTGTGTTTAGCTCTATGTCTCCCCAGGACCACTGTTCCCGCACATACCTGTGGTCTTCAGTGGTGTTTTCTCTCCTAGCAGCAGTTTTAACCTTTTGGCATGGATTTTGCCTTGGTAATGTGAGTCGGCCACCACCGCAGAGGTGAAGGACATATTACAGAGTGTGCAGCACTTATTCTTATCCACCATATCAGCATCACTTCCCTGTGTGAGTACCAGGAAAAACAGTGTCAGAGGGAAACACAAGTCCCAGGGTATATTTTTCCTATTCCACAAAGCTTCATATCATTTGCAATGTGATTTATTATGGAAACCCTTTTTGATTATCTTTAAGTAGTTGTATACATAGGTTTCAATTTAACATGTCAGTCTGTGAATACAATGCATCTTGATCAATATCCCTTTCATTATTCTACTGCATCTCTCCCAGCCCTCCCATCCCCCCACCAATCTATCTAGTTCCATTTTCACATAGGAACATTGAAAATTATGACTGCATTTTCCCACCCTTCTCTCATTCCTCTGTCTCCCTACCTCTTAGCCTTACACCCCACCCCAGACAACAGATGTTCCAGCTCCCAGGTATTCATTTTGTTAAACCGTAAGATAGTTGCTGAAGGGAATTAAAAACATCAGAACCTTTCCCTGTATATAACATACTTTACCATGTATAAGACCCTGTATTATTTTTATATATTCATAATTTAGATCTAACTAATGAGAAAATGAGAGAAAAGCATGACTTATTTCATTTAACTGATTCCAACACATGCTTGTTTGGTGGCTACTAATACCATGTACTGGGATTACAAAAAACTGCAGATATGAATTTCTCAAAAATAAAATCAAGTCCACAATTAGGTGGCAATACATTGTATCTGGCATCCTGAGAAAGCAGTCTGTAATTGCAGCCATTATACTCATTAAAGTAAGTAAAATATCAGAGTTCACATGGCCTGAATTATTTAACAGGGATTATCATTTGGCATTCAGCTTTGCCTTTGCCCAATTTTAGCCTCACCAGGATACATGACTGTGATTTTGAGATTTTTTTTAAAGACTTAAGGACTTGAACATTTTTCATATTTAAGTATCTATCATAAAGCTATGATGATGACCATGCTGGCTGAATTTTCTGGGGATAGTTTGTGTGATTTTTCTTTTCCTCAGAAAAGGTGATTCTCTAAATGCTATATGAAATGCTTAAATCCAGCTCAATTTTTATTCCCTTATAAGAATTAATGAAAATGAATCATGCTTTAGAAAAAAGCAAATCTTTTGATGGACTACGTGATGTGGCCATTGTGCACACAGGTCATCAATTATCTTCACTTTCAGAGAGGAAGATTAATCTACTGCCTCCCCTCCTGCCTAGTTGGAAATTGAGGGTAAAGAGGGCTCTTAGATAAGGAGTCAATCTATTCCTTAATAGACCAGCAATAGCAAAGCACCACCCTGGAGAAGCAAATAGCCCCACAAAAGCCCCTTTCATTTCCCAGAAGGCCTAGCGACTGCAAGTTATAATTGGATGGGGGGAGGAAGGATGAAGATAGACTGAAGAGAACTGTGTAATTTTTGCATAATAATATGTCCACTGCTGTGGACAGTGCTGCTTTGTAAATTATGTGGTAGTTAGAAAAATAATTTCTCCATTTTTAAACCATAAGTATGTACTACCTCTGATAATTAGCTTTTGGTCTTTAAAAGGAGAGCTGTGCAAGAGATTGTGTGTGTGTGTGTGTGTGTGTGTGTGTGTGTGTGTGTGTGTGTGTGTGAAAGTGTTTGTCATTTCCAGGACTCTAGCATATACTTTAGCGGTAGAAGGAAGAAAAACAATAAACCAAAAATATAAGGTTAAGAGGGCAGATAGGTGGTCAATGGGAGGAAGTAGAGTCTATGAAGAGATGCTTTGCAAACTGTCCTTTCCTAGAAGTAGTTTTATAGATACTGAAGCTGTGCCCATTGGGGACACTCTTGCTAAGGATGTATGTGTATGTGTTTATGTGTGCGCCAGTACTGGGGCTTGAACTCAGAGTCTTGTCCTCCTTAGTTTTTCATCTAAAAACTGGTGCTCTACCACTTGAGCCAGAGCTTCTGGCTTTTTGGTAGTTAATTGGGGATAGGAGTTTCATGGATTTTCTAACCAGGCTGGCTTCTAATCAAGATCTTCAGAACTCAGCCTCCTAATTAGGTAGGATTATGAGTGTAAGGCAAAAGGGCCTGGTTTGCTATGGATTTAAAGTACTTGGAGTTTTATGCTCACTTAAAAAAAGTATGAACACTTTCATATTTTGTGTGATATGTTGCAGAGACAAAATATTTTGACCATGCAGTAAAAAGGAGGGTTAATTCCCAGGTGTCCTTTCACCTACTTCTCTAATCAGCCTAGGAGATGGCATAGAATCTTATGGAAGAGATAATAGGTGGAAATATGAAGAAAAGGAAAAGCATGGAGTTATTGTAGATTGTTAATCCAGTAAGTGAGTAGCTCAGAAGGAATGAAAACCAAATCTGCTATTTTCTACTATAAGTTAGCAGATATCCATTAGTTCTACAGTTTTAAGGGAAGATTGTCAAGGTGATGGTTGCTTGAGATATCCTGTTTTCACCTACTTTTGAATGATACAGATCAAAGCATGTAATTTTTAAATTAACTATAATCAGAAGCCAGAATATAATTCACCCTACTTCTTAGAATCTGTCTTACACACTGAAGCTCTCACGGTAGAATTTTATTTTGAAGATTTTTATTATTTTTAAGTAGTTGTATAAAGGAATTGTCATTCAACACAGCAGTTTATGAATACAGGGTGTCTTGATCAATGTCACCCCTTTCAACTTTCTCATCTACCTCTTCCAACTCACCCCTTCCATCACTCTTTTTAATTTTGTTGGTTATGTATTGATTTTTTTTTGCCATTTAACCAAACAGTTTATGTATATAATGCATACTGATCTGTGTCATCTCTTTAACATTTTTACTTCCCTCAGGGTTTTAATGGCACTACCCAAAACATATTCTGGACAATTTCCCACAGCAAAGAACTGTTCTGAAAGAATGACCAATGCACTTATGTCATTCACTGAACACAATATAAGACCTACCAAGTTAGATGCTATGCTAAGTGGATGTCACTCTATTTGTTGTTATTAAACAGGTGAAACCCACAGAACTAAAGATCAGTGTAACTTGAGTCTGAAGATTTTCAGTCCCCCAGACAATACTGTGGTCTAATCCAGTCTTGCTGCAGTGTATACTATGGCTCAGTTTAACTATCACTTCCTTGAGATGAAACTGCTTCTGACCTCCATTGTCCTACAGAAGTAGGAACAGCCTTTGAGCCCCATGGGTGCTCTGTATAAAATATTTAGAGTAACATTAAACATTACATTTTTCTGTTTTTATAATTGTCTTCTTCAACAAAGTTCCTTTAACATAAAGGAGACCATTTCATTGACAATGAAGACCCAGTACCTAGCATAATGCAAGTAGACCTTTCAGTGTTACCATGTGGACTGGGGTGGGGTTATGAGTCAATATTTTCATGACAAACATGAAAAGAGAATATGAACCAGATAATGTGAGGACATGTATTTGCAAGCCAAAAATTTTCAGACTGACAAAAAGATGGCGAGGAAAAGAACCAAAGATATCACCATTTGATAAGCCAAATTCAGGGGCCCATTAGGGGAACATATTTCCAATATGTATATTAGTTTCATGACAGTTATTTCAGCTACCATCCTAGATTTATCTCAGCATGTTTATCCAGAAGGCAAACTCCTAAGCATTCTTTTATAAACCTGTCCCCACCATTCTACTGTTTGGGAGTAGGACTACAGCAAAATTAGTAACCTTTTATTTTTCCTTTTCCCCAAAACACTGTTCTCATTATTTGTAAATTCAAATTGCAAAGCCAGGAGATTGAATTTCTAGGTTCAGCTATACAATCTCACTTCTCATCTATAAGAATCAAAAGATACAGAGGAGAACCAATTATTATACAATAAAGTATCATTAAATAGAGTTTGCCGTCTTTGTAGATTAGGGAGCAAGCAAGTATAGACACCTGACAAGAGGAGATACATGCCGTGAGTAGTTAGGCACTTTTGGAGCCAGTAGAAGTTTCTTCATGAGATATTTTACTAAAGAGCCTATGTAGTAGATTAGGTACAATTGTTATTACAACCAACTCTGTCTGTTCTAATGATCCTGATGGAGACATAAATAGCCACATTCCTGCAGAGTGCCAGGATTTAATTGTGCACTCTCCAGTACTGAAATCCCAAATTCACAGCTTCTCCTCAGAGTGTCCCCCTACATTCACGGCAAGGTTGATATATAACCATGATAAAAATTCCAGAAATTTTGATTACTGACCTCAAGGAGTACATTTAAGTTTCTGGTTTAAAGAATTAAGAATTTCCCCAAGCTCAAGATTTTCATAAAGTGAGAGTTTTACACTGAAGGCAAAATTTTCGAATGAGATGCCCACATTGTTAAAAAGATTGAAGGAAGTTTGCAGAGCATCCTAAAGCTAATTACTCAAAGCATTTTCCAAAGTTAAGACGTTTAACATAAAATTCAACCAGCATAAAAAACAAAACAAAACAAAAACAATCAAAATAAAATCTTGATTCTAGCTGGGTAGAAATCAAGTACTGAAAAGCCTTTATCTTTTAGATATACTATTTTTAAATCAATTCATGTACTTCTTTCATTCACTTTAACTTTAGGTGCAAATAACAAGCCTGAGAAGCCATCACTTATAGATGACAAAATAAGGAGGATTGTTTTTCCTCTAACTGCTGAAATGTTTTCATTTATAAAAATAAACACTCTATAAGCATCTGAAATTATCCTTATTTTAATTATCTTTTTATTATATTTAACTAATTACATAAATAAGATACAATTGGAAATTATCTTAAAAGCAAACAGGATACTAGGAAAGGATTATTTAAGAATATCTACCAAATCTCAAGAAGTGAGACCCTCCCAGTTCAGCATCCAATCAGGAAAGCTCCACACTGATTGGGTGTGGTTAAAAACGAACGGGGCTCTCCTTCCACTGGCACCTGGTCAATGGATACAAAAAGGGAAAGCCACCTGCCACACCCCCTCTCTCATTAGCTTCCATACTTCAAAGCTCTGCTTTTGGCAATATCACAGGTAATTAACCTGTTTTTGCTAAAATTGCTTGACCCATGAATTAACTAAAAGCAGGAGAAAAATTTGATTTCTGTTTCCATTTTTCATATTTGTATTTGCAACCTTGAATTAGGAGAAAAGAAGAAAACAAAACAAAACAGAATGAGTCTATAACACTTGCACAAGAAGAAAATTGCCCCCAAGAAAAAGAACAGCAAATCCCCCTCAGGACAGACCATCCTTCAGGTAAGGATGACTTGTTTATCCTACCGGATTGCTCCCCTAAAATGATGAGAATAATGACAACTCTGAAAACCCCTTGATAGTGACCAACGAGGCTATATTTTCACAAGCAAGATTTAGCTATGTATACCTTTCACCCTTTGCCCTAATTCTTTTTCTATTTAAACTTGAAGCTCATAACTGTAATTAGAAGATGTGCTCATCCTGGGTAAGAAACTTATTTCTCTGTTCTTCATCATTGTTACTTTTATTTGATGTGACCTACCATGTAGGAGCCAAAAACTTGAGACTGGAGCCTAAACCTCTGGTTTCAACACTATGGTTTAGAGGCCAGCTTCCTTGTCCCTCATTCACAGGTCAAAGTTCCATGGTCCAGCAAGACATGAAGATAAAGAGACTGATGTCCCTTGCCCAAACTCACTAGTAGGGCTGACAGAATGAGAGGACCAATCCTCATTCACCTAAGCCTGATTCTCTCTGACTTATCCCAGTCTGAATCTGAAGTGCCAGAGAGAGGTGCAGACAGAAAGAAGTCCCTAAGAAGTTATTTCTGAACTATTTCCAAGAGACAGGACTTTATTTGAAATAGGGTGTTGAGAGATTAGACCTAAAATAGAACAATGGAACAGAAATTGGGAAAGAGACAACTAAAGAGAACCCTCCTAAGTTAGAACAAATTTCAAAGACATGCTTCAAACTCTATCCTTATGAAAAGACCGGAAATATGACACATTCATCTGTGGGTTTACACCCAGAATATTGACTCAAACAATATGTAATCATTCTAGATCAAGAAGGGCCTAAAATAAGAATATGGCTCTGGGTATGGTTTAATCATCGAAGAGTCAAAGGAACCCCATAAAAATCATCCTCATTCCAGAATGACATGGAATTTCCAAGCCTTTGCCACTAAGCAGAGATAGAAGTGACTACACATTTACAAGATGGTGCTAAAATAAACTAACCAAGACATTGAACAATAAAATGGTAAACAACAACAACAAAAACAATCACTAAAGAGTAGGTAAGTCAAAATCCAGCCTTCCTGCATAAGGTGATCCTATATAATTTAATATGTTTAGTTTTCAATAATGCCAACAAAATAAACAAAATAAAACAAAACAAAGAAAGTTCAACCCACACCAAAGTAAAACAAATAAAAAATGTGAGAGACCAGATGATCAATGTATCTGAAACCAGGATTTTAGATCCTGGCTCAAATCCAGGAGTCTCATATTAGGTTAGCTACTAGCCCTCATTTTCCAAATAAAGAAACATGGTAAAGAGCAGAGGAAGGAAATTTAGCACATGGCAGCTATGTACAGCACTTTAGTACATCTTCAGGCATATTATAAAGAAGGGTAGACTTTGGCCTCAGTAAAACAAGAAGAATCCAAGCATGAGAGAGGTAAAACAAACCTCAACAAAGTATTGCCTGTTTGAGCATTATTTCAGTCCGTCTCTAAAGAAATTGTAGAGAAGTTGCTATTACTATACTATTGAAACGGAAGAGGAACAAGTTGACTGATAAGCGGTCTCTGTAACTACTGGTTGTTATACTTAGGATGATAAAAAGAGAACATTGCTTGTTTGAGGGGCAGTTTCCCTTTGTCACATTATGCTTAAGAGGAATCTTGTTTTCCTGAAACCCAAGGTGGCTGTAGAGTGCAGAAGAGAACAGATCAGATCAAAGAGCACAAATGCAAAGTGTGGTGAAGGAAACTTGAGTATTCAGCTTTTGGTAAATTTACAGGTCCCGCTAAAACATCTTTCAAATTCTGTCTTACATAACCAACAAAGCAACTTCAAAGCTTTCTAAAAGCTACAAATGTATTCAAAGAAGTCAAAGAAACCACACTAAAATAACTAGTATATGTCTGAGACAAGCAGAAATGGTCAGATAAGTTGATGTTAAGCTAAATGAAACCCAAGTTAAGGACTCAAATATTTTTTCTTTCTTGCTTTTGTGTCTAACATATTTATAAGATATTTCTTTGTTGCTTTGTATGTCCCTCCCCCACAGTATAACCCCTGCTTTCACTGTATTTGATGTTGGTATAATTTGTGGAAGGGAAGAAAAAAACAAATTGTTTACATAGGGATACAGGTGGCCCCATTGCACCAATGAGATGTACAAGATGTTATGTCGAAAAATGAACTTACAACTTTGGTGGGGGGCAGATATGGGAAGGGATGGTAAGGGGAAACAAAGGTGGAGGCAACAATGCAACAATGCTTTTACGGTATTTTCACAATAAAAAAATTATGAAACATGATAACAATGAATTCTTAAATGCAGACTACTAATAAGAAAAAACAAAAATTGAAATTTACTAAAGGTGCTTAGTACTACATCAGAATAAAAGAAAGAATCATCCAGGTGTGGTGGCTCATGCCTGTAATCCTAGCTATCAAGAGACTGAGATCTGAGGATTGCAATTCAAAGCCAGCCTGGCCAGGAAAGTCCGTGAGACTCTTATTTCCAATTAACCACCAGAAAACCGGAAGTGGTGCTGTGGCTCAAGTGGTAGAGCTCTCATCTTTAGCTGAGGAGCTCAGGGACAGCACCCAGTCCCAGAGTTCAAGCCCCAAGACTGACAGAAAGAAAAAGAAGGAGAAAGAAAGAACCAGTGAACTTAAAGTTAGGATCAGCAGAAATTGTGCTGTTCATGAGTAGGAGAGAGAAAACTGAAGAAGTTGAAATGAACCTCAAGGTAATATGAAACACCAGCAAACACAGTAGCATACATGCAGAAAATCCAAACATCAGGTTTGGAGATTGGAAAAAAAATCTGAAAATAATGACTCAAAACTCAGATTTAAAAAATGTACATGAAGGACTTCAATAAGCTTTAAATAGGATAAGAGTAAAAATTTCCACACCAAATTAATTACAGTAAAAATGTTGAAAATTAAAGCCAAGTAGAAATCTTCAAAAGCAGCAGAGGAAAATATATGATCAAATACACAGGGGGCCACAATAAAGTTTGTAGTTGATTTCCTACAAACAATAGTGGTCAGAAGTCAATAGTACAACATATTTCAATTGTTGATAGAAGAAAATCCACCAAGAGACTTACATAAAAAAACAGCAAAATATTTCCACATTGAAGGCAGAATAAAAATATTCCCAAATAACGTTCTGAAAAACTGAAAGAAATTGTTATAAATAGACCAACCTTACCTTTCCCCCCCAAAAAATTGAAGGAAAATATTTAGACAGCAAGTATCAGCAAAAAATAATTCTATCGCATCGGATTTGTAGATAGCCTTTGGTAGTTTTGCCATGCTCCCAATCCAGGAGCATGAGAGGTTTTTCCACTTGCTTAGTTCTGCTTTAATTTCCTTTTTTTCATGTTTTTAAAGTTTTCTTCATAGAGGTCCTTCACCTATTTTGTTAACTCCTAAGTATTTTATTTTTTCTGGGGCTATAACAAAAGGGATTTCTTTCCTAATTTCAGCCCTGCTCTTCTCATTATTGGCATACAGGAAAGCCACTGATTTCTGAGGGTTAATTTTATACCTTGGTATTTTGTCAAAGTTTCCAATCAGCTCAAGTAACTTGGGAGTGGAGTCCATGGGATTCTTTAAATACAAAATGATGTCATCTGCAAAGAGGGAGTGTTTTACTTCCTCTTTCCCAATTTGGGTTGCCTTTATGTTTGCATCTTGTCTTATTGCCGTAGCTAGGCATTCTAATACTAGGTTGAAGAGGAGTGGAGAGAGTGTACACCCTTGTTTCATTTCTGAATTTAGAGGAAATGACTTTAACTTTGCTCCATTAAGCATAAGTCTGGCTGTATACTTATCATACACTGCCTTTATTATGTTGAGGAATGTTCAATGTGATACCTATCAATATCCCAACCGCATTCTTAAGAAAATAGAAGAAGCAATCCAAAAATTCATATGGAACAATAAAAGACCCCAAATAGCAAAAACAATCATTAGTAGAAAAAACAGCACTGGAGGAATATCAATTCAAATTTCAAATTCTACTACAAAGCCATAGTAATAAAAACACCTTGGTACTGGCACAAGAAGAGACCTGAGGACCAATGGAATAGGACTGATGACCCAGAAATGAAGCTACAGACCTATAGCCACCTAATCTTTAATAAGGGAGCTAAAGAAATAGAATGGAAGAAAGACAGCCTTTTCAGTAAAGGGTGCTGGCAAAATTGGTTAAGCACTTGTAGAAAATTAAAGCTAGATCAGTGTATAACACCCTTCACCAGAGTCAACTCCAAATGAATCAAAGACCTTGAAATAAAAGCAGACTCCCTAAAACATTACAGGAAAGAATAGGAGAAATTTTAGGGCTCCTTGGCACAGGCCAAATTTTCTTAATAGAGACCCAGAAACACAACAAATCAAAGAAAGGTTAGACAAATGGGACTGCATGAAACTGTAGAGCTTCTGCAAGGCAAAGGACATAGGTACCAAGATCAATAGAAAGCCCACAGATGGAGAATATCTTCACTAGCCATACAACAGACAAGGGTCTCATATGTAAAATATACTTGGAACTCAAAAAACTAAATCCCCAATCAACAAATCCTCAACTCAGAGAAACAATTGTCCAATAAATAAGTGGGCTAAAGACTTAAAGAGTGTCTTTTCTAAAGAGGAAATGGGAATGGCTAATAGACACATGAAGAAATGTTCAACCTCTCTAGCCATAGAAGAAATGCAAATCAAGGCAACATTGAGATTCCATCTCACCCCAGTCAGAATGGCTATAATCAAGAAATCTAGTAACAACAGATGCTGGAGGGGATGTGGCCAAAAGAGAACCCTACTGCATTGCTGGTAGGAGTGTAACTTTTTCAACCACTTTGGAAAGCAGTATGGATGTTCCTCAAAAGACTCCACATAGAGCTCCCTTATGACCCAGCAATCCCACTTTTGAGCATTTACCCAAACAATCACAAACAAGGTTATACCAAAACTACCAGCACAACATGTTTATCACAGCTTTATTCACACAAAGCTAAGATATGGAACCAACCCAGATGCCCCTCGGTAGATGAATGGATCAAGAAAATGTGATATAGATAGATAGATAGATAGATAGATAGATAGATAGATAGATAGATAGATAGATAGATAGATAGATAGATAGATATAGATATTCTTTCTGATGGAGGCATAGAATTCCACATATATATATACACATACACACACACAGTGGAATTCTATGCCTCCATCTGAAAGAATGACATTGCCCCATTTGTTAGGAAATGGAAAGACTTGGAAAAAATTATATTAAGCGAAGTAAGCCAGGCCCAGAGAAACATAGGTCCCATGGTTTCCCTTGTTTGCAGGTCTACTCAAACAAAGAATGTCAAAGGCTATGTACATATGACCATATGGGATAAGGTTAAGCAAAACGTACCCCAAGACAGGGACACAAGTGGTTTTTTCTTTCTTGCTATTTTTTAATGTACTTATAATGCACTATGTAATTCTTTTGTTTGTTTTGTAAGTTCTTCTCCCACAGTATAACCCCTGTTTTTACAGTATTCCATTCTAGTGTTCTGCATCTTGTATATACCTTTTTTGTAATTCTGGGAGGGGAAGGGGTATAGCAAAATGCTTCAATGGGGATACAGGTTGACCCATTGTAACGATGAGATATACAGGACACTATGTTGAAAATGAGCTTTGCAATGTTCAGGGGGGAGGGGATGTGGAAGGAGTTGGGGAGCTTAGGAGGGAAGTGATGGTGGGGGAAAATCAAAGGAGAAGGTAACAACAGGATAGGAAATGTACTCATTACCCTACTCATGTAACTGTAACCCTCTGTACAATATCTTTACAATAAAAATGATTAGCTCTAAAACATACACAAACCAAGGGGCATCAGTATAGTTAATTGTGTAATTAAAAAATAGCATATATACATATTTCTTCTTTCTTAAAAATATTTTTCAAAGCATATATATAAAATCACACACAAATATATGTATAATTTGTAATTTTATAGCAAAGTTCATAACAGATACAAATGCAACATATTGACAATAACAATACAAGGAGGTAGACAGTGGTAGAAAATCTGTATAGAATAAGGGAACACACACAATTTTAAATAAAATATCTAAGAGAAAACAGACAGAAACAGGATATATAAATAAATAAGTATATATAGAAAACACTGAAATAAATATTTACCACTATCTCTTTTTAACTTCTATAAACAATATAAAACTATACAAAATAAGAGTATATATTGTTGAATTCATAAAACATATGGGATTGTTATGTATTACAATATGAGCAAAATTATAGGGGAAGAGAATCTTCCATGAGAGCCAGGTCTTTACCTGATTAAAATTAATACAAGTAAGACAGATTGAATTAAGGTATACATGGTATGTTCTAGAGCAGTCAATAAAGTAATAATTCCAAGTAAAAAAATAAAGGAATTAAACTGCTACAATTGGAAGTCTTCACTAAGGTCGGTGGAGAAATAAGATACCAAGATTCTTTTCATATATAAAATGAAAAAGTAAAATAGTCGACACAAATCCTACAATAACAATCAAAACAGTAAATATGAACAAAATCAAAAGACTGGAAGATATAATGACACTATAAAGTGTATGGAACAAATACAAATAATGAGAAGGTGTCAGGCCAACAGTATCCATAAGAAAATTATAGTGGCTATATTAATACCAGACAAAAAACATGAAGACTAAACTATTGCTCATGATAGAGACATTTTTAAAGTGCCCAATTAAATACATAGATGCACAAAACATTTGAAGCAAAAATTGGAATAATTAAATGGATAAGCAGACAATTTTATATATGTCTGTTAATTCTACTTATTTTAAAATCTTTCTTCTTATTAATCCTCTATTTGCTGTATCCATTATTGAATGGACAGTATTGAAGTCTCCAACTATTACCGTTAAAAATTACCTAAAATGGGCTGGAGGCATGTTTCAAATACACTACATTATATATTTCGTTTCTCTGAGCATACATGAGAGAACCTGTATTCATTTTGGCTAGAGATATTAGATAGCTGTACCAGGACAGTAGCTGAGGTTGCTACAAAATTACACACAAAGGCAATAGCTATCTGATAATCTCTACTCAAGGCAGAAATTATTTTACCTTACCCTGTAGTAAAATGAAATGTTCTAATTATAAACACAGTTAACTCCATTGTTAAGTATTTTATTGTTTATATTATAATATTTACTTTGGAGAGTGTCAGTAAATAGGAAAGAATATATTTTCTCTCTCATTTTACTGAAAGATCTGGATGGGAAACATCCTGACAGCCCTGTCTTCCACTTTTCTCTCATGAATCCTGTCCCAATCTACAGAAATCAGGCTCTTTTTAGATTTCATCCACTTTTCTGGTGACCTATCGTTATCCTAAATATCCTTCCATTAATCCTGGAATAGTCTTCTAATTGTTGATAGATGATAGACAGACAGACACACAGACAGCTATTCTTCCTTGAAACAAATACTTTTTAAAAATTTTAGGAATTATCTTTCACACATCTCTAGGACCTTCTCCAGGTCTAAATACCTAAGAGACTGGATAAACATTAAATAAATACTTGGTGAATGGATGACTTTAAATGACTGTCTATTAACCAATTTTAACGTGTTCATTTAATTATTTGTTCCATACAAAGCAATTTTTCCTTGCTTTCCTACCAACATTGCTGCTTTATTTTAGGAAAAGATGAATGATGTTCATAGTCAACACTGAAATGGACGTCCTGGCGATGGTGTATAATTGTGTATGTTTGCCCGTGTAAGAAAGCTGTACCCTGCGGTGGGTAATGTATTGATATCCATGGAAAAGGTGCCATGCTTGTATATGCAGTCTCCATTTCAGATGACAAGGAACTTTAGCTTCCACTTCTAACTAACTAGAGAGATCTCTGACCTGATATTTGAATAGAAATTGTCCACTTGGTGGATGAAAGCTCTCCATTTCCATAGCATTGCAGAAAATGATCATTTTGAAAATAAAGTAAAGAGATTTTTTTCTCAGGAGGTATATAGAATTCACAGTATGTTTTTGGTATTTGGAAGGCCTTAGTTTGTTTTTCACTGTCTGAAGGAATATTTAAACAGATGGTCAGAATAGTTACAAGACCTGAAAAAGGAGAAATTAGCCAGAGTTCTGGAGAGAGGACAAATACTTATACTAAATAAGCTCCACTAACCAAGAGAATTAGCTAGCAAAATTGCATCATACAAATAGATGTGCCAAACGGTGCAAAGATGTGCAAAGATGGAGCAAGATCCAGGTGTTAAAGCAAGGACGACAAAAGTCTAAAACCAATGAAAAGTCCCCAGACTACCAAGTAAAAAGGTGTTATTTCTTGTTTGCGATGTAACTTTATGACCAGCTAGGGACTAGGCAGTAGAAAAGGTAGGATCCTCTGTGGCCATCCTCACAGCATCAACACAACCCTTCTGAGAGTGGTAGGTGCCTCCAATACTGTATCACACTTTATTTTCATCAGGACCCAAATTCTTCAGCCATTTTCTGTCATTTCTCCCTTCTACTCTCACTCTATCAACCAATCTTTTCAGCGAGCATACATTTTACATCCCCAAACTGGATACATTTCACTTTCTTCCATTTCTCTCTGTCAAAGTCACTGTTCTTCTCTACAAAATGCCTCCATTTTATTTTCTTAAGTAGCACATTTTACATTCTAAGATTACAGAGAAAATGTAACTTACGGGTAGAACACTTGAACAAAGCTCTGGGTTCAAAATATGTGTGTATGTATGTACATCTATATACACACATATACACATATATGTATGTACATCTATATACACACATATACACATATATGTATGTACATCTATATATACATACATATATACAGTTAAAATAAATTTATAGGGTTTAAGTATTTAAATTTACTTTTTATTAGCTTTCTTTTATTATTCAGTTTTCAATGTCTACTGGCTAGAATAGCTAACCGCTGGAAATAGAGTACAAATCACAAATGAGGTCATATTTAAATTTTCTAAAACCCATATTTTAATAAAGAAACAAATTCTTTTTTAAAATTTATCTTATTTAACCCAACACATCCAAAGTATCTTCCTTTCAGTATGTGACCAACATAAAAATTATTGATGAAGCACTTTATATTCTTTTCTCATACTAAGAATTTCAAGTGAAGTATGTATTTCATACTTAAAGCACATTTCAGTTCAGACTACCTGTATTTCAAGAGTTCAGTGGTCATGGGTACAGTATTAAACAATGTAGCTCTAGACCATGGTAGAATTATTAAACCCAACTAAGTGTAAAAATGAATCAATACCTGGGGATGTAGGAGAGTGGTCCAGTGCTTGCTTGTCATGTGCAAAACCCTATGTTCAATCCACAGAACCTTCAACAACAACAACAACAACAAAAAGACCAAACCAACAAAGGATAAACAAATGAATAAATAAATTAATTAATCTCTTTTTCTAAAAGTCAGGGAAACAATGATCAGAGAGTTTATATGAATAAGTTCTCCAGGCAGGCACAAGTGGCACATATCTATAATCCCAGCTACTCAGGAGGCTATGATCAAGAGGATCAGGATTCCAAGCCCACCCAGGCTGGATGAGAGATTCATCTCCAATAAATAAGCAAAAAGAAGGGATCGAAGTGTGGCTCAAATAGTAGACTACCAGCTGAGTGAGTGAACTGAGACAGTTCATGATCCTAAGTTCAAACCTATAAATGCAAAAAAAATATTCTAATGTGATATTATTTAGAAAGTGTTGGAACTGAAGGGAGTTTTGGGTTGTTTTTGTGCCAGCTCTGGGGCTTGAATTCAGGGCCTTCTGGACAATGTCCCTTCGCTTTTTTTTGCTTAAAGCTAGTGCTCTACCACTTGAGCCATAGATCCACTTTCAGATTTTGGTGGTTAATTGGAGATATGAGTCTCATAGATTTTCCTGATCAGTCTGGTTTCGAACTGTGATCCTCAGATGTCAACCTCCTCAGTAGCTAGGCTCACAGGCTTTTTATCACCTAAAAAATATTCCCTTTTTTTCTGTTTCTTTTGGTCATAGGGCTTGAACTCAGGACCTGGGGAGCTGTCCCTGAGCTCTTTTTGCTCAAGGCTAGCCTCTATGACTTTAAGCCACAAATACCACTTCTTGTTTTTGAATGGTTAATTGGAGATAGGAGTCTCATGGGGACTTTCCTTCCCTGGCTGGCTTTGAAACTCGATCCTCAGATCTCAGCCTCCTGAGTAGCTTGGATTTACAGGCTTGTAATACTTTCCTTATCATGACAATTAATGTCTTCTAGAATCTTTGAACATATTTCTCTAGTCTTTTCCCTTACTGCTACCTATCACTTTTTTGTCAACCAGAATAGATTCCAGCCACACTTTTCTTGGAATATCACACTTGGAATATCAAGGATCTTTTCAAGAACATGGCTCAAAAGCCCAGTTCTAAATTTCTCCACTCCTCATCTGTCCCTGAATGTCTTTTTTGGCTACTGCGGGTGAAGGAAAATCCAGCCTTAATTTTCAAATCAACAAGTAAAGCAGAAGCCTCTCCAACTAAAGGAAACTCCTTCCCTATCTGTCTGTTCATCTCTGCTCCAGCACAGTGCCTGGCACAATGAGTATGTGGAAGAAAAACTGAATAGGCAATTGAGCAATCCTTATGATCCAACTACATAATTACATCCCTACATTTTTGTTCACACATCTTATCTCTCCATTCACCAGCACTAAGCACTTACGTGCCATTTCCTTCCATACAGACCCACAGCTCCCCACCCCCCAGCTTCCACTACTCCCTCATTCCCATGAATCTTCAACTGAGACCTACCCTACACACAAACACCATTAACATTGTAACTGAATACTAATTAGCTCTCTGGCCTAAAAATACGCCATCCTTCCACAGTGTTCTGTGTAATGTGGTGGAAAAAACATGAAATATTAAGAAGGACCATTTCTGCATTATAACAAGATGCTGCTTTAACCTATAGTTTTAAATACCATGGTGTCTGAATCACTTAACATTAAATTCCTCTCTTGTTACATAGAGAATAGGACCCACCTGACCTGCCTATCCAGGAGATAAAAATTAGGATAAAACATTCATAACTTGCAAACTACTGTTCAACGCCCCTCCGCCACCACACATAGTTTGAAGTATGAATTTTTATCATCACCCTCATTTCATTTTCTTTATGTATTTGCTTCTATTCAGCATTTCCTTACTTGTTTAGTAGTCTACATATTCAGTATTAGTCTCATTCCTCTATAATGTACACCTGGAGTAGAACTTCTATTCCTAGCTGCTTTCCCAATATTTTTATTAAATCATATCATAGGTTATTCAATAAGAATCTGCTGATTGATGAAAATTACATACAGAATAAAATGAAGAGTCTGGAAATAGCACAAGTACTTTATTCATTTCTAAATTCTCAAATAAAAATAAAATGTCCAGAAAAAAAACCCACAGTCAACAATTAGAAAAAATATCTAGGTGAACAGGTTCTCCCATAAACTTCAAAACGTAAGTGAATGAAAGTAAATTAGTAACAATGACAAAAGCTGTTAGGTATGAGTTCTTTGGAGGAGCAGAACAGAGCTTAAACAATGCTAGCAGCCCCATCACAATAGCATAGTGAAGACAGGGCAAGAGTCCGTGAACCTATTCCTGTGCTTTTAACAAGCCTACTCAATCTCCTTACACACTGGGGAAAAGATTAAGACAAGGAGAGGAAGAGAATGCTCCTAACAATTCAGGAAAGGAGCTAAAACTTATGAGCTTCAGCAAGAGGCATAGGCACGCACGCACACACACACACACACACACACACACACACACACACACACACACACATACACACAGATACACACACATACACCACCACCACCAACAACACAACAACAATTCAAAGAGCTCTAATAAGTTAGAAAAGGAACTTGAACCATAGCATGCTTAAAAAGTTCAAGACTCAGCACACAATAATAACATGAACAAATTAAAATCTATGGAAAGTCATTGTTTTTCTGTTTTGGCAGTACTGGGATTTGACCTTGTGATTTCATTCTTGCTGTGAGCATGATGGCAGCAAGTACTCTTCACTTGAGCCATAACCTCTCAGGATTTTTTTGTTTGTTTAGCTGATTTTCAATCAAGGTCTTGTTTTTCCCCTTGGGGATGAGCCTTAGACCACGATCCTGTAACTTCTGAATGTCTGGGATCACAGATATAAATCATTATGCTCAGCTCACTGCCTGAGCAATTAGTTTATTTCTAACTTTTTCTCCTGGGCTGTCCTCAAATTGTGACCTTACCAATTTATACCTCTTGAGTAGAAAAGTCTGTGAAAGAGCTCATAGACCCTGAAACATGCCAGAAATGCATTCCTATAAAAAGCACCAAATCCTAACTTACATTTCTATATAAATGTATATATATGTATATATATACACATATGAATTAGAAAATTCACAAATTACTAAAAGAACTACAAAATTAATCAAAGTAAAAGAACAGTCACTTCAGGCTAAAAACTAGAATGCAAAATTAATAAACAGAATGAGCAATTTTCTAAGAGAAATGGAGGGTAAAATTAAGGAAAACATTAGGACATAAAAATAAAGAGCTTCGAAGAGATTTAATGGCAAGCAAGGAACAAACTGAAAATGAAGATGTTAATTTATAAAGATTAGGAAATCTTGAAGAATGAAACAAAAGCTAAGGAATAAAGGGAATGCTAAAATTTATAAATTGGTAAAATCTTGTAAAATTAAAATTAAAGGAAGAATATTTTGAAAGAATATTTTGAAGAATATTTGAAACAATATATAAATGTCAGTCCAGAGTACCGACACTAAAAATATTCTGGCAAAATACTGGACTTTACCAAAACTTTTACTACTTAGGGCTTTAAAATGGTGAGTTATCCATAAGGAAAACAAAACTTGATTGTCATCAGACATTGCAACTTCAATGTTTTAATACAAATCCAATGAAGTAACATACTTCAGACAAAAATCACAAACAAAACGTATGACCAATTTTTTAAATCCAGCTAAACTGACAATTAATTATAAAGGAGTCAAATGATAATAGTAAACAGGGAAACACATAGGCAATATTTTGCTCATGAGCTGATCCAAATGTCCATACTAGAATACAAGGCTGATAAAGAATGAGTGAAACATTGTAGGTGTAAGTGTATGAGTGTGTGCATGTGTGTTATGTTTGTGTGCATACTTGTAAAGTTAGGGTGAGAATTAGTAGGAGGAACATATCATGTAATGACTTTATGTTCAGATAATGTGGGTATTGTAGAGTTATTTTAAAATGAAGGAAAATAGGAATATATGTACCATAAAGAAAAGATATGATTTTTCTAAGTTAATTGTACTTAGTGACATAGGATTAATATTGTTACTATTGTTCTTCATAGGATATGCACATGTAACGAGATGGAGAAAATGAAAAACTATGAGATACTCTAATTTCATGATAATCCTGTTTTGTGAATCCAATGTATGGTGTGTCTATGTAGAGGTACAGTAAACCAGTGAAATCTAGAAGAGAAAATAAGTAAGTTGAAATCATGATTTGAATTGTGTCAGTTTGAACTGGAGAAGTACCATATAAACATAATTTATTGCTTAGTTATAGCTATTTGAACAACCTAAAACCAATGACACTACCAAATTCCTTGCTCTCAGAAAGCAAAATTGAAATACAATCCCCCCAAAAAGAGATGCAGTCCATGGTAGAGTGAGGGTCAAATTCTAAGACATCTTCGGATGAACCTGGAATATCTCAACATATTGGATCCTAAAGAAGCTATAAGTGACAGAAATCTACAGTCATAACCCAAAAACACACAAGCAAATTTGAAAAGGCTTGCAGTCAAAAAAAAAACTAATTCATTCTTTCAAAGAATAGTAATTGTGATTGACCAAACTGATCAAATACATTTAAGCACACTAATCTATAAAGTATTGTACCCAACAATCAATTTGTCACCTTTGGAAAAGGATAGGAACTCAAATCCTTAATTAGAAAATGGATGGAAAGGATGGAATAATTTTTCTCCCTTTTCTAGAACTTCAGTACAGAGTATCAAGTTATAAATGAGACAAACTGTTCTAAACTTAGTCCAATTAATAAATGAAAAATTATAGAATAAAACAATTTTGCAGCCTTCAATGAATGAATCAATGGATCAAATAGAACAGAGGTTCACATCACAAAAAAAGACAATCATGTATCAAGTGCCTTTGGGTAAAAGAACTCAACACCATTTATGGTCTTCCCAAATGCAACAGCCTGAAATCCAATCAAGTCTCTGGGTCCACCTGCCAATGTCCAGGGAACAGAAAAAACAGAGGAGAGCGATGAATAGGCTCACAAAGACAGCATTAATAAAACCTATACTTTGGAAAACTGTAGGTCAAATGACCTTCACAGGTAAATTGTAGAAACAAAGGGAATGAAGAAGAAATCTGTAAACTGAAATATACATTTAAATTACATGAAGTTTTTAAAAGCCTTGGACTGAAGAGTTCAGGGACAGTGCCCAGGCCCAGAGTTCAAGCCCCACAAGCCAAAAAAAAAAAAAAAAAAAAAAAAAAAAAAAAGCTGGATAACCTGGGAATTTGAGAGGCACAGTAGTAAGAAAACTATACAAAATAATTTTTCTGGAGAAGTCAGGATTGGAATTACATTTGGTGGAACACAGACAGTCATGTTGGGGGTGGGGGAATAAATATACTTCTAGGATTAGCACAAAATAAAACAAAATGAAACAAAAACAACTGGATAGTGACTAGTAGTTCAATTACCTCAGGATTCATTAAGTAATTTACTTTTTTTTTTTTTTTTTGGCGGTTGTAAGGCCTGAACTCTGGGCTTGGGCGCTGTCCCTCAGCTCCTCAGCTCAAGGCTAGGGCTCTACCACTTGGGTTGTAGTGTCATTTCTGGCTTTTTCTGCTTATGAGGTGCTGAGGAATCTAACGTAGGGCTTCATTCATGCAAGGCAAGTGCTCTACCACCGAGCCACCTTCCTTTACTTTTGTTCTTTTCTTTTTTTGTTGTTTTTTTAAGAATTGGGGTTTGAATTCAGTACTTCCAAATATTCTCTACTAGTTGATTCAGGTCTTCAGACCTTTTTTCCTTTGATTTACTTTTTACATAGACTCTCTTTACTTTTATCCAGGGTGATCCTCCAATTGCAATCCTCCTACCTCCCATGTAGCTAAGATTTAAAGGTGTGTCATACCATAGTCAGCCTGTGATGCATTACCTTATTATTGAAAACAAGTTTCAAGATGAATTCCAGCTTAAGATGCACTTAGCTAACAGCTCCAAGTTTCTCCCTAAATATAACTCAAAATATTAATGAATGATTGAAAAGAAAAGCACACTAAAAATTAAATTGATAGACTATCTGATGACAGACTACTAAAAGTATAAGAAGGCTCCATAAAGATAAACTATAAAATTGAATAAAAATAAGATTTCCTTTTGAGATAGAAGTATAAAAATTATAAATTATATGTGAAAAGTTCTTAGAATGAATTCTGGCTTAAAAAAGATTGGTGTTTAGAGAATAAGCTATTTTATCATATTTATTTTTATTTGTCTTCTATTCTGCAACTGTCCAGTGTTGAATTTCATAAAAGAACAAACCCTGAGCTAGTTGTCAATGGCTCATGCCTATAATCCTAGTTACTGAAGAGTCAAAGATTTGAGAATTGTGCTTCAAAGCCAGCTCAGACAGGAAAGTCCTTGACCAATTAACAATCACCGAAAAGAAAAGAAAACACCCTAACTGGAGATGTAGATCAAGTGGTAGAGCTGCAGTATTAAATGGAAAAGTTAAGTGTCAGTACCTAGGTCCTGGGTTCAAGTACCAGCACTGAAGGAAAAAAAAACCCCACCATATATTCCTACTATCCTGTTACCAAACTCTGATTAGGACAAACAACAACAACAAAAATAACATCTGTCTTTTACCTCAGGACTTCTTGAATTACTAAAACATGTGTTCTTCCAGGGGCACCATGGATCAGGTCCATAATCCTACCTATCATTTTGGAAAACTGAGATCAGGAGGATCATGTTTAAAGACCAGCTCGTACAAAAAGTGAGACCTTATCTGAGAAAGAACTAAAGCAAAATGAGTTAAGGGCTTGGCTCAAGTGGGAAAGCACCTGCTTGACAAACATGAAGACCTGAGTTCAAACCCAATAACACTAAAAAAGAACTATGCTAGCTGGATGCCAGTAGCTTATGCCTATAATATTACCTACTCAGGAGGCTGAGATCTGAGGATTGAGGTTCAAAGCCAGCCCAGGCAGGAACATCCATGAGATTCATATCACCGATTAACCATCAATTTAAAAAAAAGTTCTTTAAGTCAGAAGTGGAGCTATGGCTTAATTGCAGTATTTTGCTAGCCTTGAGTAAAACAGCTGAGAGACACCACTCAGAACTGTCCCTTAATATTAGGAATTCAGGCACCAAGGGTAGGAAAAAACTCACCCAGAGGAACAGAGACTTGCTAGTTGAAAATCTTCCAGAAACTGGGAATTGTCCCAAAAGCTGTTCATGTCAAGCTACATCTAATAATGGTGCTAAGAAAGGGATTAGTAAACCAGCCCAATGAACATCAACAGAAATAATTTCTTCTCAAATGTGTGATTGTTACAAGTTTAACCACTGAAGGTTGAAAGGAAATGACACTAAATTTCTTCATGAAGGACACAACTGATTCAAAAGAGCTAAATAATTTTGAAAATTGAACACTGAGAAGGTGTTACAGCCGCAGATATGAAAAACCTAATATCAGATCTATCATTGTAAAGTACGTTTCTGCTACAGAAAGGCACAGGTTAATAAAATAAGAAGAGAAACAACCTAAAATATATGCAGATTAGTATATGATAAAAGGAAATTTCAAGTCTGTGAGTGAAATGACACCATTCAATATATGAAATTAGAAGTCTGAATAACAATTGGGAGAAAATAAGAAAGTACAAAATAACTATAAGAAATACATTGGAATACTCATATGATTTCAAGATGAATTAAGCTTTTTAGGTACTATAACAAAACAACTCAAAAGAAACATGCATATCTTAAAATATTCCTATATCAAGGAATACAATGAATACACTGAAAAGCAAGTGTCAAAGAATATTAATAATACATTCTCTAGATGCCCGTCTATAAAAAAGAATCATTCAGAGCACTAAAAGAAAGCTAGTCAACCTCTTGCCCACCCAAATTAAGCAAAGAACTTTAACTAAGCTATATAAAAATAAACATATCACTACAAAAGTGGTAGATAAATGAAGAGGTGGGGGGAGGAGATATCCAGTCAAGACTTCAATATGCAAAATTAAGAAGAGAGAGGGAAGGAATGGGTAGGGGAGGGATGGGTGAGAAAGTTGAAAGGGATGATATGGATCAAGATGTATTATTCATAAAGTGCATCATAAAAAGGCAGCTCCTTTGTACAACTACTTAAAGATAATAAAAATGTAAAACCTGATTAATCTTACTAGTTGTCTAAGAAACATAATTTTGATTTATGTTACCATTTTTCACTAATAAAACCTGGAATTTTTATTTTATTTTGTTGGTCATGGGAATTGAACTCTGGGCCTGGGCGCTGTCCCTGAGCTCTTCAGCTCAAAGGCGAGCACTCTACCACTTGAGCCACAGCACCATTTCTGGTTTTCTTGTGATTTATTGGAGATAAGAGTCTCATGGAGGTTCCTACCCAGTCTGGCTTTGAACCATGATCCTCAGATTTCACCCTCCTTAGTAGCTAGGATTACAGTCATGAGCCACTGGTACCAGAATGTTTTTGAACACTGATATTTAATAGTGCCAATGCTGAGGAGAAATGAGTGCTCTAACTTCAGTGATTTGAGAAATATAGAGCCTTTTTACAGAGTGAGTGTTACAGAGTGAGAACATCACAACCTTTTAATTCTAAGGATATTGTTAAATATTTGAGCAAATATATACAAGGTTATTTACTAATGAGTTCATTACAATAGAAAAGGTAAGCAAAACTGAGTTAATTAGAAAATGTTTGAACAAACTTGGCTTATTTATTAAATAAAAATTGATGTACTAAAACAATGATGTAGTCATATATTTGCATGATTGAAAATATTTTTTTAAATGTAACTATAGCAATTAAACTCAGGAAAACATTGATGGACATGAAATGTGGGATGTAATTCATGACATATTGATAAGATTATTTAGTCTAAGTGCTAAGGCTGGAGACATACCTTAGCATACCTTAGCAAGACATACCTTAGCAAGCATGAGGGAATGAATTTAAATCGCACCAAAACAAACAGAATAACTCAACCACACATACAAACATGCTTAAGGAACTGTCAGGCATGGTCCCAGAGATAAACCCTGTCTTGGAAAGACATATTCCAGTTGGGAAAGCTGACAATGACAAAGATTGAGAAACCCTATACTATGATCATTAGTCATGATAGCTAAGGAGGAAAGAAAAACAAAAGGAGAATATGAAGTTTAAGGGAAGAAGTATGAAAATCTTTAAAAGAGATGAGAAAAGCTTCTGTTTGAACAGACTTTTGAGCAAAGGCCTGAAAGAAGGAGCAAATTCTAAGCAGAGGTAACAGCAAGTAGGGAGACCTTGAGCACGAATGCATCCAGAACTTCCAAGGCTAGCAAGCAGTGCAGAGAGAGAAAGAGGCACAGAGGTGACAGAGGAGCAATGCAGCTCCAGCAGGGCTCCCAGCAAAGACACTGCTTTTACTGGAATGAGATGCACAACCATATTCAGCCATAAGCAGGGGTCCTTACAATGCAATCTAAATGTCAGTACATGCACATGTATTCGTGCATTTTATTTATTTACATATATATGAGGGTGGAGGGTTGAGGAAACAAACACAGGAAGGCATTCCTCTATTAAAAAGATGACCTATGCATATATGACTATGTGAAATTATTTTGTCATTTATGAATTGTCTAAATGGCCCATACTGTGGGTTAATTTGAAAAAAATTAAATATGAAAGTCCCTATTTGTGTGTGTGTGTGTGTGTGTGTGTGTGTGTGTGTGTGTGTGTGTGTGTGTGTGTGTGTGTGTGTGTATCCACCCATCCTGGGGCTTGAGCTCAAGGACTGAGCACTAGCCTTGAGCAAAAAGTCTCAAAAATGCTACCACTTCAGCCACAGCTCCATTTCTGGCTTCCTGCTAATTAACTGGAGATTAGACTCTCATGGATTTTAAACTTCAAACTGTGATCCTCAAGTCTCAGCCTCCTGGCAATGCCTGACTTTTGAAAGTCCTTCTTACTACTGTCTGTGAAGCTGATATGTAAAAGAAGGTGGAGGATGTGGATTCTGATTACTTTTAGGATGTTTGGGAAAAAAATCTGGAAACTCATGGCAAAGATCTAGAATGGACACTTGTACTTCAGTTTCTACTTTTTTTGTTTCTACTATTTGCAACTGCAGTATGCATATGTGGAAAGACAGAAAGGAATAAAAAATAAACAATAATGAGGGTTTTAGATGAAAAAATTAAGACCTCATGATTGCTGGCACTGACACTTGCAAATCCTAGCTATTTGAGAGGTTGAGATCTGAGGATTGTAATTTGAAGCCAGATCAGAGAAGTCTGTGATACTCTTATGTCCAATTAATAAGCAAAAAAAACCCAAAAAACAAAACAAAACAAAATACCTGGAAGTAGAACTGTAGCTCAATTGGTATAACTTGCTTGAGCTTTCCCAGTATCAGTACAAAAAAAAACACCCACAAATCAACTGGATTCACTATGCATACTCAGGAAGGGAAGTCTATAAGCTCAGGATGTAGTTTCCAGAACTTCATCATCAGGGACAGATGAAAATGCCAGCCTGCTACATCAGGAGGGCAGAGGAGGATGAGCCCTAGAGGTAACTCTGTGCCATGCTAAGAATTGCCTCCAATACATTGCAGGCGTGTCTCCTAGGACTTTTCCCTGTCTTCACTGAAGCCAAATGGGCTTGATGAGTGCTCAGAAGGTCTAGCTTTCTAGCAGGAGATCTCTGCTTCTGCTTTGTACTCTTGGAGGATTCTAAACACTGGGTGTCTTCCAGAAAACCTCTATCTGGGCTTGTTCACCTTCCAGCCAATCAAACCAAACTGCCACCCTGACATTAGCCAAGTCTCCTGTGTAGGCCATGAATACCACATGAAACCTTCCTTTTCTTTCAGCTGCCAGCATACCTCTCACTGTGAAATTGCTTCATGGGTAAGTTAATCTTTCTGGATATTAAACACCGCCCTTCTATGAAAAGTTCTGGGCTCTTACTTCCAAGGAGAATAGCTGAAACAAGTTGTTCTATTTTTTATAATCCTGTAATTTTTTTCTTTGATTGCTCAGTAACACCATCTTTTCCCAGTAGAGTATAATCATCCTTTTGCTATTAAACACATTGAAGGCCCTTAAGTCCCAATTTGAAGGGCCTAGATGGAAGGTGTGCTGAGATTCCCATTTACCATTTAATTGGTGCTTGGTCTCTGATACAAATGGTAGACAAAGGTCAAAATGAATCACTATCCTTTTGATGAAAGTGTATATTCACTGAAAAAAAGTATTCCATGGAGATAAAGCCAAAGAGTCTCACAGAAGGAATCCACAGAGTTGCTCATTTTAATGAATTTTTGGTTTTAGAATCATTTCAAGTTTATATTATAATTGCATAAAAAGAAGTCCTTCACTTGGACTTCCCAACAAATACCTTATATGACCATGATGTGCTGGTTAAAATTCAGAAATTAACACAGGTACATAGCTACTACAGCTCTAGATTTTATTCAGATTTCATCAGTTTTTCCACTAATGTTCTTTCTCTGTTCTAGGATCTAAACCAGAATACCACACTGCATTTAGCATTTTGTTTTTCAGTTCTCCTTCCTGCCAAAGTCTGGATTAGAACTTCATATAGAATAGCCTCATATAAAAAACTTTTAATTAACTAACACTGCACCACACATTTCATAACTGGAAGTACTTCTACTCCAAACATAGTGTGGTCCATCCATTGCGCAGAGGCCAGTCTAAGTTAGCAGTGTCACCAGACTACACTATAGGTTATGCTACCCTTTCCCAGACTGACACTCTCCTAGGTAGGCTCAGGGTTGGAGAAAAAAATCTACTTTTGGCCGGGTACGAGTGGCACATGCCTGTAATCCTACCTACTCAGGAGGCTGAGGTCTGAGGATCACAGTTCAAAGCCAGCCTGGACAGGAAAGTCTGTGAGACTCTTATCTCCAATCAACCACCAGAAAACTGTAAGTGGTGCTGTGGCTCAAGTGATAGAGCACTTGTCTTGAGTTAAAGAGCTCAGGGATAGTGCCCAGGCCCAAATTCAAGCCCCATGACAGACAAAAAAAAAAAAAAAGCAAGAAAGAAAAATCTACTTTTGTCTATCCAAATGAATTTAACAAGCCCTACTACTTGTTAATCGTAAAGAACAATTGAGCCAGTTTGTCTTGAGGGAAAAACCTTTTATAACAATATTTTCAAGGTCACTGGACTGGCAATAGTTTAGGGAACTATATTTGTTATTATTACTATTTATTGTTTGAACTCAAGGCCTAGCTTTTGCTAGGCTGACATTCTGCAACCTGAACCATGTCTCCAGCCCTGTATTTTGCTAGTTATTTTTGAGATTACATCTCATAAACTTTTCTTTCTGGGCTAGCCTTTTTGCCACTAGGAATTTTCCCTGCCTTCATCCAAGGGAAATGGGCTTGATGAGTGCTCAGAAGTTCTAGCTTTCTAGTAGGAGATCTGTGCTACTGCTTTGTACTCTTGGGGGATTCTAAACACCAGTTGTCTTCCAGAAAACCTCTATCTGGGCTTGTTCACCCTCCGGCCAATCAAACTAAGCTGCCATCCCTGTGCCATGGAAATTTTAAGCCTCTTTAGAAATGAGAAAAATAACAAATCAGATCTAATTGTTGGAGGTACTACAACAGACCAATCACTGATCAGAAATGCATTATACCACAGTGATGTTTAACATTCCTTTTGCCTTCTATTCTTGTCATTCAAATACCTAGGATTACAGGGTGTTTATTTTTATAGACCACATTTTTCCTATCCATTTGTTCAGTATGGATATTTATGTTGATCCCTGTGGCTATTATGAACAATACTGTAGTAAACATGGGAGTGCAGGTGCCAGAGGATGAGAATTTGATTGTATTTACCACAAAGAAATGGTAACAGTATAAGGTGATGGATATGTTAATTATTCTGAGTTGATTACTACCCAATGTTCACTTGAGTCAAATCATCAGAACATCAAACATCCATCAACTAAACCTCATTAATCGTACAAATATTGTGAGTCAATCAAATAAACTTTAAGAGGTTTTCCCAATTAAAAGAATTTCCAGTTCATTGAACCAGATATGGTGTCTCAAGCTCTTAATCCTAGCTGCATGGGAAGTAGACATTTAGGGATCAGAGTTCAAGGCCAGCCTGGGTATAAAAATTTGCATGACCTCACCATTTCACCCAATATCTTAGAGCCATGGTGTTCAACTGTCATCTCAGCTATTTGGGAAGCTAAAGAGCTGAATACAGTGGCACACACTTGTCATCCGAGTGACAAAGCACAAATAGGAAGATTATAGTGCAGATTATCCTGGGCATAATGCAAGACGTTATTTTGAAAATAACCATCAAAAAGAAAGGTTTGGTAGAGGGGCTCATGTGGTTGACCACCTACTTAGCAAGTGTGATACCCTGACTTTAAACCCCAATACACACACACACACACACACACACACACACACACACACACACACACACACACACACACACACACACACACACACACACACACACACACACACACACACACACACACACACACATATATGGTTTCCAGTTCATTCATAACCAACATAGGCAGAAGGGCTGAGCAAAGGTAGAGGAACACAGGAAATGCTCCATGATTTCTTAGGCAGATCCTGTGGACAACATATCCCACCCTCTTTTCTCACACAACTCATCTGCAAGACAATGAAAGAAAGAGACTTGTAGAGGAAAACAAAACCTTGTAGCAAAAAGCCAGGTCTGTGAACAGCCCCTCTAATACAATTGTTACCAGGCTTTATAAAGTAACCCCTGTTTTCACTATATTTGATATCGGTATAATTTGGGGAAGGGAAGGGAAAAAACAAATTGTTTAGATAGGGATACAGGTTGGCCCATTGCAACAATGAGATGTGCAAGACACTATGTCAAAAAATGAACTTTACAACTTGGGGGTGGGGGGATGTAGTCATGGAGATGGGAAGGCAGGGATGGTAGGGGAAACAAAGGAAGAGGCAACAATTCTTGATAAGAAATGTACTCATTACCTTGCTCATGTAATCATAACCCCTCTGTATGATATTTCACAATTAAAAACTTATTTTAAAAAAAGTAAAAGTTATAGGAAGACAAGAAAGTGACTTCCTGAATGGAAGCAATTTGTAAATTCACATTCCAGTTTCTGATTATATTCTTCCACCAATCTGACATATACTTCCTAAATTTCAACACCATCACTGACCTGAAATCGTAAGCATCATTAGAAAAGAGAAAAATAATTAATCAAATCTAATTGTTAGAGGTACTACAACAGATCAATCACTGATGAGAAATAGATAAGGCCCAGAAAAATATCCAAGTGCATTATACCAAAGTGATGTTTAACATTTCTATTTTTTTTAAACTAAGTTGTTGAAAAGTGTTAAGACAATTGAAAACACAAGAGTACACCACAAGAATAGTAAGCTGCCTACAGGAGGTTCTCAAAGACATGCTTGCTTTTTCCTAAGTCAAAGGACACAGACTCTTCGGTAAGAGGCCAGTGCCATCGAAATATGAAGATCTGGAAATGGTTTTGGTGTGTCTTCTCTGTAGAATCAATCGGCCATCTAAGAGATCTTCTGTCTCCCATGAGCCCAGGTCAAAAATGGGTATGCCTCTCACCAACTTGAAAGCAGTAATGGATATCTGTAGCTGAACACATATATCCATTCCCTATTCATATTATTTAGTCTCCAAATTTGTTTGAAACGTTAGCTTATCTGGAATATTTAATGACTCTAAGAAAAGCAATTTCATTTAGGTGATTGTTGTCACTATTGGTCAAATTAATCAACACTATTATTGCACATGAATGGAACAGGTATTAGCAGATCATTCAGGGTGCTTCTCCAAGGTTTCTTAACAAAATCTACTTTCAATTTTCTAGAAAGCACTATGATGGCTTTGGGTAAATACAAGTATTAGTCTGAGGTCCGAAAGAGTGGCTCAGTCCTATTCCTCCCTACTCTACTGTCCAGTTACATTATAGAATAAGGAAGTCAGGAAATGCCAGCTAGGTTACAAGCCACATAAAATTTCAGCTATACTCTTTTAAAAGTCCTTACCTATTGATAGCACAATCTATAGAACAGGAAGAAGGACTGGAAAACTAGGCTCAGAGACAGAGTAACAAACACCTTAAGAAGCTATTTTTAAATCTTAAGGTGACAATAAGGACAGAGGCTGCTGGCATCATAGAACTTTGTCTTGTAGCCAAAGTGGGCATTTTGGATCTTTTAGTGGGAGGGAAGTTAGAATCAGATTAAATATACAATCAAATCACCAGTATTTCAGTCACTCCCCTACTGCTTGCTGTATTTTGTTTGGAATGCTTTTTATTTACGTATTTATTTGTATACTCTTTATAAGCAGCCAAAACGTGCTAAATGTATCCCTAATTAAATTGCCATCAAGTATGATAAACTCACATTCAAATTACTCTTAACAATTTAATAATCTTTCTCTTTGTTCTGTGGTGCAGAAAAATAAAACTATCTGATGCAATCCCAAGGGAAAAAAGCCAAACTTACAACATCAACAAAAAAAAAAAAACTCTCCTGACAAAGAAGCAGGAGGAAAGCAACAAGGAGAATTGGAAGAGGCTGAGGCAGAATACAACACCAGTGGAAGATGCATGCAAATGGAATCAGATACTGTGTGTGTGTGTGTGTGTGTGTGTGTGTGTGTGTGTGTGTGTGTGTGTGTGTGTGTGTGAGAGAGAGAGAGAGAGAGAGAGAGAGAGAGAGAGAGAGAGAGAGAGAGAGGTCCATATATTTCATATATTTCTTCCTGAAAGAATCCATATTCAGGTATGAGAGTACACACACACACACACACACACACACACACACACACACACTATACTCACAGTCCTCAATATATAAGCTAACAGCTTTCACAATAAGAGTGGCCCACATGTTAAAAAATTTATTTATTTTTTATTTTTTCATTGTGAAAATACTGTACAGATGGGTTACAATTACATGGGCAAGATAATGAGTACATTTCTTATCAAGCATTGTATTGTAGCCTCCTCCTTTGTTTCCCCATCCCATCTCATCCTCCCCCCACCCCCCCTCAACCCTCCTCTCCCCACCCCTACCAAAGTTGTAAAGTTGGTTTTCGACATAACGACTTGTACATCTCATTGTCGCAATGGCTCCACCTGTATCCCTATTTAAACGATTTGTATTTTCCCCTTCCCCTCCACAAATTATACCAACATCAAGTACAGTGAAAGCAGGGGTTATACTGTGGGGGAGGGACATACAAAGCAACAAAGAAATAATCTTTGCATGAAAGAAAAAAAAAACATTTGAATACATATCTAAGGGATCATTTTCCTAAAATCAACTTAACTGACCTTTTCAGCTTGACTCAGACATATACTAGATATTGCAGATAAGGGAAACCATGGGACCTATGTCTCTTTGGGCCTGGCTTACTTCACTTAATATAATTTTTTCCAAGTCTTTCCATTTCCTAACAAATGGGGCAAGGTCATTCTTTCTGATGGAGGCATAGAATTCCACTGTGTATATATACAACATTTTCTTGATCCATTCATCTACTGAGGAGCATGTGGGTCAGTTCCATATCTCAGCTACGGTAAATAATGCTGCAATAAACACAGTTGTGCTGGTAGCTTTAGTGTGGTCTTGTTTGTGAACATTTGGGTAAAAACCCAAAAGTGGGCTTGCTGGGTCATAGGGAAGCTCTATGTGGAGTCTTTTGAGGAACCTCCATACTGCTTTCCAAAGTGGTTGAACAAGTTTATACTCCCACCAACAATGCAGTAAGGTTCCCTTCTGTCCATATCCCCTCCAGCATGTGTTGTTATTAGAGTTCTTGATTCTAGCCATTCTAACTGGGGTGAGGTGGTATCTCAATGTTGTTTTGATTTGCATTTCTTTTATGGCTAGAGAGGTTCAGCATTTCTTCATGTGTCTATTGGCCATCCTTCTTTCTTCTTCAGAGAAGTATCTCTTTAAGTAAGAAAATATTTTTTTAAGAACTGAATTGCCTGCCCATGAGATGATGCTATTTCTTCCCCCACTTAATACACTGTAGAAGCACATCGCACAGTGGGAGAAGGCAGAGATGTAGAAGTGCCTTTTCTCAATGCATTTACAATAGCACAACATACTTAAAACATGAGACACTGGTTGATTCAGATTATCTGTGAATACTCAGGACCTAAGCCTCGACAGTAGAAGGAGAGAAAAGTCATCATCTGCATTTGGACCTCAAATCCACCTTCTCACAGAAATAATGTAATAAAGATTGGTTGACTAAGGTTGAGAAGCTTCTGTTAATTCTCTACCTCAGGAACATCATAAGCCAATAAACATCAGTGAATCCAATGGAAATTGGCCACATTTTATAGTTCTATTCCCATGAGGAGAAAGGGTTGTATACTCCACATAGAAGTAGCTTCACTCCTCAATTCCCTACTGAAAGCTGCCTCTAAAAGTTCCCCGGTAAACATCCTTTTTCCTTCTCCAGCTAAAACTTCCCCAGTGATCCAGTCAAGCTGTGTTTGCTTTTACCTGTCTTCTAGCCCCACTATACCATCTGCCCTTTAAGCTCTCTATACAAAAACCATTTATTTCCATTGTGCTCTCATTCTCAATACTCATGAGAATCATGTGAGCTAGTGAGTAGGTTGACTAAATTCTTTAGTGTCACTTGATAATATAACAAAGATGTGAAAGAGAAATGAAGAAAGCATTCATGGAGTCAAATTTACAATTTATAGTGGAACCTACAACAGAGATTCATAGGTCATCCAGCCATGGGATTATTCCTTATGCTTTTAGTAAGATTTGGAGCATTTTGACTTATTTGTAAGTGGTATTCACTGACAGACTTCTTTAGAAAGTCTGCTTTTGTTTTATAGATAAGTATACCATTGGATGGTGTTTAAAGATGGCATCTAGCTTTTCATTTGTCTCTTTCAAATTCATAGATATCTGTTGATCATCTAATATACGCTGAGCACTAAGGAGACGATGATGAATTAGATACAGGCTCTGATCATCAAGCTCTCATGATTAGAGGAAGAGAATGAAATGCAGATGAATCAGTCCATTTAGAACACTGTGATATGCTTTGTCACAGACCCCAAGATAGGGACCCAAGTGGTTTGTTCTTGCTTGCTATTATTTCTAATGTATTTACAAAGTACCATGTGATTTTTTTTGTTGTTGCTTTGTATGTTCTTCCCCCACGGTATAATCCCTGTTTTCACTGTATTTGATGTCGGTATAATTTGGTCAGGGGAAGGGAAAAAACAAAATGTTTAAATAGGGATACAGGTTGACCCATTGTAACAATGGGTACTATGTTGAAAAACAAACTTTACAATTTAGGCTGGGAGGAGTGTAATTATGGAGGTGGGAGGGAAGGGATGGTAGGGAAAAACAAAGGAAGAGGCAACAATGCATGATAAGAAATGTACTCATTACCTTGCTCATGTAACTGTAACCCTTCTATACAGTATTTTCACAACAAAAAATCTTTAAAAAAAGAACCAGACCAAAAAAAAAAGAAGAAACACAGAAGGAAGAATGACTCTCTATAAGAGAGCTGAGACTGTCAGAGAAAATGAAATATTTAAACTGAGTCTTATAGGCCAAGTGTGGTGATACATTCTTTTTTGTTTGTTTGTTTTTTGTTTTTTTTGTCAGTCATAGGGCTTACACTCTAGGACTGGGCTCTGTCCCTGAGCTCTTCAGCAAAAGGCTAGCGCTCTACCACTTGAGCCACACCACTACCACTTCCAGTTTTCTGGTAGGGTTTATTGGAGATAAGAGTCTCATGAACGTTCCTGCCCAGGCTGTCTTTGAACTGTGATCCTCAGATCTCAGCCTCCTGAGTAGCTAGGATTATAGGCATGAGCCACCAGCACCCAGCTGGTGGTACATTCTTATAATTCTGGATATGTAGGAGGCAGATAGGAGCAAAGTCAAAAGCATGAGAGCTTATCTAAAAAAAAAGATAAAATAAAAATAAACACTGAAGTAAAAAAGGACTAAGATTATGAATCAAGAGATAGAGCACCTATCTAGCAAGAGCAAGACTTGAGCTCAAACTCCATTATCACCAAATTAAACAAAAGAATGATGAGTAGGATTTACCAAGTACATATGACATGTGGAGATTAGAAAAGAAATGGCACAATCTCAAAGAGAGGGAAAATGTGGGGCAGGTGTTTGAGGAATGGGTGAAGTAGACTAGCAGAAACCAGACCTGTGAGGGACTCAGGATCTTGGATGGTACTTAACAGCTGCCCTTGTTCATCTACCAAATATTTCCATTAAACAAAGAATTCTAATTCAGGATTATGACCATTGCCTAATCTGTCTCTGTTTTCTTCTAATCACACAGAAATGATGATTTCTTTTCTATCACTAAATGTTTTGCAAGTGAACCACTTTGCTATAGAATGGCTGTCTAGAGCTAAAACATGGGAGGGGAGGGGGCAATCAGAAGGGAAATCATTTAGAAATACCAGGCATTTTATCTGTGCTTCCTGAGATACCTGTAAGTGTGCCTCTTTCTGCTAAGTTACCTAGCATTGACTTCAAAGCATAGGTTTTTCAATTAATTATAAAGTGGCAATCAGGCTATGGGGAGCAGTGATACAAAAGGCTAGGACTCCTGTCTCTGTGCTTGCTATGTTCACTCCAAAAAGCATAAAAGAACTAACTGAAAACAAAGATAATGGAATGCCTTTCCTAGGGTGTCTTCTTAAGGGTTAGTTTCTTTTGTTTTATTTCAGAGATGTGTGCTTGCATTAAACAGAAGTCACCTAGGTTTTAGACATGAAAGCCTCCTGGCAGATTAGGACAATGCAATGCACACTTGTATCCCAAATAAGACTCAAAGAATAGTTGCTAAAGAGAAATTCCATGGTCCAAGATGTACATACTTTGCCAATCCTGAGCAGCCCCCAGCAGCATTTATTGATAAAAGGAGCAATGTGAAATCATGATTCCTTGCATATAAGATATGAGATCTTTGATACATATAACCTTTATCAGGGTACAAACTAAGGATGCTCCAACTCCCATTCTGCTGTTCCTATTCAACATTTTTCTCAGAAGATATCCATCACTGTACTTCTCTATTATCTGATTTCAAACACTGAGTCTTGGTTTTGATGGAATTCATTATTATCTCAATACGACATTTAGTATGCTAGCTAAATGTAACAGAATGGCACTTTCAGAGATAAAATCTTCCCTCATTCCCTAATTAGAACAACATTCTAGTATATACTGCCCAAATTCACCTGCCTTTAGGCAGAATTTGAAGGCTAATAATGTTGCTTTATTCAGACAAAGTGTTTTTGTTAACACATATGAAGGTGGTAAACCTTCATCCAGATGTATCTCATTCATGCTGTGGTATCATTTAACAATACATAATAATTACATAAAACCTTTTTTCTCAATTTTTTCTATTATTTTACTCTTCATTCTCTGTAACACCTTATGGTTCTTTTGCAGAGGGCAGAGAATGTCAATGGAAGAAGGAAAAGAAGTAAATGGTATCATGGACAGCAACTCCGTTTCAGCTACCTGAGAATATATTTTGGGTATAAGTCAGCAAAGTATGGCCAATAACCCATATCTGGTCCATTTTCTGCTTTTTAAAAAGTTTCAATAGAGCACAGCCAATCGGATTTACTTATGCATTGCTTTGTTGCTGCTTTTCACTATGAAAGCAAAGTGCAAATGACAGAAATCATCTGGTTGGAAAAATCTAAAATGCTTACTTTGTGGTCTCTACCGAAAAGGCTTGCCACCCTGGCCTTGGTGATGGGTTAGTCAGGATGGCTTTTCAGGGCCTGGTATGGCTAGAGTAAACCAATGCACTTGATAGTTCATAAGCCCAAGCCTCAACTGGCCACAAAAGGCACATTACAAATGCGAAAGCAGCCTAAGATCATCCAACATTAAAGAAGGTATTTTGGAAGAATACTTTACCTAGAAATAAAAGCATCGAATCACTTGACTCAAAAAGTTTATCATCTCCTACAGTGAGTGCAAAGATAAATTAGATGCAGGATTAGGTTTTGTCAGTGGCTTAACAATTTTAGTCCTCTTATCTAGTTCTTTTTATCTTCTGACCTTTTAGCTTTAGCCTATCTGGCTTTTGCTTCAGATTAACCATCCTTATGATGAATGAAAACTTAAATCGTTATCTTATATATATATATACAGTGGAATAACCATCTTTCCTTTGTTAAAGTTGAGTAAAACCACAAACTCATGTACCAAACCAATTTCTGGCAGTAAGCAACCATCACTGCTTGCCCCAGGCCTGGCACTGCCCTTGGTATTAGGATAGATGTTTCTCTACCCTGAAGCATATGGCTGATCTGAAAATACGTGAACAAAATTTGGATTCTGCTTTAAAGGAATGAGAGAGAACGAGACAAAGAGAGAGACAGAGAGAGAGAGACAGAGAGACAGAGGGACTGTGAGATAGAGACAGACAGACAGACAGATAGAGACAGAGACAGACAGACATAGAGACAGAGATAGACAGAGAGATAGAGAGACAGAGAGAGACAGAGACAGAGACAGAGGATAGTTGTAGAAAGGTAGCCAGTAATGTGTTCTGTATATTGGTGTAAATGCTAATTCACCAGAAGAATGATTTACAAGATATGTATTATTAGTGATGAACAAGTTTGTTGTATACTAAAGTATGTATATGACAATTTGTATTTTAAAAATAAAATAGTTCCATGAACTTGAGTACATCATTTTATCTCTCTCAACCTGAAGAGGTTAAGATGAAAATCCCTTCATATTCTGAAATACAAAAATCATTACTAATTCAGAACCATGAATAAACTAATACTAAATATTTGAATATTTTACTTACATATTTTATTTATAAGCTATATTTTCATACAAAAATGTAAAAAAAAAAAGCCTTAAAGAAAATAAACACCAAAGACAGATCTTTAGATGTGGAACTGGTGCTAAAGGAAAACAGGGCTAGAAAATGTTAAAGGGGAACATGAGGAAATGCAGACCAGTTTCTGTGGTTTGGCTTTTTGTTGTTTTGGTTTCTTGTTTGTTGTTTTTTGCCAATACTGGGCCTAAAATTTAGGTGCTCATGCTTGTACAGCTTGCTGTATTCTTATCATTTGAGCCACACTGCTGGTTGATTGGAGATCAGGATTTGTGGACTTTTCTGCTGAAGTAGAACATTGATCCTCCTGACTTCAGCCTCGTGAGTAGCTAGGATTACAAGTATGACCCATAGGGGCATATCTTGAAGTTGTTTTAAGAGACACTAAGAGAAGCCATAGAAAGTTCTATTCTCTCTGTGAGTTAAACCAGGGTGGAAAAATACTGTTATAAAAGTAATAATATCCATGAGATCAAAAATGAAATAATGCCTTAGGGAAGCATAGCTTTGCTTGATATTCAGTTAAGATAGATTTCACTCATCTTTCCAAGAAAGGAGGACATTACAATAAATACTTTACTTAGTTTCAACATCCAAAAGTCTAGAACATTAGACAAAAGTAATGCTAACAAACCCTAATACCTAAGTGTTTTTACTCAAAAGAAAATTGTTTATTTTTCATACATAATTCTATCCTGATGACTATGGCCTTTACATCTTTGAGTCCTTTCTCTTAGGTGACTCAGAGCCCTTTCCAGGCAGGTAAAGCAGGGTTTCTCAACTGAGCTTAGACAAAACCTTGTTGAGGGTGGGGATAGGCTGTTTCATTTACTACAGAAAACTTAGAAATATCCTTAGCCTCTACCAACTAGGTGGCAGAATTAAAAAATGTCTCTCTTTATTGCCAAATGTCTCCTGGGAGTCAAAATTGCTTCTGACTGAGAACTTCTAAGTTAAAAGACGGCAAAAGAGTTGAGAAGACAAATCCCCTTTTACTTCAAGTTAGCACACATGCATATATGCGCGCGCACACACACACACACACACACACACACACACACACACACACACACACACACACACACACACACACACACACACACACACACACACACACACACACACACACACACACACACACACACACACACCCTCCACCACCATACATGCATGTAAGCATATCCAAACACTGAGTCAGACCTTAAATATTGAGTTCAATGAATTCTGATCACCATTCAAAGCAAGATACCTGCCAGGTGCCAGTGGCTCACGCTTGTAATCCTAGCTACTCAGGAGGCTGAGATTTGAGAATCACTGTTCTAAGCCAGCCCGGGCAGGAATGTCCGTGAGACTCTTACCTCAAAAAAAAAAAAAAAAAAAAATCTAGAAAACCGGAAGTGGCACTGTGGCTCAAGAGGTAGAGCACTCGCCTTGAGCTGAAAAGCTGAGGGACAGCGCCCAAGCCCAGAGCTGAAGCCCCACGACCACAAAAAAAAAAAAAAAAAAAAAAAAAAGTAAGATATCAAACATTTCCATTACCCAGACAATTCCTAGCATTTTTCTCTAGTCAATCTATCATTTCCCTCCCAGGAGAACACTGTATGATCCCTGTGGCCATAGATTATTTTATTCTATTCTTGGGCTCCATATAAATTGAATTATATAACATGTATTCTTTTATAGTACAGTTATTATTGCTCAACACAATAGTTTGGTGCTCTGATCAATACTTTTTCTTGCTGTTGCTCAACAGTATTCACTCTTGGTTGATTCAGAAATTGTACAGTGTATTTCAAGCAATTTGATAACTGTATCATGATCTATCTAAATGTAAGAAAGCTTGAGAAATGATGTACTTAGCTGAGTAGACACTTCTCAATGACAGTCCTGTACTCTGGGATGTAGGAGATAAATCTTTGGAGGGGGGCAGTAAATTATCTTTGTATCATATCTAACACCCTCACAGGAGATCATTGCTTCAGACTTTTTAAGCTAGAAAAGATACAAGTTGTTGGAAGTACACGTACTATTGATTAGGAAATTATTTTTCATAGTCTAAAAAACTGTCATTCATTTAAACATTTACTGTTAACCCTGTAGGGGGGAGGCTGGGAAGGGAGGTGAAGGGTAAACAAAGGAGGAGGCTGCAATGCTTGGTAAGAAATGTATGCATTATCCTGCCCATGTAATTGTAGCCCCTCTGTACAGTATGTTCTCAAATAAAATAAAATTAAATTAAAAAAAACAAACACAACAAAATTCATTATCCACATTATTATTAAATTCTAAATCACAAAATATTCCAAAGTAACAGAATTTCTAGGTAATGCACATTAGAGCCTTCTTTGTAAATTCCTTTCTTTAAGGTTTAAAAATAAATTATTTGGCATTGGTTAGGACATGACTGACCACTTATAAATAGTAATATGTTCAAATAATTATAATTATGCTTAAAATCTTCAGATTTGAAATTCACAGAAATCTCAACTTTAATTTCACATGATATGAGTCATTATATCTTAAGATGAACTAAAAAGAAAAAGGATAATTCATAACAATAGAAATGTAAATTGAACATTTATCATACCCATGAATAGAAGCTCATATTCATGAATTCATGAATTTTTCAGAGCAAAATTTTCCCCAGACCAAAAGGGTCGGAACTTTAAAAACATATTGTATCCATTCATCTGCTAAAGGGCATCTGGGTTGGTTCCATATCTTAGCTATGTGTGAATAATGCTGTGATAAACATAGTTGTGTTGATAGCTTTGGTATGGTCTTGTTTGTGATCATTTGGGTAAATGCTCAAAAGTGGGATTACTGGAGAGCAATAGGGGAGCTCTACGTAGAGTCTCTTGAGGAACCTCCCTACTGCTTTCCAAAATGGTTGAACAAGTTTACAGTCCCACCAACAATGCAGTAGGGTTTCCTTTTGGCTACATCCCCTCCAGCATCTGCTGTAACTAGATTTCTTGAGTATAGCCATTCTAACTGGGGTGAGGTGGAATCTCAATGTTGTCTTGATTTGCATTTCTTTAATGGCTAGAGAAGTTGAGCATTTATTCATGTGTCTATTGGCCATTCTTATTTCCTCTTCCTTTAAGTCTTTAGCCCATTTATTAATCAGATCGTTGCTTCTTTGAGGGTTTTGTTGTTGAGGATTTCTTTGAGGATTTGTTGAGTTCCAAGAATATTTTAGATATGAGACCCTTGACTGTTGTATGGCTAGTGAAGATCTTCTCCCAATCCATGGACTTTCTATTGATCTTGCTAGTATGTCTTTGCCACGCAAAAACTCTGCAGTTTCCTGCAGTCCAACTCAGATGCCCCTCAGTAGATGAATGGATCAAGAAAATGTGATATATATATATATATATATATGTATGTATATATATATATATATATATATAATGGAATTCTCCATCAGAAAGAATAATACCACCCCATTTGTTAGGAAATGGGAAGACATGGAAAAATTTATATTAAGTGAAGTAAACCAGACTCAAAAAAAAACATAGGTCCCATGGTTTCCCTTATCTGTAATAACTAGTATATGTCTAGGACAAACAGAAGAGGTCAAAAGTTATGTACATATGACCATATAATCTGATCCTAAGCAAAATGAACCCCAAGATAGAGACACAAGGTTTTATCTTCGTTGCTGTTATTTGTAATGTACTTATTATGTATTATGTGATTTTTTTTTTGTTTCTTTGTATGTTGTTCCCCCATGGCACAACCTCTGTTGTCATTGTATTTGATTTTGGTGTCCTGCATCTTGTATATACATTTTTCTAATTTGGGAAGCGGAAGGGAAATAACAAAAGGCTGAAATAAGCATATAAGATGACCCATTGTAACAATGAGAGGTACAAGACAGTATGTTAAAAATGAACTTTACAACTTTGCAGGGGGGGAGGGAGGAGTTGGGGAGGAAAGGTATGGTAGGGGAAAAATAAAGGAAGGTGTAACAATGCTCGATAGGAAATGGACTCATTACCTTACTCATGTAACTGCAACCCCTCTGTTACAGTATCTTTACAATAAAAAATATATATTAAGAAAAAATATTGTAAAAATATAGCTGTCTTGGGCCTGGGGCACAGCTCAGTGGTAAAACATATGCTTTACATTTCCAGCCCTGGGTTTAGTTCTCAGCACCTCTTAAAAATTAGAGAAGTCTTTTGTTTGAATAAGGCTGAAAGTTAAAAACAGACCAGAACTCCGTTTTCTTCAGGTCACTGCCTAATATATACTATACACTATACAGTACATATTAGGGTGAAGATAAAGATTTAATCAAGGATTGCTATAAATACACTGCTTACTTGGAAAGATGGAGCAGAGATTAGAGTTGTATAATATAGAAAAAGAAATTTTATCATTATGAATGCTATGTGATAATCTTTTTTGATTTGCCTAATCTAGCATGCTCACTATGGGCTGTTCTTTAATTTGTGCTCTCTCAAGCCTTTCATTAGTAATTATTGAATATTTCTGGTTATGTGGATTCTTGATAGTGTTCCCGAATTGTATTTTCTGACAAGATTTATACCAAAATGTGTATGTGTATGGAGGAGCTCACTGGAATAGGCAAGGTAGTGGTTCTCATAAGGTATTATCTAGCTCTTCCCAAAGAAAGAACACAAAAATCCAAAAGGGAATTCTGGGAAAAAGGTGAAATGGGAAGCACCATACACCACACTTCTGTGCTCCCTCCTAAACAATCAATATACTGATAGAATCTGTTGAACATAACTGTTTGGGAAATCCAGAGTCTGCTGAAGGCTCACAAGTTTCAGGGGAAGGCTTGAACTATAATTGAGGTCATTTACATAAATTTCATGCCTTAGCCCAGTAGCAAGTACTCTCTCCTACCCACAGACCCACAAGAGGAAGCTGTGTATCTAGAGCATCCTACACACATCTGTGCACAATTCAGGAGAGTAAAAAGAATATTCTCCTGCCTATATAAAGGATCTGCCTGCTTCTCTCGTATTAGGGTGGCAACAGAAACTTGAACACCTATTGTTACTGAAACTTTCCCATTATTTCAAGACTCTCCCACTTTAGCTGAAATAACTTTCACAGGATTTATGGAATGTTCTCTCCCCCGATCTTATCCATTTTCCTTTCTGTCCTTGTTTGAGTCAATCAATAACTAGTACATTCAAAAACAACTACATATATGGAAAAATCAGATGTTACTATACATACAGTGAAAGTCAGAGGCTCAGAAAAGACTTAGGAGGACCACTGTCTTTAATGTGTGTTGACTATATGAAAGCTGATTCTTCATACAGAGGTAGCCTCCAACAATAAAAAGCATAATGAAAGAAATAATAGATAACAAAACCCAGCAAACTCTGAAGAAGAAAATTTTATTTCAAAACTTAAAACATTATTAGGATACAATATCCAATTTCAACAAGAAAAAAAATCCCAAGACATACCAAAGAACAGGAAAAAAAAAGATCAACTGAAACTGTCCATGAAAAATATCTACTAGACAAATAGTTTAAAACACCTGCCTCTAAAAGATGATCAGACTAATAGCAGATGTGGAAACTGCCAACATACTATGTAAAACAAATTGGAAACAGCAATAAAAGGACTGAAAGCATTTTAAAGAAAAAAAGCAATGGCCAGGAGCTAAAATTTCATTAGTAGGATTCAAATGACAATGTGAACAGACAGAAGAACCAGTGGATTCAATAGAGAACCGTAGCAATTACAACATCCAAGGATTCAAAACAAAAGATTGAAGAGAAATAAATACAGCCAAAAATACCTGTAGGACATCACCCAGCAAACCAGCAGACACATTGTGAGATTCCTAGCATAGTCAAAGAGGGACAATGAGACAGAGAGCGCATTGAAGAAATAATGACTGAAAAGCTCCCCAATTTGATGAAAAACAGGAATATAAATTGTCTAAGAAGCTCAATGAACTCCAAATAGAATGAATTCAAACTTACCCTCACCAAAATATTTTGTAATAGAACTTTCAAAAGACAACAGCAAAACAGAAACAATTTGTCACTTAGAATGAATCATCATTTATAAGCAAATTTCTTATCAGCTTTGAAGACAAGAGGGTAGTGGAATGAAAATTCAAAATGCTAAAAGAAAGAAGTATTAGCAAAAAATCCTACATCTAAGAAAACAACTTTCCAAAATAAGGAAAAAATTAAGATACTTTTCAATAAATAATAGCTAATAATGTTAGCTTATACTGAACCTCTGCAAGACTTTTTCCAGGAAATCAAGCAAGATAAAATGAGAAAACTTGAAATAGTGACTTGAAGCCATATGAATGAACAATTATCTTAATAAAGCTAAATACATGGGTCATAATAAAATCTAGTAATTTTGTAATAGTTGTTTGTAATTGTAAGTTTGTACCTACATGATTTAAAAGAAAAATATATTCCAAAGAATTATTAGCCATATAATATATAAAGTTCTCAGTTCAAATGCCGTATCTGAAAGGGGTAGGGACAAAGATATTAAAGAAGCAGATTGTATATGTTATTGAAGTTAAGCATTTATAAATTCAAGTTGGAATGTTATAATTTTAGGGTGTTAAATGTAATCACCATGGTAACTGCAAAGAAAATAGCTATAGAACACATACAAAAGGAAATGAGAAATGAATTTAAATATTTCACTACTAAACAGCAACTAAACACAAAGACAATAATGCAGAAAACAAGGGACAAAATAAGTCAATGGCAATAGCAAAATAACAAATAAGTTCCTCCTTATCAATGATTACTATAATTGTAAATGGATTAAACTCTTCAATCAAAAAACCAAGATCTACAAAGTGAATAATGAACATGATTCAACTACATGCTATCTATAAGAGTCTTTGTAGATACAAAGATATAGGTTAAAAGTAAAAAAAAGTAAACATATTTCATTGAAATAATAATCAAAAGAAGGAAGAACTGGTTATACTAATATAAGACAAAATAAGACTTTGTTCAGAAATGATTACAAGAGATAACAAAGGATATTTTGTGTTACTAAAAGTTTCACTAGAGGAAAAAATTATAAATATTTGTATATCTAGTAAGAGTGTAAATATATGAAGCAGAAACAGTAATAACTTGAGAAAAAACAATTCTATAATAATAGAGATTTAAAAACTTACTCTCAAGAATGAGCAGAGCAAAATAAAATAGAAATAAGGAGCTATAGACCTGAATATGGTAAGCCCACTAGATCAGTCCTACCAAATAATGACAGCATGCACATTCTTGTCAAGCTGGCACAGACCATAAGAAACATGTTCCAACATAAATTAATTCTCAATAGATTGTATTAAAATAGATTTCATATATAGTGTCTTCTCTGACAGGATACAGTCATAAATCAATAACAAAAGTAAAACTGGAATATTTGTGCAACTGTGGATATTTGTGCAACAAAAATCAATTGGAAGAGAAATTTAAAAATACAACAGACAAACAAAAATGAAAATGTAACATACCAAAATTTATGGAATGAAGCAAAAGCAGTTATAAGGAAAATAAAGAAATATATACTTGAAAACACATAACAAAACAAGAAAAAGCTCAAATAAATAATCCAAATTTGCAACTTAAGAAACTAGAAAAAGAGCAAACTAAAATTAGCAGAAGGAAAGAAGTAATAAAAATTAGAACAGAGGTAATGACACTAAGAATAGAGAATAGAGAGAAGAAGGAAAAAAATCAATGAAAACAAGTTAATATTTTACAACGTTCAACCAACCTTACAAAACTTTAGCTAGATGGACTAAGGAAAAAAAGGATCTTCTGACTCAAGTTGCTAAAATCAGCAATAAAACTGGGACATTAATCTAGATTCTACAGAAATAAAGAACAATTTTTTAGAAACATAAAATCTGCTGGAAGTGGAGGCTCACACCTCTAATCCTAGCAGGAGGCTGAGAGCTGAAGATTTCCATTCGAAGCCAGCCTGGGCAGGAAAGTCCCTGAAACACTTATCTCCATTTAGCTACCAGAATACAAGGGAAACTATAACTTAACATAGTAGAGTGCTAGCCTTGAGCAAAAATGCTCAGAGACAGAGCCCAGATCCTGAATTCAACCACTATAAAAAAAAAATCTACCAAAATCAAATCATGAAGAAATCTGAATAAAAGTGTAACAACTGAATCAGAAATCAAAACCTTCCTGACAAAAGCTGTGAACTAAAAAACAAAATCCCTCATAAACACTAATACAAGAATTATTTTGGGGAATTATTTAGGGGGGTCCGGTTGTGGGGCCTGAACTCTGGGCCTGGGCACTGTCCCTCAGCTCTTCAACTCAAGGCTAGCTCTCTACCATTTGAGCCACAGCACCACTCTGGCTTTTTTTTCTGCTTATGTAGTGCTGAGGAATCAAACCCAGGGCCTCATGCATGCAAGGCAAGCGCTCTACCACTGAGCCACCTTCCCAGCCCTTGGGGAATTTTTTTTATTATCTTTAAGTAGATGCATAAAGGAGTAACCATTTAACAAAGAAGTTTATGAATATTCTCAATAATATACTAACAAACTGAATTCAGCAGCACATTTAAGTAATTATATGTCATAAGCTTGTGAGATTTATTCACAGATTACAAGATATATGTGAAATTAATCAGTGTAACATATCACACTAATGAGATGAGAAAAATTACAATATCATTTTAATTGACAAACTTTGATAAAAATTTCCTAATAGGAAAATTCAACAAACTGGGCATTTAAGGGAACAACTACATTATAACTAACTTATTTATATGGAAAGAACATTATATTCAACTATAAAAGTGAAAAGACAATTCCTGAAAGATGAGGGATAAGGCAAGAGAGAGGAGACACAGACAGAGACAGAGTCATTGGGCAAATGACTTGAACAGACTTCTCCATCAAGGTCTATACAATTGGTATGTAAGTACATAAAAAAGTTTAAGATTGATAATTATTATGGACATGTGAATCAAAATACAAGCTCATACCTCCTACTAAGAAAAATAGTAAGTGTTCACAAGAATGCAGAGAAACTAGAACATGTGTACACCAGTGAAAATATGAAGTGGTTTGGGTACTAAAGGGAACAGTATATGGCAGTGCCTCAAAAAAATAAATTACCAGAATTAAATTGCTAGGGTTCAGAAATTAGGAGCAGGACTTCAAGAGCTATTTGTTCATTGATGAGATCATGGCAGCTTCATTTTACACGAAATCATGGAAGGCACCCAAGTGTGGACTGGTAGATGAATTAATAAACAAATGTGGTGTAAACATATAATATTTTGCCACACAAATGAAGGAATATCTGACATACGCCCTATAACCGTGATGGGACCCTTTTCTCTGCCAAGAGTCATTTGAATATTTATGACATCATTCATGGCTATGCAAAATTATCAGCATAAAAATTACCCTGCTATAGTTGGTAAGACATTTAATTAACTCACTGGTAAAGTAATGGCTAAAACTGTTCTCTTCGGCAATGCATGTGATGTTAGATGATATTGATGATGTTGCTTTTTCCAACCGTTTTTCCAGGTTGTGTCCGTCAGTCTAGAGCACCATCAATGCTTCCAAAAGCTAAGTTTTGAAAAGAACTGCTAGCAGCAGTAAGTTGTTCCGAATACAGAGGCAAAAGGAGAAGGGCATCATTGTTTATGTAACATTTCTAGATCTGAAGTAATGAGACACTGTTTTACCTATGTTTCATCAATACTTTACAAATGAATAATTTTATGTTGTAGGTTATCAGACACTACAGCTAATTCCACATCAAAAGATATAGCAAAGATACTCAATTCCATTTGTTTACTTTTCAAGTCCTTGAATCTCAAATAATTAAGTGTCCCAGTTTCACATATTCAACTGTTATAGAAAACTTTTGTCCTTCCAGAATTGTACTTCGTGAGCCTTAATTTAGTTCCAAATGATTTCACCTCTGAAACCATGGGAGGTGAGAAGCTGGTTGAGGTCCTGGAGCTTGACATGGAGCTCTGACAGATACTTAGTAATATCTATCATAAATACTAGATCACAAATGTTGCTATTGTTAAATTCCTCTCAGGGTTTCCATTCCTTTCCATAACTTGCTTGACTTTATCCCAAAGTTTATGAAAGTTCATGAGCATGTTCCCTTAACTTAGCCATCACACTACACAGTGATCAACAAGTTCACCTGATAAGAGCCAAGGTCATTCAGTAGCTCCTTATACTAGTGAATTTTACACCCTCTGCTTTAGACAAAATGCATCTATGACACTCCTTCTGATATCACATTGCAAAACTGCAATGACTGTTCAGAGACTTTCTTGGTATGTAATGCAGTGGCATACAATTACATCACTTGGATCAAGACTAAGACAATTCAGTACTTTCTTGGGAAATGTTATTAGCCCTTTTTGCAAGCAAACCATGGCTAGAACCACTTAGCTTTTCAAATGTTCACTCCAGTTTTTTTCTTTCCTAAAACAAGTCTCTCAAACAAGTCCTTACCTCTTGTAGTAGTGCCATGCATGGCTTCCTCACATCAAGTATGTTCAATAAAAAATCTCAGGAAAAAAATGCATCTCAGATGAAGATTTAGGGAATTGTAGTACATAGAAAATATCTCAAGAGTTAATGATATGGATGTTAGATAGGTTCCAAATCTAAGAGGTAAGATAAAGAAAATCCATCACTGATACAACACACATTGTATAGTTATTAAAAGTTAAGTGATGTGACATTCTACAAAAGTTGATGACCAAGAAAAGTTGATGCAGAGTGTCAATCTTTCCAAGAGAAAAGGACAAATGATTAATTTTTTATTGAAGTCAAAGTTAATATATGTGCCTTGTTAGTGGTGATGTGTTAGCAGTAATAATCACAAATGTGTGGATAAAGGTTGGGTTGGAGTTATTGTCTGTGTCAACAAAGAAGTATCCAGTATAGTCATAAATGTCATTAGGAATCATCTCATTATATCTCAACTCATCAACACCAGATCACTGTAGTTTTTCCAGAGTGTATTAACACTTCCTCATTGTGTATAATCCCAGCTTGCCTGGCACTGACTATCCTCTGAGTCACCACGTACAGATAGACAAGCGTCAGCAGATGACCTGAAGCATGTGTGTCCTGTCCAATCATGTATTTCATATGCCCTGTCTATTCTATAATAGATATTAGTTGCTTATCCTTTAAAAATTTATTCTGATGATCCATTTAATAGAAACTTATGTTGCTAGGAGATTTATTGAATTCTGAGTCCTGTCTGGGTTGACTTGATTGGGCCAAATCAAATGATTTTGAAGGTCTTATATGGTCCAGAACCAAACATTCCCCACCCTTGTGCTATAACATGGATGAACTTTGAAAGACAGTGGCCACTGAAATGTTAAACAGGCCAATCACAACTGGGACAAACACTGGGTCATTCCACTTACATGAGGTAGATAGAATAATCAAACTCACAGAGATACAGATTAAATTATGAAACATGAGTTAAACTTTTGAACAAGCTATCACAACCCGGGATAAGGTTGGAGGATCTTTGAGTTACCATTTCCAGAGTACTGGACTTTAGTTTTACAATATAAAAAAGAGTTCTGAGGATAAGTGGTGGTGATGTTTATAGAGAATTATGGATATATTAATACCACTGAAATGTACACTGAAGATAAATTAAGATGATGATAATTTTTGTGTATATATTTTCCACAATAAAATACATTTTTTAAAGAGACCAAGGAACTGTACATCAGCAAGGTAATACCCAGAAACTGTTATTAGGAGACAGTTAGATTTGCAAGTGAGAGATGACAAGTTCAGACCTACACTTAGCATTACACAGTACTGGAAAGCACGAGGGTAGAATGCAGGTCTCTTGCACAGTGGCACAAGTAGGAAAGAGGCAATTGCCTTTCCTACGGTCAGCAGGAGGCCTGAATTCAAGTCAGAATTCCTAAGTTTTGAATGATTAAATATCTACCCTATAGTGACAAGGACATTACCTAGATGGGATGGAAGCAGAGGGAAAAGCAAAAATGCATAGCTATTCAAGGTATCTAAAGGTCCATATAGTCAGCAGAAGTCTTGAAGCAAGCTCACTGAAGCCTGTTTCCAGTGTCTTCAACATCCTCCCCAGAAAGGTGCTGAAGACTACATTCCCTGTGGCCTCAGCTGTGGAATGAAGAGCAATGCAGGTATTGGGAACCATTGACATCCAGTAGACATGAGGGAACCTGAAAACCAGGCTTTTAACCTAAAGAAAACTTAAGACAGTTAAAATGAGCTGAAATCCTTTGTGAGAGTCCATAATCTATCTTTTCAGGCAGATAATTACCACTAAGAGTGCAGAGGGTAGAAGGGACCCATCTTTAGTTTCTGATTAGTTTTATCATTGTCTCTGAAAAAGAAAAACTCTGGGATATTTCATCCCAAGCTTAAAATTACTTGAAACTATTATGTTCTACATTTTAAAAAGTCATTTCCAGAAAAAGGGTAAGAACATCTAATTCACAATGCATGCCTAGTCATAACGTTAACTCACAAGATTTGTGTTAATAATATCACACATTTCAAAGTGAATCCTGTATTTCCTACAGGATTAACTAGAGTTATTCAGAGGCCTGTTAACAAGTTGCTGTGATGCAGAAGCTTTTGGAGTGGCTGGACATAGCCTGTTTCAGTTTGTGTCAAGGCAGTTTCAGAGACAGCAAATGAGAAATGGTGCTCTTGATGGAGCCATAGGCACTCTTTTCAGATTTCATTAGAAATGACACATACATGGATTGCAGAGAACTACTGTAGATGGGCTTCTATTTAAGAAAGCTATGAAAGGCAACCTTCAAATAAGTTTAAATCAGCAGGAAGTTACTTGTTTTAATAAAAGATTTCTCTAATCCAACCCTTTTCATTCTTTCATATGGCCAACGTTCCCTGAGTTTTCTCCAAAACTTACCACAGAGTTCAATGACTATTATGACAATATAATACCCCTGAAGACGCTGATAGCCTAAAGGGAGTTGTTAGCAATTAGCTATATCCAAGAGGTGACAGATAAAAACAAAACACTCTGAACATTGAAATTATAAAGATTCAATTTCCAGTAAGAAATTCAAGGAAAGCCTCAGGAAAGAGATGATAGTCCAGCTGAGACTCAAAAAGTAGGACTTGAATTAGTAGAGATAGCAAGAACAAAATAGTGAACTAGCAAGACATGCATGAAAGAGTGAGCAAAGGATGAAAAAATTTTAAAAAATCAAAAAAGGCATGTGCAGTGTAGCAAAGGTTTCTACTTGTCTAAGTACAGATCAGAATAAGAGAACGAGTGAGATGATGGTTTCAGTGGAGAACATACGGAGAAGCAAAGTCTACAGGGTGATGCCCTTGACTATAGAAGAGTATGAAAGGTCAGCGGAAAAGCCAGGAATGACAGAAAACTTTTTCAACATAAGATACTGGGCACTCATGGCTCAGGCCTATAATTCTAACTACTCAGGAGGCTGAGATGTGGGGATGGAGGTTCAAATCTAAGCATGGGCAGGAAAGTCTATGAGACTCTTATCTCCAATTAACCGCCAAAAAGTCAGAAATGGAGCTGCGACTCAAGTGGTGGAGTATAAGTCTTCAACGCAAAAAGCTCAAGGATAGTGCATAGACCCTGAATGCAAGCTCCAGGACTGGCATGAAAAAAATTAAAAAGTGATTCTTAACAAATAACGAGTTTACTTACAACGTTCCACAACTATCTCAAAAATGTTTAATGAGTTATATACTTAATTGTCTTAACCTTATATCTGGTATGAAGTACAGGCTCATTTTATGTATCTTTGGAGTAATATGCAATATGTAAAAACCAATATAGACTTGTTAAGGAACTGGGAAGTTTTTATATTGCTCTCATTCCTAGTATAGTGAATGCATTTAGTGAAATAATGCTATAATAGAAGTTGATGACATAACAATTACTAACAATGTAATCTTTAAGAGAATTACTGGATTCAGGATACTCAAATTTAAATATTCTCAGCTTCAATCATGCTTCTGATCATAAGGCCAAATTTATAAAAGGTTACTTGCGTTGATCTCTTTTAGGAATACAATATTAATAAATTCAGAAGTTGGAAGTGGCGCTGTAGCTCAAGTGTTAGAGCGCTAGACTTGAGCTGAAGAGCTGAGGGACAGTGCCCAAGCCCAGAGTTCAAGCCCCACAACAGACAAAAAAAAAAAAAAAGAATAAATTCAGAAGTTAACACATATCTTAAACCTTGGTCTCCTGGAAGTTGGATCCTATTGTTCCTCAAGTATGCAGACATTAGACTTTAGGTACACTGAATTTAGAAGTCCAGATTCTCCAACCCAGCCTGTCTGTTGCCTTACATATAGAAGACTTCTTATCCAATTGTTTTCAACTCTTCCATCACAACAAAGTCAAAATGTATCCACACCAACCTCAAAATCCAAAAATATTATTCTACTGCTCACTAGAATATAAGCTTCCCAGGAGTAGGATATTTTGCCTTTCCTTGCCTAGGTGATCAGTAAATAATCTTTGTGTAAAAACCAAAGCAATTTTTTAAATTTCTCAGTAGACATACTTTGGGAATTTTAGATGGGACTATTCTCACTTGCAAAATATCACCTGCATACCTTAAGACATCTTTAGGGTTCCTAGTCACTCTTTGAAAGACCAATAGTACCCTACTGTAACATTCAAAAAAAAATATCAACTCTGCATTTTCAAATGGGTCTAAAAGGCATTCGTGATTCCATTTTTAAGACCCAGTATGTGAGGTAGGATCACTGGATCCCCATATAAACAACAACCAATATCATAACTGCAGAATCAAAGAAAGCAGATGCTGGATTATTTCAGTATAGATTTAGATGATTTCCACTTGAAGAAAACTTGACCAGGTCATGAAAGTGCCCAATGTCCTACAGGGAAAATCAATAGGAGAAGCCTGCTAACATCCCATCATATTCAGAAAGACCATGGTAACATGAGAAAATACTCCGCAGTTTACTCCTTAACCCTCTTTAGAAATAACTTCCAAGTTCATAAAGAAAGGCAAAAGGACAGTTGGAATAACTTCACATTGCACAACAACTTTTCCAGAGAGTGATTATTTCATTCAGCTGAACAGAGGCCAATTTTGAAAAGTCCCTATCAAAAGATGTATAAATTGTCCAAATCAAGTTGCTAATTGATCAACTAAAAAAAAATCACATTTTTTGGTAATACTGTTCTCGTTTGAATTTTGTAGCAAATATTTATTGCTTGGCAACAGAATGGATGTGCAAGAATTGAAAAAAATATATGGGCTCTTTATCAATCTTTACTGCAGACTGTACAATAAAATCAGTAACTATTGTGACCTAAAGATTACAGAGCCTGTTCAGTTTGATTTTTGAAGAACATAAACTATTTCTCTTTCTTGGGTGAATGCCACATCTGTAAAGGGATGTGTGAGACATGCTGATTCAGCTTTATGTGGCTGAGCACATGACAATCCAAATTGCTCACCAAATCTGATGTCCTAGGCAGAATCTCTACCTTATCATTACTCAAAACTCCAAATTTAATACATAAAAGCCAAACAGTTACACTGTATATAGATGGGGATTTAGAAAGAATACTTCAGTGGGAATAAATCTGCAAATAAAGTTAATATTCAATGCTTATCACAGTGCCTGGCACACATCTGGAATAAAGGATAAAAAGGGATGACCTTAATCACACAAGAAATTTAAATTACACTCAATATTTTCTGATTACAGAGGACAAGATATCATTCTCTACATTGTATAAAGATTTCCATCAAAATGGTTTGATATTCATTTTTGGTACTCACAAGAGTAATGGCCAGTTATGTGGAAAAGACACTTATCTAGAATTGGACATTTTTAGATAGTGTCAGATTGGTTTTTTTTTTAAATACAGAATAAGAGTAAGAAATGCAATTTTTTAAAGTGCTAGATGCTAGCCTTGAGTGAAAAAGTTCACAGACAATACCTAGACCCTGCCAGAGTTCAAGCCCCAGGACAAACACATGCATATGCACACGCACATGTGCTCACACACAAATGCTTGAGTGGTAGTTTCAGGAATTCAGCTCACCAAAGAGCCTGAGGAAACCTGTCCAATTCTCAGACAAAGTGTGCCTCCATGCAGTTATCCTATAACTACACTATCTGTGTGGCCTGGTACTTTTTGTATGTAGTAGTTCTCCACAGAGCAGGGCACCAGTGTCACTCTATCAGGACCCGGAGCAGAGGCATCCTTTTTAGCAACAGGAATCACCACTATGCTCCAATCCCAGACAGACAGTCTAGACAGGTACCAGGACAGTATACTCCTTTGCAGCACAAAAACCATGTGTAGTGAGTCTGAGTTTCCTGTCCTAGGACACACAGCACATTAAATCAGAGTGAGACTTGTTAAATTTGTTTTCTTAAAAGGTAAGAATCCAAGAAAAGCTACTATAGAGTTAAAGTATGTAAGCAAATACATAAGCAGATAGAGATACTACCCTGAAGAACAACAGAAACACTACAAAAATCCTTCCTTACAATCTGCTTATCACACTACCTACCAGGTAGTTATCAGGGTCACTTTGACTAATTTCACCTAAGCTCTCCAACTAGTGCCTCAGGAGCACGAACAATAAAGGTTGCAAGAAATCCTTTGTTTTGAGTGAGCAGCTGAGTCAAGAAAGTTACTAGGCTGGTAAAAATGATCATAGAACATCATCTAGGTCTTGATTTTTATGTTGAGGTTTGTGTTGACTTTTGAAACTAAAAGATGATTTCATCTTTTGATACATAGCTGAAAAGTAAGGATAATAGGACTTTTACCTGTTCCTAAAGTACAAAGCAAAAATTTAAGACAAATAATGCTACAATTAGTCTAATGTTTCAGTTTAGAATTAAATATAAGGGAAATAAAGATTGTAATATGATGGTTTCTATTCTCTTAGGTTTGGAGTATATAAATGTAATGTTTATACAGGTATTTGTGTTTTCCTTTATTCAAAGTGGTGGATATTTTCAGAAATTTTTGTATCTGTTTTTTTCATGGATTGGAAAGGAGATTGTTTTTTGCATTGGTAAAGTTTATTATTTTGGAAAAAAATGATCATGTTTCCTTTAACTCCTGTTGGCCCACTACAAATGATCAAATGATGACCATGAAAACTCTGTTGATCACAAACAGTCAACTTCTTTATGCAGATGTCAAACACTTTCCCTAATAACCTAGGAGCACATGTGACTGAAATTTCTGTTTTTACATTTTTAACAGTAATTTTAGAGAAAAATCTCAAGTAGCATCATGTGTTTTCCATTCATTCAGAGAAAATTTGCTGAATATCTATTATGAGAAAGGTACAGTACAAACCAGAAAAGGCATGATGCTGTCCTAAGATGAAGGAACATTGAGCACCATTACAAGTATAGCAGACATGATGCATAAGTACATGACAAACTACAGAGAAGTAAAAAGAAGCAAAACAGGGAGTGGTGGGAGGAGGTCATGGCACAAGCAAAGGAAATAGTAGGAGGCAGGGGATACTGTAGTTTAGGAGGATCTCCTAGGCTGTGAAACAGGTGGAAGTGTAACAAGACAGAAGTCAGAGACTAAGTCGACACCCTTCTAGGACCCATCTATGAAGTGAAAATAGGAGGTGAAAACCTAAATGATTCTAAGGTGTTGGGATGGTTATTTACTAAGATTAGAAACACAAGAAATGAATTTCTCTTCAATTGGACATAAACACTGCCTATGATAAGGAGATCCAGAAAACATCTGTATATACACATCTAGAAGCAGGAATGTAAATATAAGTAGACAGGGTGGTGACTGGAGCCATTGTAATGAATCAAAGAATACAGAGAGAACCTTTAGAGTGAGAAGGGACAGGAAGCAAGGTTACAATCTCTGAGAATATCAAAATGGATGAGATGGACAACAAAAGGCAAAGCATAGAACAACAATGAATAATTGGAAATAAGAGAGGAGAAGGAGGAAAGCAAGGGGGAGGAAGAGGAGGAGGAGGAGAAAAAGTCATAGCGTTCGAGAGGAAAAAATGTTTATTTTGTAATAATCCATATTGGTGTGGTCATAGGTTTTGCATCCAGATAAGGCAAGAAAAGAATTAAGAAGTATCACTGGCATTGGTAATTAGCAAGTCATGAGCATTTCTAGCCAATGTTTCAGAGGTTCCAGATGGCCATGTGGGTAGGGAACAAATGAAATGAGAAGCTAGTCTAAAGCTGCGCACAGAAAGGAAGTAAAGTTCAAGGAAAGCCTGAATAGATACAGATTCTCCTCAGGTTACCATGGTTTTATGTCCTGAGAAACTTATTCAAAATTTTAAATATAGTAAGTTCAAAGTGCACTTAGTACACCACCTTGTGAGCACTGTAGCTGAGCAACACCAGTGCGGTGTAGAGGATCACTGTTTATCCTTTTGACCTAGTGGCTCCCTATTGCTGCTACTACCAACATTGTAAGAACCATACTGCATCCTTCTAGCCAAGGAAAGACCAAAACTCAAAACTGAATTTTATTTTCAGAACCACAGGAAAAAATCCTCAAAACTGGAATTATACTTTCTATTGAATGTATTTCTTTCACATCAATGAAAATTGAAAATGTCATTTTGATTTGTCATTTTGGTTCAGTATCACTTTTGTTTATAAATTGTGGGAAAATCATGTAAAGTATAATTTCTATATAGTTTCTAATTATATTTGAAGGTATTAAATCTATCTGATTTCCTGTTTCATTCTTGTAATGAATAAAATGGTAGTGCCCACATCGAAGACAAACATATAACAATGCATATGAAGCATTTACTTTGGAATCAGCCACATTGGATGAAGCTGATGATATTGTTATTAATGCAGAAAGCATTAGCAAAAGGCTGGCCCAGGAGAGAGCTGAGAAAGAACCAAAGAAGCAAGAATGGAATGGGATGAAATGGAAAGCATTTAAGGGTTATGCAATATTGATGAGATAGTTTTTAAAAGTCGCTGGAATTAGAAGCTGAGGAACTAGATGAACAGGAAGTTATGAACAAAAATTTAATCCTGCAGAAGAGCTTTAGAACCACATAATAACCAAGGACTATAATTGTAGAAAAGGGTACTGAACTAGAATGAAGATGAAAAGATATTCATTCAATCACAAAAAGTAAAGATTTCCATAAAAAGACTGTGCATTATGGGGAAGCTATAGACACACATTTATTTTTGTAATATATATATTTATTGTAAAAATGTTGTACAGAGGGGTTACAGTTATATGAGTAGGGTAATGAGAACATTTCCTATCAAGCATTGTTGCCACCTCCTTTGTTTTTCCCCTACTATCACTTCCCTCCCCACCTCCCCAACTCCTCCTACCCCCCACCCCGACATTGTAAAGTTCATTTTCAACATAATGTCCTGTACATCTCGTTGTCACAGTGGGTCAGCCTGTATCCCCATTTAAGCATTCTGCAATATCCCTTGCCCTCCCCAAATTACAAAAATGTATATACAAGATGCAGAACACTGGCATCAAATCCAGTGAAAACAGGGGTTATACCATAGGAGAAGAACATACAAAAGAAACAAAAGAATGGCACAGTGCATTGTAAGTACATTAAAAACATTAGCGAGAAAGAAAAAAACACCTTTTTCCCTGTCTTGGGGTACATTTTGCTTAACATTATCTCATGTACATAGCCTTTGACCTTCTCTGCTTGTCCTAGATATTTACTACTCATTGCAAACAAGGGAAACCATGGAACCTATGTCTCTTTGGGCCTGGCTTACTTCACTTAATATAATTTTTTACAAATCTTTCCATTTCCTAACAAATGAGGCAATGTCATTCTTTCTGATTGAGACATAGAATTCCATTTTATATATATACATATATATATACATATACAGATATATGTATATGTATATATACATACATATATATATATATATATATATCACATTTTCTTGATCCATTTATCTACTGAGGGGAATCAGGGTTGATTCCATATCTTAGCTATGGTAAATAATTCTGCGATAAACATGGTTGTGCTCGTAGCTTTGGTATGACCTTCTTTGTGATCATTTGGGTAAATGACCAAAAGTGGGACTGCTGGGTTAAAAGGGAGCAATATGTGGAGTCTTTTGAGTAACCTCCATACTGCTTTCCAGAATGGTTGAACAAGTTTACAGTCCCACCAACAATGCAGTAGGGTTCTCTTTTGGCCACATACCCTCCAGCATTTGTTGTTTTTAGATTTCTTGATTATAGACATTCTAACTGGGTAAGGTGGAATCTCAACCTTGTCTTGATTTGCATTTCTTTTATGACTAGAGAAGTTGAGCATTTCTTCATGTAGACACACCTTTAAAATGTTAGAAACTGCTACAAAGCCTTGAGGTAGGGTTCTTGTCTTCATATATGTGAAAAGTGATGGTCAGACAGAAGCCAGGTGATGATTGATTTAGATATTGAAGAGTCCAGATTGTAATACAGGAGCTAGGGGATGGTGATGGTATAACCACCGCTAAGTAGGAGGGCTTTTATGTGCTCTTACAAATGGGTGTGGCAAGGAGGGAGGAGGGAAGAAGGAAAAGAAAGGAGGGAGGAAGGAGGAGAGAGGAAAGGGGAAGGAAGCAGGAGGGAGGAGGGAAGAGCTCCATCAATGGTCAAGGGGCCATTGACTCCAGCAGGAAGGCAAGAAGAACTTTCACAGAGAGAGAAAAAAAGCCTTCAGTGACAAAAACAGATGAAGATTGTTTTCTATGAAATGGTTGATATATAGGCTATTCAAAGCCAAGAATGGTAAAGCACATTCTGAAATTGCAGGCAAGAAGAGAGTGAGGCCAGCCTGGGCTACCAAAAGAAACCTTTCCTCAAAACCAAAAATCAGGGCCAGTGACATGACCAAGAGGTAGAGTATTTGCCAAGCTTGCACAAGGCCAATGCTGAAGAAAAAAAACTTAAGCTGTTCAAAAAAATTGGCAACAAAAGCCCCTAAAAGATCCAACTTGAAAGTGAATAGGTATTTGAATAGGTATTTCTCCAAAAGACATACAAATTGTCCACAATACGTATGTGGAGATTCTTTTAAAATAAAAAAGCAAACGTACCTTATGATTGACGCAATCTAATGATCAGGTATATATCCAAAACAGATCAAATCATTTTATCAGAGAGACTTATACACTCCCATATTTATGTAGCACTATACACACAACCAAGATATTGAAATCAACCAAGATGTCCATCAATAGATGAGGATACGGAAAATGAGGTACATATGTATAACAGAATAGTATTCAGCCACTAAAAAAATAAACTCTTGTCATTTGCAGAAACATGGATGGAACTGGTTAAGTGAAATAATGCAGACACAGAAAGACAAATACCATATAAACACTCACTTATGTATGAAAACTTCAAAGTCAATCACCTAGACAAATAGAAGAAATTGTGATCACTAAAGGTCAGAGGGGAAAGGGACAGAAAAAAAAAGTTAGATAACGTGGTAACTATTCTCTTCAATAATCTAGGACATGTTTCAAAATAATTAGAAGAAAAGAGAATGAAGCATCCTTACTCACAGGAATGATTAATGCAGAAGAGGCATAAGCATTCTTACTCTGATTTGATCATTACATGTTCTAATTACATATTTAATCCTGTGTTGTCCCATAAATAGTATAAATACTATGTCTCAATAAAATCTAAATAAAAATTAAGATAAAGGCTGTTACATTGTCCCCGACAGCATTTACTCTACCAGCAATAAAGACACCAGACCTAAGGGCCTAGGAGTTTTCCAGACCCTACAAAACTAACTTTAAAAACTGACTACAAAATATGAAAAAGAAAATTGCCAAAGTTACTGCTTCTAAATGTTTAATTAAATGTACACAAAACATATCATTATGTCAACTTCATTAATTGTTAAATTTACTACTCATAAAAATTTCATTACATTTGGAAAATAATTTGTATGTTCGATTTTCCCACTTTGCAAGAATCCCTGAGTAAGCACCCTGGTTGTCAAGAAAATGCAATCAGCTGTAAATTATATTAGTTTCTCATAACCAGAGGCTTAAAAATAAAATCATAATAATTCTTCCAAATTGTCATAATAAAAATTTATTTTATGTAGAACATGGGTGGATGTTAATATTCTTCATAGAGAAATTGAAAAGCTTTCAGGACCCCGTATGAAGATGGTAAAGCAACAACAGCAACTAAAAAATATCTCATTTCATTTTCTGAGAGTTCATTTCATATTTTATATGATCATATGCACACAGCTACTGAGCCTTTGTCAACCACTCCCATGCATATTCCCCTTTGGCTTTCGTGTGTGAATGTCTAGAGTCCTGTATAAATGTTGCTGCTTTGGTTTTCTTTCCCTTTTGTCTTGTTTATTTATTTGTATATGGAAGGGTGGAGGGGCACAGAAAAGGTGGAACAAAGGATGAACAAATACAACGGTGGTATTCATTAGACACTATGTGGAAAATGAACTACACATGTTGTGGATTAGGGCAGGAGGGGAAAAACTGAGAAAGGGAGACATGGTTCAATGAGAAGTACAAGTTGTCATGTCGAAAACGAACTTTACAACTTTGGTGGAGGGGTAGTGGGAGGATTGGGTGGGAGGGCGGGGGGGAGGATGGGAAGGGATGGGAAGGGGAAAAAAAGGAGGAGGCTACAATGCTTGATAAGAAATGTACTCATTATCTTGCCCATGTAATTGTAACCCCTCTGTACAGTTTTTTCACAATAAAAAAAGAAAAAAAAAGAAAAAAAATTGTACTCATTACCTGACTCATGTAATTGTAACCCGTCTATATATCACCTCTACAATACAAAAAGAAAAGATGGGGGCTGGCGAGGTGGCTCAGTGATAGAGTCCTTGCCTTGCATGCATGAGGCACTGGGTTCAATTCCTCAGCACCACATAAGCAGAAAAGGCTGGAAGTGGCTCTGTGGCTCAAGTGGTAGAATGCTAGTCCTGAGCCAAAGAGTGGAGGGACAGCGCCCAGGCCCAGAGTTCAGTCCTCATGACCAACAACAACAACAACAAAAAAAAAAAATGGTAAAGCATGGACTGGAGTCCTAGAAAGCAGAGGACATGGACATGGTACTCAGAAGGAAGGGAACAATGAACAATGAAGGAACCCCAACATTTCAGCAATGAACAAATTAGAAGCCTGCATCTAGAGACTTTTCACCCTCTCCCACTGAGGAATTCTTTACCCCCTGTTGCCTCTTATGTCATCAGCAATCTGTTGAAACCCCAGACTTTTCAAAATGTTTTAAATTCACAAGGCAAAATTCATAGGATCACCAAAGAAACCAATTAATATGATATGCAACTATTAGAAGTTCAATAATGTTTTATAATTTAAAAGGAAGGGGATACACACATGCTTATTTATAAAGTAACAAAATCTAATTGCATTTCATAATAGTGATGTTTCATGATATCTTTAACAACAGTGCTTTTAAAATATTGTTTTTCGCTGGTGTGGAGAGCTACTAATAAATCTGCATTTGGTTTGTAGCTCACATTTGTAATTGTTAGAAATACTAACATTCAATTGATTAGTATATATGAAGATAGAATTTTATTTCTCATCCAAATTCACAGACATCTATAATTCTGTCCACAGCAGTTCATGAATTCCTGTTTGAAGCCCTTCTGGCTCCTTTATAAATGAATGGAGTGGATGGGGAAATAATGTTGAAGGGCTGAGGTGCTGGGGCAGAAATTTGTGGTCTGATTTTATACAAACCTCAGATTCAAAGGTGCTCTTGCAATTTTCCTTTCCTCTCTTTAATCCACTTCACACGTGCATCTGGGAGAATCTGTTTCTACTCATTTTGTCTCCTTTACCAAAATTTCAGTTGAGCAATACTAGCCTTTGACAAACACACATATGTACACACACACTTTCAAACACACACCTCTCAAGTCAGGCGATAATTTTACAGACTAAGGGAAAATAAAGAACAAAATGAAGGAACCAGTGAAATAAATGGCACTTTACACAGGAAGTGAAATTCCCTCCTGATAATCTGCAATAACTGAATTTACCCATCCAATTGGAAAAGATTTTCAAGATTACAAATATATAGAACTTATGTGGATGAGGTAAAATGCAGACTTGCATGCATTCCTGTGGTAATGGAAATCAGCTCCATCTTCCTGGAGGCATACATGCTTATATCCACCCACAGCCCGTGTGTACACTGAAACACACAAAATGCCACTCTGTACTTCATTTTAAATACCTGAACACGTAGACAAAGATAGAGTGAAAATTTAGAAACAACTTCAACTTTCATTATGTCAGCTTAAATAAAATAAAAAATATCCATTCAATATGGTACTAAAAGAGAAAGCATTAAAATGAAGATATTTCCAAATGCAATTTGAAAAAATTATTTTAGTTCACTAAAAAGTGGACTAAAGAACATATTTAGAGCATGATCCCACTTCTGCTGAATAAAATAAATTTTAACTTATGAAGTTTTAAATATAGTAATCTATAAATATAGTTTACATATATGTAATAGTATGTATAGTTTATACATAAAAAACATAAAAACATCTAAAGCATATATATTCTATTGCTTAGATGTAAACGTGTATCAGTATGAAATTTTCAGATATGTATAAGTAAAAATACTGGAAAGATTAATTGGTACCATACTGTTACTACAGTATTCCATAAGGACGAGATTTTAATTTTCTATTTAAAAAATACAGGAATCATTGATCATTGTATATTGTTTTATAATTAGAAAACAAAGATACTCCAGTTAGAAAAAGTATAGCCTTCTTTTGATATCAGCCAAAAGTTGACTTCTTTAAAAGTGTTTAAATAATTGAGCTTTATTCTCTAGTTCACAAGTTCGGGGCTTTAAAACACTTATTTAACTGGGATGTTTCAGTTCACACCTCAAAGCAGCAACTTGGGATGACGGCTGAACCAGAAGCTTCCTTCCTGATTATTACCTAATGGTCTCAGGATGTCAGGGAGAAACCCAGACAGCTGCTTCAACTTGTCCTAACTGAAGTTGTACATTGAGCATTTCCCAAAGATCACAAAGCCATTATATGCATACAGTACTCCCTGAGAGGTTTGGCGAAAGCCCAAGAGTTATCCTGTCACTCATTTATTCTCTCATCTCTCTGGTAATGCCTAAAAAGGACTTCAAGGATGAGTGTCACACAAAGATGATGCTAGCTCACAATCTATACCTTCTGGATTCCAGCATGGAGCAAGGGATCTGTCTGTATATAGGAAACATATACATCCAACACAAAAGAGAATGTTGAGAGAAAGCAAAGAGGAGTAGCCAATTCTAGCTGTAGGATCACAGATCATGATGGTCTTCATGGTACAGGCAGCATTTGGATCCTGATTAAGAAATAGGCTTCTATGAATAAAGCAGAAGTAGGAATGAATATTCATTTCTGGAAGTGTGAACAGCTTTAAAAGGAAAATAAGGCTCATGTTGAATGCTTCCAGGAACAAGCTGTGTCTGATTTGAATGATGTTGGCTCACCTGGGTAAAATTCTGGAGCTAAGTACAAGTACCCAGGATGGGTGACACTATAAAAGACCAGGAAGAGACTCCTTGGAAAGAAATCACTGAGAGACCAAGATTCAAGTACAGATGCTGCCTCCTCTTGGGGAGCAGAGGGAATAATTTTACAGATTGTCATTGTTGTCTTGGGTTTTATATCCAGATTAATCTAAAGAGTCTGTTCATAGCCATCAAAGGTAATAGAGTACTCTGTTCAAAGGGTGATAGTGAAGAAGCCTAGAGCCTGGCCTTCTGTGGAGCCCTAGTCACAAATCTAGTTTCTTTCCATGTCTATAATCATTAGAAACACCCTGACCTTCAGTGTCTGGATGAATCAAGACAAATGTACCCACCATCTACCATTTTGGCCCCAAGAAAGGAAAGCACAGGATTAGATCTCTGACTCCACTTCTAGCACGCTTTCTTCATATAGTCACCTTGCCCTGCTCCACTGTAACTCACAAGTGTTCTGCCCTACAGAATGCCTAACCGTCATCCTCTCTGGATTTAGGTTTACATGCACAGGGAAGAGCAAAACTGAACACAACCTTTGTCTGGGAATGAAGCAAGAATGAACTACTTTAGAAATGATTGCTCTTTGAAATTGCAGGTATTTTCAAACAAACACCAGTTAAGTGTGGCAAGCCCTAGTTAAATTCATTCTTAGAATGGACCATGACTAATTTGTGACGTTTTGCCTTATGAAAAAAATGCGCCCTCCAAGGTGTGTGTATTAGCTGGTTTCATGTTATTATAATGAAACATCTAAGGTAATTAACTGCCAAACAGAAAAATGTTACTTTGGTTCATGGTTATTTTGGTTCTGGGCAACCTGACTGCTTTGGACCTCCAGTGGGACTGCTAAATGGCATTGGCAGGGAGGACATGGAAGGGCAAATCCACTCTCCTCACCAGCCAAGAAGCAAAGAGAAAGACCGGCCTGAAAGCCCAATGAACCAAGGATTTCCTCAGTCCTACTTTTCTAAAGGTACCACCACCTCCACCCAAAAATGTATCCCTACATACCAAGCATGGAGCTCTGAAGGAGAGTTAACATTTATAATACAACAGTGTTCAGTAAGGATGTGAACAAGATCAGATCCTTCTATAAGGAAGGCAATTGTAGAAGCAAAATTTTGAGATAGAAGCAAGACAGACTTAGAACAAGGGTCAAGAGATAGAGGCATCATGTCAAGTGGGAGTTGATGGTAGTTTGTTCTCATTCCGAAAGTTCTGGAAGACTAAAGTGAGCAGCACCAGATAAGGCAGACTCACAGGATCTGGATGAGGCAGGTGAGGAGGTCAAATATAATTCCATCGTTTTTAGGCAAGAGAGTGGAAGAAGTTTTAGTTAGTAATCAAACCATAAAAGGAAATACAATAGAGGAAGCAGGTGTGGGCAAAGGACAAAGTAAGTACACTGAGAAGAGTTTTTCAAGACTGAAAACATCCATGATTTTGTAACCATTGGGCACTCTTCTCACTGTATAAAAAGCAAATTTCATTTCATTCAATTATTCCTATGAAAATATTATCCTTGATGGGCCTAGAGGTATATGCCTCTAATCCAGGCAGGGTAGTTGGGGCAGGTTAGAGGCTAAGCAAACAAATGATCTAGTACATTAGAATAGATCTAGATCTAGAACATTAGTATAAACAAGCTTGTAAGATCTTCCCCAAGCCAATATTGTACAGGTGAGGTGAAGAGGATGTGAGAGTCAAAGATGGTAGATCTGAGTGGGAATGAAGGACAGAAGAAGACTGTAGACAGCAGGTTATCTCACCACAGAGCCAGAGCTGCCAGACCATTTTTCCCATTTCCAGTCAGAGGACAGGGGATGTTTATATCCTATCATCAAAACAATGCCAGAAGAAAGCAGAGACACTTGATATTTTATATTGTTGATCAATTCACTCCTCTGTTAAGTAAACAAAATTTGGACAATCCATATATATTTTAGTGAACCAATAGAAATTAAATGCACACAATTTCTGCTTTAGAGATACTGTCACCCTCTATCATTCTTTTGGTTGAAATCAAGTAACAGTCTCTTAGCTTCCAAAACTTCATAGCTCTCCTGTCTCATAGCTTCCTAATTTCCTCCTGGTTCTCTTGATTTTTTCCCCAGCCAAATTGTTCCCCTGACCCTGGACAAAACACTCATTTGACACTGCCTCTTTTCAGGATATCTTCTTCATTCCTCAGAGTCTGTGTAACGAAGTTAAACTAGCGCTTACACCAAACCTAGTCCTGTTCTCTAGCTTCTTGTCAATAGTTTCAGGATCTGCTACCATATAATAACCCAACCAGTATGGAACCATTTCAAACAGTAGCTTTTTTTCTAGCCCATAACTTGGTAACCAGGCAATCAGGTAAGGTTCCGCTAAGTGGTTCTGTTGGTCTGAGCACAGGTCAGCTGCTCTTTGTGTTTGTGGTCTGAAGGTTGGTTGACTACTGGTCTTGAGGTTTAAGGTGACCTCCCCTTGGTTGCCTAGGCCTCTTTCCATATCTTCTCTCATTGTGCAGGGAGCTGATCCAGATCAGCTGTAGGAGTTTGAGAGCAATGTTGCACATCACCTGCCCATGCCCCATGCCAGGATGGGAGAATAATAGCGGAAGGCATGAGTACAAGTACAAACAAATCAGTACCTTCAGCACAATCAAACATGCTGTCTTTAAGAGACTTCCCTATTCCTTTCTCCTAATCTCCACCTTTACTAGTCCATACTCTAGTAATGTCTGCCCAAGCCTGCATTCCAACACATCTATCCACACTCTTCTAAGAACTTTCTTAAATCTTTTCTATAAACTGCAACCAGAGTGCTCTTAAAAATAAAAACGGCTGGGCACCGGTGGCTCATGCCTGTCATCCTAGCTACTGAGGAGGCTGAGATCTGAGGATCACAGTTCAAAGCCAGCCCAAGCAGAAAAGCCTGTGAGATCCTATCTCCAATTAACCAGAAAACAGAAGTGGCACTGTGGCTCAAGGGATAGCATGCTCACCTTGAGCTGAAGAGCACGGGAATAGCACCCAAGTCCAGAGTTCAAGCCCCACAACCGGCAAAAAAAATAAAATTAATTAATTAATTAATTGAGATAAAAACTGCCTAGTATTGACAAGGCCTTGAGTCAAACCCCAGTATTACTAAAAGGAAAATTTTAATTAAATAAAACCTGATCATTTCCTCCATTAACATAAATGTTTTATTCTTCTCATTTCAGTAAAGACAAAAACTTCTTCAAAGGGTTTTAAAATAAAGGCCTACAACCCAGTTTAGCCTTGTTCTAGTTTCATTATTAATGATGACCTTTCACTCTCAGAAGTGTTCAGGTTAAGATGGTATATTACATTTTCAACTCTTCTAAAAATCTTATAGGCCTGGGCAACTTATTCCAGTCTCTTCCACCCATACACCCTGCTATACCAGCCATGTCTGCTTATTTCCATTCCTGATCATATAAGATAATGCAGTTGCCTCTACCTGGAATGTTCTCTCATTACATTTTTGCTTAGTTAATGTCTACCCACATGTCAGATACCACTAGGAATCAGTGCTCAGCAAGCAACATCTTACCAGTTGTCAGATAGGACACCTCTCCCCCTTTAGCTTGCCACACCCTCTGCCTACACATACAAAGCACATACCAGAGCCTCTTCTCCAGTAGGGGGCAGGAACCAGCCTGGTTTTCTCATCTTTGACTCTGTGTCAAAGGATTATATGGACAGTTGATTATTACATTGTAAATAAAAGAAATACTTGAAATTATGAACAATCAACCAATCTCTTTTATTTATGAATCACTGTATTGGCTTCCAGTATTGACTTCTAGTATTGGCTTTCCACGTTCTTAAAACTGGAAAGGACTAGGTGATCATTTGGGGCCATATAGAGAAACAGTTGGGAAAAGTGAAGGAACTTGTCCAAGTTCTCTCAGCCTTCCTGCAAACTCAAGTGGCATGCATGCAGCTTTGTTTTATTTCTACATGAAAGATTTCACTAAGAAGCCGTAGACACAAATATCCATTGGTTATGATTTAACTCCACGATAGAAGTCTGGATGTTCCTCTTTCTCTCCTTAGCATTAGATGTGATGTGGAAAACAAATGTCCAAGAGAGAATGACAAAGTACACATGTGAAAGTGCAATGCTGCTATGGCAAGAAGGATGTGAGGAGAGAAACATTAAAAGTCCTTATTTCATGGTGCTCAAGACATGTCAGGACAGAATTCCTTCTAGAAATTTCCTTCTCCCTTTGCAACAGAGAATATAACACATAATGAGAGATCAAACCAACTAATTTGTCAATTCTAGGATGTAATATCACAACCACTTTTTCCAGAGTTGCTAACATCAACCATTGACCTATTATTACACAGGGCTGCAATGGAAAGAGGAGATTTAAGAAGGAAAGGTCAACTATTACTCAATGCTTTGATGACATAAGACATAGTTCTTTTATAGTAAAAATCAAAAAAATAAAAACTAACCTTGTATCTTATGATACATATTCAGCAATTTTATCCAAAGCTATAATGACTATTTAAATTATATAGAGGATAATATTTGCAGAGCTCCTGAGTAGCTAAAGTCATAGACATTCCTTTAAAGGTCAGCTGTAAAACCAAGTTAATAACTTTGAAGGAAAATACATTTTTCTATCATGAATTCACAATAAAAATAATCTCCTTTTCCATACACTTTTCTTTTAAATATACTTGGCACCCAGACAAGGCTAATAGACAAATTACAGATGATTAGGCGAGTATTTTGCTATATGCAGGGCCACAGATCCAAAGGAACAGTTCCTATTGCAGACAGGTAATGGCCCTGTATTGTGTTCACCTACATATGCTTCCACAGAGAGTTGCAATGGGGCTTCAAGAATGACACGCTTAAACAGTTGCATTTTTAATATCTATTAAAGTCACTGTGCCAAGACTGACTAATGCTTCCCGTGAGCAGAAGGGAGGGAATACAACCAGCTGCTTCACACACGTGGCTGAGGGCTGTGTGTGCTGTCATCCGGAGCTGTTCTAAATATCTTAACTCTCCTCTGGCTACACTTAAATATTGGGGCTGGATAACAGCCAAGTCGTGACAAGATGTATGTGTTCTTCTAAGCAAAGCTCCAATGTGTAAATGCCAACACCATATTTTTCACTCTTTGTATTAGTTTAGGTTCTTCAAAACATGCATGGTATTGAACACTGTAATATGTCCTTCCTCTCAGTTTTTCTAGTTCTGTGGCAATTATTTAGGGCTTCTGCCAAAAAAAAAAAAAGTATCTCAGCATTGCTTAGTCCTGGAATATAGACTCAATTTCCCACTAATTCATATTGATGTGTCTTGGAATCTTTTTCTCCCTATCAAGCCTGGAGCCAGATGTCCTACCATTTGGTCCACTGAATAAAAGAGAAGTGATAACTCTGGGCACTTGTTTCACCAGGTCCTGTATTCAAGCTTTGTTTGCTTTATCATATTTATTCTTCACAAGTTTCAGATGATAAAACTGGACATAATTAAAATTGAAAGAAATGACCAAGATTGCTCAGCTAGCCCAAGTCAGAAGGCAGGGCAATTTCAAATCTTGCCCCCATCCCCTTCCCTTATATAGTGCATCATAAAATTTCACCCTTCATATTACTAACAGGTCTGTAATGCTATTACCTCTCAGCAGGAACCAGGAAAACATAAGATAATGATCCTGTGGCCACTTCAGCATCCCACCACATCTATTCCCAAAGAATAGACTACAGGTACCTACGTGTCTTATTTCTAATCTAGAAATGAGTATAAGTTTTGCTTAAAAACAGAGAAATGTAGTATATAAAAAGCAACCACGGGAAGGTGGCAAAAAATCTAAAAGGTACCATAATTAGATAATCTTGTTGTTTTTAATTTGTTTTCCTGGGGGCAAGGGAACTGGGGTTTGAACTGGGGATTTCACAGAACCATTGTCCTTCCATTTATACTTCCTGTTATAGGTGGTATGACAGGAACGTGCCACTATACTCAGTTATTAAGATGAGGACTGCAAACTTTTTGTCTGAGCTAAACTTAAACCACAATCCTCTTATCTTTGCCTCCCAAACAACTAGGATGACTGGCATGAGCCACAGGCACATGACCTGATGACTTTAGTTGCAGTCGAATCTCTGCCTCTACTGTCTTGTTTACCTTTCTTTATCTCATTATTGATATAGTAATGCTCTCACAAGAAAATTTTCTGAGGATTATATAAGATAACATAAGTAGGGCTCTCAGTGCAGTGTGATATTGGAAAGGCAGGTACACAAGAAAAGTTGCCTGGATCCCAGTCCAAAAAGATCTTTAGCTACAAATTAGCAGAATTCAGTATATAACCCCTAGTTCTTAGACCTATTTTTACAAGGCTTTCTGGTGATTATCAGGAGACATTCATCACTGTCTCAGCCTACCTGCACCAGATCCAAGCCACATGGAGTTATAAATACATCTTGTACTCTAATGTTATAATCTTTGGCTGACTCTAATACAAGGAATATATGTATATATACATATATGTATGTATAAGAATGTAACCTAAACAAAGCTAAACAGTGAGAATTCAGAATGTAGTGAGTAAAGAAAACAAACTTCTTCCTTCTGCAAGCAAAATATTCTGAACACAAAGAATGCCCAGAGGTCACTAAGAAGAAACAGCATGGTCACATGGTGTTACCTAATGGGAAGACAGCAGGCATGATTTATAACATAGCTTTATAAGATAAAGATTCACTGCTTTATGTAGGACAATGAAAGGCAAACAGGCAAGATCCTCTCAGACCTCTTCCTGTATCTAGTAGAAAGATAAAGATAAATAGATCCAGATTACAAGGAAAGAAATATTATTAAAATTGAATAATAAAGCCAAGCGCTGGTGGCTCATGCTTGTGATTGCAATATAAAGCCAGACCGGACAGAAAAGTCCATGAGACTCTTATCTCCAATTAACCTCCAGAAAACCTGAAGTGGAGCTGTGGCTCAAAGTGGAAGAGTGCTGGTCTTGAGCAGAAAAGCTCAAAAGACAGTGCCTAGGCCCTGAGTTCAAGCTTCATGACTGGCAAAAAAAAAAAAAAAAAAAAAAAGTTGAATAATATACATTTTCAGAAGCACTGAGGTTTAAGGAGGAAAAAAATCAGCCATATGTTTTGTGGGATCCTAGCATTTTAACCAAAGAAATCTATCCACCATGGGAAAAATATTAACACAGGAAAGATATCCTTGAGATATAGACACCTAAAAGAAGAAAGCAGAGCAGAAAGGAAGGGGAAGATGAAGCCAGCCTTATACACAAGTGAGTCCCTAAACTAAGTCTAGAGATCACTTTGTACACCCGCTAGGGTCCTCTCAAATAAAAATCGTAACTGAAATGAGTGATTGCCATATAAAAAAAAAAAACAGCAATTCTGAAGCTTGTTGTCAACAGAAATCCTTTATTCAAAAACCACATGTCAAAATACGTTTTTATTCTCCAAAGACCCATTTCAGGTAAAGGCAAAGATAAGAAATCTGGCCCACACACTTCCAAGACTTAAGACTATCCAACATGTACATCAGTGTCTTCACATCCAAGTCAGGGCCATGTGTCCTCCAGAGAAATACCTGGAATAATAGGATCTTTTTATTCCAGTGTTGAAACGTGCAGATCTGGGAAAACTAGGCACCTCTACCCCCTGTAGATCAACCCCTGCACCAAGGGTTTAATTTACAATAGAAAATCATCAACTCTTAGGAGCAGAAAAGACAGTACTGAATCCAAAAGAGGATAGCACTGAATCCAGCAAGAGGATAAGAGAAGAGCAAATGAGATTGACCATACAGGGCCAAGTTCAGAACTGCTAAAGAAATGGTTTGAGCTACAAGTGTCCACCATCCATAACTTGCCTTGCTCCTTCCTCAGTTTTTCTCCATTTGAAGGTGATGCATGTGGAACTAAGAACACGGTGAAGTTCTTCTGGAAACAATGCCCACAGCCTTCAGGTTTTCCTGAACAGACTGAATTTCACACTTGGATAGGTGCAAAACTAAAATCTGAAGCAAAACTGTAAGACATTTTGCACAACAAATGGTATTTTTAATCAAGATTCTTTTTTGAAATCACAACTGTTTGTGACAGTTATTTTCCTAGGACAATGTGATCAGTCATGGGGAAAGGTTTTATGCAAAGCACTACGGACACAGGAACAAATGAAGCAAGGCCCTTCTTAGGAAATCTAACACTGAGCTGTCTCCATTTACCACCTCTACTTTTCCAATGAAGGAAAAAGAGGATGGGCATCCTAGGCGTCACTGGGGGTGAGGCACCAAATCATACCTGAGCTGAGTAAACTATTTAAATAGGTGCATCCCTGCTGCACAAGCATGTCAAAATACTACCAAACTTCTGTATCCTTCTCAGGAACCCCCAAAACAACTTTGCATAGGCCTAATTTGGCTCATCAGGTTGCATCATTAATTTCTTAGCACACCAGTGGGATGCTTCTAACCTGTGCCTCTGTGGGAATGAACCACTGCCCCTAACCCTACTCCCCATTCCTGTTGGGCTTTCCTTTGAAGAAGATCCAAAGACAAAAGCTGTCCAGTTCCTGCTTCTGGCTCTCCCCTACACACTTAGTTGGAGGCAAACTGCATCCTTATGCAAGTTTAGACCTGCTTAGGAGTGGATTGACCAGGAACAACCTGGAGAAAAGTTTTCTCCTAGCTTCCCTCCTTTTTAGCTATTTCTGCTCTTTGAAGTCATAGCCTTGAATATGTTTCTTTTGACAGCAGTTTCATACTTGTTCAAGTTCTAAACCTGAAAGTCTTCCAGAAACCTCCTTCTTTCAAAGTCATTCTCCATTTCATCAGTTTTAACCTACTTAATTATCCCTCAATCTATTTCTTTCTCATTTTTCACTGTGGCTATCACTCTTTTAATACACATTGTCACAGAGAATCACTGTCACTCTGACATTTGACAACTCACCTTGACTCTTCCTTTCATCAATCTGTTCTCTGGATCTCACATCACTGGATGCTTCTGTTTAAAACACCAGCCACAATGGCTGTCTGTTTCCTGTAATTTTACTGGGCTTTCTGTGGCTTCAGGGACCTGGTGCTGGCTGCTCTGGAATTCTTCTTCCCCCTTTGTCTCTGTCTTAATGAATTTTCAGTCATCTTCCAAATGCAGTGTCAAGTATCACCTACTAAGGAAAGCCTTGCCATCATCTTTGCCATCACTATCCTGCATTTATATAGCTGCAAGATGTTTCTAGATTAATATCTATTTCTTCCACTATCCCTATTCATTCTGTGAATAGAAATGGTACCAATTTCATTCACTGCTAAATTCCCAGCAATTTACATAACACCTCTCTATATAAAAGTGATTAAAGGGGCTGGGAAGGTGGCTCAGTGGTAGAGTGCTTGCCTTGCATTCATGAGATCTTGGGTTTGATTCTTCAGCACCACATGAGCTGAAAATGCCAGAAGTAGCACTGTGGCTCAAGTGGTAGAGCACTAGCCTTGAGCTGAAGAGCTAAGGGCCCAGGCCCAGAGTTCAGGCCTCACGACCGGAAAAATAAAAGTTATTAAAATCTCTTAAGTGAAAGAGTAAGTAATTGTATTTTAGTCTTAGTATCTTTTTAAACAAAAGCAATACTCTTGTTTATATAGTATTTGTGAAGTTGAAATTCATATCTCTCATGTATTTAGTACAAGGCTTGTCTGACACAAAATGTTGGCTTAGTAAGTAGCATTCTAGTAATGTTTACAATGATACGTCAAGAAAAGAGTAATGGAGTTACAGAGTAAGGGAATGGGGAGGGGGCAAGCACAAACGTTCTAGTTATCAAATACCCATGACACTATCTCAGACTGGAGTTAAAAAAATTGCTTTCACAGCTGTATGTACACTCCCCCCCATATCAGATTTTAGACAGAAGTGATGACTATGTTATACACATGAGTATAAAAGAGCTTTAAAGTAGAGTAGTAAACTAGAAAATGATTCTCAGACCTAGAAAATCATGTTCAGCTGCAGTCCACCATACAAGAGGTTATACTATATACCCTTTCCCCGATTACATTTATTCATTGCTTAAAGACCGGGATACAGTTTGAGACATGCATTGTTAGGCTATTTGTTCACTGTTTAAACATCATAGGCAGCGCAGTTTATGCACTGATACAAACAAAAAATGACTACGACATCACTAGATGATATAACGTTATGGGCCCACCATTGTAATAGATATGTTCTGTCCTTAACCAAATGTTGCAAAGTGCATGACTGCATCATTTGTCTATCTATATAGGAAAAGATCCTCATTTTGCTTTGCTGCACGGTTTGGACAACTGATTTGGAATCACAAGAGCGAATATTCCAAGCTATTCTAAAATTCTCAGCAATCAGTTTAGGAATTTTGGTTGTCATAAATTGCCTTTAGTGTATAGACTCATAAGAAACAATCCCATTGTTTTAAGTTTCAAATTTGCATAACAATATGAAGAAGGTAACAACAATGCAAATGCTAACTCATAGCTTTTAAAAGATATGTTGTCTGGGCTGGGAAAGTAGCTCAGTGGTAGAGTGCTTGCCTTGCATGCATGAGGCCCTGGGTTCGATTCCTCAGCACCACATAAGCAGAAAAAGCTGGAAGTGGCGCTGTGGCTCCAGTGGTAGAGTGCTAGCCTTGAACTGAGGAACTGAGGAACTGAGGAACAGCGTACAGGTCCAGAGTTCAGGCCCATGACTGACAAAAATAAAAATAAAAAATGGTATGTTGTCCAGCTTTCCATCATTGTGAAAAAAGACCTGAGGCAAATCACTTTCAAAGAGGAAAAGTTTAGTTAGAGTTACTGTTTTAGTCAGGTCTGCCAATTCCATTTCTTCAGGAAGGAGACAAGGGAAGATAACAAGCAGGAGGAGACAAGCAGTAGAAGCATGTGGTAGGAGAAGTTGCTCACCTCATGGTGATGAGAGAGAGAGAAAGAGAGAGAGAGAGGTAAGGAGAGAGAGAGAGAGAGAGAGAGAGAGAGAGAAAAACAAGGAACCAAGGAACAGATAAAAAACAATATGCAGGATGAGAGGCTTCAACAAGGCCCTACCTCCTAGTAGTCAATTCACTATTCATCAATGGTCTAAACCACTAAGGTAAATTAGAATCTTCATGATCCATTCACTTTCAAATGCCCTGTCTCTCCATTGCTGCATCAAGGAACAAGCTGTCATGGAATATACAAACCATGGCCAATGGTGGTTTCTGTTGGGCAAATCTTCCATCATATAGCTAATAAGAACCTGAAACACTCATGAATCAACATTTTGAACTGAAATTCCTCCTTGTAAAATGACTTCAAGATAATTTAAAAAACAATGTAAAAGAAAAAACATTTGAAACTTGCCTGGGCACAATGGCTCATATCTGTAATCTCAAATATCCCTGAGGCAGAAAGTATGGTTCAAGAGCAGCCTGGGAAGAAATAAAAAAAGTGAGCCTCCCATTGCTGCAAACAAAATAGACTTGGTTGTATGCGGTACTGTGATCCTAGTTATGCAGAAGGCCACAGAAATAGATATGAGGATTGAAGTCTCAGGCTACCCTAGCAAAAACGCAAGACCCTACCTGACCAATAACTAAAGCAAAAAGGGCTAGAGGTATAGCACAAGTAGTAAAGCACTTGCCTAATAAGTAAGAGTCTCTGATTTAAAATCTTATACCCGGACTGGGAAGGTAGCTCAGTGGTAGAGTGCTTGCCTCGCAGGCATGAGGCTCTGGGTTCGATTGCTCACCACCACATAAACAGGAAAAAACAGAAGTGGCGCTGTGGCTAAAGTGGTAGAGCACTAGCCTTGAGCTGAAGAGCTCAGGACAGCACCCAGGTCTAGAGTTCAAGCCCCATGATCGATCCCCCCCCCAAAAAAAACGTCTTATACTCCTCCACTGATTTCTGAGACATATGGTCTCTTATAAAATACTGAACTCTGTCACTGTGGCACACAAGTAGCCATAGACATTACATAAAGGAATGTCCGGTTATATTCCCATAACACTTTATTTATGGATATTAAAACTTAAAATTTTCTGCAATTTTTACTTGTCTCATTATATGTTATCCTCCTTTTGTATTTTTCAAACATTTAAAAATGTAGAAATCAGCTGGGTGCCAGTGGCTCACTCCTGTTATCCTACCTACTCAGGAGGCTGAGATCTAAAGATTACAGTTCAAAGCCAGCCCAGGCAGGAAAGTTGATGAGACTCTTATCTCCAATTAACCATCAGAATACTGGAAGTAGTGCTGTGCCTAAAGTGGTAGAGCACTTGCCTTGAGCTGAAGAGCTGAGGGACAGCACCTAGGCCCAGAGTTCAAGCCCCATGACCAACAATAAATAAATAAATAAACAATAAAAATGTAGAAGCTTGTAGACTTGCAAAAACAGGAAGTACCTAGATTTGGCTAATAGTTAATTTTTATTTCCTAACTTAAGACAGTCCAGTACATAAATCAATGTTAATTCATGCCTTTGCATATCCTAATTGCTCTTAAGGTCTTCTGGCAGGAAAGCAGGCCTGCCTCTAACTGAACTCTGGAAGTTGGATATATTCCTGAAGAGAACCAGTGTGGAGCAAATATACACTAATCCTCTATTAAGACTTCTAATTGGGACCTTTGATGATTTCACTCCTCCCTTCTATACTTGAGGACAAAAAATGCTCACATTTTTTCATTGTGATCCCCTCTCAAAGACAAAAGTTTGTGTTTGTCTTAGAGAAAATGAACAAAAACCAGAGGTTAATATACTGTGTTGCCAGGATGTGGGCAGAGGTACTTCAAGCTCCAAGCAATGTAAATGATAAGTACAGTCTTCATGAAGACAACTGAGCAACTGAGCAATAGCTGTCAAAATTTAAAGAGCATGTATGCTCTCACCCAGCAATTCCACTTCTACAAAATTTCATACATACATATCCTCATGCACAAGTGCCTAAAAAGAGAAACATAGACATTTAGGTAACATGATATACTTTGTACTGGCAAACTATAAGAAAATCTCAAATCTCATTATTAAGTGTCTTCCTACATTTTAACATGTGATTAATGGAATACTATACAACTATAAACACGTGTGTATGTTTATATGTACTTCACTTCTAAATATCTTATTTTTACTTTTATAGTCTATAAAATTTCTGTGAGTACTTGACTGGTAAATACTGATTTACGGATCCTAGAAGAAATAGAAATTAGTTTCCTGAAAGTTCTAGTCACAAAGTTTTCATCAATCAATCAATAGACAACTTTGCTCAATGTATGTCTTTACTTAAAGACACATTATTTAATGTGTTATTAGTTTATTAACACTGAATTGATGGCTGATGGCACTGTACTTCATGGCCAAAGAAACTCATATTTATTTAAGATACAAGGTTTTTTTTCTCTAAGGCACACCATAGACTTCTTGCATTTTTGGATGTTATATCTAGGGGTCATTATAAACACCAAAATTACTTAAAAATAGCACAAAAATGTGAAAAGCATGGCATGACCTAGACTTTAAAAAAGAAGACACTTGTTTACAATAGGGTATAAAATAAGAAGGCAGAGTAACACCTTATTTGAGGCCATTGTTGCCAGATAGCTCAAACTTTACACTGCTCTTCACAATGTAAATGGCCTCAAACATATGTGAGTATTGATAGGGAACTTAAAGTGAAGTATAGTAAGCAGGGTTATTAGTCAGCTTTGCATTGTTGTGATAAAATACCTGAGAAAAACAATATATAGGAAAAAATGTTTATTTTAGTTTATGGTTCCAATCCATGGTCTGTTGGAGCCATTGCTTTAGGCCTGAGACCAGGCAGCATATTGCCATGGCAGAAGCAGGTGTTGTTGGAGTCTCACTATATCAGGACAGCCAGACCTTCACAGTTAGATAAAAAGGAAGAAGATAGAAAAGCATACGTCCAGTGACCTATTTCTTCCAACTAGCTGCTCCCTCCTAAAAATTCCACCATCTTCCAGTAATGCCTTCAAATTATGAATGCTTCAATAATTTGTCCACTGAAAGGTCCTCATGATTCAACCATTTTCCAAAAACTCATCACTTGGCAACTAAACCTTCAACACATTGCCTTTGTAGGATATTTTAAATCCAAAACGTTACTGTAGGGAAATTCACAAGTGTGGACTTCATAAATAATGATGGCTCATTATAGTCATACATAGACATATACACATGACATAGTTTTTATCCCATGTAGGATGACCTCCATACATACATACATACATATATACATACATACATATATCAACAGATGAAAAAATTCAAAAGTAGATCAGTGTATACATTATACTGTAATTGATATAAAATATAGAAAAAAGAAAAGAATGTATTTGCTTATATATACATAAACTATGTATGAATAAAACATTCATCACTTGTGAACAAATTGAAGGAGTTAATCAGGAAGGAGTCCTCATGTATTTCATTTTATTCTGATTATGGAATCAATCCCACCAAAGTAAGCTAGTAATAGAATCAAATAGCCTTATGAAAATTATAGCATTTTTGTTTTTCAGACCCATTTAATCAATGTGTATATTATCAAGACATCTTTCAAAAGATAAACTCATTATGATACATAATGGATCATCAGAGGTATGGTGGTCACAGACTTTCTTTTTTTTTAAGTTTTAGTGTCAAGGTGATGTACAGAGGGGTTACAAGTATACTTCTTGTCAAACTTGTTACCCCCTCCCTCACTTTTCTTCCTCTTTCCCTCTCCATCCCTCCCAAAGTTATACAGATCATTCCCAGCATAGTGTCTTGTGAGTATCCCTGTTGCATTTGTCCCCCACCTTGTCCTTTGTCTCACCGTTTTTTGGTCCCCTTCACTTCCCTAATTCAGATAAACACATATACAATACCCAGACTTTCAATACAATCCCCCCTTCTTTCTCCATTTATTTACTATAGACTTATAAGAAAGGAGAATGACTTGTTTAAAATCTAACTGCAGTGGCAGAGTAGGTCCATTTGTAACAAATAACAAAAAATATTTCATAAAAAATATACTAAATAATAAGAGGAAGAAAGTCTGAACTTATAGAAAAGAACTGAAAATAAGTAGAATCTGGATACTTAAATGTTACATGAGGTTCTCTAATATAAGGAGTGGTAATTCATATCTGTAATCACAGCTCTGGGAGGCGAAAGCAGTTGGACTTAAAAAAAAAAAGCCTGGAGATAGAACTATATAGTGAGACTCTGTCTCAAAAACTCAATGACAGAGAGAGCTGGAAACACACACACACACACACACACACACACACACACACACAGAGATTGATTCTAAATGCTGCAAAAATAAATACCCATTTACCTTGTTTAAACAAAGGAAAAGCTGCTACATATTCACGTGAATAAAATAGAGAACACCAATGCTTTCTAAAAAAAAAAAACCAACAGAGAATAGAACAAGAAATATGTGGAACTTCACTGAAATCATAATCATATTAAACTAGTCTTTTTTGGAATGCTCTCTGATAAAAGCCATTGTGGCTGTCTGTGTCCCTCCAAAATCCATAAACTAATCCCAAATCACTAATGTGATGACATTTGGAAGTGATGGGGCCTCTGGACAGCAATTAGATCATAGTGTTCATGCCTCATGACTAGGCCATATCTGAGAAAAGCAAAGGGAAATGGTACAGTCCTAACCACCAATGAGGCTACAGCAAGAAGGGGTCTTTCTGCAAACCAGTAACTCTTACCAGGAACTAGATTGATCTGCACCTTAATTTTAAACTCCTCAGAATAGTGAGACATAAATTTCTGTTGTTTAAGCAGCTCCTAAGTTACCTGAGGTTATGCTAGTGTGACTTTTTTTCTTTTTTTTAATATTATGTTTTAAGTAGTTGTTGTGTAAAGATTTCAATTGGCTATACTGTTTTTGTTATAATAGTTTAAAAGCTAAACAGCAAGACTAACAACCTTGGTGACATCCTACCTTCACCTTGTGAACTGTACCTTTACCTTGTGTTCCTAGCAAACAAGCACAGTAACACTTCCTTCATTCTCCTATATTCTAGGAAAGGACCCTTGTGAAGACCAGCCAGCCCTTCCCTCTAAGACCCAGATAAGGCTTGTGAATGACTGACTGATTCACCAAGGGCAAGGCCACACAAAGATCTCCACACTCTCATTCTGAAGGGTTAAAGTACTTGAGGCAGTGACCATTTGTTGCTTGTTTCAGAGCAGAGCAACATGTGGTACTAAAACACCTGGTTGTGTGCCTTTATAAGCCCTGCAAATCCTTAGCTCGGGGCTCTCCTCCTAGGCTCTGCTGTGTCGGAGTGTAGGACCAGGCCTGAGCTGCAGCCCATCTAAATAAAACCTTAAAACAGCTGTAAAGTCTGACTCACGGTGGTCTTCTTGGTGGGGGTCCTGCAACCTGGGCACAACATATTAGTGGGGACTCATCTGGGATCCCCCCCAAAGACCCCGAGACCTCAGACTCCAAAGGTAAAACAGCGCTGTCTTTGTTAATTTGTCTTGTCCTGTCGTCATCTGTTTGTACTTTCATTTTCCTTTGTGAGGACGGCCGCTCGGATTCGTATTGTGTTAAGGGTTGTGTAAGTGGACACGCTTGCCTGACAACCCTGGAGGAACTGGGAGATGTCCCAGATCCTCTTAGATCCTCTTGTGAGGGGCGGGGGGTCCTTGGAACCCCGCCGTGTGAATTGTGGGGCAGGGGTCCTTGGAACTCCACCATGAGAATTGTGGGGCAGGTCGGTTCAGTGTTGGGCTGGAACTGACCAAGAGGGCCTCCTAATCAAGGCCCAACTCACCCACTGTGGGTCCACTCCTTCTGCTGTGGGGCATGGGTGTGGAACCCCGCTGTGACAGGAGTCAGTAGACCAATTCGGGAGATCTCCACTTCGTAACTGTCAGGCCTACGTGTGTTTAGTTTGTACTGTTTCTTGTTTTTTTTGGACTGTATGACTGACGGGACTAGAAACCATGGGCAACCCTCCATCTAGCCCCCTAGTCTTAAAAGAAACTAAGAAAGAGGAAAAGAAATTGTACCCCCTGGTTTTTCAGGGAGATAACTTGGAAGAAGAAATGTTTCCTCCCCCATACTCCCCTTCCCAGCTTCCTTTTGCAGAACCTGAGAATGATCAAGAGGAGGAGGAAGCTATAGAACCAGCAGCCAAACCCTCAGCACTTGCCCTTAGTTTCTGAGGGGCCAGTCACTCAATGATGCAGTGGGATCAACCTCCCTTCTAATGCAGCTGTTTTTCTCTTATGCTCCGTAGGTCCTGTGGATGCAGATGGTCAATAGCAACTCCAATATTGGCCATTTTCTACCAGTGATCTATACAATTGGCGCACCCAAAATGCCCCCTTTTCTGAGAAACCCCAGGATTTAATTCGTTTGCTTGAAACTATTCTCTTTACTCACCAGCCCACTTGGGATGACTGTAGTCAGCTTTTACAGGTCCTTTTTACCACCAAAGAGAGAGACTGTATCTGAGAAGCGGCCCAGAAACATATCCCTGACCCCACAGGAGCGCCCATCATGGATCCTGCCATGATTGCTGCCTATTTTCCTGAGATCCGACCAACATGGGACTACAATACAGTTGAAGGTAGGAAGCGACTCCTCGTCTATTGTCAGGCTCTGTTGGCAGGTCTCAAGGTGGCAGCTCACCGACCTACTAATATGGCCAAGGTTTATGATGTAAGACAAGGAGGAAGTGAAAGTCCGGCAGCATATCTTGAGTGGCTCATGGAAGCTTTTAGTCAATACACCCCATATGATCTTGAGACCCAGGAGTTGGCTCAGATGATTATGTTAGCCTATATAAACCTGCACCAGACATAAAGCAAAAGTTGCAGGCTCTAGACAAACTCGGTGAAAAGTCTATTAGGGATCTAGTAGCCTCGGCGGAAAAGGTTTACAATAAGAAAGAGACAGAGGAGCAAGGACAGAGAACATGAAATTGAGCGTGAAAAGAGAGACCAAGGAAAAGAGGCCAGATTTGTTGGACTCGTCACTATCGCATGCCAAGCATACCTGGTTCACAGACGGCAGCAGTTTCATTCGATATGGAAAAAGGTACACAGGCGCAGCAGTCACCACGGACACTGAGATAGTGTGGGCAGAAGCACTCCCCCAGGGAACATCTGCACAAAGAGCAGAACTAGTGGCCCTAACAAAAGCCCTACAGATGGGCAAAGGGAAGAGACTAAACATTTACACAGACAGTCGGTATGCTTTTGCCACTGTGCATGTCCATGGAGCCATTTACCAAGAGAGGGAGCTGCTGACAGCTGAGGGAAAGACTATTAAAAACAAACAAGAAATTTTAAGCCTCATCGGGGCCTTGTGGGAACCAGCAAATATTGCCATTATGCATGCCCTGGCCATCAAAAGGTAACTGATTCTATAACCAAAGGAAAGCCAGGTGCTGGTGGCTCACGCCTGTAATCCTAGCTACTCAGGAGGCTGAGATCTGAGGATTTCGGTTCAAAGCCAGCCCGGGCAGGAGAGACCTTGAGACTCCTATCTCCAATAAATCACCAGAAAACCGGAAGTGGCGCTGTGCTCAAGTGGTAGAGTGCTCGCCTTGAGCTGAAGAGCTGAGGGACAGCGCCCAGGCCCAGAGTTCAAGCCCCACGACCAACAAAAAATAAACAAATAAATAAATATAACCAAAGGAAATAACTTGGCCAATCAGGCAGCTAAGGAGGCAGCCCTTAGGCAAGGAAATCAACTCATTGAGGACATTGTTAAAAATTGTAAAGCCTGTCAGGTCACCAATGCCCCCAATCAACTGGTTACAAAAGGAGCTTACCTCCGTGGAGATAGGCCAGTTGTGTATTGGGAAGTAGACTTCACAGAAATTAAAACTGGAAATTTTGGATATAAATATTTGCTAGTTTTTGTAGACACCTTTTCAGGATGGGTTGAAGCCTACCCAAAAAGCATGAGACCGCAAACATCATGGTAAGAAGATCCTGGAAGAAATCCTACCCAGTTATGGCTTCCCATCCACCATCAGGTTGAACAATGGACCGGCCTTCGTCTCAAAAGTAAATCAGGGAGGGAATAGCCATGGCACTGGGGACGGATTGGATTACACTGTGCTTATAGAGCCCAGAGTTCAGGGCAGGTAGAAAGAATGACTCAGACTCTAAAAGAGACCTTAACTAAATTGGCTTTGGAGACTGGCGCAGACTGGGTATTGCTCCTTCCTTTTGCCCTGTTTAGAGTAAGAAATTCATCCTATTAGCTTGGCTTTACTCCTTTTGAAATAATGTATGGACACCCTCCACCCATTATCCCTAGCCTTCAGACTGAATTGCTTGCTGATTTGGATGATACTGAATTTCTGTGTTAGCTTGACTATTTACAGCTGGTGCATAAGAGTATGTGGCCCCAGCTTAGAGCATTATATGATTCTGCTTCTATTCTTACCCCCCATTTGTTTAAACCAGGGGACTGGGTGTTTGTTCACAGGCACAACTTGAGATCTCTGGAACCACGGTGGAAGGGACTGGCTACACCCACTAAGGTAGACGGCATTGCTGCTTGGATCCACTGCTTCCACGCCAGACCGGCTGACCCCTTTTCCCTGGATGACCGTGGGGAAACATGGGAAGTCTCCAAGCATACTACCCAACCACTCCGCATACGCCTCAAGAAAAAATAAATGGACTGATTGTTATTGATATTGTTGTTTATGGCTAAGGTCAGAGAGGGACTAGAAGAACCCGTTCAAGATTGAGAGCTGTTGGGAGTTTAGTTTGGGGCTGGAGCCACAAGATTGTGTCTCAGGACCATAAGTCAAGGGGGGGAATGAAGTGTTAAAGTTCTTGAGGCAGTGACCATTTGTTGCTTGTTTCAGAGCAGAGCAACATGTGGTACTAAAACACCTGGTTGTGTGCCTTTATAAGCCCTGCAAATCCTTAGCTCGGGGCTCTCCTCCTAAGCTCTACTGTGTCGGAGTGTAGGACGCGAGGCCCGAGCTGCAGCCCATCTAAATAAAACCTTAAAATAGCTGTAAAGTCTGACTCTCAGTGGTCTTCTTGGTGGGGGTCCTGTGACCTGGGCACAGCAATTCTATGTTCCATAGATAGATAGCAGAATTATTTGTGTTCACTGAAAACTATGTAAGTCATGAAGCTTCCACTGATTAACTCTAAATAGGTCTTGCTTTAGACAAAGTTGACCTCGTTCATGATCAAGAAACATTCTACACACAAAGTATCTCTTTCTCTTTTTCTCTCTCTGTCTCTCAATCACATGCACTTTTATACAATATACTAGCAAACTGTATAAATCTACTCCATATTTCATCACCAACCTAATCATGGATGTGGCATTTAGGAGCTGGAAGTGTAGCTTATGGGGGATTGGTCCCTAGCAATGGAAAAGCAGGGAAATAATACTTAATAATTATATCCATGATTAATTTCTTTTTTCTGTTTTTATTTTTTATTTTTGTACATTTTTTAATTGTAAAAATACTGTATAGAAGGGTTACAGTTACATGAGCAAGGTGATGAGTACATTTCCTATAGAGCATTGTTGCCTCCTACTTTGTTTTACCCCTCCCATCCCTTCCCCCTCAACTCCACAACTTACCCTCCCACCCCCCCCACCCCCCGCCCGCCAAAGTCATAAATGACTTTGAGATAGATCTCAACCAAATGCATGTGACTGTGGCTATCCACTGGTATCTAATGCCAAACAAGTTTTAATGTTGAACTAGGTTATGGATTTAATTACTTAATTTGAATATAAAAATTGACAGTTTTTCAAAGGACCTTTATAAAATCAAGTTCAAGTGGATCCTAAAAGTATCTGCTACCTCCAGCATACTGTTTTGTACATCTCATTGTTACAATGGGTCAACCCATATCCTTATTTCAGAATTTTGTTTTTTCCTTTCCCCTCCCCAAATTAGAGAAGTCTATATACAAGATGTAGTGCACCAACATCAAATACAGTGAAAACGGGTTATATCGTGGGGGAGAAACATACAAAAAACAAAAAAATAACATAGTACATTATAAATACTTAGAAAAAATAGCAAGAAAGAAAAAACCATTTATGTCCCTGTCTTGGGGTACATTTTGCTTAACATTATCTCATGTGGTCAAATGTACATAGCCTTTGACATTCTCTGCCATAGACATGTACTAGACATTGCAAACAAGGGCAACCATGGGACCTATGTTTATTTGGGCCTGGCTTGCTTCAGTTAATATAATTCTTTACAAGTCTCTCCATTTCCTAACAAATGGGGCAATGTCATTCTTTCTTATGGAGGCATAGAATTCCATTGTGTGTGTGTGTGTGTGTGTGTGTGTGTGTGTATGTGTGTGTGTGTGTGTTTGTGAGTGTGTGTGTGTGCCACATTTTCTTTGTTTTAATTTTTATTATTATTTTAATAAGTTTTTTATTATGAAAATACTGTACAGAAGGGTTACAATCACATGAGCATGGTAATGAGTACATTTCTTGTCAACCACTGTTGCCTCCTCCTTTGTTTTTCACCTATCATCCCTTCCCTCCCTTCTCCACAACTACATTCCTCCCCTCCCCTCCCACCCCTCCTGCCCTCAACCCCCCTCCCCCCAGCCTAAATTGTAAAGTTCATTTTTCAACATAGCATCTTGTACATCTCATTGTTGCAAGGTCCACCTATATCCCTATTTAAACAATTTGTTTTTTCCCTCCCCCTCCCCAAATTATACTAATATCAAATACAGTGTAAACAGGGATTATTCTGTAGAGGAGGGACAAAAGCAACAACAAAAAAATCACATGGTACCTTATAAATATGTTAGAAACAATAGCAAGAAAGAAAAAAACCACTTGTATCCTTATCTTGGGGTTCATTTCACTTAACATCATCTTATCTGTCCTTTTCTGCTTGTCTCAGATATATACTAATTATTACAAATAAGGGAAACCATGGGACCTATGTTTCTTTGGGCCTGGCTTACTTCACTTAATATAATTTTTCCAAGTCTTTCCATTTCCTAACAAATGGGGCAATGCCATTCTTTCTGATGGAGGCATAGAATTCCATTGTGTATATATATCACATTTTCTTGATCCATTCATCTACTCAGAGGCATCCGCATTGGTTCCATATCTTAGCTGTGGTAAATAATGCTGCAATAAACATGGCTGTGCTGGTAGCTTTAGTGTGGTCTTGTTTGTGATGGTTATAATCAAGAACTCTAGTAACAACAGACGTTGGAGGGGATGTGGACAGAAGGGAACCCTACTGCATTGTTGGTGGGACTGTAAACTTGTTCAAGCACTTTGGAAAGTAGTAAGGAGCTTCCTCAAGAGACTCCACATAGAGCTCCTCTATGACCCAGCAATCCCACTTTTGGGCATTTACCCGAATGATCACAAACAACACCATACTTATGCTACCAGCACATTTTCTTGATCCATTCATCTACTGAGGGGCATCTGGGTTGGTTCCATATCTTAGCTATGGTAAATAATGCTGTGGTAAACATATTTGTGCCTTAGTATGGCCTTGTTTGTGGAGGTGGGAAGGAAGGGATGGTAGAGGAAAAACAAATGAGGAGGCAACAATGCTATATAGAAAATGTAGTCATTACCTTGGTCATGTAACTGTAATCCCTCTGTACAGTATTTTTACAATAAATAGCGTACAAAAAATAAAAAATAACTATCTGCCTAACTGAACCTTCCCACAGGCCCTCCTCCTTGTATAGAAGACAGCACAGCAGGGAACCTTGGCACAGCTGGAAGGCATTGCTCCAGGCAAATTCCACATTCAAACAAACCCTACCAAGTCAACCAGTTTAGGCCTAAGAGTTAAGCAAGCAACCTCCCAACAATGGCTTCTGTGAGCATCTGTTTCATTAACACTAGGATAATCTTTTTTCTCTCCAGTTACCCCAGAAGCTCTCTGTTTCACCCTTTTTCTGTATCCTTTGTAGTCTGTACTCCTATTCTGTGCACACAGGAGACTCTCAATAGAAATTGGCTGATGGACTGATTAATTATGGGAGACACCAGAGATTAGGAAATAATTCAAAAATGAAGAAAAGCTCCTTAACATTTCACATATACTTTACAATTTATCATGTTCCTTTATTTATCTGATCCCCTTTACAAATGCTGGGAGACAAGCAAAGTAGCAATCTTAGTCCTGATTATAATCACAGCAATCAAGTTTCTGACAACCAACCCCAAATTGGAAAACTAATGTGTAGCACAATTGACACAGACCCTACTTCTAACTCTAAGTGCATTGGCTGGTAAGTGCACCTATCTTGGCAAACTCACCAAGAATTTGGCTGCACACTACGTAGGAAAACAGAACATGTAACCAAATAAATGTTGGTGTTGTGCTGTGCTGTCAATACCCTTGTCTACCACTACAACCTTGACTTTTGTTTCTGCCACTGTCCTGGGTGAATAAAATCATTTCTTAAATTCATTTCCATAGGACCAGAGATTTTACTTTAAAATAAAGTGTTTAAAGACGTAACTGGCTAAGAAGAGGTCATATGGGATTAGTGGGCCATAAATCTAATCTCATATTCTATGGAGGTGTATATAAAGCAGGTGCTAAGAAACTACTTTTGCTGAAAAACATTATATCCTTATGTGAGCCTACAAGCTAACTAAAAGCAGGATAAAGGCTTGACATCCTTGTCTTCATTTTATATCTGTCTTAAAACTTTGAGTCAAACTCCTGCTTAACTCTGCACATGGGCATGTTAATCATTCAAGGACTGTCCGTCTAAAACTTGATGTCACCTAATCTATCTATCCCCCTTCAAGGCTGCAGGCTCAAAGATAAGAATAACCAAAACATTTTTATTGTTAGCTTTTATAATGCACTGCTGCAGACCCTGAAAAAAGACACTCCAATATCCTAACTTGCCTCTTGGATTCCACTAATATCAGAGTCTTAAAGATAAGATAAGGCTATGCTGACCTCTGTCTCTCTGTCTCTTTCTGTCTCTCTCTCTTTCTCTCTCTCTCACACATACATACACACTCACACACACATACACACACACATACACACCTTCATGAGGAGTAATCATCTCTTGGGTACCAGACTGCCCCCTAAGCAATAAGGATTTCCATAGACCACCAGAATTGATATAATGATCAGCCAGTCCCCTCTTTGACCCCACTTTGACTGAGTTATGCATCCCTCTTGCCCCCACCACAAAAACCTCTGTATAAATCTATGGCTAATGTCAAAATTCCCAAAGGTTGGCTGAAAGGCTTATTCTCTTTCTTCCTAGGGTTGAATTTAATTAATTAATTAAGAAAATAATAATTCAAAAATTAATTAATTTCTTTCCCCTGTCCTTCACAACTATTTAACTCTTTAATTGGCAAGTTGAGGTTACTGGCCAGACCTGGAGACCTGACATAAAGGAATCCCCAAGGTCTAGCTTCTGGCCTAGGACTCTGGTTAGAACACATAAAAACAATCATAGAGAAGTCCAAGATGGAGTGAAATTGGTGGGATGTACCTGCAAATCAATGTAGCAGCCCCCACAGCCAGGACAGAGGCATGCAGATTTTCACCTCTCTCTCCAGAGTGAGGCCCTACCTACAGCATGGCTTCAGACATGCAGCCTCCAGAAGAGGGACAGAATATATTCCTGTTGTTTTAAGCCACCTGGCAATTTCTTTCAGCAGATCTGAAACACTAATGTGCCCATGATCCTTTTATATTCAGAGATTCCATTAACTTTTGTCTAGAGAAGACATGTGGTAGCTCCACATAGGAAAAATGGCCTCTTCCCTTTTGATTTTCCTCCATGCACACATGGCCCTCTCTAGAAGTTCCCACCTGACACCCATAACCCCGGAAACTGGCACACCTGGGGGCAATAGGAAGTGGGCTCTGAGGTCACTTCCTCATCCTCTGAAGCCATACCTCCTCTCCCTCTCCATCTCCATCTCCCTCTCCTTCTCCACACCAGAGGGACCCTCCACAAATTTTGGCCTACTTTCTACATCCTCAGGGGCTATTCCTTTCTATGTCTTCACCAGACTCTCTCTAAAGGACTCCATGAAGCCAAAATGCCTTATTTTTATTGCAACAATTTCTGCTAAGGCAATGGTAAATAGTCAAAAGATACTTTTAGGTTTTCTTTGCTCTCTTTGCTCCTCCTTTTCTCTGTCTCTCCCCGTCTCCCTCTGTAGACCTTTACCCTGTGCCTGCTAGGTCTGTTGGGCTGACACAGGATGGAGTGGGCAGAAGCCTCCCAGTTCATTCTCTTCCCTCCTGGGTTTTGGCATCCCTATGTAACCATGGAGACTTCCATGTGGTTGTTTAGGCAGAAGGATTTATTAGGGAGAAACTAAACCACCTTCCCACATAAGATGGAGGTATGCAAGGGGGGACTTATTGTGTGCAGAGAGGATATATAGGAAGAGGGCAGGGAGGGGTTATGGTCAGAGAGGATGAGGATGAGAATGAGGGCATGACCTCAGAGTCTAGGGGACCTCCCACTGCCCTTAGGTGCACCAGTTAGTTACAGGTGCTGGGCAGACACTTCTAGAGAAGGTCCTGGGAGGACCTAACAACATGGATATGCTGAGCCCATGTTCAGACAAGCCATTCCTATCATACCCATTAGGTTCATCCACATCTATGAAGAATCTACTCTGTGTCATGCTGCCCAGGAAACCTAGCCTTTCTCCCTGTGTTACACGGGGAGGCTGAGACCCCTCTCTCCCTACGTCTAGGCAAATGCTTAGGAGAGCAAGGATCCAATGGGATGACCCATTGCAACAATGATACTCATAAGACACTATGTAGGAAATGAACTTTACAACTTCTGTGCGGAGGGAGAGTGGGGGAGGTAGGGAGGGAAGGGAGAGTAGGAGAAAAACAAAGGAGGGGGTAACAATGTTGGACAAGAAATGTTCTCATAACCTTACTCATGTAACTGTAACCCCCTGTACAACATCTTTACAATAAAATAAAATTTTAAAAAAAGATACATGGCTGACATAGCTAACTCTCTACTAGATCCTAATCTCTTTGATATTATAGAAGCTTTACAGCCTGCCTCATGGAGTGATATGGTAGAACTATCCTTAAGTTTGTTTTCTAACCTCCTAGCCATGTCTCAGCCACTGAACAGCTGTATAATCAGAGTCAAGTCATTTAATCTGTTTGAATTTGCCTCTCTGTAAAGTGGGATTAGAGAGATTGTGAAGATTGCCTGTGCTAACCTATGGAGCATGTTTAAAATGTATGTGGGAGCATTTGGTAAATGCCAGCTAGGAACAGAACTTTGGCCAGAGCAGCAAATCTCTCTGATTTTGAACAGAGCAGTAGCATCAATGACCAAGATAAGATCCAACTTTGGAGATTTGTAGGGAACGCTTAATAATAGGATGGAATAAGCAGGGTCTAAATCCAGGTTTGTACAAGTTGGACAACACATGGTGCTTTTTGGTCTTTATCCTCATCTTCACTTCCAAGACAGTTAATATCTATGAAAGTAAAACTATCCTATGCTGGATGCTTGAGAACATGGAATATTGAGAACATGGAAATATTAGGAGACACAGCCTCACCATGCTAACCAAATACTTAATTTTCCAATTTTAGAGGGAATTCTATTAACTCCATGGCAAGGCACTCTTTACCTATAGATACTGGTGATTTTGATTGGCAGCTAAATATGTGGTTCTATAATAATAATTACATTTTTATTTAAAAGTTCTATTTCTCAAACAAATGACTTTTTAAAGCATGTGAACCACAGGGGAGAAGATAATATGGGGTCAGGGTGGAAACAGAATCACAAGAGACTGGATGATCTCAAGTGCTTTTTGGCTCTACAGCTCAGGGAATTACTGAAAATTTCTCTAAGGCAATCACCTATAACAATTCATTTCACATTTAATTTTACTCTATGGCCTCAAGGGGAAAATGTCTTGCTCTAAAATTCAGAGAAAAAAATACAGAAGATCCAAATGAGATTCTAAAGAGTAAAATATGTGAAGGGGGGAAAGTTGGAAATGCTAGAACAGGAAAGAAATATAAATTTAAAAAATGTTTAAATGCCAATAGCAATACCAACAAAAGAGGTTTAAGGGCTAATGTGGAAGTGGCAACACTAGACCATGGGAATATAAACTACTAAGTATGTGTGGAGCTACTATTTATGTATTCATCCCTACAGTTTGCAATGGTGTGGTTAGTGCTGGATAATCAACAATGAGTTTTCTCTGTCTTTCATTTTGCTGGGAATTCTGGGCACATGTGGAAGCTCTTCCCAATCAGAGAGCACTGTGATAGAAACCTACCACAGCAAACAAGGACAGTGGGAAGAGCAAAGAAGCAAGTAGAAGAATGTTATATCTGTAAGAGAACAGACATGCTGGTGGAAAGAGAACCAAAAGACTAAATGGTCTCCAAAACAAAGTGACAAGCAAATGTGAGTGAGCTCAGCTGAACCAAATGAGAAAACTGTGTTTTCTATATTATCATTCTTCCCATTTCCAGACCAACCAAATGAGAGCAAACAGAGGCTATTTACTTAGAGCTTACTGTACTGAGGAAGTCAGTTACCATCACAAGCATTTTGGTGAGACTCAGGAAAGGCAAGAATGGAGAGCTCCCTAATTGGAGGCCGTTGGCATGGCAAAGATGCAAGAGAGCCAACCAGCAAAACATCCTATGTCATTGCTTAGGGGTGCATATGATTTCTTGGACTGCTTGTTACGGGTCAGAGTTCAGAAGGTCAGAGTTCAGTTTTTATATATGGTCTTGCCATGATCCATTTGTACCTTTGGTTTCTCAGTCTTCTTCAAGGTACTCTCAGAGCCCTGGAGAATTGTCTTCTGCACTATACGCAATGTCTCAAAATATGTAATAAAAATTATATTTGCCCTCAAATTGTACACACAGTGTAACAAAAAGTCAACCTTCTCTTTTTAACAGTAATATCTTTTGTGCTTTTTTTGTGTACTGATTTTTTTTCATACTATGGTTAATAAGTTATAGAAAAATGACTTAATAAACCATTGGCAGATAAAAGTTTTCAAAACCCAGGATACAGCAGAGAAACAAGTTTTCAAAGGGCATTTAAATAAAGAATGCTTAAAAATACATCTTGATTTCAAATTCAGACATCTTTCCCCTCCAGACAACAGACTCAGGATGGTGTAGGGAATAAGTTAGAAAATTGTGAGTCTGCCCAAAGTAGCAAAGACCAAGTTCTGGAGTCAGCTCCAGGCTCCCCTTCCATTTCAAGCCCTCCCCAGGTGCTCACATATTAATATAACATTCATGATGAGAAAGTAAGTACATGACAATAATCTGAGTCAAAGTAGCTAATTGTCAAGTGGGCCTGAACCCCATAATTTCCTGATCTTTAGAATAAAGCTCTAAATGCCTATTGAATTAAGGATCCAGGCACCACTGCTAGATCATTTCAAAAGATAAAAACTAATTTTGTTCTACTTGCTAATGGAAAGCATGTTTCTAGGATAGCTGCAGGATTTGGAGATTACATAAAAACTAACCTACAGTTCGTTTAACAGTTTCTTTGGATAGGAATGCCCCTAACAAACTGGTATCCTCCCTCCTCACTTCTACCTCTCTCTTCCATCTGGTAAAATCCATTCTACACCCTATGACCCCAACAGAGGCCTATCTTTCAGTGACACTTGATTCAGAATTGGGTTCCTGAAGTGATTCGGTTGCTTCTGGTCTGCATACTTCCTTGTGCAGAGTATTAATAAATACTTCCACTGTAAACTGGGTGCTGGTGGTTTACACCTGTAATCTTAGCTACTCGGGAGGCTGAGATCTGAGGATCACATTCAAAACCAGCCCGGGCAGGAACGTTCATGAAACTCTTATCTCCAATAAACCACAGAGAAAACCAGAAGTGGCACTGTGGCTCAGGTGGTAGAGCTCTCACCTTGAGCTGAAGAGCACAGGGACAGCCCCCAGGCCCAGAATTCAAGCCCCACCACCAACAAAATAAAAAAAAAAAAAATACTTGCACTGTGAGATCCAAGCATTTACATAAAACAATGACTTCCCCTTCACTATACTATGAATTCTTCAAGTCAAGTCTATGTCTTGTTTTTCTTTTTCATCATTGAGCCATATTAACAGTGCTCCTCATGTTTATCATTTCTTCTAAGTCACATTAACCAGTGAAAGAAATCTGCTTATTCAGGCCTGCCTGATGAAATTTAGGCTCCAAGAGATCAATGGTTAGCCCAAGGTGCTAAAGGTAAGAGTTGACAAAGCTAGACACAAGCCAGCTCTCAGCAGTTTGCGAAGTTTTCATGCAATGTTTGGCCTCCAATGAACTCAAAGTGTGGCTTTCACACAGACAATAAAATAACTCCACACTGTTCCAGACCAGTCTCTGTCAGAACAGCTCATTTTGTGATGCTACGAGGCATGTTTGCAAATCATGCTTGAAGTTCATGCAAACTCGTAATAATCAAGACCATTGGTTGGTTACACACATTGCCCTGCTCTCTTTATTTTCTCTTGTAAAAATTTCCCATCCATATTTTTAAAAGTTTTCTCAATGATCACATTCATTTTTAATAAAAAAAAGAAGGCACACACCTACAAAACAGGATCAGTAGCAATTCTGATAGCACAAGGTACCAATTCTATTCCTTCAGCCTCCTCCAACCTCAGAGGGTGAGAAATTACTGTGTGCAATCTTCATTGTTTAAGATGAGGGCCTTTGTAGCTGGAGGGTATACATATTCCACTCATTAAGAAAAGTAACCATGCTGAGAGGAAGGAATATTCACTTCATCAGTCTTTGCTTTGGCTTAGCAGATATAAACCCTTTCACTGACTTTATCTCCTCAAAGCAACTTTCTAGATGTCATCTGTTTTCCTAAGTAAATATTCCTTCAGGGAGAGGGAGCGCTGATCAAAAGGCCTGAGTGTCTTTATTTGCAAGATATGTATAGTCTTCATTATAAATTAACAAACTGACATTCTGTTCTACATAGCAGAGGAAACATAACCTACGTAAAGAACAAAGCATCTAATATTTCTGACAGATTTGCCCCTCAGGTCGTTTTTTCCCAACATTTTGTCCTTTTATAGCTTTGCCTCCTGTCACCCAGCTTGCTCAGTCCCAGCACTCTGCACTTTCTCTCTTTACATGGCCTCAATACAGTATTAGACACACCTCCAGTACTGGCAAGTTCCGACAGGACAGAAAAACACAAACAGATAAAAAGGACTTGTTGACATGCAGTATTTCCTGCAATACTGAGTATGAACTACGTCAACTTACTTTGCTTTGCCATAAATCTGAACATTCCTGGAACTGCAAAGTTCTCAGCAAATCACCTGAGGCTATCACATGGCACCAGATACTCACATTTTCTGACCGGAGCCTCTTAGCAGGACATCCTCCATCTCTAGGGTGAAGCATATAATAGAGTCGGACTTTGCTTGCATGCTTTCGACTCTGGGGAGGAAAAGCAGAAGGAGATACTGTAAAAGAGAAGCCATTTGAGAAAGGAAGAGGAAAAATCTTTTGAAACACAGCCAGTGACTGTAAATGCAAACTATTTTTCAGTAGAAAACACTTTTGAGTGCTCCGGTGAGACATGTGGCAAATAGTTTCAGATAGATTAAGTGGCTGGTCCAATGTCCTAAAACCAATATCATTTCAGGAAAAACAGAAAACACAATAAGGGAGAAAAACGGAGATTGTTTAACCTGGAGTGAATCATGTTTTTAATTGTTCTCCAAAGTAAGATGGGTAAGCAGAGGAAGCAACATAAGAATCAACTGTGATGAAAAGAGCAGCAGGAGGATGATTTCTGTCTCTCTCACTTACCTGTCCTACCCTGAAGGTCAGGGTGCAAGGCAGGGAAGTCACGCATGCATAGCACTCACAGAAGCTTTCTTCCAGTTCTACCAAACTGAAAGAAAAGAAGTCATCAAGAGACATTCTCTAAGGTCTGATTTGAACAAGCAAAGGTAGGAATAAGAGATGCAGGTAAAGGCCCACCTCCTGGGCATTTCAAGTTATACTGCTCTGCTCAAGGCCAACATAGAGAAACTTCTCCCTTTCATCCTTTCTCTTACTCTTTTCCTTAACTGAAAGCCCAGTCTGGTTCTTAGCATCTTGGAGAATATTTCAATTCTAACTTCTGTGCTTTCCTATAATCAACAAAGAGCAACAAGAATAAGCATTCCAAAAGTTCAGCATCCCAGTTCCAGCTGTACTGCTTTCTAGCTGTGTTATGATAGAAAGTAGAATGTATTTCGAGTCTAAATGAATATTATTTTCTCCAAGTACAAAATGAGCATTACAATATTTCTTAGGGTTGTACTGAGAATCAAAAAAGACAGTACATATGAGAATTTAGAATTTGCATAACACTAAACTTTTCTTACTGTATTGATCCTTAATATTATTGAATCAACTACTATCTGATTCCAATCCCTTTCCCATTTTACTTTCTTAGAAATTATTTTCTTCTTTTCAAGATCTTTGTTCCACTTAGCCTTTATTTACAGTTGAGGCCTAGCCAATCTCCAGGATGATAGTTTACTTTTATGGATTAGCCACAAAGGCAAAGTGATTTTTCAGAGAAAATACAGCAAGTGCATCCTTTTTAAAGGATACACTATAAATCCTTTCTGTTAGCTTTCCTCATTCATCACTTTCTTAATTTTTGTATTCTGCCTAGAGCAAGAAAACTATGTTTTTAAACAGTCCCTAGAAACTTTTAAGACCTTTAAATAGGTTTAAAATTACTAATAGAACATGAGAAATTTTTACACATGTATAAAAGTATCAAAGGGTGATTTGAAATCTACTGGCAACACTTCAGGCTATTTCTAGATCTCATAGTCGGTTTTAATTTAAGTTATATAAAATCTTTTTGTTGTTACTGGTAAAATTGATAAGACAGAGAAATAGAAATCTATATAGGCATGGGTCAGAGGATTTAATATCATCATTCAGCTTCTGCATTTTTAAAAAATTTTTTATTATGAAAATACCGTACAGAGGGGTTACAATTACATGGGCAAGGTAATGAGTACATTTCTTATCAAGCATTGTTGCTTCCTCCTTTGTTTCCCCTTCCCATCCCTTCCCATCTCCCCCCAACACACCCCCATCACCCTTGCCAGCCCAAAGTTGTAAAATTCGTTTTTCAACATAACGACTTGTACATCTCATTGTTTCAATGGGTCCACCTGTATCCCTATTTAAATGGTTTGTTTTTGCCCTTCCCCTCTACAAATTATACCAACATTAAATACAATGAAAGCATGGGTAAATAAATATGTCAATTAATAAAACATATATAGATATATATTTGCTACCATCCTGTTGGGTTTGGAAGAAGTAGGATATTATTAGAAATATTAATATAGTCCAAAAAATAAAAATGAACATTTAAACACAACCCAAAAGGCTGAATGCAAACACAGACCATAGGCTATAGAAAAGCATACACATAGTTAAGTGGTTAAAAAAAAGAAAAAGTGGTACTCTATGAGCTCAAATATGACCAAAGTAGCTTTCAATTTTTCATTTGTTATTGCAGAAAATGTCTCATCCAAGATCCTGAGTCATCAATCCACTTAAAGCCCTAGATTCCCAGAGAACAAAATGATGGCACAATTGAAAATCTAATAATGTGGCCTATTTTGTGGCTGACTTTTTTTCTTTCCCAAAATACTGCATTTCTTTTCAAAAGACTTTTCAGCAAAGGCAAAGTTCACCAAGTTATTTAATTGCAGTTTCACAAAACTAGTAAAAACCCATTAGTTAAAAAGAAAAAGCAAATAAATGACAGGCTCGTCTCTAAAGCCATCAGTGATGAGAGAGGCTGAGATTTAAGGCTTATTAGCAATCGATAATTAGAGGCCTGTTTTTCCTCTCAGTTCCCTTCTCATCCTGCACATATGGCAGAAGAAGGTCTGATTATATACAAGTAGGCCCTTGCCATATATTAAGGATGAAGAGTTTTGGCAAATACCAACTGCTTCTGAAGTGGTAAAGTAGACATCATTTCCCTCCTTTGTTTTCTCCAGACTCCCTAAACTAGGTCCATTTCCTTCTCAATTTGCAAGTCAACCCTGGCTTCCAACAGCAAGTACACACAACAGATAGCCCACACTGAACAATAAAAACAGTCTCTTTCCCCATTAGGCTGATTCAAATCCAGAGTTGCTTCCAAATTATGTTAATTGACAGAGGGAAATAGTTTCCAAGTATTGCAAGATGTGTTACAACTTACCCCACCTCCAATGTGGGCCTTCAACATGATCTAAGAGTCATTTCCCTTCTTCCTGGCATTACTTGTTCTTTTTTTTAAAAGTTAATTTTATAGTGAAGGTGATGTATAGAGGGGTTACAGTTACATAAGTAAGGTAATGGGTACATTTCTTATTACCTCCCCCCTCCTTTTCTCCCACATTCCCTCCCCCTGACTCCCCTTCCCCCAAATTGGAAAGTTCATTTCCAACATAGTGTCTTGTGAGTATTGTTGCATTGGTTCAACTTTGTCCTTTGTCTCATCATTTTGTGGTTCCCCTTGCCTTCCCCAAATCAGATAAATGTATGTACAAGACACAGGGTACCAAAATCAAAAACAGTGACAAAAGGGGATAAATTAACAGAAAAGAAAAAATATTAAAGAAAAAAGAAATAACAGTACACTAAAAACAACAACAACAATAAAACCCTGCTTGTTTCCATATCTTGGAGTTCATTTTGATTAGCATCATTTTATATGGTCATAGGTACTTGGCTATTGAGCTATTATGAGCCTCTGCCAGGACTATCATAGACATATACTAATTATTACAAAGGAGAGGCACCATGGAGTCCATGTTTCTTTGGGTCTAGCTTACTTTACTTACAATGACTTTTTCTAAATCTTTCCATTTTCTTATGAATAGGTAGATGCCATTCTTTCTGATGGAAGCACAGAATTCTATTGAGTATATACCACATTTTCTTGATCCATTCATCTACTGAGGGGCATCTAGGTTGGTTCCATAGCGTAGCTATGGTAAATAATGCTGCAATGAACATAGCTGTGATGGAGTTTTAGTGTGGGCTTATTTGTGATCCTTTAGGTAAATGCTCAGAGTGGGATTGCTGGATCCTAGGAGAACTCTATGTTTATTCTTTTGAGGAACCTCCATACTGCTTTCCAGAGTAGTGGAACCAGTTTCCATTCCCACCAACAGTGTACTAGAGTTCCCTTTTGTTCCATTCCCTGGCAGAATCTGTTACTATTTGTTTCCTTGATAATGGCCATTCTAACTGGGGTGACGTGGAATCTCAATGTTGTTTTGATTTGCTTTTCTTCTATGGACAGAGATGATGAACACGTTTTCATGTGTCTATTAAGACATTTTTATTTCTTCTCTGGAGTAGTTACTTTTTAATTCTTTAGCCCACTTATTAATAGGGTGGTTGTTTCTTTGAGGATTTGTTAATTTTTTTGGACTGTAGGTGTATTTTTGACATAAAGCCCTTGTCTGTTGTATAGCTAGTGAAGATCTTCACCCAATCTGTGGGCTTTCTATTTATCTTGCTAGCTATGTCCTTTGTCATGCAAAAAGTCTTCAATTCAATGTGAACCTGTTTTACCAATCTTTCTTTAATTCGTTGTGTTTCTGGATCTTTATTTAGGAAGTTTCAACCTGTGCCAAGGAGCACTAGTGTATTCCCTATCCCTTCCTGTAATATTTTCAGGGTATTTGCTCTTACCTCAAGATCTTTGGTCCATCTGGAGTTGATTCTAGTGCAGGGTGATATATAAAGATCAAATGTCAGCTATTTACACATGTATAGCCAATTCTGCCAGCACCATTTGTTGAGGAGGCTATCTTTCTTCCCTTATCAAAGATTAGGTGGCCATAGGTATGTGAGATCATTTCTGGGTCTTCAATTCTATTCCATTGGTCATCGGGCCTGTTCATATGCCAGGACCAAGCTGTTTTTACAACTACAGTATTATAATAGAGTTTCCTGCTAAGAATTGTTCTTGCTATTTGGGGTCTTCTATTATTCCATATGAATTTTTGGATTGCTTCTTCTATTTCATTAAAGAATATTGTTGGGATATTGATGGATTTTGCACTGAATTTGTGTGTAGCTTTTGGCAGTATTTCCATTTTTACTATGTGAATCTTCCCAATCCATGAGCACTGGAAGTTTTCCACTTCCTTAAATCTGCTTTCATTTATTTTTTCAGGTTTCTAAAGTTTTCATTTTAGAGGTCCTTCACCTCTTTGTTTAAGTTCATTTCTAGGTGTTTTTATGATTCTTTTGAGGCTATTACAAATGAAGTTTCTTTTCTGATGTTAGCCTTGCTCTTCTCATTGTTGGCATACAGAAGAGTTACTGATTTTGTGGGTTAATTTTATACACTGCTACTTTGCCAAAGGTTTAGATTAGCTCTAACTTGGAGCAGAAGTCTAGGGGGTTCTTTATATACAAGAGTATGTTGTTGGCAAAAAGGGATAGTTCTACTTTTTCTTTCCCTATTTGGATCCCCTTTATTTATGTCTATTACTTTATTGCTCTGGCTAGGAATTCTAATACTATACTGAAGAGGAGTGGAGAGAGCAGACATCTTTGACTTGTTCCTAATTATAGAAGAAATAGTTTTTAACTTTTAACCATTAAGTATAATGCTAGCTATAGGTTTGTCATATGCAGCCTTTAATATATTGAGGAATGCTCCATAGATTCCTAGTTTCTTCAGAGCTTTCATCATAAAGGGGTGTGGATCTTGTCAAATGCTTTTTCTACATCTATTGAGATGATCATGTGGTTCTTATCCTTTCTCCTATTGATGTGTTGAATTACATTAATTGACTCACATATATTGAACCAGTTTTGCATCTCAGGAATAAATCCTGTTTGGTCATAAGAATATGAGTTTTTTGATTAGTTGTTGAAATCAATTGGCCAAAATTTTATTGAGAAGTTTTGTATCAATGTTCATTAGAGAAATGGATCTATAGATCTCTTTCTTTGATGGGTCCCTATCTGGTTTGGGGATGAGGGTAATGCTGGCCTCATAGAAAGAGTTTGGTAGTGATCTTTCACTTTCAGTTTCATTGAAGAGTTTGAGGAGTAAGTTCTTGGAGTGAGTTCTTGGCAACAAGAAGGGTATCTTGTCCTTATGGAGTCTGCCTTCAACTAACTCCTCTCCCTATATTCTACCAGAAATTTCTTGAAATTTGGCACAGTAACCTCACTCTTTTCAATTTATTCTAGCAAACAAATGAAAACTTCCCCACGAAAAAAAAAATGGAAGTTGAAACTAAATTGGATCAAAACTGTTCACTTCAGCATTACCTAAATTTAAACCAAAAGAAAAATAGGAAAAAAGACAGAAAGACAGAAAGAAAGAAAAGAAAGAAAGACAGAAAGAAAGAAAAGAAAGAAAGAAAGAAAGAAAGAAAGAAAGAAAGAAAGAAAGAAAGAAAGAAAGAAAGAAAGAAAGACAGAAAAAGAAAGAAAGACAGAAAAAGAAAGAAAGACAGAAAAAGAAAGAAAGAGAAAAGGAAATAGGAGACTGGTTAATAATGGAATGTCCTTATATTAAATAGTGAGTTAGAAAATTTTTCAGAATTGATGGATAAATAAAAACCTTCCGTGGTATATATGATCATTTCAATGCATTTTATTGAAATGAACTCCAAGAACTGGAAACAAGAAGCTTTTTAGCTTATTTTTTGAGGGTTTTTATGTTGTTTTGACTTTTCCCACCTTTATTTGCAGTTTTTATTTCTGTACTTTTTTTCTTGTATGTAGTTTATCTCGTTTGGGGAGCAGAAGGGGAAGCACAACTTTACAACTTTGGCCAAAGGTGGGGGGTGGGGGGTGGGAGGGGGTGGGGAAAGGGTGGGTGGGAGATGGGAAGGGATGGGAAGGGGAAGCAAAGGAGGAGCAACATGCTTGATAAGAAATGTACTCATTATCTTGCCCATGTAATTTTAACCCCTCTGCATGGTATTTTCACAATAAAAAATAAAAATAAATAAAATAAAAATTTAAAAAAAGATTTTGCCTAAGGGGGGGAAAAAGAAATAGTGGGACAAAGGGTGAACTAATTCAGCAGTGATACTTGAAAATGAACTATACAACTTGAGAGAGAGGGGGTTCAGGAGGGGGAAAAACTGGGAGAAAATGAGAGAAGAGGAGACACTGTGCAAAAAGAAATGTACTCATTACCTAACTTATGTAACTATAACCCTTTACAATAAAAATAAATTTTAAAAAAGAATTCATGACTACTAAACCAGGAATGCAAAAGATAAGGGAATTCTACCTGCCAAAGAAGATAATCAAAAACAGAACAGGAATAGGCCCTACTAGAAGAGGAGATGAGGAATGAACCAAAAATCACACATCTATTCACACTAAAAAATTTAAAAAGCAGGAAGTACAGAATACCTTTCAATATTAAAGTTGAATATCAATAGCTTCAACCCTCTAATCAAATCACATAAAACAGCAGCTTGGATTAATAAGCAAGATGCGACAACTTATTACCTGTAAAATACATGTCACTAACAAAGACAAACACAGTTTTAAGACAAAAGAATAGAAAGAACATTTCAAACAAATGGGCAGCAAAACCAGGCAAGAGTAGCCATACTTACATCTGATAAAATAAACTTCAAACTAAAATCAGTCAGACAAGACCAAGAAGGTCACTTAATAAAGACAACGATGAATAAAGAGAAAATTATAGTTGTCAATATAACATCAAAATAGCAGTGTACCCAGATTCATTATATAAATACTTCAATGCTTATACTGTTTATAGACCCCAACATAATAACACTAAGGAGACTTCAATATCACACACTCACCAATAGATGGGTCATTCCAACAGAAAATCAACAAAGACACTTTAGAATTGAATGACATGATTAATGGATTTAATAGACATCTCAGTAACTATATAACATACAAAGTAAATAATACATTCTTCTCAGAATCCAATGGAATGTTCTCAAAAAAATCATATCCTAGGACATACAACAAGTCTATGCAAATAAAAAATAAAATTTATCAATATATTCATCAGATCAAAATAAAATTAAACTAGAACTCAACAAGAGATACTACAGTAAATATTCAATTACATGGAGACTGAACAACACACTATTAAAATGAAGATGACAAAGTAAAGGCAGAAATCAAAAAGTTCCTGGAAACTAATAACTATGAAATATCCTACCAGAACCTCTTGGATATAGCCAATCAGTGTTGGGACAAAAATTCATAGTCACAGGTGACATATATTTTTAAAAAGCAAGAAGTGTTCAAATGACCTTATGTGTCAAATCAAACTTCTAGAAAAATAGGACCAAGCCAAAAACAAAACTAGTAGATGCAGAGAAATAATTAATTTTTTAAAAAATTTAAGGCATTAATGTATAGGCTAAAACAATTATTTTTTTAAAAATCAAGGAAACAAGAAGTCAGATCTTTGAGAACATTAACATGATTAATAATCTCCTAGCTAATTTGACCAATCTGACCAAAAAGAGAAAAGAAATCCAAACAATAAAATTAATATTGATCTTGCTAGCTATGTCCTTTGCCATGCAGAATCTCTGCAACTTCATGCAATCCCATTTGTCCAACCTTTCTTTGATTTGTTGTGTTTCTGGGTCTCTATTAAGAAAATTTCAGCCTGTGCCAAGGAGTTGTAGGGTTTCTTCTATCCCTTCCTGTAATGTTTTCAGAGTGTCTGCTTTGACTCTGAGATCTTTGATCCATTTGGTGTTGATTCTGGTGCAAGGTGATATATGAAGATCTAGCTTTAGTTTTCTACAAGTGATTAACCAATTTTGCCAGCACAATTTACGGAAGAGGCTGTATTTTTTCCATTCTATTTTTTTAGCTCCCTTATCGAAGATTAGTTGGCTATAGGTCTGTGGGTTCATTTCTGGGTTTTTCAATTCTATTCCATTGGTCCTTAGGTCTGTTCTTGTGCCGTATTTATAATGTATTATGTGATGTTTTTTGTTTCTTTGTATGTTCCTCCCCCACTGTATAACCCCTGTTCTCACAGTATTTGATGCTGGTACTCTGCATCTTGTATATACACTTCTTTAATTCGGGGAGGGGAAGGGAAAAAAACAAAATGCTTAAATAGGGATACAGGTTGACCCATTATAACAATGAGATGTACAGACACTATGTTGAAAAATGAACTTTATGATTTAGGGTGGGGGAGTGTAGTTGTGGAGGTAGGATGGATGGTAGGGAAAAAACAAAGGAAGAGGCAACAATGCTTGATAAGAAATGTACTCATTACTTTGCTCATGTAACTATAAACCCTCTGTACAGTATTTTCACAATAAAAACAAAAAATAAAATCATGCTCTTTCATTCTCTTAGGTAATACATAGGAATAGAACGACAGTTCAATTATAGAGTTATAAAAAATTAATAATAAAAAATATTATAACAAATACCAAAGAAATCCATAGAATCATGATATAATTGACTCACCAAAACTGAATCAAGAGGATATAAGCCACTTAAACAGAGGTATAAGAAACAATGATGGATTCAATACTGAATTCTACCAGAACTTCAAAGAATAACTAATACCAATTCCCATCAAATTATTCCATGAAATATGAAACCATTCTATAAAGCAAGTATTACACTCACTCCAAACCAAACTGAGATTCAAGGGGAAAAAAGAATGAATTATAAACTGATCTGATTAACTCACATTAATGCGAAATTTAAAATCTTTGCAAAGAGAATTCAACATTGCATCAAAATTGTTCAAAATGATTGGTTTTATCACAGAGATGTAGGATGTTTCTAAATAAGTAAATCAACAAATGTAAAAGATCATATAAACAGAACCAAGAAAAAAAAGCACAGAATCATTTCATCTGATGTAGAAAAAGCCTTTAACAAAATTCAACATCCACTTATGATGACAGATATAGATAAACTAAGAATAAGAATGAAGTAACTGAACTTAATAAAAGCATGACAAACCCATAGCTAATACCATATTAAGTGGGGGGAAAACTAAAATCACTTCCCATGATATTAGCAATGAGACAAGGATATCCACTCTCCCCAGTCTTAAGAACAAACTTTTATTATCTACTTTTTGTTATCCTTAAGTGATGTACAGAGAGGTTTCAAGTCAACATGTCAATTTGTAAGTTCAATGCATCTTGCTCAATGTAAACCTCCTTTCACCGTTTCTCCTTTACATCTCCCATCATCACCCATTCCTCAATTTACCTAGTTCACCTTTGTTCAATATTGTACTAGAATTCATAGCCAGAGAAATAAAGCAAGAGAAAGAAATTACAAGGACACAAATAGGAAAAAAATCAAAATTTACTAACATTTTGATTATATGAAAGTTAACAGACTCCACCAAAAAAATCTTGTAGAATTCACAAATACCTTCGAAAACCTAACAAGATTTTTTAAAAAATCAATGTTCAAAAATCAGTAGCTTTTCTGTGTACTTATAAGGAACAGGTGGAAAAAGAAATCCAGAAAATAATACCATTCACAATAGCCTTATAAACAATATCTACGTATTAACCAAGGAAGTAAAGACTTCTATAATGAAAACTATGAAAACTATAACACATTAAAGAAGGTAAATGAAGAAACTAAAAAAGATGGAAAGATATTATATGCTCATGGCTTAAAAGGATTAATATAAAAATGGACACACTGCAAAAAGCATATTCAGATTCAAGGCAAAACTCACCAGAATCCTAGTATCATTCAATTACATATCAGTTACAGATATCAATCCAAAAGTTCATATGGAGATACAAAAGACCCTGAACAGCAAAAGAATTTCTACATAAAAACACTTGACATCAAATTATTCTACAGAGCTATTGTAACAAAAATAGATTGATGCAGGCACAAAAACAGACCTGAACACCAATGGAACAGCACAAAAATACAAGAATATTCCTACATATTCCTACAACTAACTCTAACAAAGGAGCCAAGAACATACATAAAGAAAAGACAGCCTCTTCAACAAATGGTTCTGGGACAACTGGGCATTGAAACAAGACTTCTATCTCTTACCTTGTACAAAACTCAACTTAAATTTTTATCCAAGAGCACAAAGTAAAATCTGAAAACTTAAATTTACTACAGGAAAACATAAGAAAAACCTGGAAGGCATAGGTAATTTTTTTTTTCCTGAATAAGACTTGACCATGACTAGAAGGAAACCAGCCAGAATTAGCAAATGGGACTATATGAAATTAAAGAGATTCTACACACAAAAAATGATTACCAGAACCAAGAGACAACCTATGGAATGGGAGAAAATCTTCTATTAAATAGATAAAGAATTAATATCCACAATATACAAAAACTCAAAAATTTAAACAGCAAACTGAACAGTTCTTACAAGAAGAAATACCAATGGTTAATAGATACAAAGAAATGCTCAACATCCTTAGTCAAGGAAATGCAAATTAAAACCATATTATGATACCATCTCATCTAAGTTGGAATGGCACTCATTAAGGAAACAAATGCTATGGAGGATGCAGGGAAAATGGAACCCTTATTCGTTTTTGGTGGTAATGTAGCCTAGTATAAACACTATGGAAATCAATATGGAGGTTCTTCAAAAAACTAAAACTAGACCTTCCTTATGATCCTGCCATACCACCATTGAACATACATTTGAAGGAGAATAAACCAATATACTAGAAAAAACTTTGGTATATCTACACTTATTGCAACTCTTTTCATAATAACCAAATGATGGAATAACCTAAGGTGTCCAACAATAGATGAATGGATGAAAAAGATTTATATGTATATATATGCAAACTATATATATACATATCTGTATATACACATACTGGAATATTACACAACTATATAGAAAAATGAAATTGTCATTTGCAGAAAAATAGATTTCATTGGAAGACATCATACTGAAATAAGACAAACTCAAATAACAAAATCATAAAATTTCACCCATATGTTCAAACTAAACCTAAAAGACATACCTATTCATGGGCACTTAATATTAATATACGCACATACATATACATATTATTTAGGTGGATAAACAGAATGAAAATCAAAATAAGAGGCTAAGGAGAAGGGGAAGGGAGAGGGAGGCAAAAGATAAAAGTGAATAATTTTATAAAATGCTCCAAGTATATATAAAAACAGCATAAACAGCCTTAATGAAAACTGTTGATCAATAGAGAGATGAGGGTATAAAGGAAGAGAAATAGTCCAAAGGAGGTACTATCAGGAGGAGAGTTGGCTAACAAGAAAAGTAAAGAAAGGTTAATATAACCAAAATGATAATTCATAACTATGAACATGGAAAAATGAAACTTTGTTGAAAGTGTTTTGGAAAAGGGAGCAGGGAGAATGATAGAGGAGATAAAATTGATTGAAATACATTGTAAATATTTGTGAAAAGATAAATAAACACCCCCATAACTAATATGAGCTAATAACTTTTTAAAGAAAGAAAAGATGCCTTCTACATAATGGGTATTGGATGAAATATACTAAATTCAAAACATACATATACTATGATTAGAGGTGCATAAATGATTATATGTATATCAAAAAGAGGTAGAACAGAAGAAAGACATTAGGTGACTGGAAGTGTGGTTATCATTTCTTACTTCTATAGCAAATTTGCCTGCAATATATAGTAATAATAACTTGATAATACTCAAGCTATGGTAATCCCACAGTAAATATACTCTTTACTCACTAATATTATAATCAGTAAAAAGCATCATTGATCTGGAATGCTTTTAATATGTACTGGTATAGTTGAACACATTTCCATTTATTCTTATTAATGGTTTATGCTCAATCAAAATGCATCTTTTTTAAAAATTTCAGTATTTAGTGTTAAATGGGCCTTCTTAACCCAAAGGCAATATATACTACTTAAATTTTCCACTTTATTTAGTACATACAAATGGCATCACAACTATATGTGTTTTCTACATGTGTTTACTTTCAGTTGTGTGTGCACACACAACTGGGGCAGGGAAGACAATGCCACCCTAGAAACTACTCCTCAAAACACTGGCAAAACACATACCTAAAAATGACTCCAACATCACCCAAATAGACTAATAACAACAATACTTAGTACTTTTTCAAAGACTTAGTACCTAAAATTTGCACTGATTTTAAAAGTATAGGAAGTCTCAGAAGAGCAAAAGCACATCTCACTTTAGGAAAGGAGGCATGAAAAAAAAATAATCTCTTCCAGTTGCACTGAGAGCCCTAGGCTCTTTCCCTGTATTCATATTTGCATTTAAAGCAAATGTCATAACTTTTATGAAAGCCACATTAATGTTAAGCTTCCAAGATAGGCCAGAAATTACCAATTCTTCCATTTTAATTAAAGTTGTTGGCCCTATCCTAGGCATTGCATGAGCTCAGACCTCTCTGAAGATTAGTGTATTTTGCTATAACAATTTCTTAGTATTCAAAGAAAGTATTAAAATTCATGACAGCCTTCTCTTTAGAGGTGGGAAGAATAAAGAAAGAATAAGACCAAACATCTATTTCAGACATATTGCTGTGTGAGAAGGGGGAAAACACATAGAAATAGAATCCGTTTGTGCTCCACCTATATAACCATCTTCCACTATCGCATATTCCTTAAGGAAAAAAAAAACAACTTGCAACTCAAATTCACTCCAAATAAGGATACTGATATCTTCTCCTATAGTATGTAGATATAAAAAAAGCCAGTTTGTATTTGTATAATGCTTCAAACTGTCTCCAAAGTCCTTTCCCATTTACTGTCTCATTTCATCCTCAAATAACAGTTAAGAGGCTAGAAAGAAAGATGTTATCTCAAATAAGCTTTACAATTAATTCCTGATTTCCTAGATAATTCTTCTACCATCTAGTATCATCATAGCCATCTAATTACACCTCCTTTAGAAACCAGCTTAAAAAAGTCACTAACTTCAAGAAAAATTAGAAAACTTGGAACAGACTGGTAATTACAGAAGAGTGATTTTCACAGGCCACCACTTTGGAGGTATTTCTAGTCATTCAGGGTAAGTAGGATTCAATTAGAAAAAAATAGCAAAAAATATCAAGGCCCAAACGCACTGGAGTCCAAAGAAGAATGGCTGATGTGAGATAGGGAATTCCATTGATAGACTGAAGGAGAGGATGTCCAGAGAGGACCCACTTCAGATTCCATGATTGAACAAGCCCAGCATGAACCTTAGAAATGCCACAAAGCCATCACACTAGGAAGTCAAGATTAAAAGTAAACCTAATTGAAAACCACACGAGTTAGAGATCTGTTTTAATGTTTAGGTTTTTCTAACACAAAAAGATGGGTAGCTACAGAAGCTTCTGGCACTGGGTGTGAAAGATAGGCTAAATAAAAACCTAGTAAGAAAAAGTCACTGCCTAGAGGAAGTCCTCTGTCATCACACAGAAGGGTGAGAAAAAATTCTTCTGCAGGTCCTGCCCAAGGCCCAGTCAGCAGCCCTTCTGGTCCTGGACTCAGTAGACTAAAAAATGATGAAAGGCAAATCCACCCATAGCAGACTTTATATTTGTTCTGCCAAGGGGGAATTGAAACTATTTTTTTAAAGCATGGAAAGTAAGGGAAAAACTGTTTTGTTGGTGCTCTGAACAGAACCCAGAGCCTTGTAGGCAAGTATTCTGTCATGGAGCTAAGCCCCCAAAACATTACAAACCTCAGAACAAACTTTGATAAACAGAATGTGTGCTGTAGTAAATAGAACTTGAAAATACTACATGATTTTTTGTCATATAACTCAAAAAATATGAACTAAGGGTAAAAGCTGAAAAAAGAGATAAGACAAGCTGATTGAGATGATAATGTCTGAGTTAATAAAGTGAGGAAATTAAAAATACCGCAGATTAATTTGGAAGGTCTTTCAAAGCAGTTCAAAAGCAGAATCAATACTAAAGATCTCTATAGAAATCCAGACAGAAGAAACTTTTAGAATGTAAAGAAATAAACAGAACAAAGAAATGGAGAAAAATGAAACTGGAAAAGTTAAATGTGTACAACCAGATTATTTGTGTTATGACTTTAGTGACAGAATAAATAAGTAAATAAATGAATAAACATATTCCAAAACAGTCACAAAGTTTGGGATTAAAAAAGAATACTATCTGAATTTATCAAACCTGGTGACTGGTAAGATTCTAAACAAAGAAAAAGAAGCAAAACAAATACTACTCTTGACACAATGAGCCAACTACACATGTAAGGGAACTCCATGGAACAGAAATAATATTGCATAATATGAAGATTAGTTTGATATTTTGGGGATATATTAGTAACTCACGCATTTATACAGAAAAAAACATCAAACAAGACAAAAATTATACATAAGGTATTTAGAAACAGAATCACTACCTTACAATTTTTGAATTAAAAAATATTTTTCATCCATCCAGCTGAGAAAAATTTAGAAAACATGCATAAGCCTTTGAGCAGAAACACAGCTAACAGGCATGAAAGATGACACAGCTTCTAGAATAGATTTTTTGTGTATATATGTACGGCTGTATACACACACACACACCACACAAATACCAAAATGTAATTTTTGTGTATATATATTTTATTGTAAAAATATTTTTAATTTAATTTTATTTTATTTGTGAACATACTGTACAGAGGAGTTACAATTACATGGGCAAGATAATGCATACATTTCTTACCAAGCATTGCAGCCTCCTACTGTGTTTACCCTTCACATCCCTTCCCAGCCTCCCCCCTCCCCCCCAATCCCAATCCTTTTCCTTCCCCCCCTCTTCCCCCCCCCGCACCGACGTTGTACATAGGGGTTACATTTACATGAGTATGGTAATGAGTACATTTCTTATCGAGCATTGTTGCCTCCTCCTTTGTTTTTCCCCTACCATCCCTTCCTTCCCCACTTCCCCAACTCCTCCCTTCCCACCCCCAGGTTGTAAAGATCATTTTCAACATAGTGTATTGTACATCTCATTCTTCCAATGGGTCAACCTTTATCCTTATTTCAGCATTTTGTTATTTCCTTTTCCCACCCCAAATCAGAAAAATGTATATACAAAATTCAGGGTACCAGAATCAAACACAGTGAAAATAGGGGTTATACCATGGGGGGATAACATACAAAAGAAACAGAAAAGTCACATGGTACATTATAAATACATTAAAAACTACAGCAAGAAAGATAAAAGCATTGTGTCCCTATTTTGGGGTCCATTGTGCATAGTATCATTTTACATGGTCATATGAATATATCTTTGATCTTGTCCTAGACATATGCTAATGATTGCAAATAAGGGAAACCATGGGACCTATGTTTCTTTGCACCTGGCTTACTTCACTTAAGTGAAGTAATTCATATATATGTATATATATATATATGTATACACATATATATACACACATACATATGTATGTATATATTCCATATAGAGAGAGAGATGGAATTTGAGAATTCCATCTCTCTCTCTCTCTCTCTCTCTCTCTATATATATATATATATATATATATATATAATTTTCTTGATCTATTCATCTACTGAGGGGCATTAGGTTCATTCCATATTTTAGCTATGAAGAATAATGCTACAATAAACATACTTGAGCTGGTAGCTTTAGTATGGCTTTCTTTGTGATCATTTGGGTAAATGCCAAAAAGTAGGATTGCAGGTTCATACGAGAGCACTATGTAGAGCCTTCTGAGGAACCTCCATACTGCTTTCCAAAGTGGTTGAACAAGTTTACAGTCCCACCAACAATGCAGTAGGGCTCCCTTCTGGCCACATTCCCTCCAGCATCTGTAATTATTAGATTTTGTTTTATAGCCATTCTAACTGGGGAGAAGTGGAATCTCAATGTTGTCTTGATTTGCATTTCTTTTATGGCTAGAGAAGTAGAGCATTTCTTCATGTGTCTATTGACCATTCTTATTTCCTCTTCAGAGAAGTTTCTCCTTAAATCTTTAGCCCACTTATTTATTGGGCAGTTGTTTCTTTGAGGATCTGTTGTTGGGGGATTTAATTTTTTGAGTTCTAAGTATATTTTACATATGAGACCCTCATTTGTTGTATGGCTAGTGAAGAGCTTCTCTCAATCCATGGGCTTTCTTTTGATCTTGCTAGCTATGTCCTTTACCATACAGAAGCTCTGCAGTTTTATGCAGTTCCATTTGTCCAACCTTTCTTTGATTTGTTCTGTTTCTGAGTCTTTATTAAGAAAATTTTGGCCTGTCACAAGGAACCCTACAGTTTCTCCTATTCCTTCCTGTAATGTTTTCAGTCTGTGATTCATTTGGAGTTGCTTCTGGTACAGGGTGATATATGAGGATCTAGCTTTAATTTTCCACAGGTGTTGAACCAATTTTGCCAGCACCATTTTTAGGAGGCTGTCTTTCTTCCAGTCTACTTTTTTGGCTCCCTTATTGAAGATTAGGTGGCTATAGGCCTGTGGGTTCATTTCTGGGTCTTCAGTTCTATTTCATTGGTCCTCAGATCGTTCTTGTGCCAGTACCAAGTTGTTTTGATTACTATGGCTTTGTAAATGAGTTTGAGATTTGGAATTGCTATTCCTCCAGCACTTTTCTTTCTGCTAAGGATTGTTTTTGCTATTCGGGGTATTTTATTGTTCCATATGAATTTTTGGGTTGCTTCTTTTATTTCATTGAAGAATGAGGTTGGAATATTGATAGGTATTGCACTGAATTTGTAAATAGCCTTTGGCAGTATTGCCATTTTCATGATGTTAATCCTTCCAATCCAGGAACATGGGAGGTGTTGCCACTTCCTTAGTTTTGCTCTAATTTCCTTTTTCACGTTTTTAAAGTTTTTGTCATAGAGCTCCTTCACTTCTGTAGTTAACTCCTAGGTATTTTATTTTTTGTGGGGGTATTATAAAAGGAGTTGCTTTCCTAATTTCAGCCATGCTCTTCTCATTGCTGGCATACAGAAAAGCCATTGATTATTGAGGGTTAATTTTATACCCTGCTAATTTGCCAAAGTTTCGAATGAGCTCAAGTAATTTGTGAGTAGAGTCCATGGGGTTCTTTAAATACAAGATCATGTCATCTGCAAAGAGGGAGAGTTTTACTTCATCTTTCCCTATTTGGATCCCCTTTATGTTTGTATCTTGTCTTATTGCTGTAGCTAGGCAAGTGGAGAGAGTAGACATCTTTTTCTCATTTCTCAGTTTAGAGGAAATGGTTTTAGCTTTTCACCATTAAGTATAATGCTGGCTGTAGGTCTGTCATACACAACCTTTGTTATATTGAGGAATGTTCCATGGATTCCTTGTTTTTCCAGAGCTTTCATCATAAAGAGGTGTTGGATCTTGTCAAATGCTTTTTCTGCATCTATTGAGATAATCATGTGTTTGTTATTGAGCTTGTTGATGTAATGAGATATTAATTGATTTATGTATATTGAGCCAGCTTTGCATTCCTAAAACGAATCCTGTTTAATCGTGGTTTATGATTTTTTTGATGAGTTGTTGAAATCGATTGGCCAAAATTTTGTTGAGAAGTTTTGCTTTGATGTTCATCAAAGAAATGGGTCTATAGTTCTCTTTCTTTGATGAGTCTTTGCCTGGTTTGGAGATGCAGGATGTGATACCTTCATAGAAAGAGATTGGTAGTGAACTTTCACTATCAATTTCATTGAAGAGTTGGAGGAGTATTGGTGAGAGTTCTGCTTGGAAGGCCTTGTAGAATTCAGCTGTAAATCCATCTGGTCCTGGGCTTTTCTTGGGTGGGAGGTCTCTTATTAATGTTTCTATTGTGATGCGTGAAATGTGTCTGTTAAGTTGGTTTAAGTCATCTTGGTTTAATTTGAACATGATAATATTTGCTAGAAATTTGTCCATTTCTTCCAGATTCTCAAATTTATTACTATCTAGGTTTGAGTATTCCCTTATAATGTTCTGAATCTTGATTCTGTGGTGATGTTACCATTCTCATCTCTGAGTTTGCTTATTTGGGTGTATTCTCCTTTTTCTGATAAGATTTTCTAAGGGACTCTCGATTTTGTGAATTTTTTTGAAGAACCAACACTTTGTTTTGTTGTTTCATTCTGTGATTTTCTTTGAACTCTAATTTTATTTAATTCTATTTAATTCTGATTGGATTTTAATTATTTCTTTTGTCTACTGGATTCAGGTTTAACTTGTTGCTCTTTTTCAAGGAGCTTCAGGTGCCTCATTAAATTATTGGTTTCAGATCTCTCCAACTTGTTGCTGTAGGAACTCAGAGCTATAAACTTGCCTCTGAGTACTACCTTTGCTGTGTTCCAGAGGGGCTGGTAATTTATGTTTGTTTTGGTTAAATATTATGACTATTTGAATTTCCTTTCTAATCTCTTCCATGACCCACTGGTGGTTCAACAGTGTGTTGGTCAGCCTCCACATGTTACAGGACTTTCTTTGGTGGCTTTTGGAGTTGAGCTCTAATTTTATTCCCTTGTGATCTGAGAGAATGCAGGGCATAATTTCAATGTTACTGAATGTGGACAAATTTGCTTGGTGACCTAAAATGTGGGCTACTTTGGAGAATGTTCTGAGTGCTGCTGAGAAGTACGTGTATTCTGATGCTGCTGGATGAAATATTCAGTAGATGTCTGTTAAGCCTTGTTGGTCTATGCAGTTGTCTAGATCTGAGTTTTCATTGTTGAGTTTTTGCTGGTTGATTTATCCAGTGGGGATAGTGGCATGTTAAAGTCCCAACAATGTCTTTGGATCTATGTGTGATTTTAGGGAGAGTAGTGTTTCTTGGGTAAATTTGGGTGCTCTGTTGTTTGGTGAATATTTACAATTGTAATATCCTCCTGAAGGAGAAATCCCTTTTTTAGTATGTAGTGAACTTCTTTATCTCTTCTCACTAGTTTTAATTTGAAATCTATTTTATGTGATATTAAGATTGCAAATCCCGCCTGTTTCTGGGGGCCGTTTGCTTGGTAGATTTTATTCCAGCTTTTCACTTTCAGAATATGTTTGTTTTTGTGGAGAAGGTGTATCTCTTAAAGGCAGTGGATAGAAGGATCTTGCTTTTTTGTCCAACTAGACAAGCTATGTCGCTTAATTGGAGAGTTAATTCCATTAATATTGAGAGTTAGGACTGAGAGGTTTTTGGTAGTCCTGCCATGTTATCCACTTTCTTGTGGGTTGTGCCAACTGGGATCTTTTTTATGATTCTTGGATTCTCTGTTTGGGGGCTGTTTCTTTGCCTTTATTGTGCTCTTGTTGGTTTTCTCTGTGTAGGACATCTTTAAGTATCTTTTGTAAGGCTGCTTTGTTGAAGGTCTACTGTTTCAATTTTTCTTTGCTCTGGAAAGTTTTTAGTTGTCCTTCTGTTTTGAAGGAGAATTTAGCTGGGTACCATATTCTTGGTTGATAGTTGTTTGTCTTTAGGACATGGCAAACATCATACCAGGCTCTTGCTTTAATTGTCTCTGCTGAGAAATCTGAAATTATTCTGATTGGTTTCCCTTTATAGGTGATTGATAATTTTCTACCTGACAGCTTTAAGGATCCTTTCCTTGGTTTCAATTTATCCTGTGCAGATTACAATGTGATGGAGGTATGTCCTTTTCCAGTCTGTTCCATTTGGTGTTCTAAAGGCTTCTTGTATCTAAATGCTCCTATCTTTTTGCAAGTTTGAGAAGTTCTTTGCTAGGATCTTGTTAAATAAATTTCCTAGGCCTTTAACTTCTCTTGATATCCCCTCCTCCATACCCATTACCCTTAAATTAGGCCTTCTGATGGTATCTTCTAAATATTGAATAGATCTATAATATTTCTTGGATTTATTTGAATACTTGTCTGTTCTTTTTCTATAATGTCAGTCTTCAATCCCAGTGATTCATTCTTCTGCATGCTCTATCCTACTGCCAAGACTTTCTTCTTTGTTTTTTATTTCCTTCCCTTCTAATTGGTCAGATTTGTGGCTTCAGACTCTTTGTTGGAGCTTTGTTTTAAATCTTGTATGAATTTCTTTAGCTCCTTAATTTGGTTTTCAGTGTTCATTCTCAAATCCCTTAGTTGATTGGTTATGGTTTCATTGGGCTTCCTTTCCTTCTGTTTCACTTAATTCAGAATTCCCTTTCTGGCCTCCATGGATCCCTCCAGCTTTCTGTTTATGGATTCCATGAATGCCTCTATTAATCTTTGTTTATTCTCATCCCACTCACACAATTCCTGTATTAATCTTTGATTAGCTTCCTTGTGCTCACAAATTTCCTATATTAATCTTTGGTTAGCCTCATCACACTCACACAGAGACCTGTGCAGGCTTCCAATCTTTTCATTCTGCATGTTTATCAGTAGTGTTTGTAGAGTATTTTGGGAACTCTCCTCTGGATTATTCGTTAACTTCTCTGTTGCCTGATTATCATGAGTGGGAGTTGAGATACTTGGACTTGCCATTTTTCTTATGCTTCTCTGGCTTGTTCTGCCAATTTGGTTATGAAAGCAAAACCAATTTCATGCTAGAACCAGAGACCTGTAGTTACACAGATTGACACAGTTACAATGAGTACAGATACAATCTAGTTCAACAGATAAAATGTAGTTCAACAGCAAACAACTGTGGATCAATGGACTAAGAAAATCAAAGAAGGAGTCAAGAGACCAGAAATCAATAGTTTTAGGGAGAATTGTGAGGAGAAAATAAGACTCGAGGAATGTGGGGACAGGGAAGTAAAGAGTGATTTAGAGAGAGGAAAAGTATAGAAGTGAAGGAGGAGAGAGATAAAGAAAAAAGGAAAGATGAAAAAAATGAAAAAATAAAAAGTAAAAAATTTAAAAATAAAACAAAAATGTTATAAGTATAAAGAGATAATGCTACAATTAAAGAAGTTAAGAGTAAGAGTTTGTGAATTGAGTAATCAATATCTGAATTAAGTATGCACACAATGAAGTATAAGGCCTAATAATCCAAGACAAGCATATATCGGGGGATGAACAGAATAACAATTAAGTCACACACACACACACACACACACACACACAAATCCAAAAAGACCAAAAAGGCAAAGAGTAACAAGAATTAAACACACAGACACAGACACACACACATACAGACACACACACACACACACACACACACACACACAAAATAAAAATGATGAAAAAAACTTTTTTAATTTTTTTAAAAAATATTTTTAGGGGCTGGGAAGGTGGCTCAGTGGTAAAGCGCTTGCCTTGCATGCCTGAGGCCCTGGGTTCGATTCCCCAGCACCACATAAGCACGAAGAAAAAAGCCGGAAGTGGCGCCATGACTCAAGTGGTAGAGCGCTAGCCTGGAGCTGGAGAGCTGAGGGACAGTGCCCAGGCCCAGAGTTCAGGCCCCATGACCGGACCCAAAATATATATATATTTTAAATTATGTAGAAAAAAAGAGTTCTTAGATTTTTTGTGTGTGTGGGGGGGGGGAATCTTGTGTCTCCCCTGTGTCCAAAACCAGTCTCTTTGTGGAGTCTCTGGCTTACTTGTGGTGTTTGGTTTTCCTGTGGTTTGATTGGTTTCTTAAATCAGTTTGTTTGAGTAGGCAGAAAGAAGCTCTGCCTTACCAGGGACTTTATGTCCCTCCTCCCAGTGGGAGGAAGATACACTTTGAATATCACAAAAGAGGGATATGGCTGTTTCCTCTAGCTTGGAGTTGCCATGTTGGCACTAGGTTGTGGGTAGGTTTGAGGCCTGTCGGCAATTAGTAGCTTTTCCCTGAGAGGCTAGCTCCTGATATACTCACACTGCCCAGCCTAGAGCCATTCTCAGGGTTTATGTTTACTGAGTTTCAATTGTTTCTCTTTTACCCCTCCTGCTGGGGGAGGGGCAGCTTCTGGTTCTGTTTACCCAGTGAAGAAAGCCCAGGTGGAGCTTCCTCTGCCTGGGAAGGGCAACTTTCCCCTGGGTGGAATTGAGCCTTGCAAGTCAGGTTTATGTAACCTGTTGAATGGCTCCTATTGTCTTCTTCCAAGGCCTGCTAGCTGCTCTGGCCAGGTCTTTGCAGAATCTAAGATGGAGGTCTTCTCTGGTGGTGGGGGATGGGCTACCTTCCCATGGCTGCTCTGTGAGAAAGAGTGAGGATGTCTTGAGGGTACTCATGCCTTTTTCTTGGTTTCTGGGTGTCCACAGTCTGCGATTGTGGTCAGCAGGATGAAGGTTTCTGCTTCTTGTCAGTTCTTGCTGGTGTTGAGTAGAATCTACTCGCACACCACCTCTGGCAACTTTGTCCCGGCATCTCTCTGCTGATATGCTGGCTACGGCAGCCACAGACACTGGCGAGTACTCAAATCTGTCTTCTTAACCAAGCTGCCCTGATTTTTCCTCTCTGGCCAAACTCTCTGTACTATGATGGCACCCTTAATGTGGTTCTCTAGCCTTGGACTTCTCACTAGAACACCAAAACTGGTTTCTATGCAAGAGCTTGTTTAGCCCCCATTTTTCTCTGCCATTTTCCTCTGTAGTCCACAAAATGTACTTAATCCAACAATCTTCTATAAATTCATTTTTAAGTAAGCACTTACAAACATGTATTATTATTGTGGTTTATAGTAGTAAAAAATTAAAATGAGTTAATTGCTCTAAAATAAGAGGGGTAAGTATCATGATATAGCTATCCAAAAATTCCCAAATGGTCATTAGCAGGCAGATATTATTCAGTGACTTGAAAATATATGTGAGGTAGCATTAAGATAAAGGTGGTTTTAAACCACACTATAAAGAATATCAATTTTTTAGCAAAAACAAGTATGTACATATGTGTGTATGACTGTGTCTGTGTGTGTCTATGTGTGTGCAAACCTGGCAAAAGTCTAAGGAAGGATACATAAAGGGATTATTAGAGAACATGACATGGACAACAAGTGATTTATTTTTATTTTCTTATGTATCATCTCTGGATTTTTAAGAATTCCCATCATTCCAGAAGGAAACAAATCACAATTAAAAAGAAGATATTCCAGCAATGACAATTTGCCATCCTAATAGTTTTACCTTAATATTAAGAAAAATATGTTTCAGAAGGACCAAACACTTGTTAAGCATCCTACACTCAATATATTTACAGAGGATATTGACTGACCCTATCTGTTTAGTTCATTGTTGTACCCCACAATCTATCTCAATGCTTAACATACAAGTGAGTGCTTAATAAGGACTAGTCAACCGAGGAAGTAAACACAACAATGAAAGGGTAAGGCAGAATAAGAACTGAACATCCTGCACGATACCAATCTCATCAAAAAGCCATGTGTATTTGAAGGCATCTTTGTTACAAACACATTTGCATTCAAAACTGAACATAAAAACATCAGCCTTCATTTCCATCTCTAAACCAGACTGCTGCAGTGTGGGTTACCAAGGAGCAGAAGTCTGTAGACCACAAAGAAGGCACTTGCAGTGTGTGCAGATGGAAACTGCCCTGAAATTTCCATTAATTTGTTAGACCAAAAGCTCTGGTGAAGCTGGGATTTCCTGCCACTGGCACAGAGAATCAGAGGGATAATCACACCGATACAAACACCAGAATACATTTGATCTACCTGCTGATGAAGAGAAGTTTGGAAAAACACAGAACTAAATTCTCCACTGTTTCCCAGAATTCAGACTTCCTAGATACTATCTTGGTGATGTCCTGTTTAACCTGTGGTCAGATAGACACGTGGGCTGTTGTGACCCAGGGCCATATATCTTTGAGGTTTTAATTACAACATTGTAGTAGCTGTGCTGCTATGGATTGAACTGTGTCCCTCAAAGATCATCTTTCAAATGTAATCTGAGCCCCCAATATGAGTACTTTTGGAGATTGAGTCTTTATAAAGGAAATTAAGGTAAAATAAATTTAGAAGGGTGAAGCCCTAATCCAATAAGACTGGAGTCCTTGTAAAAATAGAAACCCCAGGTCTTCCCTTTTTTTCCCCCCTCTCCTTCCACTTTGTGCAGGAAAGACTATGTGACAATATGACAAGAAGATTGCTAACTACCCACCTGGAAGAGAGCACTTAACTAAAAGCAAGCCCACTGGCACCTTCTTCATGAGATTCAGGTCTACAGAACCATAAGGAAACAAATGTCTGCTATCTAAACCCCAGATTGTGGCATCTTGTTACAACAGCCCAAGCTGACTAATACATTTGCCATCCATCTAAATTACATGTTTTCATGAAGTGCTTCTTCTTGTGCTCAGTAATCCATGCATTTATCATAAGCAAAAATCTACAAGTTCCTAGAATTATATCACTTTGGTTTTCTCTGAAATACTTTTCAAAGAGCATTTAAAATGAGAAGCACTTAACTTAAATGAGTACCATATTAGGAAAAAAAAGAATTTTTGTTGGAGCAAATTTTGTATAAAAGGAATGTGTAGTACCATGATTGTGTAAACATATTTGTATGAAATCTACATTGCTGTCTGCCTACACAACACATTACAATTTTAAATCAAAGTCTTGCAACTCAAAAAATTAAATTACCATCAAGAAGTGGAGGAATCGTTTTTCTATGGTGTGAGTACAGAACTAAAAATGTCTCCACGATGGCTGTGAATTTTAAGCAGAGTCACAGGAGAAATAGAACACAGGCTTATCTAGGACTTTCTTTTTCTATTTGGTGAAAAAAAAAAAACCAGGAGTTATACTCCCCTATTAGTCCCTTGGAGGATGGTAACATTAGAGATCAGGGAAAAAAACAAGCCAGTGTGATCCATGATTAACGTCAGAGAAGATTGGGTGATTTGAAGTAACAAAGCTAGCAAATCCATCTGAAATGTGAAAGCTTAAGCAACACAAGACAATCCTAGGCTATTATTTCCCAAGGTCTCTTGGCTTCTCTTATAAAGTTCAGAGCTAAACTGAGAAAGAAAATCTAACATGGTATAACAATAAAACTGTGTAAAATCTTCAAAGATTAACCTACTACTGCCATGGACCAACACTAATGTAGACTGGAACTTGAGTCTGCAGAAAAGACAAGCTTACAGACTCTCTGTCCTTGTGAAATGGATAACCAGCTGAGCAAGGCTCAACAATTGCCCTAAATCCACAATAAACTCACCAGGAGCAAGGCTCTCATGTTCTACTCAATCTGGCTGATCACCTCTTTATTCTGTATAACATTTTCTCATTAGATTTTCCACCTACCCTCTTATGTTGCACACCTTGGCACATACCATATAATTATTCTCTTTTTTTTCAGTCATGAGGCTTGAACTTTGGGCCTGCACACTGTCCCTCAGCAATTCAGTTCAAGGCTAGCGCTCTACCACTTGAGCCACTGCGCCACTTCTGGTCTTCTGAGTATTTATTAGAGATAAGGTTCTCACAGACTTTCCTGCCTGGGCTGGCTTTGAATCGTGATCCTCAGATCTCAGCCTCCTGAGTAGCTAGGATTATAGGTGTGAGCCACCAGTGCCTGGCGTATATAATTATTCTTAAACTGAATTCTCCTTATGACTGAATGCTTAGCTTCTCATTACTTTTATAATTCTGATTCATCTCTACAATGTACTTTTAAATACTCTCCATGAAGACGTTCTTCTCTAAATGCTTAGTGTTTAAATAGCCAGGTAATGTAGAACATAATTGAAGTGGCCCTCACTTTTGACAAATAACAGTTTAAAACATGCAAAAAACAAAAGAATAACAAAAGAAAAACTTCTATGGCATGTCTAAATATGCATACAACATGCTTGATCAGACTTCTTTCCTTTAGTCACTCTTTCTCCTCCTCTGCCTACCTTAGCAAATCAGTCTCAACAACCTTCATCATTCCATTTTCATACCATACACATCCTCCTTCCACCCTCTCTGTTGTTCACTCCCTTCCCACTAATTATAACCTCCTCTAGGATATGAACAATTTTACATACCTATCTGTCCTTTTTTATGGTGGGGAAGTGAGGCAGTCCTGGGGCTTATACTCAGGTCCTGAGTGCTGTCTCTGAGCTTCTTTTGCCCAAGGCTAGCACTCTACCCCTTGAGCCATAGCTCCACTTCCAGCCTTTCCATAGTTAATCTGAGATAAGAGTCTCACTGTCATAGCTGGATTTGAACAATAATCTTCAGATCTTAGCCTCCTAAGTCTCTAGAATTACAAGTGTGAGCCACCAGTGCCTGCTGTACCATTCATTTTATTTCACTTTCAGTGTATGTTAATTGTTAAAAGGGGGTTCACTTTGCTGTTCACACATGTATAAATAGTACTTTAATCAGATTGGTTCTTGCTTACTCTTCCTTTTCACAATCCAAAACTTTGTTTTTAAAGTCTTTATATATCCATATCATTTTCAAAACTTTCTAGATATGTAAGTATAGCATTTATGATCTGAAAGAAGTGATCGACATAGTTTATGTTTTAAGAAGTCCTCAGTATCAAATAACATGTACAAAATAGTATGTACATCTCTCATCCTACCATACACACAGGGATTTAAGCTAGGCTTTTTACACACAGAACTAGCCCACTGAAGTAAGGTGCTGGAACTTGGACCCCCACATTGACATAGAGGTCTTGAAGGTTCAGTCATGAAGCTAGAGAAAATTAATTTAGTGCCCTTATTTCAACCAATGACGTTAAAATAGAATTTTCCCCTTGATTCTCAAGCTACAGAATCTCTAAACAGAGTTACATATTCAGAAACATATTTTGTTTTTCTGTCAACATTTGTTTTGTTTACTACTTCTTTGCAAACTTTAAGGGGAAACCTGTATAAAATGCCAGCTGCAACAGTACTATATCACCAACAGCCAGAATGCCACCTGCTTTTCAATGATATATTTTTCTATTTAAATCCCAGATTTTAATTTGTTTGATAGTTGTTTGTACTGATTGCTTCATTACAGAAAAATGGAGATTTTTGAAATAATCCATTTTCTCTAGACAGTTGATTGAATAGAAGATAGTTTTATTCAAGTAATTCCTCATCCTATCTGTGTCACTCACACCTCTCAACTAGAGGAGTAAGAAAAAAATAGAGAGAGAGACTTGCATTTCTAGAAGCTAGGATATGAATACACTCTCTTGGGGGAGAATTTAGGGATCACCACGGGACTTCCTGGGTTGCACTTTTTCAGATCTTTGCTTCTTCATACTTCTTTGTACCTCTTCATACAGGACAGACCTGAAGCAATTCTCAACTTTGTATTCTTTCTAAAAGGTTGATTCCAAGAACAGTTAATTCAAAAATTATAGTGTTTGACAATGGAATTCTATGCCTCCATCAGAAAGAATGCCCCATTTGTTAGGAAATGGAAAAACTTGGAAAAAATTATATTAAGTGAAGTAAGCCAGGCCCAAAGAAACATAGGTCCCATGGTTTCCCTTATTTGTAATATCTAGTATATGTATGAGTCAAGCGGAAAAGGTCAGATAATGTGATATCAGGAAAATGAACCCTTAGATGTGTATTTTAATGTTTTTTTCTTTCATGCATGTGTTTCTAACGCATTTATAAGATTATCTCTTTGTTGCTTTGTATGTCCCTCCCCCACAGTATAACCCCTGCTTTCACTATATTTGATGTCAGTATAACTTGTGGAGGAGATGGGGAAAAACCAGTTGTTTAAGGATACAGGTGGACCTGTTGCAACAATGAGAAGTACAAGTTGTCATGTCCAAAACGAGCTTTACAATGTCGGTGCGGGGGGGGGGGGGGGGGGAGGAAGGAGAAGGATTGGTTGGGATGGGGGGGAGGGGGGAGGCTGGGAAGGGATGTAAGGGATGTGAAGGGTAAACAAAGGAGGAGGCTGCAATGCTTGGTAAGAAATGTACGCATTATCCTGCCCATGTAATTGTAACTCCTCTGTATAGTATGTTCACAAATAAAATAAAATTAAATTTAAAAAAAAAGAAGAAATAGAAAAAAAAATATAGTGTTTGTTATTTGTTTGTTTATGTTGGTTTGATTTGGGTTGAAGTTTGAGGGTTTTTCCAGATGGGAATTGCTAGGGTAAAGACATGGAAATTAAGTCTTTTACCAGCAACCTATGACCCATAGGAAAGTGAGATTTTACAAACCACAGCCTTATTTTCCTCCCTCTGTGATCCTCTGTGATCCTCGTTGATCCTCTCATCTTCATTCCCCTTCTAAGTCTTAAATTGGCTTAAATTGGCAGGAAAGAAAACAGCCTGAGAGCTATCTCCCAGCTTCAGATGGATGGCAGTCACTTCAGTGCAAGAGGCAGCTCCAGGAGGAATCAGCCTGAAGTCAGGTTTCCAGAGACCTGCAGAAAGCAGGCTGGAAGTGCAGAGCTGGAAGGGGCCTGGTTTTGGATGAAGTCTTACTATCACATATTCCAGCTTTCAAACTCTCCCAACTGCTGCTTTTCATTTCTTTTTTTTTAATTGTGAAAATACTGTACAGAGGGGTTACAATTACATGGGCAAAATAATGAGTACATTTCTTATCAAGCATTGTTGCCTCCTCCTTTGTCTCCCTTTCCCATCCCTTCCCATCTCTTCCCCACCCTTGACAATTTGCATCTTCTCTTCCCTAGCACCCTAGCCTACTCTACTTCCAACCTTCCAGAGAAGTCACTATCCTTCCTCTCAAATGCAATTGCCTTTCAACATTCTGGCCTTAATGTGGAACATCAACATAATGACAGATAATAGACACACAAAATCATATGAAGCAAAGCCACTGAAAAAGACAAAGAATTTTTAAATGGTAGGTAAATTTAAAGGATTAAGAAGAAATTATCAGTACAAAACAAAAAGATAAAGGCATAAAAATTTAAATCAGACAAAAGCATCATGACTGAGCTTTATTGATCCAACAGATGAAAATCTATTGGTTTTAACACATAAATAGAATAAAAGACAAAAACTACATGTTATTATCAATGTTGTCAGGAAAAGATTTGGACAAAACCTAACAACCTTTGCTGACAAAATTTCTCAAAAATTAGGAAGAGAAATGATGTTCTTCAACCTGAGAAGGTCACCAGAGGAAACCTCTAACTCAAAGAAAGGTGTTCCTCCCCAATCCCCCCCACCCCCCCGCTCTCCCAAGGCTAAGTGCCAGACAGACAAAAACATTTTCTGTCACCATTTTTAGTCCACATCATTCTGGAGGCTTAAACCAGGCAACAAATAGTGTAGTGGGGTGGGGAAAAAAGTATCTAGATTGGAAACAAAGCAAATTTACTTATTTGCAAATTAAATTTGTAGATAACATTAGTCTAATGAATATATGTTTAAAACCACTAAAATACACTAGTTTGGACAGGTTGCAAGATATAAGATTAATATATTAAAAAAATCAAGTAAATGTCTGGAAATGAACTATGAACAATCCAAAAAATGATACTTAAAAACAGACTCAATTACCATACATCAAAAAAAAGTACTTAGGGATTAAGCTGATCCCGAAGTTATATGCTGTCTAATTCCCATTTCCCAATTCAAAGCCTACTATAAAGTTATAGTGATAGAAAGTGTGGCATAAGGGTAGGTACATCAGAGGAACAGAGCTGAGACTCTAGACATAAACCCTTAAATTTAGGACCAATTGATTTTTGACAAGAGGGTCAGACAACTGAACAAATGATGGTAAAGTAGCTAAATATCCACATGCAAAGAAAGAAGATGGACTCTTACTTCCTGTCATGCACAAAAATTAATTAAAAGTTCAGTATAAGTCTTGAAATAACAGCTCCAACTATAAAAATCTATGAAAAAATATACAAGATGGGTAACATCAGACTAGGCAATAACTTCTTATGGTTAGCACTAATAGCACGTGTGAAAAGGTCAGCATACATAAATTTGCTTAATCAACAATAACTTTTTGTGTGCTAGTACTAGAGCTTGAACTCAGGGCCAGGCTCTCTCACTTGGCATTTTCTCTCAAGGCTGGCACTCTACTTGTCCCATATCTTCACTTTCCATTTTTTTGTTAGTCAATCGGAGACAAGAATGTCATGATTGGTGCTGGGAAGGTGGCTCAGTGGTAGAGTGTTTGTCTTGCATGCATGAGGCCCTGGGTTCGATTCCTCAGCACCACATAAGCAAAAAAGAAAAAAGCCAGAAGTGGCGCTGTGGCTCAAGTGGTAGAGTGCTAGCCTTGAGCTGAAGAGCTGAGGGACAGTGCCCAGGCCCAGAGTTCAGGCCCCACGACCAGACCCCTCCCCCCTAGAAAAAAGAATGTCATAATTTTATCTGCCCAGGCTGGCTTCAAGCCTCAGACCTCAGTCTCCCAAACAGCTAGTTTCAGGCATGAGCCACCAGCACTTACTGGCTTAGTTAAAATTTAGAAGAAATTTTTACCAAGGAAAAACAGAAGAAAATGTTTGCAAATGATGTATCTGTTCAGAGACTTTTATCCAGAACATACAATTTAATAATGAAAAGACAAAATCTCAAAATAGTGGACAAAACTATGTAAAAAATATATAAAATAATGCACAAATATCATTCTATATGATCATATGCACATAGTTACTGAGCTTTTGTGATTCTTTCCAAGAATATCCTCCTCTGATCTCACTGTTTGAATGTGTAGAATCCTGTATAATTTATCATTTCCAAGTTTACTTTTTTACCTTTTACCATCTAGTGTGTTTAGTTATAGATTTGTAGGCACATTCCAGGTACAGCAAATGAGAAAATCCATGTAACCTATGTTTCTTTGCTTGACATAATTTTTTCCAAGTCTTTCCATTTTCTTAGAAATGGTCCCATATCATTCTTTCTGATGGAAGTATAGAAGTCATTGTGTACATATGGAAACAAGAGGTTTTATGTTATTTTGTTTTTTGTTTTGTTCTCCCTTGTCACTTTTTGTTTTCTGTACCTTTTGTTATGTATGTAAATTTATCTGTTTGGGGAGGGCAAGGGGGAACACAGAAATGGAGGGAAAAATGTGAACAAATGTAACAGTGATGCTGACACTATGTTGAAAATGAACTATACAACTTGAGTGGGGAGGGTCAGGAGGGAAAAACTGGGAGAAAGTGAAGGGGGGCTGAGATTGTTTTAAAAAAAAGTACTCATAGGGCTGGGAAGGTGGCTCAATGGTAGAGAGCTTGCCTTGCATGCATGAGGCCCTGGGTTCGATTCCTCAGCACCACATAAGCAAAAAGAAAAAAAGCCGGAAGTGGCGCTGTGGCTCAAGTGGTAGAGTGCTAGCCTTGAACTGAAGAGCTGAGGGACAGTGCCCAGGCCCAGAGTTCAGGCCCCACAACCTGACCCAAAAATAAATAAATAAAATAAATAAAGTACTCATTCCTTGACTTAGGTAACTGTAACCCCCTTTGTATATTACCTTTACAATAACAATAAAAATAAATAAAAATTTAAAAGTAAATAAATTAATGGACAGAGAATTTTGCTTAAAACACACACACATACACACACACACACACACACACACACACACACACACACACACATATGCACACACTCAAACTGGTATCTCACATCTATAATTCCAGCTATTCAAAAGGCTGAGATCTAGAAGACTGTGATTCAATGCTAGTTGGTCAGAAAAGTTTATGAGACTACATCTTCCAACTATCCAGGAAAAAAGCAGGGCTAGAGGTGTGTAAAGGTATAATTCCATTTTGTAAAATAGTAAAGTTCTATGCATGCAACAACATGGAAAGGACTTGAAAATATTATGCCCTGTGATAGGAACGAGACACAAAAGACAACAGATTATATAATTCCATACAAGTGAAATACCAAGACTGAGCACATCTACAGAGGACAGAATATAGTTGGTAGTTGCCAGGGGCTGACAGTGGAGAACAAGTTTAAGGCATTTAAATGCTGTTACACTATAGAGTCCTAGTATAGAGGCTTTTAGGGAGGTGGTACAAATGTTCTAGAGTTGGTGGTAATCAACAAATTGTATACTTAGAATGATGAGCTACATAGTATTTATATCAAAATAGAGATGTGATTAAAGTGAAAATTATGGGAAAATGGTATGAAGAACTACATGTATCAAATGAGTACATTTCTAAAAAAAAAATGTAATAAAAGAATCTTAGGAGTAAATGAGAAAGAATTCAAACATACGAGTGTTTGAAAAAACCGAGCCAACACTAGACACTTCCTCCATTCTCCACATTGCCTCCATCACCACCAACAAAAGGCTCAGAGGCTCTGATCTGATCATCCTATGAGATTGATAAATTAGCTAAGAAATGAAAACAGTGACTCTAAATGGTACAGTGCTAGCCTTGAGCAAAAGAGCTCAGGGACAGTGCAATGCTCAGGCCCCAAGATCAATCCCCATGACTGACCAACAAAAAAAAAAAGGACTAGAAATGAAAACAGTGATTTTTTAAATCAGTTATTCAGTATATTAAAAGAAAAACAGGAGAGAAAAAGCCTATCTCATCCAATGCAGAAAAGCCATTTCATAAACTCCAACACCTGTTTACACATGTATACACATTTTTTTCTTTTAAGTAGAAACCTAGGGGAAGATAAGAATATCCTCTAAATATAATAACCATTATACTTTTTGGAATTTTTTATTGTGTTCCTTCAATAGTAGAAACAAAGGCTCAGTGTGGTCATACAGGCTTTAACCACAGCTCCCTGCTACTGTGGAATATAGGAGGATCATGGCCAGCCAGGGAAAATTATCAAGAGTCTAGGTTAAAAAAAGAGAAGGGAGGGCTGGGAAGGTGGCTCAGTGGTAGAGTGCTTGCCTTGCATGCACGAGGCCCTGGGTTCAATTCTTCAGCACTACATAAGCAGAAAAGATTTAAAAAAGAGAGAGAAGGGAGATAGGATCTGGCTTAAGTGGTAGAGTTTCTTTCTAAGCCATCAGGAAAGGAAGGAAAGAAATGTAGGAGGAAGGGAGGAAGAAGGAAAGAGAAAGGGGAAAAGACAAGAGATGAGAGAGGATAAGGGAGAAGGAGAGGGAAAGAGAAAAGAAGAGGGAGAAAGGAAGGAAAGGTGACTCACATCTCTGCTGCTATTGGACAGAGCATTGAAAATTCTTACCAACACTACAAAGAAAAAAAAGGGAATTAAGACTAAAAAGTGGCCCGCTAAAACTAATTATTTGAAATAATAGAGATTTATTGTTAAAAATTGGCAGAATCAATAGAAAAACTATTAGAGCTCCAACAGCTTTCAGTGTTTGATAAACGTAAAGATTCACTATCCAAAACTCCTTCAGTAAAGAGCCCCTTGCTCCTGTTCCAGGAATATTGTCAGCCAATAGTGTTTATCTGTCCACTCTTTCTGGGACCCCAAGCTATAGATCTATTTTATGCAAGGTCAAGTCCTTAGGATTGTGGTGATAATACACAAATCAATGTCTAATTTATTAGAGTGGCTCCTTATACAGACTAAACCCAAGAACGTGTTAAATTCCTGAGAGCTTCAAATATAGTTAACTTAATCCTCTGTCTGAGATTAAACAATTCTCAGTTTGCACATACACTAGTATAAGCCTAGGTTTTGAGTCTCAAGGTTGCAATGCTATGCTGCAACCTATGTATATTCCCATTTCTTCATGTTTGTTGATTCTCTTACCAGTTCTAGGAATACTAGTATGCCTTGCACTTTCATACTTGACTGTAAGAACACTCCTTTGTCTACGCTAGGACTAATACCTCAATGATATCTTGACAAGCTCCAGGACACCAATTTCATTCTATTCTAACTGCTCAGTAGCCTCATTGTCTTTGTCATGCATTTCACCTTTTATTACTTTCATTTAAATAACTCATCAAATATAGTCAGAGTCAACTAACTCCCTAGTTAGTAGACAATGTCCAAAGGAATTATTTATATTCTAAGAAGATAGAAGAGACTGCAGATGTCCAGAACTGCCTCTTGATTTGAACTGATTACATATAATATATTAATTAGCCTCTCTGTCTTGAGACTGGTGTTAGAACAAAGGAAACAGAATTGTCTGTTAAAGTCAGTTCTGCTGCTCTTTCTCAAACACATGGTCAGTATTCTGTAATTTTTCCCTTGCCCTCATCATGCTTGACAATCTAATTTTGTGTCAGATCCTCTTCTCAAAACTCAACCACACATACATATGCATAAAGTTAGCTGAAGTCTACTGAGTAAGAAGTGTACAACCAGCATAATTATGTAGTCAGACTAGTAATTTTCTCATCCAAGGAAAATGATAACATAGTAATCCAAAAACCATCACGCATCACACAACTATGCAATACCATGCCAAGAGCTTTCCTCCTGCTACCTGCTATTAACCATATCCCATATAAACTTGCCTCACTTCTTACTGCTGACTGATTGGCTGCTTCCTACAATGCACTAAAAACTTGAAAACCAATGAATAAGGGTGGAAAACATAACCAGTATTCAATATGAATAGACGGTTTAGATGTCTTCAGCTCTTAGATAGTCCTCTGCAGTTGTTTCTGACTTACAAGACAAAACAGCCATGGAGAGGCTCCGGCTGCTGGTACCTTTCTTCTCTGTTGAATTAAGAATCCAGAAAAAAATAGGGCCTTAAACACAACCATTTGTTCTCAGTGCTTTCTTTTGAACTTCAAAAACAGGTGATACATTGATTCTAAGTCACATTCAGTCCAGTTCTAGAAATACCAGTTCTGTTATTTCTGATCTTAGTCCATTCAGCTGAGAGGAAATGTATGAAATTATGCCAAAGTGAGGAAGTAAATTAACATTGGATCCTTATTAATATTTAGTTACCTTCTGCTAGAATAAAATAATTCTACCATCCTGCCATATTTCAGCTATAGGAAGTTAAACGGCCACAAACTTTATAGCAGGTAAATACTACATAAATGCTACATTCATTCATTCATTCATTTCCAATCCCTTGATGCATTATTGCACATACCAACCCAGGTCCAAAATGCCAGCATAAATTATTGTGGATTATTTGGGCTGAATTTCTGCAAAAAGAAAGAGAAGTCTGCATGCACTTTCTATTCTCTGGTGAAATCTTAACATCTCTTTACACAAACATCATTCATTTTCCATCCTCTCTCAGTCAGTCCTTGTGCCTCCAATTTGCTGGCCAAAATTCACATAGTCATCCTTCTTCACATATCTTCTCCTTTGGCTTTATTAAGTCTGACAGTATTTCTTTCCTCAATGGTTCTAGACCATAGATAATATGCATAAGCACAGGATGTATTAATAGAAGAAAATTAATCCAAAAGTTCTTCAAGGTTCAATGATTAGTAGTAAAATGTAATTGTGAAATCAGTTACAAAGATTAAAACAGAACAGAAAGTTATTCTGTTTCTAGGTATATGCAACACCAAGCTGCTTTCATAAGAGAAATTTAATGAAAGCACTGGATGTATAAAAACTAATTTTAAGATATTAATTTATGTCTGCCTTAGCTAGTAAATGTAAAAGTAGAACATGACATCTTCTAATGTCCCAACCAATTTTAATCCTCTGTATCTGTAACACAGACTTAGAAAATGAATCTCAAATGGGCAACACAAGGTTCTATAGGAAAGAAGAAAAGGACTCAATGGCCTCAGCTTCTACCTTAAAAAAAAAAATCTAAAACCAAAGAGTAAATTGGTCCAAATGAAAGAAAAACAAACATCAAAATGGAAATTATGGAAGTAGGAAACAAAAAAAACAAAACAAAAATCAATGAAGGGAAAAGATCAGTCAGATTGATAAACCATAAATCAGACTTATCAGTTAGAAAAAAAAATCCTCAGTAATGAGGGAGGTAACATCCATACAGACTCTACACACACAAAGTAATAAGCAAATATTCTGAACAGCTTCCTGCCAATTAATTCTACAGCTTAGATGAGATGAACAAATAACTTTAAAAAAAACTACCAAAGCTCATTCAATAATAAACAGATAAGACAAATACTCTATCTAGTAAAGAGACTGAATTTGTGACTAAACTGTCCTAGAAAGATAAAAAAAAATCACTTGGATATTTTTCTGGGAAACTCTACTATAATATAAGAAAGAAATAATATCCAGTGTACAAAAACAAGTCAAGAAAGTTGAAGAAGAGATACTGTCCAACTCTTTATTATGTTAGCATTGTTCTGTTTTGCATACAAGGAAAAAACATGAACTGATACTCTCTATGAACCTAGTTGTAAGAATTCTTAAAATTCTTTTAGCAAGTCAAAATCTAATAATGTCTAAAAAAAGTACATCATGACCAAATGAGAGTTATACCAGCAATGCAAACTAAGTTTTATGTTTAAAAAATCTAGCAATGGGATTTACTAGATGTACAGAGAAAGGAGAAAGTAAAAGGGAGTAAAGAAAAGAAGTAATAGAGAGATGGAAGGACAGAGAGAGGGAGTGAGGAAGGAAGAGATGGAGGGAGGAAGAGGAGCTTTCTATCAATATTGCAATACATTTTTAAAAAGCATGAGAAAAACTCAACATAAATTCCTGATTTTCTAAAAATAACTTTCATCAAAGTAGGAATATTCACCTTGATTAAAAGGTGTGTATTAAGAAGAAAAAGCTACATCTAACATTATGCTTGATGAAGGAAGGCTGACCAGATACCCAGATGGACTAGGTAAGGATGTCCCTCTCCTCTCTCCTACTTAATATTGTGCTTGAGGTCACAGCCAGTGCAAAAAGGCAAAGAGAAATGAGATACATTCAAATTACAAAGTAAAGGACAGAATAACACATAATGGTCAGAAAATATTTAAAAATAGGACTCTGACCCATAACCTTAGCTGACCCTCTTGCTGCAGCAAGTGCTAATTAAATATGCTTTGCCTGTTCTCATTTGAGAATTCTGTACTTATTTCCATGAAAGAAATAATAAAACTGTATTTAGTTCACAAATGGCATGGCTGACATTGCAACAATGAGATGTACAAGCCGTTATGTCGAAAACGAACTTTACAACTTTGGTGGGGGGGGGGGGGGCGGTGAGGAAGGGGGATGATGGGAAAGGATGGGAAGGGGAAACAAAGGAGGAGGCTACAATGCATGATAAGAAATGTACTCATTATCTTGCCCATGTAATTGTAACCCCTCTGTACAGTATTTTCACAATTAAAAAAATGGCATGACTGTATGATAGAAAATCCAGAATCCATTTTGAAAGCTTGTAGAGCTAATGAGAGAGTTGGCCATGTCATATTAAGAAATCAATTGTGTGACAATAATCAGAAGTTAACTTTTTAACAATGTCATTTAAACTTGTATCAACAATATGTCAGAGAGTAATCTGACAAAATATGTTTAAGACCTATGCTCAAAACTATAAGCAACTACTAAAAGAAAGTAAAAAATCTAAATAAATAGAAAGCATACCACAATCAGGGCTTACAATGACTAATATTGTTCAGTTATCAATTCTTCTACACATTGTAGATACAGTGCAATTCAAATGAAAATCTATAATTTTCTCATTTATAGAAACTGATGAGCTAAAAGTACATATAAATAATCAAAAATTTAGGAAAGCTAAAACAATTGAAAGCAAACAACAGAGTGAAAGAATTTAACAGTACCTACTTAAAGACTTACTATAAAGGTATAGTAATCAAAAGGATGTGGTGCTGGCATCAGTGGAAAAAAACAGATGTGAAGAGAATGGCCAAAAATAGACTTTTATATATCTTCAACTAATCTATGATAAGTATGCAAAATGAAGGTAATTCACTGGAGAAGGGATACTTTTTTCATTAAGAGGTCCCAAAAGAGTTGCACTTCCATATACAAACCAAATTAATTTTGATCTGTAAGGCTTTGTAGATACAACCCTTGTATATGCAAATAAGCAGAAATTGGCTTTTTAGACTCAATTAAGTATTTCTGCTCTGTAAAAGAAAAGATTCAGAGAAGTAAAATTCAGCCCATTGTCTGAAACAAACATTTGCAATTACATAGATGATAAATTACCTATATATAAGTACATGCAGAATTGTTAAAACTCACAAATTGTCAAAACCTAATTTAAAAAATAGTCAACAGATTTAAATATCTTCAAGTTTGCTATTTCTAAATGTCAAATAAGCACACAACTAGATGCTCAATATCACTTACCACTAGGAAAATGTTCATTAAAACCATAATGAAAGCTGGGCATCAATGCCTCAAAGCCTATATTCCTAGATGCTCAGGTTCCTGGGATCTGAGGATCAAGGTTAGAAGCCAGCCAACAAATTGGCAAGACTTTTCCTTCCAATGAACTAGCAAAAGCCTGAAATGCAGGTGTGGCTCATGTGATAAAGCCATAATCATAAGCAAATTAGGCTAAAGGCAAATTAGGGAAAAGGAAAGACTCTCAGTTCAGGCCACAATACAGCATCAAGAGAAAAATAATTATTTATGACATCACTGCAGCACTGCACACCTTTAAAAATACTAAATTACAACACTGACAATATCAAATGTTGACAACAATTGGTATTGCTGGTAGGAATGAAAAATTGTACAAGAACTTGCAAAACAATTTTGGAATTACTTGAAAGTAAACATATACCTACTGACTTAGTTAAGGGTGTTGTAAAAATGCAATTCTAGCAATTCTAGCAGCTAGAAGTCCATGATCAAGGTGCCAATTTGGTTCCTTCTAAGCCCTCTTTCCATGGCTTTGTGAATGGCCACATTCTTCACTGCATTTCTTACATGGTCTTCTCTTTGTATAAATATACCAGTTAAATTGAATGAGGAATTATCCTTATAGCCTCTTATCTTGATTATCTCCTTAGGACTGCCTCAAAATAAAGCCCCACTCTAAGGTACAGAGAGAGGCAGCAGTCAAGATTTCAACATACAAGGGTAGGAACATAATTCACATATAAAACCTACCATATGATTCAACCATTCTTCTATTAGATACTTACCCAACAGATACAAAGCATATGCCCACACAAAGTCTTACATATAAAGTTCACAGCAGGTATATTTATAATACAAATAGTAAACCACCCAAATATCTATCAATAGATCATAAAATAGAATACTAGTTTGTAATCAAAAGGACTAGAATATTGATACATATAACAATAATATAGTATATGATTACACAGATAAAAGATTTTAAAACTTGCAAACTAAGCTACAGTAATAGAGAAGATCAGTTTTGCTGAAGCAGTTGAGGGTGGGGACAGTAAGGAAGGCAGGGACACAGAAAAACTTTTGTGAGAGACAGGTATGTTTTCTATATTAATTATAGCAATAGTTCCATGGGTAAATAGACATGCTGAACCTGATCACAGTGTTCATTTAAAAATAAGTAGTCTATTGTATGTCATTTATACATTAATAAAACTAGGGAAAAAGTAGCTCCCATGTCAAATGTGAAATGACATACCTCTCCCAGAATGACTCTGAAGTGATTATTAATAAAAATAGCACAAGGAATATTCAGGTCCTTTATTAAAAAATATCAATTCATGTCATCCTTGCTAGAAATGACATGTGCTGAATGTATTTTACCCTATCATATTCATTTTCCTAACCACTGTACTTCACAATTCTTTAAGCCTACAAGAGTAATCTTTATGAACTTCAAGTTTCTTGCCATCTGGCCTTTGGTTAAATTGAGCCAAGGGAAGCTATGTAGGTAAGGTCACTTTTGGGTGTATTTTCTAAATCACAGTGGGTTCATAGACAATTGGTTAGAAGACAAGCAGATCAAGAGATGCCATTGAAAAGGGACTTTTCATGGGAAGGCTATCACATAGAAGAAGGCCTTGGTGGATCACAGGGCAAATGGAAGAAGAAAGGACCAAGAATCTTTATTAGGATTTCCACAAGATGAGCAAACTAGGCAGATGAGTAGCTTCAACACAAGATGAACAAGCTAATGTTGATTCTAGCATGCTCAATAACACAGCAATTGTACCTACCTCTCTGGAACCTGGTTCTGGGTGGTTGGGATGGGTTCATAGTGGCTCAGAGCGTAAGAGTCTGAAAGGGAACATAACTGAAGTAGAGTGTGGGTTGGTTGATTTGTATTTGGAAAATGAGAGGTGTGGGAGAGGTGACAAAAGAGGAAAGATGACCTGGCACATTCTTAGATTGTACAAATGTGTATGTAGCTTGTGCTCACAGGGCATCACTATTGCAGGAGCTAGAATCACAGTAAATTCAACCTGTGTGGTTACAGGGCACAGTGCTTTGAAGAGCCTCGCACTTGGTTTACTACTCTGCTGTTAAAGGATTGGACTTCTCAATAATATTTCAACAAGCTCCCAAACATTGTGTGGCCTATCCTCCCAGGAGAACAGAAGAGGACAATTTAAGGCATTTATTCCCTGAAATCCACAGATTGCCAGCTCCTTTCATTCCTCCACTACAGCCACCATCCCTGCCAAGTAGCCTTTTGGACCAGGTCTCCAAGTCTATGTATCTCATGAAAGCAAAAGGCTTCAGTCTGTAGAGACTCAAGGAGTCCACTATTCCTTGGTATGTTTTGTAAAGGCCTGTTTCCTTTGGGAACCACTCTGAACACTGCAAAGGGAGGTAGAGTGGCATCCATAAAGCTAAAGATTAGAAGTTAGGAGGAACCCCAGTATTATCTCCTTTGCAATGCAGCCAACAAAATGAGGAATGTGCAGATTACACCACTATTTCATAACACACTCATTCATCTCAACATATCCTTCAAGAACCCTGAACTCAAAGAAACCAATCAACACAGTGAGGCTACACACTTCCCTCATTGTCAGTGCATCAGTGAAGAAGTCTGCCCACACATCTCTCCGTGTCTTCCTCCAGGCATCTGCAAAGTTAAGTACCCCTAAGACAAGGACTAGCCTGAATTGTTCATCACTGACTCTCCAGAGCTCAGAACAGTTCCTGGCTCACAGATAATTTTGTTAATATTTATTATCAACCCCTGACTTTTCACTCCACTGTGTGTACTTTCCACCTCGTGCATTACCCTGAGAAATATTTCTCTCTCCTACATGTATAACACCAGATATATGCCTTGGTGCCCCACAGGCAGGGTATCAAGGCTTGTCTCTATGGGCAGATCTTTGTGTCAGTCTCATACCTTCTTAGTCAAGATGAAACACCAAAAAGCCCAACACCATGCCAGAAACTCCTGCCCCATCTACTGAAGGCAGTGATCCACCTCTCCCAGGATTAAAGAGAATATCTAATGTGGGATCATTGAGAGGATGACAAGCCTAGAGTTATCCTGAGGCATAAAATAGTCTCATACTAATTTTGTTATTTCTTATACATCACTTTCACTTTCAACTTACTATACATTTGTATTTAAGCTACATATTGTAGCTTTGAAACCGCTATTTTTTGAGAAGTGATCAAATATTGGCAATCCACATGGCTCAACTTTATAATTTATTTTATTATCAGCAAAAGACACTTCGATTTTTGTTATTTTTAAGTATTTGTACAAAGGAGTTTCCATTCAACAAAACAGTTTATGAATATAATGCATCTTGATTTTTTTCAAAAGCAGACTTACATATTTTCCCTGACTCCACTATTTTCTTAGTTCCAATAACTCTAACATATTCTAAAGGTTAAAACTCATGCCATTGACTATGATGCCCCTCAGTAGGTGGATAAACTATGGGGCATCCAGAGAATAGAATATTTTTCAGCAAAACAAACAGAGCTACAGAGCCTAAAGACACACACACGCATACACACACACACAAACACACACACACACAAACACACACACACACACACTTAAAACCCTGTTACTAAGTGCAAGAAGAAAAGGTAACACATTGTATGATTCCAACTGTTACCTGAAACACAAAACACAAAACTATGGAGCTGGTAAAAAGATCAGGCCTGCCAAGGGCTAGAGAGGAGATGTATGAGTGAACAGGCAGGACACCTGAGGTTTGGTGGCAGTGAAACTTCTGCATGTTGTAATGGTGGATACATAGTACATTTTTGTCTAAGCCCTAATGGTATCACAGGAAATGTGAGCCCCAATGAACTTTATGTGACCCCATGAACTTTAGTGGAGAAAGGTGAATCCATGGAGGCTGAACTCATAACAAATGCACTGCACTAAAATGCAGATGTTAATACCAGAGAAGAAAAAGAAAAAAAAAAAAACTGTAGTAGAGGTGACATACACAAAGTCTGTTCTTTCTACTCTTTTTTTTTCAAACCTGAAAATGAGTCTATTCATTTTTAATTTTCTATTACAATGAAAAGATGAGCCTGGCACCAGTGGCTCACGCCTGTAATCCTTGCTACTCAGGAGGCTAAGATCTAGGATCGCGGTTCAAAGCCAGCCTGGGCAAGAAAGCCCGTGAGGCTTTTATCTCCAATTAACCACCAGAAAACCAGAAGTGGAGCTATGGCTAACATGGTAGAATGCTAGCCTTGAGAAAAAAAAAAAAAGTGATAGCAGGCAGACTCTGATTTAGGCAACTTCTGGAACCAAATAAATAGATAAATAAATAGATAAATAAATAAAAAGTCAAAGATGAAAACAGAACCAAAAAGCCAAAACGCTTATGTTGCCTTTTACTGCCAAGAAAGGTGAGGAAAGAACAACTAAGGTGGGAATGGAATATGTTTGTGTTTGGGGGGAGAGAGGCATGCCCATGGAAGACACAGCTCCATCACTCTCCAGTCGGCCTGTGGCTGACCTTTTCTTCCTAATTACATAACCTGAAAACAGCCTTGAAATCCTTTTGTATTTTTGCTGCTTGCTTTCAGGCATTGAAACTTTTCCATTTGCAGGTATTTCTAAAACTCGGTGACATTTTCTCTTAACTTCAAGTCACACCTAGTAGTCTAACACTTGCAAATATTCCCGAGGAAAATGAATTGCTTATGACAAGCAGTGTCCCCAGGGTTTTCAACCCCATTGGTTGGCCCAGACTTGAGCCACTCAGTATTATGTGTCACTTTTTCAAGCCCTGAGGTCTCTTAAGGTTGAGAAGGTCCCCTATGACATGACATTTGTAGTTCCAATCTATCTGGTTGCCTCCTGTCACCTTCTTTAAGAAAAGTGTGACAGTTCAGCCTCTCCTTTTCCTAGCTTGATAGAAGCTCAGGCTTGTGCCAGTTCCTGCCCTAGCTCTGTACATTTCCCCAAGGACAGCTATGAGTTTCCACCTGTGGAAAACAAAACATATTTACTTTTCCCTCTTCCCTTGTATTCTTGTTCACAAGATTGAACTTCATGAAAGAGAAATTTTCCCTGGAATTAGTTATCTGCCACCAACTTATAAACAATAAAAAGAGGCTTTTTAAAATAATGGAAGATTTGGTACTAAAACATAAATATCATCTAACAAAAAAAATCTATTGATCTGAATCAAAAGAAGAATGAGGAATACAGACATAAAATCCAATGCATAGCCTACAATTTTTTTTTAATTTTTTTTTGGGGGTCCGGTCATGGGGCCTGAACTCTGGGCCTTGGCGCTGTCCCTCAGCTCTTCAGCTCAAGGCTAGCACACTACCACTTGAGCCACAGAGCCACATCCGTCCTTTTTCTTTTTGCTTATGTGGGTGCTGAGGAATCGAACCCAGGGCCTCAGGCATGCAAGGCAAGCGCTCCACCACTGAGCCACCTTCCCAGCCCCTAGCCTACAATTTTTTTTTTAATGGAAAGGAAAAGGAGGTTTGGGAGGGATAGCGAAAAATGATGAAAGGGTTGACATTGATTAAGATGTACTGTATTCATAAACTGATTTGTTGAATAGTAACTCCTTTGTACAACTATTCTAAGAAAATCATCATCATCATCATCATCATCATCATCATCTATTGCTCCATTAATGTTGTATATATATGGCATGGTACCAGGATAATGAGCATCACTAGCCCAATCCATAAGTTAGGATCCATTCAGGAGAGAATTATTCTCACTAATATAAATGGAAAATAGCTGAAGGGACTCTGCTGCCATTTAGGGGCATTAGAATCTTCCCTTCCCTGGGTTTTCAGGTAATTCAGAAATTCATTCACTCATTCATTACAGAACAGCACACTGTCACAGTCTGTAGTACTACAGGTCTCCATCATGGATATTAACTGGAATTGAACCATACAGTGTGTTGCATCTCATGAAATATTTTTGTGGTCAAAATATCCCAGACAGTATGTACAAGGTGAGGGATAGTCATGCTTCTATATCATGCTTTTTACTAACATGCTTAGTTGAGCTTAGGGATAGAGAAAATAAATAAAGAACAGGACCAACAGCAGGGAATGCTTTTTGAAGCAGGAAACCATATGGCATCATATTACAGGCCTTTGTTGATGCCATGATACACACACAATTCCCTTGCCCTTCCAAGTCTCTTCTGCCTGATGAATGAAGGTACTCTCAGCTAGAAATGCCCCTGTTTGTGTAACTCAGTTTTGCCTCTGTCTCAACTGAAGATTGAGAAAGCCAGCTAGCCAACTCCCATCACTGATGATCTGTGCTATTTTGTAATGTTGGCTATGTTCATCTGAGATTGTGTTTGTGTAGAGAGCAGTTGGATAGAAAAGCAATTAGAACCTCATCTTCCTAGCATAAGAGGAGGAATAGAAGTGCAGAAGAGGGAGTGTAATGGGAGTAAAAAGACTTTGGCTCCACTGAGAAATCCTACTAATAGCTCAGGGTTCTCTCTGGGCTTCTATTTCCTTGTCTTCTCAATAAGAATTCATTGATGATTTTATTCTATGGTACAGAGTCACTACTCCTCAGTTCCTTGGCTGATCATACATCTACTCCGCACCTAGCCTCTGCCTTGATGAACAAATCTCTGATCTTTAGCCCAAGGATCCATCATTCCATTTAATGGGAAACAGACTTCCATGAACCACAATGCAGTCCTACCAAGAGGAACTTTTGCCCTTAACTCCTGAAGACAGACAAACTCTACCAGGTCTGTCCTATCAGGCATTTCAAAGACCAAGAACTGAAAGCTGCAAGATATTTTTATAAAATATCATGAATACCAGACTTGGAGACAGCTTTTTAGTGAAATTTCTGGCTAACATAGGTAACTCTAGAATTTACAGTTACAGAAATTCAATTCAGAACCTTGGCAATCCCTAGACTGAGAAGTGAATTTAGTGTCACACTTCCTTCCTTCCCAGGGGCACCTTTTATGTTTTGACTGGCTACAGTGATACCTCAGTTGAGAAACTTGTCCCCACCAGTAGATAAAATATTGATTTAAAGGTCTGAGACTCTGAGACTCAGCATAATAACTCCCTTCCCAGATTGATCTACAATCTGCTGAAGTCATGTTGCATATAAAAACTTGTTCATACTTTAAGCATTTTCCATTCTGAAAATTGCAGAAAGATAGTATTCTTGAGAACCCAAAGTAGGATCTGTGATTCCATTCATTATCACAAGTATCACAGAGTTTCTACAAGACTCTGCCTAGGCAGGTTTTAGTTGTTCTCATTACAAAATGAATCTGAAAAGCAAAAGAACTGCTTTAAAAATAGTATGACTTGAGTCTTCCACATTTTCTGTTTCTTACTTTTTGTTTTCACTATGGCTCCTCCAGTAGCAACTCTGATGTGTGAGGAGGTGAAGGAGGAGGAAGATTATGCTGTGATTGCTCTTCAGTAATAATAATAAAAATAAAAATAAAAATAATAACAAAACAAAACCTTTCTTCCATCACTGGCCTTCAGGACCAAAAGTGATTCTAAAGAAATATGGATGTTTCCATTCCTATTTAACCTGCCTGATAGCATAAGTGCCAGCAGATTTGTAAATCTATTGTAAGTATACATTGAACAGCGGGCTCCAAGATCCATAGGAGGAAGGAGACATTGGACCCCACTACTGTGTGTCCTGTCCCACCATAACCCCACCTGCAATCACACCTCCTCACACCCCTGCCACCTTCTCCTTCCAGATAAATGTTCCCGGCAGGGTTTACTCACTACCAGAGTGAGGAATGAACAAAGGTCATTGATATTCCAGCTCAGGATTCTCCTTTTTGTACTCTTTAGCATAGGAGGAGAAAAGTACTTGAGGGAGGGAAAGGGTGAGTGCTTAAGTCAGCAATTCACAAGCTGACTGTCTGCTCACCAGAACCCTTGCATTTCACCCAGCTTTTGATCACTGTCTCTGTGGTATTTAAAATAAAGAGAAAGAAAGACAAAGGAAAGTAAACTTACAGAACTGCAGATCTACAGTTTTACCGTAAGTGCACTAATTAGCAGGACATCTTGTGTCCCACACGGCTGTCTGGCCAGTGAGGGTAAAGGCCTGGATTTACCAGCCTGAAGGAAGCATTTTTCACAGTATTCCATTCTGCTTCTTCATCATATCTGGAATTCCTTCCTGTATCTTGCAAAGGTCACTTTGTCCCCCCTTTCTTTTGGAAAGTGTAAAGGGAACTGTGTGACACCCATCTGGGAATGTAGTGAGAGGATTAACCAACCCTAAGCAAGATCCACTTCAGCCCTCAGCCCATGGTCACAAGGAAGATCTTAGAGCAGTGTATCGGGCAGGTCACTCCTTGCCACCCAGTTCCCTCAAGTTGAGGCTAGTTGACTGGCACCTACACTAGAACAAGCCCTTTAGATATAGAGCAGGACCCTAAATTGCAGGTCAAAGCCTTCTGAAGATCAAACTGGAAAACAGGTAAGGTTCCCCGGGCTGCTGAAAGGTCACTCTGAGCACATTCCTGAGGGCAGTGCCCAGGTTACAGCCTTTTAAAACTATGCTCCTCTTAGTATGGTTCTCTGGCACAATCCTGACTCACAGTAAAGGAAGCAAGAGGACATCAAACACCCCCAAATAATCTGGAGAAAGACCTCTGTATTAACCTATTTGCAAGTTCCCTGTGTTTCTGTGTGGTCTGTGAAAATTTCCAAGAATCTGAATTATAAGCATAAACCAGGGCCAGTAACCCATCTGCAAGTTAATAACACACAACTCAGGAAGAATTTTCTGTTGTTCTCTTCTGGCAAATAGTTATCAAGCCCTACAGTGGAAGGTGCTATTTCCAAGGTGTAGGTTTATATTCCTAGGTCCACATACCAGACTATTAATGTATGAGCACTCTTGATGGTCAGGACAGCTCAGTCAGTGAGCATTGCTTGCAAGCTTTATGAAAATGTTGGAAAGTAGCGGGGGGAAAAAGAAAAAAAATATCATAAATATCTCTCTTCCCTGATTGAGTCTACCGTAGAGAGTTGCCTTGAATAGTCAGATGCTGCATAAATCTACCCTAATTTAGAGCCACAGCAATCCCAAGCCTGTGTTCCTGGTCATCCCAGTCACTTCCAACTCCTGCTGGCTAAGAGAGAGGAAATTTCACTGACAAAGTGGGTAATTCTTGCATGCTTTCCCAGTGCAACACTCAGCTGAGATTAATTTCCCCTTACTTTCACTGCTGCAGTGGTGATTTCTCAGCTTTCTTCCGGAGGCTTCACTTGGGCCAGAGAAATGTTATCAGTGAAAGAAATAATGGCTAAATTTGTAGGTGGCTTTAATAGTGTATAGACCTGCACCCCATCTCCACTTCAGGTGCTTCTGATATTTATGATGTTTCAGGACAGTCTCCTCAGTGGGCTGAGAGAAACATATGTAACTCACATTACTACATATCACTGTAGCTTTATTGCTCTCTTTGTCCAAACAGACAGACGATTAAATATCAAATGTTTAAATCAGAAAATGTTTCTGAGCTCTATTTCTCCTTATTCTCTATCTTTCTGGTGTACAGACAGTAAGACAGAAAGAAGTGGAGCCAAATAAGGAAAAAAAGGTATGTTTTATTCCCAATTTATAGCTTTGCCTTCATTCACCAATAAAGCTTTCACCTAAGGCCTTTGAGGGATAGCTGTATGGCTTTCAAATCAAATACATAATGGAAAGCACCTATTAAAACATTGAAATAACACCTTTGAATAATACTTAAAACATCTTCTTAAAAAGATGATTTCTATGTGTGTATACCACACCTGGGACTTGAACTCAGGGCCTATATGCTGTCCGTGAGCTTCTTTTACTCAAGACTAGCACTCCACCACTGCACTTCCAGCTTTTTTGGTAGTTTAGTGGAGATAAAAGTCTCATAGACTTTCCCTGGGCTGGCTTTGAACCACAATCCTCAGATCTCAGCCTACTGAGTACTAATGATTATAGGAATAAGCCACTGACACCAGGCATGTTAAAATTTTTTTCAGTCAAGGCCAGAAATTTAGAAGTATATGAAGATAGGCATAGCATTGAAGAAGGTAAATAAAACCTTTTATTTTTCTTGTTAATTGTTCTAATATGAATAGCTTGTGCAAAATAATACCAATAGTGTTTTCAATTATACATGTGCTCATGTATGATTGAAATAGATGATAGGAAAGTGAAAGGGAAAAATGGGAGAAATTGATTATTTGGTATTATAAGGTATGAATACTACCCATAAAACAATATTTTCTTGAAAATTAACCCAGATTAGCAGTAAATATATATTGCAAATTCCAGAGCAATTGATTAAAAAAAATAAAATGACATAAATGAATATGCTAAAAAGAGAGAATGGAGCCAGGCACCAATAGTTCACATTTGTAATCCTAGCTACTCAGAAGGCTAAGGTCTGGAGGATGATAGCTCAAGTATAGCTAGGGCAGAAAAGGTTAGTAGACTCCATCTCCAAAATAACCATCAAAAAGCCAAGCTGGAGACATGGCTCAAATGGTAGAGTGCTAGACTAGCAAGCACTAGGCCCTGAGTTCAAACATCAGAACACCAACCAACAAAAATAAAAAAGAAAATTGAATCATATAAAACATTAAAAAAGAGTGCAAGATGAAATTTTAAACAGCACAAAGGAACAACAAATAGAAATCACTAATGTGTATGTTCCATGTTAGTCTAAATATATCAAATCACTTGGAATGACAATAGTCTAAATGTACAAGGTAAAAAAAAACAGAGCTTGTCAAAGTAGAACAAGAAACAAAATTAACTATAAGTTGTCTATGAAGGACACTGTAAATAAAGGGCACTGTACATAAAGACCAAAATTAAATGGAAGGAAATGCTAATTCTAATCGAAGAAATCTGACCTAGAGCAGACATCATACTTAACAAAGTTATCAGGGATACAGAAGACATTACTTAATAAGAGGGTCAATTCTTCAAGAATATATAACAATCCTTAATGTATACATACCTAATAGTATAGCATCAAAAGACAATGAAGAAAAACCTGAGAATGGCAAGGAGAATTCAATGAATCCACTATTATAATTAGAGGCTTCAGCATGCTTTTATCTGAAATGAACAGGTCTGACAGGCAGAAAATCAGTAAGGACCTAGATAAATTCAGCAACACTATCAATCAATGGAACATAATGGCTATCTATGGACTATTTCAACACATTCTTGAACTCACAGAGAATGTTAACCAAAGTAGACCACATTGTGCCTTAACAAATTTTAGGTTACAGAAATTATGTAGTGTCTGTTCTCAGACCACAATGCAATTAAATTAGATATCAACCACAGAGAGATATCTGGAAAATTCCAAAGTACCTGGATATTAAACAAAGTATTGTATATAAAACATAGGTCAAAGAAAAACAATCTCTTTTGGCCACATCCCTGCCAGTATTTCTTATTGTTAGTTTTCTTGGTAATGACTGTTCTAACTGGGGTAAGGTAGAATGTCAATGTTGTTTTGATTTATATTTCTTTTATGGCCAGAGATGGAGAACATTTTTTGATGTGTCTATTGGCCATTCTTACTTCTTCTGAGAAGTCTCTCTAAGTCTTTAGCCCTTTTATAAATTGTGTTATTGTTCATTAAGGGTTTATTTGGGGGAGGTTAATTTTTTTGAGCCCTAAGTATATTTTAGATATGAAGCTCTCATCTGATCCAAAGCTGGTAAAAATCTCCCATTCTGTGGTCTATTTTTGTATAGTAATTATGATGAACAGAATGAAATTGAAAAATGAAATAAAAAGCCTGACACAGAGGCTTATGCCTATAATCCCACCTATTCAGGAGGCATAGAACAGGAGGAGGATGATTCAAGGCCATCCCAGTGCTAGTATATAAAACATGATTTCATATTCCTTTGTTCAGAAAACATTTCATGAAAAATTCTAAATGCCATGAAGACCCAGTTACATCAGATTAACTGCAAATCTTTGTTCCCTCAATAAGATCAGCATATCAATTAGTCCATAAGTATTATCACCAGTATTTCTTATCTCAGGCCTGCCAGACATTCCAGAGGCATTGGGATCTTTAAATACTAAAGTCAGCAGTCAGCCTTGGTGATTTATTAGTATTTTCATCTTATTTAGCATGAAGCTTTTATAGCATTTTTTTCAAAGATGGTCTTATATCCCACTATATAATGTTAAAGGAAACTGACTTAACTAATTCTTTTACAGAGACACAATCAAATGACAACACTCTTAAACGTAGGAAAACCTCATTATCATATAGATTATTAGTATATGGGTTTGGATAGGGCTAAAGTCATGTTTTTAGATCATCATAATTATTCAGAGTAAAAAGCAGACACTAAAAACTAACAGACATAAGGGCAGAGATCAAATGTGTCATGAGCAAAATAAAAAGGATGGCACTACAACATTTTCCTTTCTTTTAAGAAAATAACTTTTTTCTATAGATCAAATCAGATTACTATAGAAACACCTGAAACAATGAAGGTTTCAATAAAGATATCACTTTGCAAAGAAAATGTAGATTATGGGTGAAAATAGAAAAAAGAGATAGCATATTTTGACTTTTTATTACATACTTAAGAGACAGCTTGGAAATAAATGTTAACATCTTGCTAATATTTGAGAATGCAGTAGTACAAAGCTGAAAACTCACCTTGACTTATTGACACAGCTGAGTCTAATGCTACATTGCTTGTCCCCAGAGAAACTACTACACTGCCAAAAAAAAAAAAAAAAAGGTGCTTAGCCTCACTCAATAAATGGGGGTAGGTGTGAGCTACTGTTACACACCCATGTTCAGCATCTTCACCCAGAGAAAGAAAAAAGTGAGACAGAAGAAGCAGTCAAATCAGTGAAAAGGGGTAGAAAACATTGAAATATACAGGAAGAAAACAAAGAAGATCTGCAATGGAGGCTTCTCTTGGATGTCAATTTTTTTTCTCAAATCAACAGTATTCCTTATCTTGGGACACAGGCAGGAAACAAGAGAAATTATATCAAGATCCATGTCCTCAGCATGACTACAATTTAGTTGACAATTACTGCTTAATGCTTGGAAAAAGAATAGAAAGGAATAAGGTTTCATGAGTCAAATTACATACTGGTATGTGTTCTCATGGTTTATATACTTACTAAGTTTTCTTTCTCTGGTGGTTTAATAGAGAAATTGGTTTGAAATGTTTAAAAGGCTAGATGCTATAACTTACACCTATAGTCCTAGCAACACAGGATACTGAGATCTGAGAGTCCTGGTTAGAAGCCAGCATGGGCAGGAAAGTCTGTTGAGACACTAACACATCAAGAATTCTACTCAATTATTTTTGGTCTGTCGTGGAGCTTGAATTCAGGGCCAGGGTGCTGTCCCTGAGCTTTTTTGCTCAAGGCTAGAGCTCTATTACTTTGAGTCTAAGTGTCACTTCTGGTTTTTTAGTGTTTACTTTGGAGATAAGAATTTCTCAGGGACTTTTCTGCCCTAGTTAGCTTCATACTCTGATCCTCAGACCTCAGCCTGCTGAGTAGCTAGGATTACCAGCCAGCACCCAGCTTCAAATTAATTTTTTAATTTGAAGAAGGAATTGTAGATGATGGCAAAACAAATGGTTCACTATATAGGGAAAATCAAAGTGGATTACTAAAGTAATTATACCAATACAGAAAGGTAGTCTTCAGATACTGCTAAAGTGACGAATATGAAACATATGTGGGTCAAATTAAGTAAAAGTAGCAATAGTTTTATAATCTATTAATTAAAAAGACTTCTTAAATCATCTAGAAAAAAGTTTACTAAGTGTATCATATAAAAATTAATAAACTTAATAGAGACCCAGAAACACAACAAATCAAAGAAAGGTTGGACAAATGGGATTACATAAAATTGCAGAGCTTCTGCATGGCAAAGGACATAGCTAGCAAGATCAATAAAAAGCCCACGAATTGGGAGAAGATCTTCACTAGTCATATAACAGACAAGGGTCTCATATCTAAAATATACCTGGAACTCAAAAAATTAAATCCCCCAACAACAAATTCTCAAAGAAACAACTGCCCAATAAATAAGTGGGCTAAAGACTTAGAGAAACTTCTCTGAAGAGGAAAGAAGGATGGCCAATAGACACATGAAGAAATGCTCAACCTCTCTAGCCATAAATGAAATGCAAATCAAAACAACATTGAGATATCACCTCACCCCAGTTAGAATGACTATAATCAAGAACCCTAATAACAACAGATGCTGGAGGGGATGTGGACTGAAGGGAACCTTACTGCATTGTTGGTGGTAGTATAAACTTGTTCAACCACTTTGGAAAGCAGTATGGAGGTTACTCAAAAGACTCCACATAGAGCTCCCCTATGACCCAGCAATCCCACTTTTGGGCATTTACCCAAATGATCACAAACAAGACCACACTAAAGGTACCAGCACGACTATGTTTACTGCAGCATTATTTACCATAGCTAAGATATGGAACCAACCCAGATGCCCCTCAGTAGATAAATGAATCAAGAAAATGTGGTATATTTACACAATGGAATTCTATGCCTCCATCAGAAAGAATGACATTGCCCCATTTGTTAGGAAATGGAAAGACTTGAAAAAAATTATATCAAGTGAAGTAAGCCAGGCCCAAAGAAACATAGGTCCCATGGTTTCCCTTATTTGCAATAGCTAGTATATGGTTGAGTCAAGCAGAAAAGGTCAGATAAATTGATGTTAGGGAAATGAACCCCAAGATAAGTATTCAAATGTTTTTTTTTTCATGCAATTGTTTCTAACATATTTGTAAGATGATTTCCTTGTTGCTTTGTATGTCCCTCCCCCACAGCATAACCCCTGCTTTCACTGTATTTGATGTTGGTATAATTTGTGGAGGGGAAGGGAAAAAAAACAAATCATTTAACTAGGGATACAGGTGGACCCATTGAAACAATGAGATGTACAAGTCATTATGTCGAAAAACAAACTACAACTTCAGTCGGGGGAGGGGGGCGGTTGGGAGGGAGGAGAATCGGGTAAGGGGGTTGGGGAGGTTTGGGAAGGGATGGGAAGGAGAAACAAAGGAGGAAGCAACAGTGCTTGATAAGAAATGTACTTGCCCATGTATGGTATTTGCACAATAAAAAAAATTAATAAACTTAAAGTTAACAAAGGTAACCATGAACACATACAATCATAATATATCAGATATTTATGATATCTAAATCCAACAAGGAATATATGAGAAAACTCAAAAGGAAAATATGAGAACACCAAGGGAAAAGACAGACAAAAGAATACGAATAGGAAACATACAAGAGGAAATCCACAGGACTCACAAGTATACAGAAAGTTGTTCAGCTATCATAACTATAGTTAAAGATAAGAAGCTATCATATATCACCCAGATTAGAGAAAAAGGATAAAGCTGAATTATAGGCAGCAATGTACAGATTTGTTGTGCCAAAAGACTTAGTTAAGAAGCCTTAGTCAAATTAAAAATTAATGTTTTATGATATAGATATAGCACTATTACATATCCATCTTAGCTAAACTACCATACATGTTTACTAGAAATCTATTGAGAATATTTGTCATAGCATTTTTTGTGTTAGCCATCAGACTATCCATCCTTAAAAGAACGGAAAAATAAAATTTTAACAGATGCTCACTATTTAGTTTAATGCAGCAGTTAGAAGCAAGATAGTCATACATGTAAGAAGATGGATGGTTCTTGGAAACACACTGCTGACTGACATAGCAAGACTAGATAAATTTTTACTTCATAATGATATTTGTATACATTCAAATAATCACATGCTTATGTTATACATTATGAAGCTTGCCAAAGAGTACATTATAGAAAGGGAGAAAGATATCAACTTTACAGTAGAACAATGTGACAATCACTACCTGTGTAAGAGATCAAGGTCAACATCAACAGAATAATCGTATTGATTGAAGAGAAAATACTCTCTTTCTGTGGTCTTCCTCTCCAAGAATACATAGCTTAGTCTAAATATCCCAACTGAGCATCATTCTACTTGAACACCTGTCTAGCAATCCTCAAAATTGTTAAGGTCATCAAAAACAAGGCAAGTCTGAAAAACTGTTACAGTCTAGAAAGCCTAAAGAGACATGAAGGCTAAATGTGACATGTTGGATGAGATCCTGTGACAAAAGACAATATTGTAAATGAAGTCCAGATCTGACACTCTATAGCAGGTGTTATATAATAAGAATATACCAATATTGCCTCATTAGCTTACAAATCTACAGTAATGGGAGACATTAATGGTAGGGGAAAAATGGGTCATGGGTATACAAAAATACTCTATACTTGATTTGCAACTTTTCCATAAATTTGAAACTGTGCTAAAATTTAAAATTACACAATGTCTATGCCTAAACACTATACACAATTGACAAAATATAAGATTATACAAAATATAATAAAATGGTTACTCAGGGGAAAACAGGGAAAGGATAAGTGGGAAGAGAGGTTTGGAAGAGAAAGAAGGCACTCCTAGCCTTCCTCTCCATTAAACAAAAGAAGGAACTAAAATCAAAAGGAATAACAGATGTAGGCAAGACTAGTCAATATACAGGACTTCTGACTGAAGTATACCAAAGGGTCCTTCATAACATTAACTTCTTCCACCTGCTTTGAGAACAAACAAAATATTCACCCTGTTCCATGAGCAGGAAATGTAGGCTTTAGCAGTTAAGTCCAAAGAAAGCTACACTTTTCAATGAATTAGACAAATAAGATATTGCTGCTGGGACCAATGGCTCAAGCCTACAAGCCTAGTTACACAGGAAGCTGAGATCTGAGGATTGCAATTCCGAGGTTGCCTAGTTAGATAAGTCTCTGTGAAATTCTTATCTGTAATTAACCACCAAAAAGCAGGAAATGGAGCTCAAATGTTAAAGTAGCTAGCCTTGAGCAAAAAAGCTCAGAGATAGCACTCTGGCCCAGAGATCTAGCCCCAGGACAAAGAAAAAAAAAGTGTAATGTTTTGGGGCTTAAAACCAAGCAACCAGAAGCCTTCTTCACAGGGTTTAAAGATAGGAGCTGGCTTTAGGCCAAAGAGTATTAGGGAGTAAAACAGGAGGAAATCCAGAAGAAACTGAATTTAGAAAAGATACTAACTGATAATTGATAATAAGACAACAGTTCCAAGGAATCAATTTAAAACATAGTAGGTAGGATTTCTTGGACTAGAAGTCTGGGAAACTTCCCAAGTCCAGAAACTTCCCAAGTCTAAAACAGTCCTTCAGAGGTTCAAAGAGGAGAGTTTTCATGTTCATTGAATTTTGAATCATGTGAATTTACTGCTGCTCAAAAATGAACAAAATGTTAAGACATAAAGATTAACATCTGTATGCTAACATTTTCCCGAAAGACTTAAGATCCATCAGAATACACCTAATTCTAAGATAAAAAGAAAAATAATTGAGAGATAGATTTAAAGTAAAATAAGGGGGAAAGAATAATATCTAGAAGAAAATGAACACAACAAATATGTACACAGATTCTTGTGTCATTGCTGAACTTGATCATGAATTTGCTGTTGAAAGCAAAGCCTGAAACTGAAGCAGATTCAAATGTCTAAAATTATCTGGCCAATCAGAAAAGAATTAGTTTTTGAAATTTCTCTTAAATATCAATTTAAAGAAGACACTGAGAAACCACAGATAGCTTTCCACCATAGTATGTAGCTACAGAGTCTGTGGAAGACTACTCTCAGGTATCCTCCATGCAGAAGGTGCTACAGGGCAGAAGGCTCACCACCTGCAAGTCACAGAGCCTGAGAGACAGCTAAGCTGGACAAAGTAGGCAGAGAGAGCAATCCTATAGAATAGACATTACTCAGGACACAGACTCCAAGTCATAACTCACACACCTCTCATATTTGATCAGTAAAGTCAGGGGGAAATTCAAAGCAATTCCTAGTTTCATAACATGTTCCTTTGTCTTCTACATAACTAGACCATTACTCACTGCAGTTTCTCTTTTTTTTTTCTTTTTTTTTTTAAATTTAATTTTATTTTATTTGTGAACAACATGATAATTAACGTCCTGGACACTGAATTGTCAGAGTTGTTCTGTTATTTTGTTTGCTAAAACGACTCCCTTTGGGAATAATAGCCTTTATCTTCTATCTCTGTCTTCTTCAACTCTACTCTTCATTGCAAAGTCCCCAAGGCACACTACTTCCCCATGACATTCAGTGTCACACAGTCAGTGCACATAGGTAAAACTGTGTTCACCAGACCAGTTTCATTTTTCTCCTGATTTTAATCCTGCCCTAATTATTGCCTCAGAGAAACCACATTTCCCAACTTCTCTTACTGGAAGAAAAAAATGCAGGATTCAGTTCTGGTCAGTAGACTGGGATGTAAATAATGTTGTCACTGCCATGCCCAGACCCTAAAATGCCCTATGAAATCATCCACATTCCCCATCACTCCCCAAATATCAACTTCATGATGATACTCAGGGCAATGTCAGGAACAAAGATGTCAGCTTTACTGGCAGCTTCTTTGTCAGCCTGGGTTCTAAACAGTTTGCAGCACAAAAATCCCCCCACTACCAACCTACTGTTAGTATTATGCTCACTTTTGGTCCTCAGCTCCACCCAGACCTGAGCCCCTCCCATCCCTGGAGTTCCTGCCTTACAGCTGGCCCCTCCCTCTCTCCACCCAGATCCACCTGGGCTCCCATCTACCTCACTTCCCACCCTCAGACATAGAGACAGGTGCAATGTGCTTCCTCTTGGGGGAAATATGGCTCCTCTAATAAACCTTGTAATAATCTTTCTCCTGTGCCTGCCTGCCTCTGCATGGTCCCCAGTGATGGATGTGTGGTACCCTTCATTTGTGGTGGCCCGTATGAGGGGGGAAAGAGGGAGGGGGAGAGTTTTACCTGCCCGAGCACTCACAGAAGAGGAGTTTTAAATTTGGGGCCAAATTTGACTCAGATGGGGGCTCAACAGCCCCCCCCCAGGCAAATAAAGAAATTTAGTTGATGTCCTTTCCATAGTAATAGTGACCAAGAGCCAAGCTCTCCCACAGAGCATCCCCTGTGGTGCTATTTGGCTTGTAATAGCAGGGGGGTCCACCAGTGAGAAACTTCATTATGTTTTCTCCACAGGGGCCCTTGGCCACTGGCTCTAGAGGCCAGTTCTGGGCACTTGGCCAAGATTTTGGTCAGAGGGCGGGGTGGGGCTTGGTTAGCCCACGAAGGCCCAGGTGGCCTTACAGACAGAAATACAGAAAACAGAAACCCAGAACTCTGGTTAACTGGTTACTAACCTGTGGATAGGACTTATTAGCAGTGTTCGGTGGGTGGGCAGCAGGTAGAGCGCTCAGTCAGGAGAAAGTTACCTTGGTGGTCCTCTGGCTACTGGAGTGTAGGATCACAGGATAGGTCCCAGGGCAGCTAGTCGGACCCCCATCCGAAGTGGAGGAGGGAGCAAATCCACTGGGGAACCTATCTCCATACGGGCCACCCCTGGATATATTTCTAAATAAAAAGAGATGCTACAGTGCTAGTACATTTAAAAAAAAACAACAAAAACAAAAAAAACCTGCTAATTTCCTGAAGGTAACTCAGACTGCAAAAAAAAGTCTCCAGCTTAAACCTTGGGCCAAGAAGTAAGGGGTGTAGCCCAGTGTTTCAATGAAGCATTTAAATGCAAATTAAAGTAACTTTACAAAAAGGAGATTAAAATGGCTTCCTCTTTGTGAAAATTTGGGAAGTTGTTCGGACTGGCTGGCCTCCTGGACAAAAAAGCTTAAAAGATAAAATTGTCCTAAAAGTTTACTTCAAAGTGAAAAAGATAAATTCAGTTTATTCCAGTTTGCTCTTATAATTTTTTGTAACAGTTTCCAGCAGGCCCACAGTAAAAGACAGGACAAGTTTGTCAAATGTAACTTAGTAAGTTCCAGGTAACCATGCTTATAAAACTACTGCCAAGCCAGGCACTGGTGGCTCATGCCTGTAATCCTAGCTACTCAGGAGGCTGAGATCTGAGGATGTTGGTTCAAAGCCAGCCTGGGCAGGAAAGTCCCTGAGACTCTTATATCCAATAAACCACTAGAAACCAGAAGTGGTGCTGTGGCTCAAGAGGTAGAGCGCTTGCCTTGAACTGAAGAGCTGAGGGACAGCACCCAAGCCCAGAGTTCAAGCTCCACGACCGACCAAAAAAACAACAAAAAAAAATACTACTTCCAATGACCATCTTTGTTGCTTTTAATTGGAGTAAAAGTGGCCGTTGTAAAAACTTGTTGATCTGAGAACTGCAGTTCAAAGCCAGCCTGGGCAGAGAAAGGTCCTGTGAGATTGTCATTTTTAATCTGCCAGCAGTGATCAAAAGCCGAGTTGCTTTGGAGCTCAAAGTGGCAGAGTGCTAGCTCTGGGCTGGAGAGCTGAGGGACAGCACTCAAGCCCTGAGTTCAAGTCCAGTGACTGACCAAGGAAAATGCCAAAGGTGCATTTATCCCAGCATGAAAAGGCACTCCAGGGACCTCTGCAATGTTAAAACACCCGGAGGTAATTACAAGCAATTGCTTGGATTAAAAAAAAAAAAAAAAAGGTGTCAGATCATGAGTTACTTGAGCTTGGCCCTCCAAAAATGTATCAGAGCCAGTAGGTCATGGAAAGATAGTTTATAAACATGCCTAATACCCATGTTGGTCTAACTGGCCAAAACTTGCCAACCATCTGTGAGAGCGGGCAGTGAAAGCTAAGGTTGTAAAATGTAAAAAATAATTTAAATCCCAAACTCCCTGTATCTGCTCAAAGTCCTAATTGGCAGTAACTTTTGAGCTGGCACCAACCACATAAATTCATCTTTGAGATTATGTCCCTATTGAGATCTATCTAAAGGCCTACACAGATAGGCATTGTTGAGGCCACTAGAAATCAGATATCTCCCCAGGTAGAAAATGCTTTTATAAACCAAGGTATTAAACAGGCTATGCTGCTGTAGCCCAAGAAAAGGCCTGTACATTTGTTAAAGGTTAAATGTATATAAACCACTTTAAACAGGCTGGTCAGAGGCAGGGGGCGGTATTTAGAGTGCCAATCAGTCGTAGGTTAAAAACATCTACTGGGTTTTATTAAAATACTCTGACAAGTAATTGTTAGCCAAGTGTTAACAAGTTATAGGTAACCTCTATCTCATTGGTCTTCTTGTTGCTTAATTGGAAATAAAAAGGGCTTTTGTAACAAAGACTCCTTTTCCCACAGTCCAAAGCCATCCAGAACACACACACACACACACACACACACACACACACACACACACACACACACACACACACACACACACACACACACACACACACACATCTCACTAAAACTCCATCTCCCAGCTAATCAGCAAGGAGCCAGGCTTCAGGCATGGCTCAAGACTCACCTTTAAGTATCCAGCCGAAGGCTGAAAGTGGCATTGTGAATCTAAGTGGTAGAGCACTCACCTTGAGCAGAAGTGCCCAGGGACAGTGCCCAGGCCTTGAGTCCAAACTGTAAATGCCAACTAGGACAAACTATCCCAGCAAAAGATGCTGGGACACCCACCAGGACAAAGTCAGTCCTGACAATGGAAAACCATGAATAGGAGTAAAAGGAGATGACATCCTAAATGGAGCCACTTTATGCTCGCCCTTTCAAAATTAATCAGAGCCCAGATATCAAGAGAAATAGTTGCTTGCCCACCTCATGTCCATACCAGTCTACCTTTTAGCTGGACAGAAAGTTACAGTCTTGCCTTTGTTACCTGCTATTTATATTTATAGTAGTTTCTGACTGGTACTCCCAACCAGTCCATTATGCTCTCCCTTACCCAGTTGCCCAAAAGACCTTAGTCACCCTTCCTGCTTTCCTTGCCCCAAATCTAGTTATTCCTCCTTCCCTGTAATGGGCCGCAATGGGGCTTATACTCCAAAGGGAATGCTTCTGGCCCATGGCCAATGTGTGTTCTCCTATGTCATTCATGTTAACTGACCTTATCACCGTGTCAGCTTTTGCCTGATCTTTCCAAAAGTCTCTTTCAACAGGATGGGGACCCTAAAGACCCCAACTCCAGGGATTCCTTGATGCCCCCAGGCCAGCTGGAAGTAGCCAAAAGAGCCCAAGACACCTGTTAGATCTGGTATCTTTAAATATCTCTGCTATCCCCAGCTCAGGTTACTGTGATCCTAAAGCAGGAAAGGTTTTATTCCCCCTCCTCCAGGATGTCGGGAGTCAGGTACCATGTTATGTCTCCAGTCTGAGACAGAAAAGGCAATTTCAGGTCTTTGATAGCCCCTTCTGGAAATCAATCCCTCCATGGCATATTCCTCTCTTGGTATACTAACAACAATTTTTTAGCCTTTTATTAATGTCTTTCATGTTAGACAATTATTGTCATACAAAAAAGACCTTTACCAACCACTGTCAAACAGATGCTTCTTGGACGGTATCTGGCCAAGCAACAAAACAGGGATCCCTGACCACTTTGCCCCTTTATAGCAAGAAGTAGGTCCAAAAGAAATGACCTCTGCCCATACCTCCCGGTCTGGTACCCCCTATTTTTATTAAACAACAGAACAGGGAATGTTAGTATTATGCTCACTTTTGGTCCTCAGCTCCACCTAGACCTGAGCCCCTCCCAGACCTGAGTCCCTCCCATCCCTGGAGTTCCTACCTCTCTCCACCCAGGTCCACCTGGGCTCCCATCTACCTCACTTCCTCTCCCCCAGACCCTCCTGCTACCTGGATAGGGACAGGTGCCATGTGTTCCCTCTTGGGGGAAATATGGCTCCTCTAATAAACCTTGTAATAATCTTTCTCCTGTGCCTGCCTGCCTCTGCATAGTCCCCTGGATGGATGTGTGGGACCCTTCACTTACAATGTGTTATAATATCAGCAAGAAATAAAATACAATTTCTATGATGCTGAAAGTGTTACCACAGATAGAAATTAGAGGTATTCCAAATGAAGACAAACAAAAAATCTGAATATGACATCAGGTAAAGTAGATGCACAGTAAACTGAAAGAAAGGGTGGCACTATTTCAGATTCAGTCTAGACAGTACTGATAAAATATTTGCCCACAAACTTGTAAAGTAAATGGCCTTCCACTTGAGCTTGGGTTTCTAGAACCATGGAGGGTTTTTGTTTGTTTGTGTGTTTGTTTGTTTTGTAGAAAATTAAGGTAGTTGGAGGGGAGGAGGACTTGAGTGTATATTACTTGTTAACAATTATCTGTTACTGATATTTGGTCAGTTTTTTTCATGAAAAAGATAAAATCTTAGAATGTAACCGACTCTATCAATGTAGATAGAAATAAAATTAAGTAGCTAATCTAGAAATGTGGGACTTAGAAAGCTGGAAGCAGCATTTGGCAACTGCTTTGAGACACCAGTAAGAAACGTGATTTTTGAGACATGAAGTGTTGTGGACCCAATAGGACTTCTCAATTGAATACTGTGACTCAGGCCTTTGAAAAAAGTACTATTCTACTTTTTGTGTTTTAGATAATTGCAAGGTATCCACCATTAAGTTGAAAAACAGAAAGCAGCAATAACATAAACATCTTTGCAACTTGTCTAGGAGAGAACAGTAAAAAGCATTCTGAAAAAAAGTCTTATGCCTCCTACATTACTGAGAGGATCATATTACTAAACAAATATTATGGTCTTGAATTGGAAATGCTTTGAACATTGTGTAAGAAGGAAGGAAGTGGGCTATAAATACTGGCAACTGGCAAGGAAGGTATAGGACTTGAATGCTTTTCAGATGGGGTCAAGAGGACAATGAACAGGGGAAAATGCTGAAGGTTATTGAAAAAAATTAACAAGAAAGTTCTTTCCACAGAAGAAGATCAAATTCTGTTTGGAGATCTTCCCCAACTGTGAAAAGAAACTGTGAAAAATTCCTAGTGCTTGCCCTGTAGGAAGCCAATTTTGCTGTGGACCAGATATTGGTCTTTGGCTCCATCCTTTCTTTTTCTGAATGGCAAATATTACTTCTATCAACATCATAGTGAATTACAGGGAAGAGGAAAAGGTGAGGCAAAAATACTAGCATCTCTCTTTTGTTCATAAGTCATTGAACCAACGGGATTAACTCTTGAAGTCAGGACTACTCCTGAACATCCTGAAATTCAAGCTTGTCACAGTGACTGGAAATGAATTAAGGTTGTTCCCATGAAAGAAGTACATGAATTCCATGTATTTCAGTAAGAATGAACTAGACACTTGATCATCAGAAAGATGGACTGTGAAAGCAATGATGTTATGTGTTTGTTAAATCTCATCCTTTTCCCTACACATTTTTTAATAAGTTTTTTATTGTGAAAATACTGTACAGAGGGGTTACAGTTACATGAGCAAGGTAATGGGCACATTTTTTTTATCAATCATTGTTGCCTCCTCCTTTGTTTTGCCCCTACCATCCCTTCCCTCCCACCTCCTCAACTATCTCTCTCCCCACCCCTCACCCCCCTCTACCCCCAGCCCCCAGCCTAAATTGTAAAGTTCATTTTTCAACATAGTGTTTTGTACATTTCATTGTTGCAGTGAGTCAACCTGTATCCCTATTTAAACACTTTGTTTTTTCCCTTCCCCTCCCCAAATTATACCAACATCAAATAGAGTGAAAATGGGTTTATACCATGGGGGAGGGACAACAAAAGAAACAAAAAAAAAATCACATGGTACCTTATAAATACATTAGAAACAATAGCAAGAAAGAAAAAACCACTTGTGTCCCTATCTTGGGGTTCATTTCACTTAACATCATTTTATCTGACCTTTTCTGCTTGTCCCACACATACACTAGTTATTGAAAATAAAGGAAACCATGGGACCTATGTTTCTTTGAGCCTGGCTTACTTCAACTAAATTCCCCAAACATTTAAATTACAATTCTCAACTTCCCTTGCAGTTAGGTGAGAGCACATAATAGATTTATAGCCCAAGTAAGATGACTTGGCTCCTATAATCCACTAAGTGATATCATATACACCTTCTACAAATGAGAATCACGGAGCATAATCTTCATATTCTTAACAAATGAACATGAAGCATACCATCTACCACCTATTCATAGCCAACGTGTGTGTTGAATGTTTTCTTTAGCCTATTCTTATCTACTTTATCATAACCTTTCCATTAGCAATTGTGTTTTCTGATACTGGACCTGATGAAATAGAACAAAAGAAAATATTAAAATATTGCTAATTTTATATAGTCTTCAATAAAATGGGCCAAGAAAAACACTAGTAGGCAGTCCAGAACATGGTGACATCGTATGATAATTACAAAAGACAGTAAGAATTACTTTAGCCCAGATAGATGCACCAATAATTACATAGTCATATTTAGAAAAAATTAAGCATAACTTGACGTGAAGAGATATGAATAACCTAGAACCATGATTCTCATAGTAAAAAGGAGTTTCCCCAGGAATTCTGCTGTTGGGACATGCATCATTTTTGCATGCATCTCCAGAAACATTTGGCCTGCAGACTAGGATAAATGTGTGCACTGGGTGAGCCTTGAAAAGGCTCAAATTTACTCAGTTCAGTGCCTAGCAAGACTAATGAGGGGCTGGGAAGGTGGCTCAGTGGTAGAGCACTTGCCTTGCATGCATGAGGCCCTGGGTTCAATTCCTCAGCACCACATAAGCAGAAAAATAAAAGCTGGAAGTGGTGTTATAGCTCATGTGGTAGAGCGCTAGCGTTGAGCTGAAGAGCTGAGGGACAGAACAATGCTCAGGCCCAGAGTTCAGGCCCTATGACCAGACTTCCCCCCCCAAAAAAAAGTGGTACATGCTCATCTTGAACAAAGAGCTCAGAGACAGAGCCCAGGCTCTGATTTCAAGCCCCACAACCTCCCCCCACCTCCCCCCCAACAAAAGACTAATGGGCTGCATACATACAGCATGGTACAGACCCCACAATGCTGATATAGCAGAATAATCTAATATATCAAGCAATAATCTAATAAATAATAATAAGCAAAGCTGAGAAAAATGTGAGACACTATAATAAAGGCATCAGAAGCCCCCAAAAGTCATGCCATTTTAATCAGCACAAGTTAGGTGCCTTAATTTTCACCTTGTTGCCACTACCACACAATACTTAGATCCCTTCTCTACCTGGACCTATGGAAGCTAGAAAGTATTGTTTTGGTTGTTCGCTTGGATTAAATGGAAGTTAGGACAGCCCAAGGTCTCTTGGCATACAAAACAACTGAAATAGTAATGTCTGAGTCAACATGTTTCTGTAGGCTGAATGTGCATGCTGCTGCACTGGTGAGTAAACAATCATAGATTCTACCATTCTCAAAAAGACTAATGGGGTTCACTCACCAGGACTGACATCAAGACTCAAAGACACTAGAAGAGTTCCCCACTGGGTTGGAGAAATGTCTTTTCCATACTACAAAAAAAAAAAAACAAACCAATGTCATGTACCAGTATCTGATGCCTACAATCCTAACTACCTTGGAGGCCAACAGTAGCAGGATGCAGTCCTGATGTCAGCCTGAGTAGAAAACACTATGACATTCCATCTCAGTGGAAGAGGTCTGTTGTGGCACATGCCTGTCATCCCAGTTATGGTGGGAAACCTGAATCAGAGAAACACGATCCATATATATTCTTGAGCAAGAAGCAAGACCCTATCTCAAAAATAATCAGTGCAAAAAATACCTGGAGGTGTGGCTCAGCAGTAGTTTCTCCCCAGCAAGTGCAATCACTTGACCTTGAACCCCAGTACTGCTAATAAATGAATACACACACACACACACACACACACCACACACACACACACACACACACACACACTATTATCTGAGAAGAGATGGATTTCCAACATACACCATTGCCTCTTACACTAGATGCACTGAGATCTCACTGTTTTTCTCTTCAAGACACTCCTCCCCTTATAGCCTGCTCATTGATCTGTAAGTGTCAATGGCTAAAGTTCTAAAGGTCCTTAAGGGAATAGATGGAAAAATCTCAATGCATGGTTCCTGTTTGCCTGGGGAGAAGTACAGATATGTTTGGAATTATCAGAAAAACAGTCACTGACTTTGCAAGGAGGCAATCATTTAGACCTATGGCACAACAACACAATGGGAAGGACAAGAAATTGGCACTGGCATACTTTTGGCTGACTTTATCTGACCTGTTCTACAAGAATTCTTCTCAATTCCCTTCTAGACCTACACTATTATTTCTAGTATAATATATGTGACATATGTGTGTGACATAATATATAACATATATGACATTTATATATATACATGTATGAGAGCTAATTATATATACATATATATATATATATACATATATATATATATATATATATATATGAAAGATAAAGATAGACCAACATTAAGGTTCTGTCCTTTTGGTTTGGTTTCATTTCTCATGGTCTGTCTTGAGCAATTTTTCTTCTTACCACCTTCCAGAAAGAGGTGACTTCATGTCACTTCTTTGCTCAAGCAATCAACTCTTTCCCTCTGCAGGAACCTAAAGCAAACTACTCTAGTAGTCTTTCCAGGAACTGGTTCTAATCTCTGTAACATTTAGGCACTCTCATTTGAAAGCTTTTTCTTTCCTTCTGCACCTATGTCTACTTATTCTGTTTATTTAGACCATCTACCCAATGAGCAGAGACAATAATATTAAAATTATTATATCTTCCATGGAAACATTAATATTTATTGGTACTTAAAAAGTAAGAAATACAACATTGTCATTATGTTTTCCAGTTTTTCACATCAGAACTTCCTATGCCAAATTAGTTACTATAGTGTAGCTCAGAATGATTTGGTCTATCAGAAATCCACTAGGTTTTGCTGTCCCCTTTTATGAAGGCCATCCTGTTAAATAGGGCATGCTGCTATTCACCATTAACCTATTTGTTTTGTTTTTCTCTCCTATTTCAAACAATAGCTTCATGGCCAAAATCATATCCAAAAAAGTTCTTTCCCTTAGTAACATACCCTGACCTCCACCAGGTGCCTATAATTTAGGAATGCTTTATTAGGGTTTTGTGGACTCCGATATTTAAGAGTACCACCTTCTTTAACAATCTGATCTCACCTATCTATAGATGCTGCTGCCTACTCATTAAGATATCCTCTTAGCCAGCCAGGTATGCTTCTTTAATACTCCTTCAAGATACCATGAGCTTTCTCCATCTCTAATTCTAAGCCACCCTTGGAGCTTAGGTAAACTATGACATTCACAACAAATCTTTCTTGTCCAAGAAGCTCTTCATGAGGTCTCATTCTCTAAGAACTTTAGAAGGTTCTAAAATGTTAGCAACATGATATAGAATACCTCCCAAAGTTAAATTGGAAAGAGAACTAACACTTTATATCAAATTAGATGATCAGCTTTAAGGAAGCTAGTAGCAAAATTCGCAGGTCATAACCTCAGCATCATACATATATTTGTGCTACACTGAACTATCTGTGGCTTTTCCTCTCGATGATATCGGCAAGCAACTTAAAGACATAGATGTTTTTTATATAGCTTAAGAACCACCTTCAATATTAATACTAATATTGCTGCTGGCAAATTTGATGATATAAACAGGTTGAATTGAAGAATGAATAATGAAACAACTAGTCAGTAATAGGGAATAGGTCCATATGGCAACACTCTCAACAAACTGGATAAGATTTCCATCTCATGGAGACAACTATAAGAGTTGAGCAGAGAAAATGTATGTGGAAATATGGGTCAGAATGTCGGTTTCCAAATGGTTTCAGAGATCTGTGACATACCAACCCCTTACAGAAAAATGAGCTACTATGGAAATGTTCCAACCAAAGCTAAAGGATAAGAGAAAGGCATAAGGATCCTCAACCTGCCTGTGATATTCTCATTCACCAGCATCTTTTCAGCAAGAACATGTAGCCTATTCTTCATGGAAGGAAGGAAGTATTCCACCTCTACCAGGAGCAGGAAAGAAAGAGGTATCACTGAGCATTCCCACTAAATGAGATCACACTGAGCATTCTGATCTCATTTAGTGGGAATGCATTTAGGGTTGTTAGAGGATGTATGAACACATCACACATCACATACATTGTGATTGCTGTATTTTCTCTATCCCATCTATGCTACATTTTATAGACATTAAGACATTTTATAAACAATTACATTATGCCACAGAAAGAGTACAGTATATCAACTAGAAAACCTAAGATCAAATAACTGACCTTAAACCAAGTGCCAGTGGTTCACATCTATAATCCTAGCTACTCGGGAGGCTGAGATCTGAGGATCACGGTTCAAAACTAACCCAGGGAGGAAAGTCTGTGAGACTCCTATCTCCAATTAACCACCAGAAAACCAGAAGTGGAGTTGTGGCTCAAAGTGGTAGAATGCTAGCCTTAAGTGAAAGAACTTAGGGATGTCACCCAAACCTTGAGTTCAAGCCCTGCAACAGACCAAAAAAAAAAAGGAAAACTGACTTCTCAGTCAAGGAGCTAAGTACATTTAATTTTTATTGTGTTATCAATGTTTTAACATTTTGCTTCTAGATCTGTTAACATTAAAGTACTAGATAGTGTTACCAATGTATTTTGTAAACTTTGTAAGTCTAGTACTCTTGACAAATGTTAACTTAATATCTATAATGTGTAGGAGTTGTTGAGGAATTAGAATCAAATGAATAAAACTCTGTGTTCAAGAATCTAGGAAAAGGATTAAAAATGAACCAAAGGCTTAGTCAAGGACTAAATTATTTAAGAGCTGAGAAAAATAGCCCTATACTTTTTTTTTTTTGATGGTCGTGGGGCTTGAACTCGGCTTGGGCGCTATCCCTGTGCTCTTCAGCTCTAAGCGAGCACTCTACTGCTTGAGCCACAGCACCACTTCCAGTTTTCTAGTGGTTAATTGGAGATAAGAGTCTCACAGGCTTTTCTGCCCAGGCTGGCTCTGAACCGTGATCCTCAGATCTCAGCCTCCTCAGTAGCTAGGATTACAGGCATAAGCCACTGGCACCCAGCTATCCCTATACTTTAACTAGGGATTTCATGCTAATAAAACCATATGAGTAGTCAGATATTACAAAGATAGTAGTTCTAGGCCAACCTGGGAAAAATTGGTTCTCAAGACTTCATCTCAACAGAAAAAGCTAGGTTCATGATGGTGTTTTTCATCCTACCTATGATAAGAAGTATAAATAGGAGGACTGCAGCCCAAGCTAGCTGAGGCAAAAAGTAAGACCCAGAAAGGGCCAAAGGCATGTCTCCAGCAGTAGAACACCTTGCCTAACAAGTTTAAAGTTCTGATTTCAAACCTCAGTACCACAAAAAGGAAAAAATCATATACATATACAAATATATGGAAGCATATATATGTATGTGTATCTCATATGCTCCTAGAGCAATAACAAATTCAAAATTTCAAAAAAAATTAAAACGGACTCTCTCTTAAATAACGAAGTTCAAACCTCTTCCAATACTAGATTGACTCTTGTCAAAAGAATAAGCAGCCCATGATTTCCACATCTGTCACTTCAACTAAACATAGATCCAAAGCACTTAGGGTAAAAAAAAGTTCTAGAAAGTTTGAAAAACTAACACTTGAATCTGTCACTAGACCAAATCCATGCAAATAAGGTAAGGAGTAGTTATTGTCTCAGGTATTATGAGCAATCTATAGATGATTTAAAGTGGACAGGAGTACTACACAAGTTCTGTGAAAATTTTGTGCTATGTTGTATAAGGGAACAGAGTATTCACAGGGAGTCCTAGAACCAATCTCCGATGGATACTGAGGAACTATTCCACTATCCTATTGTTTTGCACAGCTGCTGATTTTAGAAGTTTTTTCTAACGAGTTTTATTTAACTTCATCAAAACATTTCAGCAAAGGTAATAATATTAGTTAATAATACAATTTTGCATGTCTCTCATTCTTATAGCTTCCAGAATATTCCACATGTACTATTTCAATAGGTCTCATGTGGTCACCAAAAAACCCAGAGGAGAAAGCAGAGCTGTTTACCGTCTTTCTGGCTGTGTGTTATTCATGTTGCACAGAGGCATCTGGGGCCCAGAGGAGTCTGATGAGTGACAGTAACAACTGACATTTGTCAGACTCATCAGACATACAGAAAATTGTTGGCTAAGCCCCCCAAATGAAAATTCTTTATAAGTTATTACCCTTGAAAACTGCTGTTCCCACTAGTGTATGTTCTCTAACAGAACATCTCACAGCATTCAGTGTCTTGGGATTCCTAGCTCCCCATTCCTCATTCTTCATTGGTACCTCATTCCTTCTTCAAATACAGGACAACCTCTTTTCTCTTACTCTGTTCTCATTAATAAGATCAAATTTCAGTCACCAGTTCTCCTATCTTAAAGAGCCAAAGCTCCTAAATTATGTCCTTCAAGAATATATATGCCTTTAAATATCACATAGCTCTGTAATAGAAACTTTTATTCTGATTAATATAAGGTATTGGCTATGAGGTGGAGGAATTCTGAGGGGATGAAATGGACTCTACTGCAGCTGACACCCAAGTGGCCAACTTCCCACACTGGTCTGCAAGAACATCTGAGCCTACCTTCAGAGACATAGTTGGGAAAAGGGGCTGGAAGTAGTGCATCTGCCATGTAGACCTGAAAGAAACTTCAAGCATGTACAATAACAGATATAACAGGTAGAGAAAGCCCACTGGGTCTGTGAGATATATATTTGAGGAAAAACAAGAATCTGGGAATCAGCCAGAAGTTTAGAATGTTGTCCCCAACCCTCAATCCTGATCTCACGGCACAGGCTCAAGTCCTGTTATAAGGGCTCAGAAAGCCCACCCAAATCCAGAATGGAGTGTGCTTCGGTCCTACAATCTGGATTTCTTCCACTTGAGCAGACTGAATGTACAAAGCTGTCCTTACCTCGTAATGGGCCACACGCTGGGATTCAGATATCAGTTGAGCACTGCACACCTTGCAGTAACTGTCTGTAAACAAATCCTGATCAATGTCGGAGGACTTCATTAGGCTAAAGAAAAATCAAAAGAAAAGAAAAGTGAGTCCACTACTCTGACAGCAATGCAAGCCATTCATTGTGGGAAAATCTAGGAGCCCATCGGCAGGTCTGATGGTAGTAGCAGTTGGATAGACTCTTCAGACCTTGATGTCAGTCTAATGATTAACGATAACAAGGAAACAGTTTATGGTTTCCTTATAAATACCCAGAAGGATTTATGGAACCCTAAAAAATAAGAATGCAACTTCAGTTTTTCTGTTTAAATAAACCAGACTTGTAGCTAATGTTTTGTTAAGATTTTACATAAGAGTATATTTACATATGTGATATATTAGCAAAATATTGTAAAACACATAATATATGTAGAATTTTGATACATCCACAAACTAGAATGATGTGGCTCTCAAATACAAATTTACAAGAGGTTTATAAACAAGTATGTTACAATACTATATTGAATGTGTTCTAAAATATGTATGATGTGCATATGAAAACATGCCAGGAATTTTAACAGAAATTTTAATAGTAGTTATCTGTCACAAATTAGACATAATGCTTTTATAACCTTTTTATTTTTAAAAACTCTCAGGGAACAAGTTATCATACATACAATATAAAATTGAATTTGAGTTCATTAACTAAACAAAGAAAAGTTAAGGATGAAATCAAATGAAAATACAACTCTCTTTACAGCCTCAACTTTGTTATTTCTGCTACCTCTACATTTAGAGTCACTGAAATCCATCAAAGCTACCATTACCACCCCACCCCACAATGAAACTCACAGAGCAGTTGAAGATATCTTACAATTTCAAACTCTGCATCAAAATGCAGCTAAGGATATCAAATTTGTGAAGCAACCTGTCAGAAATATACCATATAACAGCTAAAAGGTCATGCTATCACCTAGAAACATACACCAGCATAACATGATGCTCACCACTTCACTCACCTCCCACCTGAGTAAGGAGAATCAGGAGACCCTAGACAACAGCAATCTGGTATGCACATTGGCAACAATTTCCTCTTATTACCAAACTACATTGTTGGTTGCTAGCATGGCCAGATAAGTTACCTAACTTGCATGTTTCTACTTTGCACACACAGACCCACTGCAGATCTAACACTAACATGTAATGACACAGAAAACCTGCAGTGTCTCAGTTTCCCCCCATAAAGGTGGATATAATATTTACCTATGCCTCCTTAGAAAATTGTAAATCAAAAAAAGAAACATCTAAGGAGGTGCTATATAAAATACAAAACTCTCTACATTCAAAAGGAATCAATATTATATTTTTAATGGCATCCCAGTATTGATAAAATATTTGCTAAGTCTTAAGCAATGTAATAAAATGAATAATCCTGGCCGTTTTAAGAGGCTGTAGAAACCATGTAAATAGCTTACTCATGCAAGTAATGTATCTGCTTAAAATAAAAGGCTTCCTGTCTCAAGAACTTGAAACTTGCTTTCTTTCTTTGGCCTCAGCTATAATAGCCCTTTCAAAGCATTGGTATTTTAGCAGCTCAAAAGGATTCAATATAAAAGACAATAGTAAGCACCTCTGTTTTGAAGCAACCACTAATTACATCAGACACTAAGTACCATACTCACAGTTGATGTGGACTTGCTATATTCAAAGGATTGTTCCCTCCCCTCAAAAATGGAATGGACCTCACTCAGCATGGATCCAGTATTTGCCATGCCTCGAGTTCCACTCACCTCACAAGACAATTGGTCCACAGAAGAGCTACAGTGATTAGGTTTTTCTTGGATTAGATCAAAATCTGCCCACCATAATTTTCATTCATTAATTCTATCCTTAGTATAGTGTTAGACCTCATTTTCATTAGGTACCCACCCTCCAGTCGTTGAAGATAATTCTCTAAGATGTACTCTTAAGTTCTATTCTCCTCATCACCTTGATTTGTATCTATTTGCGTGTGATCCATCTTTGATGACAATACCAAAAAGAATAAGCACTCCAGAGACAGTCTACTTCTTTAGACTTCTTTATAATCTCAACGCCATTCCAATGACTGCTATGATTTGTAGTGGTCTCTATTCACATACTAGAATGAAAATGGAAAAGAGGAGTTTTGATGATGGGAAAATGTAATACAACATTTTGAAATTTCAAATTGGAAATGAAAACTTAGTGAGGTGTATTTTTAAAGCCAAGTTTCTATAAGTGGCTATGTTTAAATATTATCGTGTTCCCTGCTATTTCTAATAAAGAAGCACACAAAGATAGATTCATAGGTGACCTGGTTAATAGAAATCTCTAAACTCCCTGCATACTCCTTCCTCATTATACAACCAACTGCAGAAATCAAACACTGTGAAAGGATATTCAAGGTACGCATTGGACCAAGTGGGGCCCGTAGGAGTCTGTGTCTTGGTAAAGCAGCTGTGCAGCAGAAATAGCTTTAAAGACAGAATATAAAATGTGTATACTGAAAAAAAAATTGAAGGAAGAAAAAATACCATAGCTTTTCCCAGTGTTTTATATAAGAATATTGGCTTGAACAAGTCTATATGGTATAAAACAGGCAACGAAGGCCCTTCTGAATCTGTGTGACATGAACTAAATACCTGAACACATTAAATTCCAGTGGGAGGCAATTAGTTGACAACTGTCAGACTGATTTGTACATAAGACCTTTCTCAAAGAAAAGAGAACTCTCTCTGTGTAGGTCATTTTAGACAACCAGAAGGCCCTATTTATGATTCAAAGACTGGAATTCCCAAGAAAGAACTGCCATTTGCTTCCCTCTTCTGGCTTCTTTGGAGTAGAATTCTCAGTTTCATTGGCCTTCAGTACAGGAAAACTGGTTAAGAGAGAAAACAGCAAGTCTTTCCATTTCCTAACAAATGTGTCATACTTTCTGATAGAGGCATAGAATCCATACACACACACACACACACACACACACACACACACACACACACACACACACACACATATATATATATATATATATATATATATATATATACATATGAATATCACATTTTTAAAAAGAAAGAAAACAGCAAAACAGAAGAGTGTTCATGGCTCTGTCCAAGGCAAACCTATGCTTGCACCATCATCTGGATCAATGATAGCACCACAATACATCACTGCTCAAGTCTATGGGGTATCACCAGAGCCAGTTTTTCATGACCTAGGAATGTGCTTACTGTTCAATGTTGTGAGGCCTTGGGACATTCTGAGAAAGGAAACAAGGAAAATAAGCAAGGGGTCTAATTTCCTGAATTTGAAGATTTCCCCTGTTGTACTATGCTCCAACAACACATCCCAAAGTCACCACTAAAAACTTGACAAAACTAAGTTGATCTTCAGTATCCACATAACTTGATGCCATCAATAATTTAGTGAAGAGGTTCACATTGGAAGTAACATCTATGTTATAGTATCACTAGATTCTCTTTTGCTGTCCCAGGAGTCTATATTACAATATATCTATGCAGCTGGGCAGCAGTGATGGTATAAGAATCATATATGCCTATAGGTCTAATAAATAGAGGAAATCTAGAGGAGAAAGGATTTTATTTGTTCTATAATGGTAATTGAACCTTTATTTTATATGAACTATAAGTATTGCAGAAGGTACAACCTCTGGGTCCAAATCTTCAGAGGCTACTAGTTGAGAAGAGATACAAAGGAAGCCCCTAATAAACAGACTGCAGTTATGATCTGACTGCTGAAAAGTGCTTAAGGGGTATGAGAACACAGGAGAGATTAACAAGGATCTTCTCAAAGAGTTTCTATAGTCAGTTTAAAATTTTAAAGATGGATAGGATTAAAGTGGGATGGGCATTATATGGATAAGATTTGTTCTTCCAACTTAGAAGCTAATTCTCTTCTCTGGCACAGAGAAAAATGTTACTACTGGTAGGCATAAAAAGACATTCAGGAGACACTGGTTGGTCTAATTTGGGCTAACACAAAGTAAAGGAAAATACAATTTTAAGAAAGGGAAGTCACTCCTTCAATGGAAGGAGTGACTCAGGAGGGGGAGCAGGCAGGCCCTAAGTGTTTCCCACAGTGCAAGAGATGGCCTTATTCAGGATTCTCAGGTCCAAGTCTAACACCTTCCTCTTGGCTTCTAAGGAGCTGATTGCAGGCTTGAAACTGAGAAACCTTCAACTCTGTGGGAAAGAGTAATATTCCTTTTTTCCATTCCTCATTTCTGACAGTGTGAAAATAACTTTGACTCAAAGATCTCTAGACCCATGCAGGGCTCTTCAGAGTGAAAAGTCTTGATTGTTCATTAATCAGGTTGTTCAGCAAGTTACATAGCCTTTCAGAGCTCTGTTTCTGTCACTGTGAAATGTGGGGGAAGGTATTCTCAAAACATTATTATGAGGATTAGAAATGATATAGTAGATAAGGCATGAAACAGACTGGCATATGGCAAATACTCAAAACGCTAATAATGCCACCATTATTAGAGATATTACTGATTCTGTTTTATCCTTACACTTATTTTCAGAGGGATTCTGTAAGTATTTAAGAAGATAAATAAATGGAATGACATTAGAAGCTAAGAAGGGAGATAACATGGTCAGTGTACTGAGATCATGCTTTTATGGCTATTATATAGTTCTTCATTTGTATTGACAATATCATCCTCAGAAATGGCTGCTGTCCATGAAATACAGCTGCCAACTCTTCCTGCCAGCTGATACTGGAGACTCTATAAAATGCTTAGAATCTATTTTTGTTGTCAGAAGGTACTGATACTGCCCAAGGGAGTTTAAAGATAACTTTGCCCCACCTGCTCTCCTTCCCACCAATGCTCAACTCCCTGTGACCTACTCCCCAGGAACACAAAGGGAAGCAACAACGTTTGAGCAGAGGCCAAGGATAGCAATGATCTGAGCCCACAGCCTTGACTGCAACATTCTAATTCACCATAAAAACCACAGTCCCCCAGGGACATCTGCTCCACCCCAGACCCTTAAGAGGAGAAGGCCTGAGATTGAGTCCTCCAATGGTGGGCATCCCTCTATCACAGGCTAGAGTACTTTTTGCCATAAAGCTTATGAGGTCTAACAGCCAACCTTCCATGCACTCTCCATTCATTAGCTCTTTAAGGACAGGATGTAAGAGTCGTGCCATTCTCAACTAAAGAGCTCTTCTTGCCCTTAGAACAGAGTTTCTAAATTTCCAAATTGCTGTTCAGTGTGAGATTCCAAGATCTCCAATACTGAGGATGGTCCCAACAGTACTTGAACTTTTCTGAAAAAGCTCTTGACCCAGTAGAAATGAAAACTTTAGTAAAGGGTTTCCCCTCAGCAAGGCTTTGTGCTAAGGGTTTTCTGTGTATCACCTGGCTTAATTCCTTCAGAGAAGTAAAGTAACTTTTCTTTCTACATGGGAATACTTAGGTTAAGGAATTGAGTAACATGTCCACAGGTTACTCAACTACTATGTGTGGGTCAGTGTTTTGAGCCTGGGCTGAGCCTTTTGCCCTTAAGTGAATCCTCTGATCTAGACTGCCTTTCTCAAGGCTGAGTATTGCCACTGAATCAGCTTCCTACTGCCTCAGGCAATAAAAATACTTAAAATGAAAGCTAAGAGTTAACACTCCACACAAAATTAGTACACTGGTCCCTGAAGAGCTCTGCTCTCCAGGAGGGGCTTGCTAGCTTTTTCTGACCTCCATGCCCAGACTCCCCTATTTGTCTGCACCCAATCGAGACCCAAAACCAGACTCCTGGATTTCTGCTACTGTGTACATATGCACAAGGTTTGTAGTCTCTGTAAGATGACCATGCTTAAGCTGCCATCCACTGCCACCCTCATGTGGCCTGACATCCTAAGGAGCCACTGCACCCTCTGCCCAGATGAACTGACTCCTTTTATCTAGTCTGAGACATTCCCTTAAAACGACACATACACCATTCACCATTGAACAGCCCCACTGCTCTGAGAAGCTCTCTGGCTGTGCCTCTAGAAACCAATGCAGAGAGGCTGAACTTTTATCTCCTTCATTATTAACACACTGAAGGTACAGTAAAAACACCACAAATTAAAATGAACCATTCCTTGTTTACAAATGTGAAACAGATGTACAGCATTTCACTGCTGTTTAAGCTGGGCCATATTTTGAAGTTACTGGTATCCAAAAAGCACTTGAAATCGTTTCTGATTTGTTTTATTGACATTGGAGAAGATAAAGCTGTGCCCAGAAAGGTGGAGTTTGGAAATTAGAGCAGCCCATCTTCAGCACAAAAAAAGCCTTGATCTGTTCCTTTGTCGCCCTTTGGAGTTCTTAGTTCCCTGAACTCTGAGTCCACATTTGGTGATTTCCTGGCTGTGTCCTGATTCTTGATCTCTTTTATTCTCAGGTCATGCCACTGTCTTTCTGAAGCAATTAAAAAAAAAAAAAAAAACCAAAAACGTTCCTCACTAGCTTCCCTAGCAACAAAAGGAGAATGATTTGGGAGGCAAACAAGTGGTTCTGACTACACCTCAGCAGTACTCACCGGCATCCTCCAATCATTCCCAACAGCCTTTGAGGATGAGACCTTCCTCACCCCCATCACATCTCCCTAAAAATGAAGGTGGGTGATGCAAGGCTGGTTTCCATGGCAGCAGACCAAGCAGCCTTAGGGGGAAAAAAAGAAAAGTACTCCAGAAATAAAAGCATATTGGTCTTCTATGAAATCAGGCCAGAAAAAGGGGCAGCAAACAGACAAAGCAGCAACCGCGAGCATATCTGGAGCGGTCTCAGGCTGCAGCCTCCAGCACACGCTTTCCTTTAATTCAGTACATGTGGAAGGAGAGACAGAAGCAAAAAGCATCATCCATCCAACAGCTCTGAGCAAGGTGAAGGTCAAAGACACAGCCAGTCTGAAGAACCTTTGGGATTCCCTATTTCTCAGGATGGCAGCCTTTCTTTTGTTCTAGGGCTACCTGCCCATTCCTCATGTTGCCCAGAGGAAGAAAACTGCCAGTCCAGGCCACTCATCCTATATCACCACAGATGTAAGCTCTGTCTTCTAGCCTGGCTTTGTTGAGAGAGAGAATATTCCCCATACCACTCCCTTGCCTTGCATGGCATAGCCAGGGGCTGCATAGATGACTCACACCACTTGAATAATTGCCTTTAATGGGACCATTTTCTTCACTTGTAAAACCAGGTTCTGGGATTCCTCACTCAGAAGCATCTGCCACTTCACCCTTCACCCCGGGCCGTAGAACCACATCTGTCTGTCTCACTCACATGTACATTCAAGCTGGCCTATTAGCATCAGGGAAAGGAGAGAAGCAAGCATATTGATGGCTCACTGGATGGCTCTCTGGCCAACTTCTATGGGCATTCACCTGTGCCTTGTTCCTTGCCACCACTCATCTCTTTGGTCCTCTGTCCTTCAGATAAGTGTGAACTGTAGACTTGTAGGGACAGGAGCACAATGGTGCTGCCAGCCCAGAATTCTATAACCAGCTATAAATTCTATGTAAATCACTAATTTTCTAAGTTACCAAGTGGCCCAAATGGCCTCTTCCAAAGTCTTGGACATCATGCAACCTAATTCGGATTCCTGCTTTATTCATTAAATAGACTTTTATTAAGAATGACTATTTGCCAGGTGATGCTCTTGAGCACTACATATGAACTATAAAATACTTTAAATACCATGAGAGGAGGGTCATATGCTGAGACCCAGCATGTACCACTCCACACAGACAGGTTTCCCATCTTGAACACATGAATAAAATATTCACACATGCTGAAACGTGAAGATTTAGTACTCCCTGATATCATTTGTGTCCATCTAGAATCTTTTCTTGCCCCAAAAGTCCTGGCTTAGATTTCACTACTGGACCTCTGTCTCCACCTCAGATAGGAGGCAGCTGATTCTAAAAGTTGGAAAACATTCTATCTGGGATCCCAAGGGGTCCTTTTAGCTCCATCTTTGAGAAGAGCTTGAGGTTTTTAGCAATAACAAACCTGTACTCAGTGGACGGATCTAGGCTCATGATGAAGCATTGTGGTCAGGAAAGGCAGTATATGCTTTCACAGGATACTAGTGGATAAACTCTAGCACCTTTGCCAGGGGGTCGAAAGCATTGCTTTCTTCTTTCCACACTTGGAGAGGGAGATGTGGTTGGTGGCTGGGGAGTTTGGATTTTCAATTCATTTAGCACTTCAAGTCAGAGCAAAAGCAGAGCACACATCACAGGGGAAAGGTTAGAGGCAGAGAAAAGCAAAATACTAGCCCACACAGAAAAAGAAGAGAGGGAAGAAGAGAATATGCTTGAGTAAAGTGTGCTTCTTGTTTGCTGTCACTCATTCCATCAAACTAAAGGGTTGTGCACCCAGGCAGAAAGCCACTCATGTTTTAAAGAACAGGCTCCCACCCTTCTCTACTCAAAAGCAGAAAGGCACAGTGGATCCCCCACTTTGTGAGGCATTAGCTATCTGAATGAAGCATGTACGTGCTCAAGATGGATTTTCTCAACAAGCTGAAAAACTATTCAGCCTTTTTTTTTTTTTGGTTAACAGTGTTACATGCCTTCGAAAATACGGGTTTATAAATAAGTGTTCCACTACTGTAACTTGTTTACATGATTTATCTTCACAAGACTGCCCCTATTGAAACAGACAGATTGAGGGCAGATTTAAATGCAGCCATCACTTTCAGGGCTCAGGGAGGCAAAACTGTGCACCTGTACCCAACTACAGAGGAAGAAGGGCCATACTGTTACTGGGCAAACTTATTTGAACTGTTTCTATAAGCTACTGAATGGACCAATCAGCCATAGGTGTTTAAGTTCCATTCTTAGTTATCATATACTAACTTGATCAGGCTTCTCCAGGAATTCAAACTGTTGAGTCTTCCTTTATCTCTTCATTTTGCTAGCACCAACAAAATTGTAGAATACGTAAAGTGGCATGTAAAGATGCATGTCCAGGAATTAAAACATTACAAGAGTAGGAAAAGGGACTAAATACCTATCCAATACTTGATAAACAACTTCTTGTAAATCTTTCTCCTCCATTCAATACTTCAATTACAACTTCCGACAGATGTGAGAATTGGTTTGAAATCTTAAAACATTTAACTGCTTTGGCTTTGGAATGCAGCAAGAAATAGTAAAGTAATAATAATAATAGTAATAATAATAATAGTGCCAGTTGCTGGTGGCTCACTGCTATAATCCTAGCTATTCAGGAGGTTGAGATCTGAAGATCATGGTTCAAAGCCAGCCCCAGGCAGGAAAGTCCATCCAATTAAGTACCAAAAATTCTGGTAGTGAAGTGCAGAGTGCTAGCCTTGAGCACAAAATCTCAGGGACAATGACCAGGCCCTGAGTTCAAGCCCTAGAACAGGCACGCGCACGCACACACACACACACACACACACACACACACACACACACACACACACACAAATAATAATAATAATAGTAATGATAGCTTAGGTAATTCAGCTAGCATAGGAAGTGCATAAAGGTCACTATATGGATATTATGCTCATTAATAGTCAGTAAGAGTATTGGTGAAAATTAGAATATCTAGATATCCAAAATGATAGAGAAGGTGTAGACATAGGCTGTTTTAAACATTTTTTTCAGGGAGGGAAAACACTTGGAGAAAGCAAGGGAAGAGGGTACACGGTTCACAAAGAAATGTACTCATTACCTGACTCATGTAACTGCAGCCCATCTATACATTACCTTTACAATAAAAACTTAAAAATAGTAAAATACTCTCAAGTAGAATAATATTATACACAAAATTACATTTTACTACAAAATTACATTATACTACAAAAATCTTCTCTATATGAAAATTTAAAAGTGTAATAATTTGAAAGTTTCTACTACTCCACTTTGAAAATGTCTCCATAGTAGTCAAAAATGACACTTAGCTTCATAATTAACAGCAAATAAAGGTGCCAAGAAAAAATAAAAAATAAGTAAAAATAAACATTTTGACAGACAAGTAAGTTGAAAATTAAAAATAATCTCAGAAGTTGAATAACAACAACAAAGAAAAATTCTTCTCATGTACAGCATAGAGCACATAAAGGTTGATGATAATATTTTTCAAATAACAAACTCTTAGTCATTCAAATATGTATTAGTATCAGGGGAGATAAATGAAGCTCAGCAGCATACTAGAATAGAGACAAATCCTACCAACCTAATATTCATAAGAACAGTGAATCCAAAGAGCACAGATCTGAGATCCTTTCTATAAAGTCAAAAAGAATTTATTATATTTACGTACACACACATACACTTGGGGATACATATAGATGAGATAAATTGAAAAATGTTTGCAAAAGGAGGATAGGAGTCAGCATGATGACTACCTCAGAACAGGGAACCAGAAGGGCAGAGAGAAACACATGTGTAAGTTGTAACCAGACCTTAGCTTTGCTTTCAAAGATCCTTTACAGGTTCTTGTTCTGTTATTGAAGATGGTAAATAATGTCAGTGATAGATAGAGATGATTGGTAGACACACAGATGATTATGATGATGAAGAAGAGGAGAATAGATGATAGGTAAGTAGACAGAGAGATAGAGAGAGAGTATATGGTAAGCAATGGAGAGAGACGATTTTATAGAAATGAATTACATGCACCGTGTAATCATGGTAAGTTTTGCTTATTGTTTCTTTCTCCTTGTCACAAAGGATTAGACTGATTTTCTCAGCCTCTCTTGCAGTTAGTAGGTCAAGAAGAAACATCTGAAGTAATGTGCATACCTAGGGTCTGGCTCTTGAAAGCCAGAATCTGAATCATCTTGGCTTCCTCTGAAGGCTGGATAGAGCTATCCAGGAACTTTTAGTTCCTGAACATGGAGTGGAACCCCACATCCCAGGCTACAGTCCTGGTTCAGATATATATGCATATATTATATATATATATATATATATATATATATATATATGCACTTTTTACCTAGTTAAATCACTTCATGTTCTTTATGAGAGAGCTAGAAAAAGCCAAACACCTTCAAGGGTTTTATACTCCAGAGATTAGACTTGTATACTAGCCTGCAGTTCAGTGCTTAGGGAAATGGCACTATACAGCCTGGATTTTGCTGAGACTTCTTATTCAGGGAAGCAACAATCTAGTCTTCATTGGAGCAGAATGTAGGTTCTGAGGTGTTAAACCAAGTAATTTATGGAAATAGATGGCATTACTTTAGGACAACCAGTAACACTTTTCAGGTACACTGACTAGCAATGAGTTTCCAGACACCCAAAGCACCTTCTAGGAAGACTGCTCTGATTCTCTGTTTTTGAACAGATCCATCCTACCCATTCCTGACAGGCTGTTGTGCAGTGAAATCTGCTTTGCCATCTTGTGAGGGGGCAAACTGAGCAGATGGTCATGACCACTGGGATGCCAGGTAATGAGCAAGTGGCTCACATCAGAGTATTCGGGTCTTGTCACCTCGCCAGAAGTGACAGCTTGGCTGTCTGGCAACAGCCCTGATGTTGAGGAGGAAGCACACACCTCTCCACTCCAGTTCTTAATGTAACTACAATTCCAGATCTTTCTCCAAGCCCATTCTCTCCAGCTCAGATGAGATAAGCAGCAGCTGATAGGAGCATAAGAAAGGAAACTAAATTGATGTAGACTCTGCCTGGCTAAGCAGTTCCAGGCTTCAGGAAAGACCCAAATCCAAATGGGATAGGTGATACTCAGTTCATTCTCTCCATCACTCTACTCCATTCCCACATGGCGTCCAGCCTCCAGAGAACTGTCCATCTACCAACACCAAACTAACATTGACCCATGCCATGGCCTCTTCCCACTTCTCAGGAAGAAAGGAGAGGCTGCTTCAAGAAAGAAAGAACAGCATCATGAAAGAGCTGGCAAGAAAACAGGGGGAGGGAAAGACTGGATGAAAGGGGAGTAGGAAAAAAAGAAAAGGGCAAAAGATTCCAACAAGCTGAAGCTGAACAAATTGGAGATAAAATGAGGTCATAGCCCATGAATTAAAAACATCATCACAACTCTAGACATGGCCTTAGGGCTTGTCTAGCCCAATCCCTTCAAATTCAGAAGGAATACAAAAGCACATCAAGACAAATGATTAACTGACCCACCTTTGCCTGTAGGTAAAATACAAAAGAGTAAGAGCTAATACTAACAGGGCACTGTTCCTGTAACTGCCTTGCCCAGAGTAGTTCTGCTTTACTTTTAGAAATCATTCCAGCAAGAAGGAAGAGTCCACCCTTTTCAATTTTGGTCTGACCTGTGTGGCTGGTCAATGAAAGTGAGTGATGGCAAAGGCACCATACAAGAACCATCTTCCAGATCAGATTCAGAGGAAAGCAAAGACCGGGGGCTGCAATCAGGAGTTTACTCTGACACCTGACCCTGTCTGGGTCACAGCGAGAAGTTTAAGTAATTATTCCATCCAAAACAGGGTACACGCAACACAAGACACCTTTTGTAAGTAGTCATCCAGCTTCTTACCAACTAGAGATGGGGCTCTCAAGTCCACAGGCTATAACTTGCTTCCTGAGCAGCTGGGACCATGGTTAAATAAGCACCCTGAACATCCTGAGGTGGACAGGATCTCCAATGCTGGTGCCCACTCAGAGTTTCTTTCCACAAAGCTGAGAGAGCATGTGATATTCAGCCTTCCTCAATCAATTCCTTCAGGAACACGCCCTGCTACAGAGAGCTGCTGCCACTGTCAAATACCTCCTCATGGAATAACTGACTGGAGGTATAAAGGTACAGACACACATCATTGCTGCCCACATGGGCCAACACCATCAGGTTTTCTTAGCCCAGAATTCCTCATGGATGGGCAAAGGCTCTTTCACTCTCACAAAGCCCAGCTTCTCACTGTGTTCCTCAAGTGATCCCACAAGAGCATCTCTAATGAATGCCCTCAGCACAGCTCTGCAGAGCCTGTTTGTTGACAAACCCACAGCCAGTTCTTCTCACTGCTCATGCCCTTCTATGTACCCCAGCCTGTCAGAGATTGGCAATGTGCTAAATCCTTTAGCCAGAGACCTATCAATTTCCTAAGTCCCAGAACTCTTCCAGGAGCTTGTAATCTTATTCCTGAAGTAGCATAATGAAAATCTAGGCCAAGGATTGTTTCTGGTGATGCTCTGTTCTGAGATAGGGTCAGTACTATTTAATAACATGCAAAAAGAGAGAGAGGGAGAATTATGCTAATACTGAATCCCAATGCCCATTCTTTGATCTCAGTCCCCAATGTAGTTACAGTTACTATCATACCATCTGACTTAAACTGATGATTCTAAGTTCCATAATGTCAAATAAGTCATATTTCAGTAACACTTCCTACCCACTGCTAAAAATATTGTTTCTTCCCACACAGCTATTCCTAATGAGATATTTCAAGCCACCTGGCACCCGGGGGAGTTCCTTGGCTAATTTTCTATGGAGCCCCATGAAATAGAAACTATATAAAATATGTCACCACTAGAAGCTGGTGTCACAGGCAAGAAGAGCAGTGACCTCACAGGTTATTTTGTCCTAAAGGAATAGACATCCCTTAGAGATTTTTGAACCCCAGTCAAATGAATTCTAGGTTACAATTTGATATAGTAATGTACATTTTCTGCAGTGAATACATCAACAAAGGAGCTGGTCACATCTGCAAGTTAGCTTTCCCTAAGTTAAGACCCTGGCTGCTCTCACAGTTTCTGGAGGGAGTAAATGTGAAATTTGAACTAATTCCTACTCACGTGGGAATGTAGCCATCCCAATGCACTGCCAACCAGTTTCCACCATTCCAGTCATGACCTATGAAGATGGTTCTGCCCTCTTACCAATGATAAGCTGTTTTTTTTGTCTTCAACAACTAACTAACCCAGGTATTACATATCACTTCTCCAGGACATTTACCTTATCTTCTCCCCACCTGGGGGCCCTTTGGAGGTGTTCCTAGCTCTCTGTAACTTCCATTTAATAGAGTATTTTCGCAATGGTATGTTCGATTATGCTTTCCCTTGTACACAGTGACCCCCTCACGCCAAGAATGTTCTCATCTCTGTACTAAGTATCAATATCATTCTAAGTACTTTAGCTGGATAATTTGTTAAAGTAGTACAAGTTTCAAAAATAAAAAAATTACTAGTAATGGTATAATAAAATGAGTAACTATGGGTGCCCTAAGAGGAAAGATAACTGGTCCTGAACGGATATGAAAAAGAAGCTGTGCAAGTGACAGCAGGTTTGGAACCAGGAGTAGAGACTGAAGCATCAGGTAGTCAGGGCTGTGGGAGACAAAGAGCTGATCAGAAGTCATCACCTCAAGAGAGCATCAGTGTACATGCCAACATTACTCTGTTTGTGAAGAAGCATGCAGAAGACTCCTACAGCAGATCTGGCCTACACAGAAAGAAAAGGTAACTATAGAAGTGGAAGCCCCCTCAAAACCAGCCAGGACTAGTGAAGCACATCCCAAATAATAAAAGAAGAGAAAATCTCCCCAGGATAGAGACATGGAGGTCTTTGTAAAGTTATTAACTCTCCTACCAGAGGATTCTCAACTGGAACCAGATAGATTTGGTGGTTGTTCAGAGGACTTTGGAGAAAGCATGACCGCTTTCACTGTCCTCAAATTCCTCTTCCAAAGTGGCCTACTGATCTCCCCAGAAGGGATGTTAGGAAGGAAGAGGGAACAGAAGAATATTGGAGAGCATCCTCTCTAGCAATCAAGGCCATCTGTAATAAAACCCTAGAGTTTTGACTGAGGTGTGTGTGATTAAGTCCAAGGATGAAGACAGACCTTGAAAAGTGTATGGGCAGACAGTCCAGAAGCAGGACCCACAGAGCTTGCTTGAAGAAAAGTCAGCGAGAAATCAGATTCTCCAATGGTCATGGCTCCCAAGTGAGTGATACTTCAGCTTTCTGTTTCTAAGAGGGTAGAGCTTATTGGAGAGCTGGCAGGCAAAATTCCTAATACCAGTCCTGTCACAGCCCCTGTATGACAAGGTTGGGCATACTTAATTTGTCTTGCTTCATCTGTGCAGTTGTTTTTAATAAAATACTGAACACACACAAAAATATACTGACTGTACTGAAACAGAACTTTCTGATTCTGTTCTTTTAGTCTTATCCTGAAATGTATTTAAGAAAGATTTAAGAAAAAAAAACAGCCTGAAGGTGTGCTGGAGGGAACTCCAAGAAGCACATCTGGGCACATGACTGGGCCACTGCGGGCAGGGCCCTCTCCAGGAAGAGCTGGCGGTCCATGCTTACCTTATATACACATGAGTGACCATAGTCAATGTAAGAATCTGGCTTCTACTTAAAAGTCAATGGCTCTGTGGTTGGGAGGAAGGCCAGGAGGAAGATGAGTATAAGGTCTTTTCTCCCCTACCACAGGCCTTCTGCATATTGGGTTTTTGCAGGATGGCACTAAGGGAAACAGGCAAATAGGGTTTCTAGGGAAGCAGCAGCAACAGCATCACAGTGTTGGCCGAGTTCACTAACTCCCCCCTTCCCTCCAAGTGTACATCTGCTCTGAGCCCTACCATCCCATTGCCTACTCCACCTGTTCAGGCCAGGACCATGGTAATGGGATACCTATCTCCACTAACAGCATTTTCTGACTGTTCAAAGTTGCATATGTCTCTCTACAAAAACAGAGTTGAATCATACCTCCCAGAACTGTGAGTGCAACTTCATTTGTAAATAGGGCCTTTGCAAATGTAATAAAGATGAGATCATAATATATTAGCATGAACCCTAATCCAATTACTGGTAGCCTCATAAGAAAAAAGAAATTCAGATCCTAACATTGTGTCAATGGAGCAGAGATGGGAGTGATGCATTGAATAAACTAAGGAAGGTTAAGGATTGCTGACCACTATCAGAAGCTGAGCAGATGCAGAACAAGAGCAGATACTCTCTTAGCAACTTCATAGAGGACGTGGTTATGCCAACAACTTGATTTTGGATTTCTAGCCTCCAGAACTATGAGACTTTGAAAAGCAGCTCTAGAAAACAAATATACTAACCAGCCATGTGATGCTACTTTACTTTCACATAATGGCTTGTAAAACCCTCCTGACAGTCCTTCTGGAAGCCAGGAAGGCCAGGTGGCATGCAAAACTAAGAGAAAGGTAAGCATGAATAACTGAATTATATTACATATAAGGCAGGAATTAGAACCTATCTCTCCAAACTCTAAATTTAACAATCTTTTCAGGGCTTTGCTCATAGCATTTGCTTTGAAGCTGTTCTTATTAAAATCTTTCAGTTATCTGCCTCTCTTCCCACTTACCAAAAGAGGCTATTTGTAGCTCTGACCAATAATCCAGACTTCATGGTCAGAAAAGGTGAAGCTGCACAGTTGCAGTTGCCCAGCCTGTCGCAGGTTCTGCCAGGGTTGCTGCACCTGACTTGGGGGTCAGGACAAAGCAGTCTTTAACTGATGCCTTTACCAGCCAGTGTCATAAAGGGAGTCCATAAGCAATTAGGCACTTCTAATCACTTAATTCCACTTTAAATCTCTGCAAGAAGAAGATAATAATTACAGAGCTCTGATCTGACTGGTCCTTGGCTGGTCTTCAATCAACTATGCAACTCCAGGATATTATACAACACATTTTTTAAAAGACTCCCAAGGATCTATAACCCTGAAATTCAAGTACTAAGCAGAGAGACAAGGACAGGAAATAATCTGTATTTCCTTATGTATGAGACTATACTGCTAGGTAGGTCCCTTCACTTCATCACATTGTGGAGACCACTCTAGTCACTGCTCAGCACCAAACCTGTGACAAAGGCATTAAATGCACAGTGAACCTCAGATAGCCAAATCCAAGACCCACTGGAATCTCCTGGCCTCCATGCCCAGCTCACTGTGACACTTGTATGCCAGAAATAGAATCCCATTGGGAAGAAGCTGAAGAAGTAAGAAATGGATGCTTTTCCAAAACGCAGAGGATCACCTAGAGTATGGACCCTTCCTCCACTGCCAAACTAATCTCTCCTCTAATCTTTGCAAAGCAGACAGCAAGTTCTAAATATTTCAGACATTTACCTCCATGACCTTAGCACTTTCCTAGTTGTCAACACCCATGTGGTAATTCCATGGAAGGGCATTAGTTATTTCACAGCAACTGGCCCTAGATCCTCAAACATGACACCTGAGATTGCTTCTTGTCTACTCTCTGGGGAGTCTGTGCCTTGGAGGAATCAACACATCTTGGGAATGTGAGAGTCTGACACAGAAGCACCTCAAGGACTGTTAGTGAAATGAAAACTGATAAGGTGATGCACTAGTTTTTTCTCCTCCAGTTTACAATTTAAGTGTACAGGATAACCAGAAAACATAGACTCATATAACTGAAATATAATAATTCAGAAAGATCAAACTAGTTGAACCTGAACATCTTCACTACCCCAGTTCAGGGGACTCTGTAAAAAATGTCCAACAAAAAATGATTGTTTTAAAGACTTCAATGAATTAATAGTTCAACATGTGTGATTATTAATTTTGTGTTTTACTAAACGGGGCCAAAGGATGCCTAGATACCTGGTCAACCATTATTTCTGAAACTTATAGAGGAGACCTGTAGTTGCGTTTCTAAAATGTGTAAAGAAGATCTTTATCACCCATGTGGATGTGCTTTATCTGATCTGAGAAGACCTAGAACAGAATACAGGGTGAAAGGCTCATTTTCTGTTTTTCTCTTTGAACTGGACATCTCTTTCCATGGGACATTGTTGATCCTGATTCTCAGGCCTTTGAGTTCAGACTGATTGGTACCATTGCTTCCTGATTCTGTAGCTTGTAAATGGCAGATTGTGAGCTTTCTTTGGGGTTCCACAGTCATATGAGCTACTTACTGAAGTATGCAATATATTTATATATCCATATATCAATAAATATTTTGTACATGTATTGTTTTGTTATACACATGCACACACACACACACATACACACACATATATGTATGTCTATACCATAAGGAAACTGAGACCTGGAAAAATGAAAGGATATGCCTAATGTCATACCATCTACAGTAAGTCAGGGTAAGACTTAGGCATCTATGGAGTTAGTGTAAGTGAAAGGACAAGATTCTTCCAGAAAGTAAGTTCTACAGAGTTTTGTCAGCATCATGGATTGTGTACACTGTAGTATCAATGCAATAAAAGCCAAACACTGAGCATTCTGTCCACTGGGAGATTTTAGTCCTGCTTGACATTATTTGTGGGCCAAGTAAGTCTCTGGGCAGAATATCAATCACCAATAATTCCTGCACTGATAGCCCTGATGTCCTCACTGTTTGACTAGCTCAGTTCCTATGTTTATATAACTTGTCTCTTCTCTGAGAAACGTGTTATGGGTGCCTTTGGTCTCTTCCTGGATCAACAGAGCTAAAACAACTCCCCAGAGAAAATGCTATGCATCTTCATTATTATTTTTAAAAGCTTTGCTTCTCCAGAGAAAATACTCTCAAGATTCAATACCCTAGATTGCTCACAGAAGAGGATAAAAAGTTAAAAATTACTAATGGACATCTACAGGCAATTAAAAACATACCATCCTCCAGTCTCTGATCTCCCTCTGATGCTACATGGCGGGTAGTCACTCTTCTGTGTATGAAAGTGCAAACTTTGGTGCACTTACTAGAATGGTCTATCCACCCATACACTGTGGCAGCCTTCTGAAAAATATTGTGGCATCCTGTAATTTGACTGCAGCCAAGACAGTCTCTTATGCTTAGGAAAGATAGTCCTGACAAAGTGAGATCCTCAGGAAATGACAGAGAAAACATGTTGAAAACCCGAGTTTACTGTCCCAAGGAATCACAAAAGGCCTGTTATAAAATGTTTCAGCCTCACGAGTTAAAGGCACTTACATTTAAAATAAAAAAGGTTAGAGGAAGCAGTTAAGTGTGCAAATGGAAATGTATTTAATAAATTTAGAGCCAAGCATCAATTAAGACCAACCCCCAAAGATGACAAGATGTCCAGAAAAAGACCAGCCAACTGACAGATGGGCTCAGGGCAGGGAGAAAGCACAACTCTTTCTAGTCTGTGAATCCTGGAATTCATAGGTTTGGACTTCAGCCTCTTTCAGATCCCACAGAAACAACTCCACGATAGCCATCCTGAGGCAGAAGGAGCAAGCAAGCGGCCAGATCTGTCAACATTCCACTAAACAGTCTGCAGACCAGCCAGTTCTAGACAGCAACTGCTTGTGAGCTTTGCACTAACTTGGCTTTCCAACTAACATTGCTGTTCATCTTTTCTTCAAGTCTTTTATTCCATCCATCCCTTCATTGACATCCTCTCATTCCACCCACTATACCCACCCCTGCAGGAACTCTGACATTCTGGTTTCCATTCATTCCTCTTGGACATATAGGAAGAACAAAGGTCCTGAGGCTCCTGCCTGGGGAAAGTGTGGAATGCTCCACTGAAGGTAAGACACCCTGGCAAGGCTACAGACTTTCTGAGCTCTTTGAGGCACCTCTGTGCAGCTTGGTTGTGGATTCCATAATTAAAGTCACTGGGTGTTTGATCACTTCCTCCATGCAGAGTAATTAAAATTGCTGCACTGTTTGTTTTCCATTTCCTTTGATAAATGGTGAAAACCATTAGCCAGCCAAAGCAGCAACTTTCCACCTCATTCACCCATGGCTTCCCCAACCCCAAAAATGTCACGTTTCTCTCAAAAAATACTGAATCAGGGCAAGGAGAACACAAAAGGGCACAGCAAGACAGGGAATAAGCAGGATGAACCCAAAGGGCTCTGCAAAGGTGTTGGATGATGACTTCCAGAGGTAGCTGGCACCATCCCTGCCCTAGGCTAGAGAGGTCCAGGTAGTTTTTGTTGTAGAGGGAAAGCTGCAGTTTGGGTTATTCTCTTAAGGGTAGGTGTGTGTGTGTGTGTGTGTGTGTGTGTGTGTGTGTGTGTGTGTGTGTGTGTGTGTGTGTGTGTGTGTGTGTGTGTGTCCAGTCCTAGAGCTCCTAGAGCTTTAACTCAGGGCCTGGGCTCTGTCTCTGAGCTTTTGTGCTCAAGACTAGTACTCTACTACTTGAGCCACAGCTCACTTCCAGCTTTTGGTGGTTAAGTGGAGAAAAGATCTTTCAGACATTCCTGCCAGGGCTGGCTTTGAACTGTGATCCTCAAATCTCAGCCACTTGAGTACCTAGGATTACAGGCATGAGCCACCAGTGCCTAGTTTCTCTTAAGACTTTTAAAGACACTCTCCCCTCCCAAGCCTTGTGGCTAAGAAATAGGGACAATTCCATCATCTTGGAGAAAAACCCATAGGTTTGACCCTCTCCATCATTTTACCTATGGATACAATCATGTTTGCTGTACTTAACACATTTAGGTTTTATGAGAATTAAATAATCTGTTTTACATGAAAACGCTTCTCCAAGTGCAGTGTTCTCTATGATGGCAGTAAGTTCTTGCATTGTTTGTGTAAGACTTAGTGTGACTTAAGAGTGGATGAAGAAAGAAGCTTGGCTGCTTCCCAAAGTAATTTTACCTCTCCAGTTAAAGCAAGGGACCCTGAGGAAGGACAAGGAAAGGCAGAACACTGAAGGGCAAAGGGTGTTCAGGGGAAATTTCCACTCTTTTCTCTCCAGAACACAAGGTGTTCCTTTAGGTCTGAGGCAGCCCACAGGCTTTGCATAGCCAAGACTGCCTTCCCAAAAGCTCTACTACATGCTAAAAAAGCATCCTTCCCTAATTACTTACATGCCCCCTCTCACTGGGCTGTGAGAGGAACAAAGGCACTGCAGAAGCCATTTCTGTCCTGAGAGTTTTCTCTGGTATCACCTCTACATGGCAGATGAAGTCTACCCAGGAAGTGTAGTTGAACTTGCTTCAGTCAATCAGATACCTTGAGGGCTCTGACATAAAAACCTGAGGCCAGCCCTTTCTGCCTCCCAAGAGTGCTAGCCTGCCAGCAGATTATGTGAGATCGTCTCAAAAGCATACATGATGTGGTCTCTAATTTTAAACCCCAGATTTTTTCTTAGACCCACAGGGACCAAGCAACCTTCTGACAGGGATAATTTTGCAAATGACAAGTGAAGCATTGGATTTAGTTTCCCCTTCTGTCTAGCTCCTCATGCCATTAGCTGTCCTGGGAAAAGAATGCTTCCCTAATAGAGGAAATTGAAATCTGAAGGACAAGAGAAACAAGAAAGGAGGATGTCAAATTACAGGAAAAAAAAAAAAGCTCTTGAAATGATTCTTCAAAAAACCCTAGGCCATGAAGAAAAGAATGCAGCCTGGAAGGTGAGATGCCATCTACAGCTGTGGCCACTGCTGCTCATGTTTGATGTCTTGAGTACTTCTGGAAAGAATGACGAATTAAGTCACTTTTCAGCACTATCACAAATAAGTGTGATGTTTTGGTTTGTTTTCTGAATTTCAACCTTTTAGAGAAAAGATGGGGGGTAGACTGACTTTGGTCCTGCAGTTGTATATAAAAAAGCATACAAAAATTAGTATACAAAGGCGTATCCCAAAAAAGTAGGAAAAGCCCTAGCTTCAGGGAAATACACATCAAGATGTGAATACTGACTTTACCCACTTACTTAAGTCACTTGGAAAAGTAATTGAATCTCTGAGCCTCAGTTGACACATCCATAAAATAGGGACACTAGGAAATAGCAATCAGAATATTGTTGTGAGGGGAAAAGAGAACATAAAGTGACTAACTGTAGTTACTATTATCTTTATTACTATCAATACTATTACTCCTTGGTGGGTTAGGAGGGCACATGATTTGTCACCCATTTCTTTCCATAATTAGAAAACCTGTACACTGTGGTTCCTGGTCCCATAAGCACTAAGTCAGCATTGCATCATTTGAGCCAGTCCAAGGAACTTGCTCCAGACTCAGCACCAAGGAGACCTCAGAGGTCTTCTGCAGGGCGCCTCACTCTGTTCCTGGCAGATGGTAAATCATGCTGGGAAGACAAGCTGCTGCCAGGCCAGTAGTACCACTCAGTACTAGCATTGCACGTGGGAAGGTCGGGCTGCACAGTTGCTTAGAGAAGCCAAGCCTGCAAACCTAGGGACAAAGCGGGGGCAAGAGGAGGGGGGGGCGTGAGAGGAAGAAACTCAGCCTGTCACCTCCTCTTGGATCTGCACTGGCCACACTTGGCCCTAGGCCACGCTAAACACATGACTGACCTGTTTCTATGTCTTCTTTTGTTTTTGTTTGTTTCTTTCTTATTTGTTTGTTTTAGCAGTCCTGGGGTGAACCTAACACTTGTGCGTGTTAGGCAAGCATTCTGCTACTGAGCTACCACCCCAGCCCTGTTTTCATATTCTTTAAACCAAACAAACATGGGCAGGCACTCCACAAGGAACAGTCTTCCCTTCTGTTTCTCTGAGTACTTTCATTATTTACTCGTAATATATTTATAAGTAATGACATTTCTCCACCCACCTCTCTCCCACAGATTCAGGAAGGAGGAGTGAGATAAAATGCTCTAAGCCTCCCAAGAGAAAGAGATAAAAGATGTTATATTTATGTCTCTTGAGTCTCTCTCCAGATCTTGCAAGACCGTTGTTACTCAATCAAACCACCAATCCCTTGAAGAACACACACCTACCCTGATTATGTGTTTTATTGTGCCTCAGTCATCCTCAACATACCCCGAAAAAGGGTGGGAAGAGAATACAACTCACCCAGATGGCAATACTCACGCTGTCTTCTCTGCTTTCACAGCACCATGACAGTATAGAGCTGGTACCAAATAAACATATGCAGGCTGACCAAACTAACTGGCTTAATCTGGTGCTGTCTCCAATAACCAAGGTTTTTCACGCTGCATTCAGTTTTATACACTCTTGTATATTTATAGCTCACAGAAGGAATAAAACCCTACACAGATATTATGTATACCCTCACCTTATAACTGTCCTTATAGTCTAGTGGATTGCAAATACAAGTATTCTCATCTTGTACAATATTGTAGCTCAATCATTCTCAAACTTTTTATAGTCAGCATCCTTTTCACACATATCATTTGTATGTGTGCATCTTACTGATGCAGCCAAAGCTCCCACTCTTGTCGACCTGAACTATTGCAAGGTGCTTACCTGCTTTCCCCCTCCATCTTACTATCCTCACTTACCTTCACCATATCCATCCTCACTGAGCCAGAAATATCTTAATAGTCAATAGGATCCTGTCACTCTCCTACTTAAATCCTGGCAAATCCTCCCAGGCAATGAAAGTATACTGCAAACCACTCACCTATCCTAGAGCCCTACCCTAGGTCTCTCTTCTCCCACCTCTCCAGCAACATCTTTCCAACTCCCCTCCTCATGCTGCTCTTTCTAGATGTGCTGGCTTGCAGCTAATTACCTTAAAAGCACCAAAGCTCATACTTGGAACGTTTCCTAAACCAAGCCCACACAGACACAGCCCATTCCTCTCACACTCACATCCTTCTCTAATCTATTTTCTCGTCTATGGAACATAGGCCAGTACATAAAGTGATGTAATTTCTTTATGTGTTTGTTGTCTAACACATCTCTCAAATAATTTAGGTTTGTTTGTGGTAATGACTACATCTAATTTGTAGGGAACTCTATTCCTGGTGGCCAGAATGCCACATAGTACTACCAAATAAATATCTGTGGGCTGACCAGACTAACTGGCTTCATCTTGTGCTGTCTCCAATAACCAAGTTATTTCTCACTGAATTTAATTTTGTACAGTCATATCATAGACCACAGTGAAGGAGAGGAAGGGAATAAACTTTCTAGGGATATTATATAAACCCTCACCTAACAGTTGTCCATACAGCCCAGCAGATTACAAATACAAGCATTCTCCTCTTGTAGAATATTCTAGGTCAGTGGTTCTCAAAGTTTTTGAATCCTAGACCCTTTTTCATACTTAAAATTGTAGAGATTCAGAAATAATTTTGTGCTATATATAATGGTATTTACTGTCTAAAATTTAAGACTAGGAAAATTTTAAAATATTAAGTCCTTGAAAATATCAGGAGACTAATATATGTCAACAGATATTTTTATATAAAATGAACTATATTCTAAATGTAATATGGTACCCTAGATTGGATACTACAACAGAAAATGGAGAATAATAATACCAAACTTGTTAAAAAATCTAGATAAAAAGCTTAGTTAATAGTTAGACACTAGGGTTAATTTCTTAGTTTTGAAAAATAGATGAGTCACAGAAGAATCATATTAAAGGAGACATTGATGGGTATACAGAAACTCTTTGTACAGTGTTTGCAACTTTACTTGATTTTTTTGTTGCTTTGTATGTCCCTCCTCTACAGAATAATACCTGTTTTCACTGTATTTGATGTTGGTATAATTTGGGGAGGAGAAGGGAAAAAACAAATTGTTTAAATAGGGATATAGATTGACCCATTGCAACAATGAGATGTACAAGATGCTATGTCAAAAAATGAACTTTACAATTTAGGTGGGGAGGGGGGAGAGGGGAGGTATAGCTGAGGAGGTGGAAAGGAAGAGATGGTAGGGGAAAAACAAAGGAGGAGGCAACAATGCTGGATAAGAAATGTACTCATTACCTTGCTTGTGTAACTGTAACCCCTCTGTACAGTATTTTCAAAATAAAAAACAATAAAAAAGTAAATGTTTATTTTTAAAACTACATTTCATAAAGATGATAACAAAAGCTTTTATATTTTCTTTCATTTTATTAATATTTTATATGATCAATTTAGTAAGCAATAACTGGAGCTTCATATCTATGTCTTCATTAAATTTTTGTGGTATGCCATTTTAGTTGAAGTAATTGGAGAGAATCCACCTTCATATAGAAAAGTTGTTGGAAAAGGGAAAATTTAATAATATCAGAAAATTATGAATACTTTTGCTTACTACTAAGTCTAAATTAAACAAGGGGTAGCTTCTGAAGACATACCAGTGAACTCTTAAGCTCTGAAATAGAAACTTCTCTTGGTCTATCTTGCTCTTTGGATGCATCTTTAACTATCCATCATTTCAAAGCATCCTCCTTCAGTCACTTGGAAAATTGTTCAGTTAGTCATATAAATCTTTGAGATATTGACACGTTTCATTACAAAGTGTCAAAGAAAAAGATATTCTTTTTACAAATATATTTTATTATCTGCAAGTAATTGTACAAAGGAGTTGACACTCAACAAAGCAACTCATGAATACAATGCATCATGATCAGTGTCACCCTTTTCACCATTCTTACTTACCCTTGCTTCCCCCAATTTTCTTAATTTTGTAAGACATGCATTGAATTTTATGACTGTATTCTTTAAAATTAACCATGTCCTCAGAAACTTCTTTAAGGTTTGAAAACCTATCACATTAATTGTGAGGCATACAAAATTTTCAAATTCTAATTTTTGCTTAAGTGCTAGAATTTTATCAACGGCAATAAAATACAATAAGAATACAACTGTGGGGCTGGGAAGGTGGCTCAGTGGTAGAGTGCTTGCCTTGCATGCCTGAGGCCCTGGGTTCGATTCCTCAGCACCACAAAAGCAAAATGAAAAAGCCGGAAGTGGCGCTGTGGCTCAAGTGGTAGAGTGCTAGCCTTGAGCTGAAGAGCTGAGGGACAGAGCCCAGGCCCAGAGTTCAGGCCCCACGACCAGACCCCCCCCCAAAAAAAAAAGAATACAACTGTGTTCTTTAAAATGGAAGATTCATTTAATTCAATTTTTTGCAAATAGATAAATTATTTTTGAGCTGTTCATGCTAAAAGATCAACTTAACATTCATTCAAATGTAGATGAAAGTATTATTTGCATTGTATTTTGTGTGTCTAAATTTTAATTCAATATTTTTTTGTCAGTCGTGGGCTTGAATTCTGGGCTTGGGCGCTGACCCTCAGCTCTTCAGCTCCAGGCGAGCATTCTACCACTGGAGCTACAGCGTCACTTCTGGTTTTCTGAGTAGTTTATTGGAGATAAGAGCCTCACGGATTTTCATGCCCGGGCTGGCTTTGAACATCATGTGAATCACTAACATGAATGGTTTGCCAGTAAAATTCTCCAAAATGTAAACACACATTAAGTACGAACTATACCCAGACCCAGTTCTAAATTCCTATAGATGGTAAGGTCAAAGTCCTCTCCATAAGTTTGTAAATATAGTTGTATAAACAACAGCTATATAACTTAAAACTAATAGCAAGGGAGAGTGTACCTGTGATAACAAATTAGGTTCTACAGTGGAAAGTCAAAGAGGATGTGGGCTCTGGCTTCCAGGAGCCCACTGGATTAGCCTTGTGACAGAGATGTCACAAAGTTAGTGCTTCAGCAGAATCACCTCAGGTTTCTGGACTTCTCCTCCCTGCAGTGATGTTTTACCTAACAAGGATTCTGAAGACCAGAGCCTCAGCCTCACCTGTGGGTGCAGCCAGCTTAGGCTGGGAGAAGACATCACACAATAATTTGAGGAAATATTACTGTCAGTTAAAACAATACAGAAGAGACTAGGAAAGGTCCCTGGGGAGATAACCACAGTGTCCAATATGGCCACTTAGTTAGGAGAAAGAATGAAAAATAAATATTAAAAGGCTAAAATTTCAGGGGTTAAATATTTTAAAGGGCGAATGATTAACCATTTAAGGCTACAATACTAAGTTAGTTTTAAAAGGGATGCTTCTTTAAAATGTGTACACACACATTAGTTTTCTGCAAAGTTGGTTCAATGGAAGATCACAATCCAAGGACCAGTAGAACATTTGGGAGATAAAGTTTATGCCTGATGAATATTATTCACAAGCAGTATCTAAAAGTCCTGTAGCTAATCTGAACACATAAGCATTCATGGTTTTCTTCCATCCTTTGCTGTTTGTGTTCACTTCAAATTACACTAAATTTCAGAAGGTGGCCAGCTGCCCACTTAATTTAAGCTGTTTATAAATGGTTTGTCCAGACCAGAAGCCATTTGAGCCTGTATTGTTTTTCTGACAAGCTATGGTATCCCATCCTGCAGTGCCAGGGTGTCCTGAGTCCTAATGGAGCCCACTGGAGCCCATCAGAGATGGTTATGGGCTTTTCTGCTAGCTGCATTTCGCCTTGGTACCAAATGACTCAAAACCCCTAAGGCTCTGTTGATAGGCTCAGATGATTTAAGCACAGGGCCCAAGATAACTTTAGCAGAGATAAAAAAAGTGTTTCCCTTCCACAAAATCCATGAGCTCAGTAGGGATGGTGAGCCAGAGCTCTGTAGCATACAGCCAGGGGCCCAGGATAGTGCCAAAGCCAGTTCTCATAGGGCTATAGCATTTTCCCAAACAAAACTGACCACTAAAAAATCCCAATGACAGATGACTTATCTTGAGGATCTGTGCATTCCACACAGGCAGTTTCTCTCATCTAACATTCTGTCCTACTGTTTGCCATAACTTTATATAGCGGAGTCCCACACAGTTTCCTTTTCCAGGAGACCCCTATTGAGTACAAGAGCCTCAATAAATCTTTGTCTACACAGGCTAAGTAGGACAGGAAGAGGCAATGCAACAAATGGTGCCCAACAAGATTGTTACTGATGTCTTCATTTGTATCTGTCTTAACTTTAATAGATGGTGAGCTTTTTAAAGCAAGGCTTTTGGAAAAGGCATGAGTAATAAAGGAATTTAGGAATGTTGACCATAATTCAGAGGAGAAAGAAAAGATGGTTTCACAGAAAAATGGAGTTTGGTGTCCAATGCACAATGGGAAGGATTAGAAGCAAGAAGATTAAAGGATGAGAGAGTTCCAGGTAAGAGAGGCCATTTATGTGCAAAAGCATGGATCAAGGCACTTGCAAAGTATATTATGTGTACCACCTTGCAGAAGGACACACTAAACCATTAAGATCCATGGAGCTAATGTAAGAAAGCCAGGTTGAGACCTATAGTATAGAAAACGGGTAGTTTTAGTATGGTCTTGTTTGTGATCATTCAGGTAAATGTCCAAAAGTGGGATTGCTGGAGCATTTGCTGGGAGCTCTATGTGTAGTCTTTTGAGGAACCTCCATACTACTTTCCAAAGTGGTTGAACAAGTTTACACTCCCACCAATAATGCAGTAGGGTTCCCTTCTGTCCACATCCCCTCCAGCATCTGTTGTTATTAGAGTTCTTGATTATAGCCATTCTAACTGGGATGAGGTAGTAGCTCAGTGTTGTTTTGATTTGCATTTCTTTTATGGTTAGAGAAGTTGAGCATTTCTTCATGTGTCTATTGGCCATCCTGCTTTCCTCTTCAGAGAAGTTTCTCTGAACAGCAGGCTGCTGGGATAGGGAAGCCAAAAACAATGGTTAAAAGGACTGCAGCACAGCAGGGACATATACCTCTGCATGAGCAGAGGTCTTAGGCTTTGAATGCCATTTTGCACTCAAAAGAATACAGCACTAATATATAACTGGAAGAGAATGTGAAGGATTTGAGGGCTAATTTCTAGCAGACACCAGCGAAGGCAGGGTCTGGTCAATCAGTGGTTTCTAACATATGCTTCTGAGAACCAAGAATTTCACAAAGGAAGCTCAAGGGCTACAGTTGGAAAGAAAAAGCAAGGTATAACAGAATAAGTCAGGTCCTAGTCCCCTTCAACCAGATGAGTTCTTGCTCTCAGAACATATTTATGATTTACTTAACCATAAATAATTAAAAGCTTGGAAAAAAGTCTTCATATTTCTATCAGTTAATTGTTTTCAGGACAAAGAACTGAACTAATTAGCAAGTTATCTGAGCAGTACAATAGACTGGCTGCCAGGCGGACGCAGGCAAGTGAAAAGCTTAGCCCAGATGAATTGATTGAGACTATGTTTTAACTAAAAACTTGTTAAGTTGACAGGGGGTGCTTCTAAGAAACAGTATCAAGAAAGGATTCCCTGAACCTAATGACTTATCTTGCATGAGGAACTACAGTGAGATGCCACTACACATTCCCCAGAAGGCTTACTGTTCAAAGAGGCTAACAATCCAAAGGTTAGGAATAGTTGGAGCCTTTTGAACTCTCATGCTTTGCTGGTGGGAATGAAAAAAAAATGCTACATCTATTTTGAAAAGTTGTTTGGCAATTTTTGTTAACATTTTAAATAGTTAAATATGCACATATATAGGATATTTATCCAAGAGGAATAAAAGCCCAGTTCCCCACAAGACTCATATAAGAACATACATACATAGTAACTATGTTTAAAAAAATAGAATATTTTTATATCCCATATGTCTATTGACAGTATATTCACACAGGAGGACAATTTAAAAGTTCAACAGTAAAAAGGAATAAAGTACTAACAAGAAGGGGTAATCTCAAGAAAATATTATATGAAAAAAGAGCAGCCAAACAGAAAAGAGTATATACTATCTAGTCCATGAAAAGAATATATACTATCTAGTCCATTTATATAAAGGTCATGACCAGGCAAGATGACTCTCTAGAGAGAAAACAGAACTGGAGCTATTAACAGGAAAGGGCACCAGAGCAATGAACAGCAAGAAGCACAGGTGAAGTTTTCAGAAGTGTCAGCATGTACCCAGTATTAACACTTGGCACGTTTCAGTGAAGGCCACACATCAGATCTATGAATTTTACTATATGTTTTGAAATATATATCAATTTTTTTTCATCTGAGGAGCCTGAGGGAAGGCCAAGCCACTGGGGACTCAAGAATGAGACAGATTGGACAAGAAGAAATTATTCACACGGAAACTGATAAGAAATAGAAGACATTCATTCTTACTTCTTATGAAACAGATTATTTATCCTTTGCAATATTTTGGCTTCCTGTCAGACTACAAGTAGTCTCTTTAGTATAGATCTGTGCAGAGCAGACATTCGGTAATGGGGTGCTGTCTTGGACTAGAGATGGGAGGACATTTCTTCTCTGCCATCTGACTCCTAAGACAACAGGCTTAATAAGCAAATTAGAGTATACATTAATGAATGATAACAGATGAAAGTACTACCTCTGACTAAAATGATGGGTCTTCCCTTCTGTAACTCTTAAATTCAAAGCCACCACTCAAAGAAATGACAGACTGGAAGTTTCAGCTTCCTGAAGGCCAGCAGCATTGACAGCCAGAAGAGGATTTATTTTCCACACACTCAGCTCGAATTATCCATTCCACCAAGAAGTCTTCCTCCGCTCTCTTAAGTACCAGCAACTCCTCCCACCAGACAGTCCTTCTTACTGCTACCCTCTCTTCTCTATCACTTTCATCCTCCTTTCCTCTGGCCTCCTTGTCATGTGGTCAAAAGCAAGAACTCTGTCTACCCTCTCATTACAGAGGCCTTTGCCATTAATCTGCCCTGGAAGTTAAAGGATCCTGCAAGATGGTCATGTGCATGACGAAGGTGAAACTGGCCTGTCATCTTCTCATAATTTCACCAGCTCTTTGCTTGTACCTAACTCACCTGGGAAGCCACTAGAAGCCTAAAGAAATCCTTTGTAATTAATTGCCCCGGAGGACAGACAAACACTATGTAAATGCTGTTTCCTTCCCAGTTGTGCCAGAGCTGCCGGCACCTGCTTTGCTGATTCTGACCTCCACAACTTCAGAAGGACTCTATGTCCCAGGGAAATTAGATTTATGCAAAATACCAATGAAGTCACATGCTTGTCTTTAAGGCCTCCAGCTTCTCTCTTTCCTCTGAAGCTGCTGGTCACCCCCAAGTAATCCTTCAGCCTGGCAAGGCTACTCCCCACCATCAGGGATGGATGGAAGGACTGGCTCAGGTGACACAAATCCACAAGGAGAGAAGGATGCCTTCCTTGGGCTCTCTGTTCCTTCTCTCAACAAGCAGTACATGCACAGAAACTCAAATCTTCAGTCCTTCAACATCCCTGCTAGTAGCAGTAGAAAGGTAAACACATACACACACAGGATTCTGGATTTATTATTACACAAAGAGAATTACAAGCTTAGCTACTGCCTTTAGCAGGCTTTTAACATGTGCAAAACAACCCTGATTAAGCCCAGAACCTTGAACTGAGGGTAGTGACTTGGCTGGGTGTCTATATATGTTGTAGTAGGTGCCAAAGCATAAGGATCATGTGCATAAGAGGGATGAATCAATTGCAACTGAACTAGTGTGGAATATAAATTACTCTGGTATAAGAGAAAGCCCATAGAAAATCCCTTTATAACCATGAGCAGCCAAGTTAAGTCACAAGGGTGATCAGAGTTTGAGGGTTAGGAGGAACCACAGTAGCCTTCTTTCATGTGGCAATGTCACTAGTCTCAAACAGCCTTAAAATGTAGGTGGGCTGGGGATGGGGGTGTAGCTTTGTGAGCACTTAGCAATCCCTAAATCCGAGAAGTAAAAAGATAAAAGAAAATAATACATAGAGAAAGGTATCAAGGATAGTCTGAAGGAAGAGGCTGTTGTGTCTACTAAGAGCTAACAAACTTCTATGCAGTCTGACGATGCAAAAAACTTGATGTGGCCTCACTGACCAAGGCTAACCCCATAGCTGCAGCAAAATGAAGATATTTCCAGCCTCAGTTTTACACATCTGAAAATATGAATAACAGTATTTTCTCTGTGTGTGTTTTGCGTACACACACGTACATGCACATGTATGGGGATAAGATAGTGACAGATACCACTAAACGCTCTTTTCATAAAGACTTTCAAATCCAAAAGAAAAAGATGATCATCATCAACTAAAAGTGTGGTTCTAATTGGACCTGAGAAAAGGAGGGCAATCCTTCAGTTCAGCAGCCATTGAACCAAGGTCTAGGCTTATCAATATTACTGTCATGCTTTTCCCCCAGAATTTATATGTGTAATTCATTTATCAATTAAAGCAGACATATTTTCACTTTTTAACAATACTCAACATAGTCTTCAGTTCTCTGAAAGAGGCAATATCCCTTCACATCATGCCATTGTACACTATAAAATATCTCTTTTGGGCTGGGAAGGTGCTCAGTTGTGGAGTGCTTGGGGTGCTTGCCTTGCACGCATGAGTCCCTGGGTTCAATTCCTCAGCACCACATAAGCAGAAAAAGCCTGAAGTGGCACCGTGGCTCAAGTGGCAGAGCGCTAGCCTTGAGCTAAAGAGCTGAGGGACAGTGCCCAGGCCCAGAGTTCAAGCCCCACAACCGAAAAAATGAATTAATTAATTAGTTAATTAATTAATTAAAATCTCTTTTTGGTTCCTGAGTGAGGCACTATAGACTAGGACTAATACACAGCACTAGAGCCACACGTTTGTCACCTTGGAAATCAGGATAATGGCTACCAAATCTCTTCAGTCTGTGGAGAATTCAGGAAAAGAACAAATACTACATACCTATTACTTTGCTGGGAAGAACTTCCAGCTTTGTCCAAAACTGTGAATAGATATTTATGAACAAGTATTTATGTGCTTAAAATTGGAGTTCAAGTATTTATGTGCTTAAAATTGGAGTTTATGTCCCTCCTCCCCGTTGAGTTAGTTCAAAACAAACTCCTTTAGCTAGTTCAAAACTTTCTGACCTTTTTCTCACCAGCACCTAGTCAAGTGCTTGGTACATTCTCTACACACATTTGCTAGTTGTAGACTGAGAAGGCTACTCTAGTAGGAAAGAGCAGCCTGTTGGGAAAGGATTGAGGGCTAGAAACAAATCAAGGAAAAGAAAGGAACAGAAATTTGTTCCAGAGCATCAGAGATCACTTGGAGCAAGTGTAGCAGAAAAAGCCACACTTGGAAAAGAAAGCAGGGAACCAGCTAGACCTAAAGGGTGTGGTAAACCTCCTAAGGGGATCCTAGATCTCTAAAGTGTTCTGGGTAGAAGGTAAGATTATCAGATTTCCATCACTTTTGTTGCAATGTGACAAATGAGTAGAAAGAATCAAGACTTGGACAGAAATTTCTGAGCATATATCCCAAGAAAAAGAAATTAGAAAACCATCACTGCATGTTTACTCAGATATTAAACTAGCTTAGATGCCCATCAATAAATAAGGAGATATGATAAGAAATGTACTCATTATCTTGCCCATGAAATTGCAACCCCTCTGTACAGTATTTTCACAATAAAAAATAAATAACTAAAATAAATAAGGAGATAAAGCATATGTGATGAATACACAATGTAGTATTACTAAGCCATAAAAAAGAATGAAGCAAAATGGAGGACATTATATAAGGTAAGTAAGCCAGGCACAGAAAGACAAATTCTCTCACATGTAAAAAAGATAGAGATTAGGAAGGTGAAGAATTGGGAAGGGTGGAAACAGGAAGGCTGAATGTGATTAGTGAAAGCTGTAATGCATGTGTGGAAATATCACACTGAATTCTATCATTATGTATAATTAATATGATATTCTTAAGAATTAAGGAAAAGAATTTCAGGGATGCAAAGCTGGTTCAATATACGCAAATCAATTAATATTATTCATCACATCAACAGGAGCAAGAACAAGAACCACATGGTTATCTCAATAGACGCAGAAAAAGCATTCGACAAGATCCAACACCCCTTTATGATGAAGGTTTTGGAAAAATTAGGAATCCATGGAACATTCCTCAATACAATAAAGGCTGTATATGACAAACCTACAGCCAGCATTATACTCAATGGTGAAAAACTAAAGCCATTTCCTCTTAACTCAGGAACAAGACAAGGATGCCCACTCTCTCCACTTCTCTTCAATCTAGTATTAGAATGCCTAGCTACAGCAATAAGACAAGATGCAGACATAAAGGGGATCCAAATAGGGAAAGAAGAAATAAAACTCTCCCTCTTTGCAGATGACATGATCTTGTATTTAAAGAATCCCATAGAATCCACTCCCAAATTGCTCAAGCTGATTCAAAACTTTGGCAAAGTAGCAGGTTACAAAATTAACCCCCAAAAATCAATGGCTTTTCTGTATGCCAACAATGAGAAAAGTGTGGCTGAAATTAGGAAAGCAACTCCATTTGTAATAGCCCCACAAAAAAATAAAATACCTAGGAATTAACTTAACAAAAGAAGTGAAGGACCTCTATGATGAAAACTTTAAAATCTTGAAAAAGGAAATCAACACAGAACTTAAAAAATGGCAAAACCTCCCATGCTCCTGGATTGGCAAGATTAACATCGTGAAAATGGCAATACTTCCCAAGGCTATCTACAAATTCAACGCGATACCTATCAAAATTCTACCCTCATTCTTCAAGGAAATAGAAGAGGCAATCCAAAAATTCATATGGAACAATAAAAGACCCCGAATAGCAAAAACGCTCCTCAACGGAAAGAACACCCCTGGAAGAATATCAATACCAAATTTCAAACTCTACTATAAAGCCATAGTAATCAAAACAGCTTGGTATTGGCATAAGAACAGACCTCAGGACCAATGGAATAGAATTGAAAACCCAGAAATGAACCTACAGACCTATAGCCATCTAATCTTCGATAAGGAAGCTAAAACAATAGAATGGAAGAAAGACAGCCTCTTCAGTAAATGGTGCTGGCAAAATTGGTTAACTACATGTAGAAAACTAAAGCTAGATCCTTATATATCACCCTGCACCAGAATCAACTCCAAATGGATCAAAGACCTTGAACTCAAAGCAGACACTCTGAAAACATTACAGGATGGAATAGGAGAAACCCTAGGTCTCCTTGGCTCAGGCCGAAATTTTCTGAACAGAGACCCGGAAACACAACAAATCAAAGAAAGGTTGGACAAATGGGATTGCATAAGGTTGCAGAGCTTCTGCAGGGCAAATGACATAGCTAGCAAGATCAATAGAAAGCCCACCGATTGGGAGAAGATCTTCACTAGCCATACAACGGACAAGGGTCTCATATCTAAAATATACTTGGAACTCAAAAAATTAAACCACTCAACAACAAATCCTCAAAGAAACAACTGCCCAATAAATAAGTGGGCGAAAGACTTAAAGAGAAGCTTCTCTGAAGAAGAAAGAAGGATGGCCAATAGACACATGAAGAAATGTTCAACATCCCTAGCCATAAAAGAAATGCAAATCAAAACAACATTGAGATATCACCTCACTCCAGTTAGAACAGCAAAAATCAAGAAGTCTAACAACAACAGATGCTGGAGGGGATGTGGACAGAAAGGAACCTTACTTCATTGTTGGTGGGAATGTAAACTTGTTCAACCACTTTGGAAAGCAGTATGGAGGTTCCTCAAAAGACTTCACATAGATCTCCTCTATGATCCAGCAATCGCACTTTTGGGCATTTACCCAAATGTATACAAACAAGACCACACTAAAGCTACCAGCACAACTATGTTTATTGCAGCATTATTTACCATAGCTAAGATCTGGAACCAATCGAGATGCCCCTCAGTAGATGAATGGATCAAGAAAATGTGGTATATATACACAATGGAATTCTATGCCTCCATCAGAAAGAATGACATTTCCCCATTTGTTAGGAAATGGAAAGGCTTGGAAAAAATTATATTAAGTGAAGTAAGCCAGGCCCAAAGAAACATAGGTCCCATGGTTTCCCTTATTTGCAATATCTAGTGTAGGTATGAGTCAAGCGGAAAAGGTCAGATAATGTGATGTTAGGAAAACGAACCCTTAAATATGTATTTTAATGTTTTCGTTTCTTTCATGCATGTGTTTCTAACCCATTTATAAGATTATTTCTTTGTTGCTTTGTATGTCCCTCCCCCACAGTGTAACCCCCGCTTTCACTATATTTGATGTCAGTATAACATGTGGAGGAGATGGGGACAAACAAGTCGTTTAAGGATTCAGGTGGACCTGTTGCAACAATGAGAAGTACAAAATGTCATGTCAAAACCAGCTTTACAATGTCGGTATGGGGGGGAGGGGGGTATGATTGGGTGGGGGGGAGGGGGGAGGCTGGGAAGGGAGGTGAAGGGTAAACAAAGGAGGCTGCAATGCTTGGTAAGAAATATATGCATTATCCTGCCCATGTAATTGTAACCCCTCTGTACAGTATGTTCTCAAATAAAATAAAATAAAATTAAAAAAAAAAGAATTAAGGAAAAGACTAGAAGTAGGAAAGCTGGTTGAGAGTATATGTATATGAAAGAGTATCATCGGATGATCTAAAATGGGACAAGAGTTTAAAGAAAGTGGAAAAACCAAGAAAATCAGAATAGAGTCCATATGTTCTGAGCGTCTTTCAAAAGAGGTAGTCATAGAAAAGTTTAGACCATATCCTGGTGTTTGGCTTCACTGGTGGCATCTTTGACATGGCAGAGAACAACCAGGAAGAAAGGGCAGGAAGATGATGTAGGTGAAGACTTCTGTGATGGGTTTGATCCATAAGTGACTGGATTTAAAGCTCCTACACAGCTTCTCAGCACAAATTCCCAGGATGGATCTGAGCATATAGGGACAAAACAACTTAGAGCAAGGTTTATACTATAAATACACATTTGACAAAAATCTGTATGGCAGTCATTGGTTTAGAGAATATACAGAATTCTCCTTACCCAAAATAAATCAGAATATACTTTCATGAGGTGTCAATTATGAAAGACCTTGTGGAAATCATTAATTTAGATCAGAAACCAAAGTAAAGCTATCATTGACTCAAGATCCAGTATTCACTAAGCAATTATATACATACACTTAAAACTTTTACTGTAATTCTTTATTGTACATAAAATAATTATCATACATTACATACTTAGCAATGAGTTCATTAGACATAGAAAATGAGACAATATTCTTGTCCATTTTTTGTATGTCTTTGTCTTTGCCTTCATCTTTGTAACTTGGGCCAGCATATACCTGACATACAGAAGATAACAGGGTTTTTCCACTGCTTGGAAGTGAACTTCTTCTTTAAATACTCTCACATTTTCCTTCCCAGTTAGTGGGTATCTCTAACTTTCACTAAGATAGACATGAACCAGTATTCAACTCTCCCAAATTTGGGATATTCTAACCCTTTCCCCACTGGAACAGAAAGGTATTCACCCATTTTCCAAGGCCATTAAAAGTGATGAATGATCTATACTGGGATTCGTTTGCCTCTTTGATATTTTTCCTTTGTCTTCATACTGTACTGGATATACATCGACAGAGCCAATATGGCTCTAAAACTTTTATAAATGAAAGGTTTTGAGATTCAAAAAGGTGGAGAGACATTGAGAAAAATGACTATCTGATGTCCCATAAAGTAACAAATAAAGTGGCCCTAAGCTGGATGGCCATGTTGAGAATGTTCTCTTTAGACAATTGGAAAGAGGTAATTCTGAGGGACAAGGCACTGTGCTGGCAGGGACCTAAAAAAGTGTGACACCTACCCTACACTGTGTGGCCTGGGGACCCACTCCAGTCACTGGCAAGGAAAACAGTCATAAAGGGAGTACAGTGTCTCAATTTTAAAATATTCATCTCTGTGACTACAATGGAGGTCATGACTTACCAAAGTGATTGGTATTTTTCTGCACAGTGATGGTAAAACTTGAGTTTGAGAAAAATTAGAGAGACAGTCTCTAGCATGTTAGGAGATAGCTGTAAAATGTCTTCCAAATTATATTTCCCAAAAAGTGAACTATATGTCACAACATATCAAAACCTGAAAGTGCACTGGGGCTGATTTGGATGATATTAAACTCCAATATTTATGAGGTACAGAGCTCCTAAAAATATAGAATCCTGAACATTTTTATTGAAGTGCTTATTGAAATTCTTCTTCTATTTAGGAAGTCAGTTCTTTAAATAAAACAGTGACATTGCACAAAGCACAGAATTTTACTGAATGAATTGTAAGCAAGGTCAGGCAAAAAAATGTGAAATTAAATCATATTTGCAAATTTTGACACAAGGTTCTCTTTAAAATGTCTTTTGGGTATGGATGTCTCTCAGCAAAAGTTAGAGCCGAACAACAATAACAACAATGACAAAATCAACCTTTTGCTGAAAACACAGGTTTCCAATGAATTGTAGCCAAGAGTAACAAATGTCACCTTCTCTTTTCAAGCTTTATGCAATGTTTTAAGGAACTAATTCCATGGAAAAAGTCATGAAGGCAGAATCAAATGTGCATATACAAACCAGAAAATGTTCCCTTCAAAATAAATAAGTAAATCATCCACACAATTCCACCTGCATCAACATTATAGCACAGAAGAGAGAGCTGGACAGGGCACAGATAGAATGACTGGTGGTCCTGGATTCGGCCCAGTGAGTGATGCCAGGCATAGCCCTCTCAGATCCTCTAAGGGTGCATAATGAATGTTTGTCCAGCATCCTTCCACACTAAACCTCCAGCTTCTTGATTTGAATCTGTGGTTGATTCTCCCAACAACAGCAACTGCAACCTTGTTGTTGTCTTCCTGGGTCTCAGAACAAAAGCGTATCAGTTTATAAAGCAGGAAGCTCAAACTCAGATTTCACTCTATCTTATGTTCTTTTTACTGCATCAAATTAAGGCCCAAAGCAGAATTTGCTACGCATCCATCTGATCTTCTCAACAGCTTTTTAGACTTTCCAGTTTCTCAAAAGGAAGAAAAGCCATAAGGTACATAATGGGGTGATAAAGCGTAAGCAACAGTCTCCACCTCAGATACAACAAGCTTCAAACGGCTTGCTGCTTCTACATGTCTCAAGGGTGACAGCTTGGATCAATAATTCTGTTCCACACCATTCTCAAAACAGAATACCACCATCCCTGATTTTTGAGGGTCCTCCCCAAAGAATCGGATGCCTTGCAGTTCTTTCTCTTGAGTTCAAATCTGTCAGAATACCCAGATGGCATCTTCAGGGCTTCGTGTCTGTCCTTTGTCTTGCATCCAGGGTTATGAGTGTGAAGGTTCTGCCTGCAGTGCAGGGTCCCAGGCAGAAACCTCAAGTGCCCCATTGTAAGCAGATCTATTTCCACTAATGGCTGGTGGATGTGCCTTCTGAGCCCACTGCACCCCAGGCACATTTCCAACCAACAATGTGGTACACACAGGAATTCATCCGAACCCAGCAAAAATCACTTAGCTTAATAACGCTGCTCTGATTTAATTTTAACTTTTCATAAAGCATGAGAGATGAGTGGGGTGTGCTTGGTGTTTTACAGATTACTGATGAGACTAGGCTCACATCTGGCTGATTTATCTTTTTCTTTTTTCTTCTTCTTCTTTTTTTTTTTTACAAGTTCCAAAAAGAAGGGGGTTAGGAAAGGAAGTTGATGAATAATTAAGAGGAGGGCAACACCTGCAAAATATGCAACCAAAACGCAAAAGGGACTTTTTTTTTTAGCTCCTGTCTAGTGTGTAAGGAGCTGACAAGTTCCAGGGGAGCCTAGACTTGATGGCTTTGATTAATGGAGTTGGTGCTATGGTTGTGTATTGGTATCTGACAGAAAAGGCCATGTTCTTAACACACACACACACACACACACACACACACACACACACACATACACTCATGCATCCATATGTCCACACATTTATACACATCCATATGGCGTATAAATAGGGAACAAGGTAATACTTTGTAGGCAATGCACCCAGGGAAGTTTAGCCTAATAAAAGAATACATCACTACAGTGCGCATTTGCTAGCCAGGAATAGATGCTCTAAAAGTCATCCTAATGCCTCTCTTCTTCTGCTGTAACTGCAAAACACAGCCACCTTGTCAACATCTCTACAGCTACTACTATCGGAAGGCACCACTGCCTCTATCTACATTATTATTATCACTGCCTCCCTGGACCTGTAGGTCCTCTTCTCCTCCCCTACAATCTCTTCTTAAGTCGAGCCAAAATGAGGTCATATGACCTCTGTGCTCAAGCCTCCCCAATGGTTTTTCCTGTCTCCCCAAGAAAAAGCCCAACTCCTTCCATGGGCCCTGCACGATATGCTCCCATCTACTGTCTTTGACTAATTGTCTCTCTACTCTTACTCCTTAGCTTCAGCCACCCTGGCCTCCTCTACTCCACAAACTTGCCACATATTCCACTACAGGACCTTTGCACTTACTATTTTTCTACTTAAAAGGCTTATCCTTAACTATCCCATAATTTTCTCATTCACTGCCTGAGTCTTTTTGTTCTAATGCTAGGATATAGCCGGGTGATGGTGGCTTACACCTGTAATTCTGGCTACTCAGGAGGTTAAGATCTGCATATAGATTCAAAGCCAGCCCAGGCAGAAAAATCTATAAGACTCTAACCTCCAAGTAAGCAGCAAGCCCAAAGGGGGGATGTAGCTCAAGTGGTAGAGCACTAGCCTTGAGTGAAAAATCTAAGCAGCAGAGACCCTGAGTTCAAGTGCAAGTACCAGCACACACCACATACACACACACACACACACACACACACACACACACACACAAATAAATACCTGCTACTGTATGCAGGATAATACTGTCCTATGACCCTTCCCCAGCATTCTCAATCTCTCTAAACTGTTTTTCTGCCTTACCTGTAATTATTTTATGAAGTGCTACACAATTTGCATATTCGTTCTTCTGTTGTTTGTCCTCATCAGCAGACTGAGAGGTCCATGAGGGCAGGCATTACAGTCTTCAGTTCTAACCCAAGGCATATCCACCATAAGTAGATTAATGCTACACCTATTGGCTAAAGAATAAACAAGTGATTTGAAATTTCTTCCTTTAAAAATTAAATAACACCAGATGCCAGCAGCTCATGCCTGTAACCCTAGCTACTCAGAAAGCTGAGATCTGAGGATGTTGGTTCAAAGCCAGCCTGATCGGGAGAGTATGTGAGATTCACATACTCTTTATGTGAATATGTGAGTCTCACATACACTTTATCTCCAATTAAACACCAGAACAAATGTGTGAGAGAAAAAGAGAGAGAGAGAAAGAAAGGAAGAAGGGAAGGAAGGAAGGAGGAAAGGAAGTAAGAAAGGAGGGAAAGAAGGAGGGAAGGAAGGAGGGAAGGAAGGAAGGAAGGAAGGAAGGAAGGAAGGAAGAAAGGAAGGAAGGAAAGAAGGAAGGAAGGAAGGAAGGAAGGAAGGAAGGACCAGAAGTAGAGCAGCTGTGACTCAAGAGGCAGTGACCAAGCCCTGAGATCAAGCCTCAGGACCAGCATTAAAAAAAATAGGTAAATAAATAAATAAATAACTCCTCTTTGGTTTATCTATATAAATTTCCTATGTTCAAAATAATGAAATTAGACAAAATCCAAGTGCCATTGGATATAGGGGACCAGAGGCAAGAATGAATGCAGGGCACAGAAGCATGGAAACCTGTACAATATATGGAGAACAAGTCCTTATCTCTGCTTGAAGTCCCCTAGTAACTCCACGATTCCACGTTTACAAGAGACAGACAGGAACTAACGACCCACCCCTTGGATCCATGCCATTCCAGAGTTCACTCACAGATTTCAGAACACTCACATTAGGGCACTTGTAAAGGCTCAGGAGAGCCAAGAAAGCAGCAGCTTTCGAGACAAAGGCTACCTATTCCTCTCTGTGGTCGAAGTCCACTTAGAAGTAGGCACACACCAAGCTTCCATGTGCTCGAGGCCTGCTGTGCAACCAACCAGCATAGTCTGCCAGACCCAAGGTCACAGATCCAACAGAACAGAGGCGCCATGATTCCTTACACCACTTTCGGGCCCCTTAGCGCCATTCTCCGTGCACTGTAACCCCTGCACACGCTTTCTCCCTTGTCCCCCTTACCCCCCCCATCCCCTCCTTCTGCCCCATGTCCTCAACACCTCGTGGTGGGGCCCCTCATCTGGAAGCTGTATTCACTATTTATGCAGCAGTTGTGACACTGTAACAGTACACTTGGGATGAACAATCTAAGAAGAAGAAAGGTTTCTTTGGGCTCACAGTGTCAGCAGTTGCAGTCCGCAGCCTGGAGCTCCCTTGCCCTGGGCCTGAGGTGACACATCCTGCACAGGAAGCAGAGCATAGGAGACAGGGCCAGCACCCCCAGGGAAGCCCCACTCCCACTGGCCTACTTCCTCCAGACATGCCACACTTCCACGCCTCCACCCCCTGCGAAGAAGGTCCCTGGGATCCAGCCTTCGGTGCTTTTGGAGAACGTCAAATTCAAACCCCACAGCTAGTTAAGTATTGGGGTTCTTCAAGCTGTCCTTTGTTCCTGTCCCTTTCTAATTCATTTTCGGAAGGGAAGCCTTTCCTCAGGAATCAGAGGACACAAGTCCATGTTGAATTTCCACAGACAAAGGAAAGAAGTCATCTCTGAAGCTGGTGATGGCTCATGCCCATAATTCTAGCCACTCAGAAGACAGATCTTAACATTATGGGTAGAAAGCTTCTAAGGAGGAAATTCTGTGAGACTCTTACCTCCAATTAACAAGCAAAAAGCTGGAAGTAGAGGGGTGGAGTAGAGGATTCAAGGGGTAGAGTGCCATCCCTGAGTGAAAAAGCTAAAAGGTAGGACCCACGCTCTGAGTTCAAGCCCTGGTATTGGCACAAACAAAACAAGAGATAAGGAAGTGGCTCTGTGGCTCAAGAGGTAGAACGCTCACCTTGAGCTGAAGAGCACAGGGACAGCGACCAAGCCCAGAGTTCAAGCCCCAAGACCAACCAAAAACAACAACAAAAAACAAAACAAAAAAAAACAAGACGTAATAAACCAAAAAAAAAAAGCTCAGAAACAGTGATTCTTCTTCAAGACCTGGCCTAGGTCTCATCTTCACAGAAAAAATCTACTTCTTTCATTCAGTCTACATAACAACACTGTGCTATATAATATGTTATTGATTGAGCATGCGTAAGCTTCCCAACAAATTTTCTGGTGTCCATTTCTCTCATATGGAATCTAAAGGGTTTTTCCACATTTAAAGAGCTTTGTTTTGTTTTGTTTTGCCTGTAAAGAAGGAGCATAATACTTGGCTTTGGGGGTCAAACAGACCTGGACTTACACCTCAGCTTGCCACTTATTGTATCTGAACTTGACTAAACTACTTAGCTTCTCTCAATCTCAATTTTATTTCCCATTAAAAAAGAAAGGTAAACCTTGCAAAGTTACTATAAGAACAGAATGAGATATCCCAAGCTCTGTTAGGTCAGGAGTTTTATTTTATTCACCCTGGTGCCCAGGATAAAAATGGACAGACCATCATCAATAATGAGAAAATGTGAGCCAATTATGTGCATAAAATTTCTTGTACTATGCCTACAATGCCTGGTGGGTGGTAGATCATCGAAGACCAGCTATTACTGACAGTCTTATTCATCAGTACACTGAAGAATAATGCATGAATACTCAGTGAAGTGCTCACACACCTGAAAGGTAGTAGCAGGGCCAGGGTCCTCTCCAAGACTCTGTCCTCAGTAGCCCATTAGCTCTTTCTCATGGAGCCTGATCCCCAATTCTTTTGCTACTGTTCTCAGGATCTATTCAGTTCCCACATTGTGGGGTTTGGGACACACTATGCAAACTATGACTAAAGGAGACCAGATATACCACACCAAAACACACTTCTAAAGGAGACCAGATATACCACACCAAAACACACTTCACTGCACATTTTGAACTACTTTTTTTCTTTTTCTTTCTTTTTTTTTTGTATTGGTACTATGTCTTGAACTCAGGGCCTTGTACTCTCTCTGGGCTTTCACACCATGGGTGTTGCTCTACCACTTGAGCCATACCTCTGGTCTGACAGTTTAACTGCTTAATTGGAGATACAGTCCCATGGACTTTCTTCCTGAGGGGGATTCAAACCTTGAGTCCCAGATCTCAACTCCTTAGTAGCTGAGATTACAGGCATGAGCCTCTGGCAACCAGCTTAAGCTGCTTTTTCTGAGAAAATCCAAAAAAAGCTTTGAAAAAAACAGTACTTTGTAAAAGTCCATTTGCATTTCTAAAGAAAATCTATGTCATTAGAAAATCTATGTCATTAATAAAGCATCTAGATTAGGATGCAGGCTGCTTCAGACAACTTTGATTACCTGGAAAAGTTTATTTGCATAACAAAACAATCTTTATCCATCATCTATTTCTTACTATCCCTAGCTTGTATAGCCACCACCCCCAAAGACCCTTAACCCATGTTCCTTTGGCAGTCTGGATGCTTACTTACGTAAGATTCAGTCATGGAACCATTTTCATATTTTGTGAAACTCTTGTGTGTATGCACATAATTAACATGTTTTCCTCCTGATTATCTGTCTTGTGTCAATTTAATTAATAATTCAGCCTACATAAGAATCACATGAGAAGATGAAGGATGCCATCCTACAATAATAAAAGATAGTAAGGTATTAATCATGAAAACAATAATTTTTGATCAGAATATTGGGCAATGAGGATAACATCAGCAATCACAGGAACTACAGTGTGAACTAACCCAGCTGCAATACCACCAACTGTTCTCTACTCAGTATTTCTATTGCCGTGCCCTGAAAGCCTGCTCCTTATACTGTACTGTCCTCTCCTACTCTTTCCTTCTCCAATAATAAAAAAAATTCTCAGTAAAAGATTTGATAAACTATCTCCTGGTGAGTCTAAATTGCTAATAAGGACTTATGAGTTATCCCTCCTAGACATATTGGCATTTCAACACAGATTAAAGCTGAATGTAAAAGAAATTCACCTCAAAAGTCTGGATTTTCAGGAGAAGGAAGTATGTGACATGATTTCAAGAGAAAAGAATATTTGAAATCAAAGCAAACTTTGGCAAATTCAGTCCTGGTTACCACAAGTAGTTAGCCTGAGGGGAGAAGTTGCTACTTAAAAGTGGAGGGCAACTTCGAAAACCCTTTAAATCAACTGATGGAGAAGCTCCTTTTTTGAAACCTCTGCCTCCTCACACTTACATGTACACAGTTACATGCGCACACAAGCATTCACACTCACTCTCAGCAGGGAAGCCCCCTTACAGTGAAGGCAAAAATGTCCCACAAGGAGGAATCTGCAGAGGGTGCCCCAAAAAGTGCCACCAAAGCTCAACAGCTGGAGGAGAGGCATTGTGAGGCTCTCCAGGTGCCAGTGAAAACATCTTTCCTTCAGACACAAATCATGTCACAGAATATAGCTGTTGCTAGGTAACAGTGATTCCCTCTTCTTTCTTGCTCCCCCATCCCCAGACACACTCATTTCTACCTCCAGAGGAGAATAAACAACCCAGTAACTGCCACCAGTGAACTCTAAATGCTCTGCTCCTGCAAAGACAAGCATCATCCCTCAGTCAGCAATGTGAGGGCTGATTGTAGGGTTGGCAGCCAGAAGGCAGCCCAGTGGATCAAATACTGTCAGGACAATGCAATATCCCTTCAATAGCCCATTACTTCATACCATCTTAGATAGCGCCCAACACCTGCAATATTTAGGGTATTTAAAATTATAAGGCAAATTTCAAAGTTAGATTTGAATTCAGGGAGAGTGGCAGTGTTGCTTGAAGTAAAGAATGGGAAAGAGTTGAAGGGGTTTGTTTACAATTTTAGGTAGATATTATAGGATTTAAAGGGAGTAAGCTATCCCATGCAGTTCTCCATACAGTGTGAACTTCTCAAGCAACAAGGGCAAGTGGCTGGACTCTGTGTGGGCCAGCACAGCAGAAAGTATGGCTTCCAGAATTTTAAATAATCAGGGCTTGTCTGAAGCCTTGAGAGGTTAAAAAATATTTTTCTATGTGAGGAGACAAAGACATTTAGACAGAGAATCCTTCTGAGGAACAAAGGGACAGCTACGCTTTGAGGAATGTGTTGCCTTTTGCCCATCTGAGGAATCTCCAGTGTCACTGTACTGGCAACCCACGCTCCCAATTATCCTTTCTTTGATGCACTAGCACATGTGTGCAAAGGAGATAATGTTAATGTCTCTCCTTATTTGTTTTTCTGTCTACAAAAAATGCCCACTTATCAGGATTTAATGGCTCTCAGAATAAAGCTATTTTGAAACATTATCCAAGATGCAAATGAGTCATTAGAAGTTGTTTCTGTGACCTTTCCTAGTCGCTGGGTAAGATTTCCAAATCAACACTAGTTCTTCCTGATAGCCCACCTCAGTGCAGCAACCCTGATTTTGCAAAGAAGTGTCCATCCTTACTTTGGCCTTGAGGAGTACCAGATGACCCTAGAATGGTGCAAATGTCCTTGAAAGACCCTCTGTCATTTTATAGACAAGTCCCCATGGTCTTCCTGAACAAAAGTTTTTCTCCTTTAAGAGATAGTTTCTACAGTTTCTGAGCATCTAATGAGAAAGCCAGGTAGTCTAGCAACAAGAATGACAACACACACAACAAATCCCAGGAGGTCTAAAATAGCTTCATTGAGAGTTAAGGAATGTGACCTTTAAAACACCTTCAATTCTTCTGATTGTTTTCAACTTTTGTTGATTTTTATTATGTGAACTTTAGTGTGACAACCTGAGTTTCACCCTCCATACTAGTCAGCCTTCCATCACTGTGCCAAAATACCTGAGATAAACTTGAAAAGATGAAAGCTTTATTTTGGATCACAATTTTAGAAGTATCACTCCATCGTTGGTTGGCCTGTTGCTTTGGAGCCTGTGGAGAGGCAGCACGTCATGGTGGGAGATGGGAGGACGTTACTCACCTCATGGCAACAAGAAGCAAAACTGAGAAAGAAGTAGAGGCTTCAAGGACACCCCCAATTACCTCATTTCCTCCCATGAGGTCCCACCTCCTACAAGTTCCATTAACTCCCAACAGAGGCCAGGATGATGTCCAACCTTTTAGCACATGGTTCTTAGAGGGAGTGTTATCTAAATAATGTCACCCTGAAATACCAACAGGGAAAGGTAAGGGGTTAACATTGATAGAATGAGCTAGGCAGAATATTTACTATAGAATATTATTGTTTTTTTTAATTTACCACAGAGTATTATTTACTACAGAATATTTCAGAATATTTGTACAGAATATTTACTACAAATCTACTGCTCCCAGGCCTAGATTAGGAAAAGGAGACTCCAAAGATCTGACCTACATTTTCTTAGATTAGAGATTTTTCCCTCCAGAACACTCCAGAGAGCCATTCTATCTCCTCCTCCTCTCTCTTTTTCTCTCCCCCCCACCCCCACAACATCCTCTCTTCCTCAGTCTTTTGCAGTTAAGGGTATGAACTGACTTGAAATCAACTCCTGGCAATTTGAGATCATAGGTTACTCATATCTGTGCCTCAGTCCTCCTCACAAATAGGCTGAGTTCATAGTTGGATCTATGTCATAGAGATGGGGAAGAAGAGAGAGGAATGTGTCCCTCTTCCTAAATACCATTGTTATCATTATCATGTAGTTTTAAGTATCAAAATAAGTAGGTACCAGAAAAGGTAACAATATCTCTTTAAATGGTCTACACCATTAATACCTTAATCTGGGCTATCATAACCTCTTGCTTGACCTACTAAAAAAAAAGCCAGTGGCTCATGCCTATAATCCTAACTATTCAAGAGGCTGAGATCTGAGGATCACAGTTCAAAGCCAGCTCAGGCAGGATAGTCTGTGAGACTCTTATCTCCATTTAATCACCAGAAAACTGGAAGTGGTACCATGGCTCAAATGGTAGAGCACTTGCCTTGAGCTGAAGAGTGCAGGGACAGTGCCAAAGCCCAGAGTTCAAGCCCACAACCAACAAAAAATAAATAAAAATAAATAAAAAACTTTGGTTTTTATAACCTCAGAATCCCACCTTTCCAATCTCTCCTCTATGACACGTAGGGAGAGACCCAGTTAATAATTTACATTATTCTTTAAAACCTTTAATAACCTACCTGGTGCTTATTCGGGGAAATCCAAAGTCCTTGCTATTACCTACCAAGTAGGTATTTGTATCCAAGGACTTGGCTCCACAGCTCTGTTTCCATCTGCCTGCTTCCTATTTTGTCTGAAGGAAACACCCACGTCCTCCATCATACCACTCAGCCACCACCTCCTCTAACAAGCTCTTTTGAGTCTGCTGGGTGACCCAATGCTACCTGTCTGTCACTGTTTATACACTACTTCTTCCCAACACTAAATATCAAAAGCAAGAACTGGGTGTTGGGTGTTCATGAATTCCTTGTGCCTGAAACAGCAGGTACCACTGAGAAGCTGGCTTTTCTGTTCTTTTGGCGGTGAGAATCTCCTCTTGAAGTGACATAGGCAGCATCAGGGTAAATATCAAGCAATTTTCTTTGCTGCTTCAACCCCATTGAGAATATTTTAACTAAGTAGACAACTTGTGTCAACCTGGGTATAGGTTCAGCCAAATCTCTGTTTCAACAAAATCACCTTCTGACACAAAACCTCAGAAAGTCTGGGGTCATATGTAAACCAAATATGTCATATGTACACACTCTCCCTATTCCTCATTCTTACTCTAGTCTCCACTGAACCTAAAAGGAAGATTTAATTATCAACAGTATTCACACTGTGTTGGCATACCAATTAACACCAATTAATCATTTTCATTAAGTGTGATAATGACTGGCAGAGAAAAGATTAGAAAACGATTTTGCCATCAAAATATCCTGTGTCCCTATCAAGTGTTCTAGTAGCTCATAAGATTAGCCACCTGAGATCAAATCCATATCAAGTCAACTCTGATCCACTGGCAACCTGTCACTAGACCTCTGGCTGGTGTCAGAAAAGCAAAATTCTCCAGCTGGAGAAACAGCAAGTCTCAGAGACATGACTTAATTGATCATCAGGAAATTAACAGGTATCCTCCTATAGCAAGGATTCTTGTGACCATAGCAGCCCCCAAAATGTGAAGCATCTGTCAATTATAAATTTTGAGTCCCTCAGGAAGTAGGGAAAATGAGTCACACAGCAAACCTGTTCCTCATTAGTTTCCAGTCCAGTGGGTGCAACCTCAAAACTCTATTCTCCAGCTGCTCCTCTTGAGGGCATCCTTCCCATTCCTAGGTTGGCAAATCCAGCCTTGCAGCTGTTCAGTCAAAACTTCCTGTAGTCATCTGGATTCCTTGCTTTCCCCTATGTGTCACAATCTATTCATCCAAAACAAAGCTTACAGTACAAAGCTCATTGAGAGCACCTTCTATCATCTCCACCTACCCATACCAGTGCAGAAACCTTGTGACTTATCTGCCCTTACATCTGTCCTTCCCTGTTTTCAGGATCATCCAAATAGAATATCCAGAAATGGGTAAATCAGCCAGGCATAGTGACTCATGACTATAATCATAGTTACTGTGGAAGCTGAGATTGGAAGGAACATGCTTTGAGGCCAGACTGTTTAAAAAGTAGTGGCACTCCATTTCATTCAACAAAAAGCTGGGCATTGCCAGGCACCAGTAACTCGTGCCTGTAATCCTAGCTGCTCAGGTAGCTGAAATCTGAAGATCAAGGTTCAAAGCCAGCCCAAGCAGGAAATCTTGTGAGTCTCTTAACTCCTGCTAACCATTAAAAAGCTGGAAGTAGAACTGTGGCTCAAGTGGTAAAGTGCTAGCTAGCCTTGAGCAAAATAGCTCAAGGATAGTATCCAGGCCCTGAGCTCAAACCTCAGGACTGGCATACACACACACACACACACACACACACACACACACACACACACACACACACACACACACACACACACACACACAAGCTGGGCATGGTGACATGAATCTCTGTCATCTCAGCAATGTCAGAAGGATACATCTATGACCAGGCATATATTTAAGACCCTATTCAAAAGGAAACTAAAAATATAAAAGCAGCTGGGGATGTGTCTTACATGAAAACAGAAAACCCTAAGTTAACTCCAGAACCACACACACACACACACACACACACACACACACACACACACACACACACACACACACACAGAGTAAATTATACCATATCATTCTTCTGCTCAAAGTCTTACAATTCTCGTCCGTTCTCATTACTTCTTCAGCATTATCTCTTTTCCTCTTCCCCTTTTTAGTCTACTACAACAAGGCTGACCTCCTTGTTTTCTAAACTCATTAGGCACCTTCCACCTTAGAGCCTTTGCACACCCATCACTATCTTTAGGAGGCCAAGTGAAAGACCATTCTATCTAAAATGGCAACCCAAGGCCACTCTCCTTCATCAGTGTTCTGTATTCCACTCTCCTGCTCTCTTTTTATTTCACAGCAGTTATTACCTTCTCACAGATGATATAATTTGCTTACATGTTTTTTTTCTGTAATTTAGTTCATGTATTCTCCAGCTAGAATGTAAGCTTCGTAAGAACAGACATCTGTTAATAGATTTACCCAAAGCACAGATATTATTGCCTATGCCTAAGATGTTGCTCAGCCAATCTAATCAGTCGTGAAAACAATGAAGAGAATCTCATAGAAATGACTATGGACATGCATTAGAGACATGGACAAGAGAGAAAGGCAGAACAGAAAAGTCTGTATAGGACATAATATGGAACATAGACCAACAATTGAGGCATTGGTAGGATGGGTACTGCAAGTTAGGGAGACGTAGTCAAAGATAGGGATTAATCCTGTTTCTTAGGCCAGTGGATATCCTGTAGAGACACACATTGGCAAAGAATGGTGGAGAACGGGGATAAGCATGCAGATTGGAGGCACAGCCTGAGGGCAGGGAATGGACTTGACATTGTTGATGGCACTTGCTAGGGATATTATGATGAGTTTGGGGATTTGGACTTCCTTTCAGTCACTTGGATTCCACAAGGGCATGAACTGAGACTGTTTTGCAAAACATCTGTCTTTACACACTGCTGGCCAAGAGAATTCATGCTGTTCTCCACACTCAGCTGGTTTAGGGACCTTGGTTCACACCACCTTTCGGTATAGACCTTTGCTTTCTGCCTTTCTCCTACTCCCTAAAGACTAATAAAGCCTAGATGAGTCCCTCTTGAAACTTATGCTTGCAAACTTATCTAATCACGACTCAACACTATCTCGCTGGGCCATGTTCTTGGCATACCACTAAACATCCATTCCTTGCAATCAGGCCACTGGGTACACATCTATCCCCTCATTCACATGGTCTGCAACATGTGCATGGGGCCAATTCAATACTTGGGGTTCTTATGGCTTTGACTCAGTCTAAACACCCAAAAGTGTCTATTAAAATACTTATGCCAAGCCAGGTGCCAATGGCTCACACCTGTAATCCTAGGATTCTGAGATCTGAGGGTTGTGTTTTGAAGCCAGCCAGGCAGAAAAGTCCCTGTGAGACTCTTATCTCCAGTTAACCATTCAAACGCCGAACTGAAACTGTGGCTCAAAGTGGTAGAACATTAGCCATGAGCAAAAGAGCTCAGGGACAGCACCCAGACCCTGAGTTCAAGCCTAACAACCAATAACAACAACAAAAAAATACTTCTGCCAAGTATTCTTTCTTGGGCAGACCCAGAATATGTTCTGACAGACCCAGAACACATCTCAAATAATCTCACTCATTGCTCGCGATTATCCACTGGGTGTTGTCTTGAAGAAAAGAACCTTTGAGGACAGTGAGAATTTAATTCTGGGGTCCACTAAAAGTGGTGGGGTGATTAGTGAAAAAGTAGTGAAAAAAGGCTCCACTTATTTGTCTGCTAACACCTGGATAAAATGCATACCTGCACATCCCAGAGCAGGATGGATGGCAGCATTTACTTTAAATCATTCCTGCTGAAAACTTACAAGAAGGCTCACAGCGATGGCTGATACATGAGAACAGAATAAGTCCCCAAGCCTACACACTTCTCTGTTTTTCAAACCTTCCATCATTCTCATCTAGAGGTGAGAAGTCTGGTTGGCAACTTGATTGTGTTCCCTCTGCACCCTTCCCAAGGCAGCCAAGTATTACTAACTTACACTTTATTTATTTATTTACTTACTTAATTTATGTAGTTATCTATGTAATTTGAGGATTTGAACTCAAGACCTCACATTGCAAGATAGGGATCCTACCATTTGAACCATACTCTCAACCCCTTTTTGCTTTTGTTATTTTCACATAGGGTCTCAGATTTTTCTCCTACTCTCTTCATCAGACCAGAACCCTGCTATTTATGCATCTTATGTAGCCTGTATTACAAGAACAAACCACTCTACCCAGCTACTTGGTTGAAATGGAATGGTAACTCTTTACCTACACTGGGAATGAATTTCTCCAATCTCTATCTCCCAAGTAGCTAGGATTACAAGTGTGAGCAACAGCACCTTGCTCTAAAACAATTTATTATAGCTATTGTAAATAATGCTGCAATAAACATAGTTTTGCTGGTAGCTTTAGTGTGTTCTTATTTGTAAACATTTGGGTAAATGCCCAAAAGTGGGATTGCTGGGTCATAGAGGAGCTCTATATGGAGTCTTTTGAGGAACCTCCATACTGCTTTCCAAAGTGGTTGAACAATTTTATACTCCCACCAACAATGCAGTAGGGTTCCCTTCTGTCCACATCCCCTCCAGCATCTGTTGTTATTAGAGCTCTTGATTATAGCCATTCTGATTGGGGTGAGGTGGTATCTTAATGTGTTTTGATTTGCATTTCTTTTATGGCTAGGGAGGTTGAGCATTTCTTCATGTGTCTATTGGCCATCCTTCTTTCCTCTTCAGAGAAGTTTCTCTTTAAGTCTTTAGCCCACTTATTTATTGGGCAGTTGTTTCTTTGAGGATTTGTTGTTGAGGGATTTAATTTTTTGAGTTCCAGGTATATTTTAGATATGAGACCCTTGTCCGTTGTATGGCTAGTGAAGATCTTCTCCCAATCCGTGGGCTTTCTATTGATCTTGCTAGCTATGTCCTTTGCCATGCAGAAGCTCTGCAATTTCATACAATCCCATTTGTCCAACCTTTCTTTGGTTTGTTGTGTTTCTGGGTCTCTATTAAGAAAATCTGGGCCTGAGCCAAGGAGACCTAAGGTTTCTCCTATTCCATCCTGTAATGTTTTCAGAGTGTCTGCTTTGACTCGGAGGTCTTTGATCCATTTGGAGTTGATTCTGGTGCAGGGTGATATATAAGGATCTAGCTTTAGTTTTCTACAAGTGATTAACCAATTTTGCCAGCACCATTTACTGAAGAGGCTGTCTTTCTTCCATTCTATTTTTTAAGCTCCCTTATTGAAGATTAGATGGCTATAAGTTTGTAGGTTCATTTCAGGATTTTCAATTCTATTCCATTGGTCCTGAGGTCTGTTCTTGTGCCAGTATCAAGCTATTTTGATTACTATGACTTTATAATAGAGTTTGAAATTTGGTATTGAACCAACCTAGATGCCCCTCAGTAGAAAAATGGATCAAGAAAATGTGGTATGTATACACAATGGAATTCTATGTCTCCATCAGAAAGAATGACATTGCCCCATTTGTTAGGAAATAGAAAGACTTGGAAAAAATTATATTAAGTGAAGTAAGCCAGTCCCAAAGAAACATAGGTCCCATGGTTTCCCTTATTTGCAATAACGAGTATATCTCCAGGACAAGCAGAAAAGGTCAGGTAAGTTGATGTTAGGTGAAATGAACCCCAAGATAAGTATTCACATCTTTTTTTTTTCTTGCAATTGTTTCTAACATATTTATAAGATGATTTCTTTGTTGCTTTGTATGTCCCTCCCCCATGGTATAACCCTTGCTTTCATTGTATTTGATATTGGTATAATTTGAGGAGGGAAAGGGCAAAACAAACCATTTAAATAGGGATACAGGTGGACCCATTGAAACAATGAGATGTACAAGTCGTTATGTTGAAAAACAAACTTTACAACTTTGGCCAGGTGGGGGTGGGGGGTGGGGGAGTGGGCGGAGAGGGGGAAAGGGGAGATAGGAAGGGATGGGAAGGGGAAACAAAGGAGGAGGAGGCAGCAATGCTTGATAAGAAATGTACTCATTACCTTGCCCATGTAATTGTACCCTCTGTATGGTATTTTCACAATAAAATTTTTTAAGAAAACAATGTATTGATGATTATACTTTTGAATTAATGGCTTATGGTTATTTGAACTATTTTTAATGGCTTTCTCTGTCCAATGACCCAGATCCTTCCCTAATTGTAAAATGTGGTATACAAAATACTTAAGAATACTATATACGAAAGAGGAAGAAACAAATTCACAAACACAGAAAGAATAAGCTTCAAAAGGAGAAGAGAGAGACACATGACAAGTAAAAAAAAACTATCAAATATGGTAACTAAGGAAAATACAAAAATGAATAATGGTGAAAGAAAAGAATAAATATATTTACTTCAATCCCCATTAAAATTTCAATGGTATTCTTTTTTAAACTTTTTTTTGTTCTTTTCTGTTTTTAGTCCTAGGGATCCAACTCAGGATGTTGCACTTGCTAGGCAAGCATTTTGCCACTTAGCTACATCCCAACCCTCCAATGGCATTCTTCTCAGAGATAGGAAAACCAATCCTGAAATTCATAAAGAAGCACAAAAGATCTAAATAGCCAAAGCAATCCTGACCAGAAAGAGCAAGAGCAACACTGGAATCATCACAATGCCCAACTTTATACTACACAACTATAGTAACAAAAACAGCATGATACTGGTACAAAAACAGACATAAAACCAATGGAACAGAATAGAAGACCTAGAAATAAACCCACACAGTTACAGCAATGAGCTTATTTTTGAAAAAGGTACCAAAAACAGACATTGGAGAAAAGGCAGCTTCTTCAGCAAATGTGCTGAGAAAACTGGATAGCTACAACTAGACTGAAACTTGATTCCTGTCTTTACCCTGTAGTAATATCAACTCAAAAGGAAGGAATAAAAAACCTTAATGTAAAACCTGAAACTTTGAAACTACTATAGGAAATATGGGGGGAAAGTAGAACATATCAGCATAGGCAATAATTTCTTGATTAGAACTTTAATAGCTCAGCATGTAAGAGAAACGATTGATAAATGAAAGTATATTAAACTAAAAGGCTTTTGCACAGTGAAGGAAATAGTAACTAAACTGAAGAAACAGTCTACAGAATAGGAGAAAATCTTTATGAGCTATAGGTCTGACAAGGGATTAATAACCAGAATATACAGGGAGCTCAAAAAAAACTGAAGACCAAGGAAGAGTAGCTGTGGCTCAAGTGGTAGAGCACCAGCCTTGACAAAAGAGCTTAGGGACAGCATCTAGGCACTGAGTTCAAGCCCCATGGCCAACAACAACAACAACAAATAAACTGAAGACCTGGCTAGATGCTAGTAGCTCATACCTGTAATCCTAGCTACTCAGGAGGCTGAGATTTGAGGACTAAGATTGGATACCAGCCTAGGCAGGAAAGTCCATGAGATACTTATCTCCAATTAACGCCTCAAAAGCCAGAAATGAGGCTCTTTGTCTCAAGTGGTAAAGTGTTAGCTTTGAGCAAAAAAGCTCAAGGACAGTGCCCAGGCCCTGAATTCAAGTCCTGGTTATAGCACCAAAACAAAAAACAAAAAAACTGAAAATCTAAAATTTCAACAGCCCAATTAATTAATGGGCAAGTGAACAATAAGCTGAATAGACAATTCTCAAAAGAAGAAGTACAAATGACCCAGAAATATGTTTAAAATTTTTCAACATAAAGGAAATGCAAATCAAAATTACATTGAGATTTGATGTCACTCCAGAATTGCTGTAATCAAAACCACAAACAATAAAAATACTGTCAAAGATGTGGGCAAAAAAATACTTACAATAGGAATGAAATCTGTTCAAGTACTATGTAAATGCCTCAAAAAAAAAACCCTAAAAGCCAGTGGCTCACGCCTGTAATCCTAGCTACTCAGGAGGCTGAGATTTGAGGATCGCGGTTCAAAGCCAGCCCGGGCAGGAAAGTCCATGAGACTCTTATCTCCAATAAACCACTAGGAAACCAGAGTGGCACTGTGGCTTAAGCGGTAGAGCACTGGCCTTGAGCTGAAGAGCTGAGGGACAGCGCCCAGGCCCAGAGTTCAAGCCCCACGACCGACAAAAGAAAAAAAAAAAAGCAACCCTAAAAACAGAACTACCATGTGATCCAGTGATACCACCCTTGGGCATATATTAGAAGGAGTATATGTCAGGGTATAATAGAAATGCTTGTATACCATATTTATTGCAGCTCTAGTCACAGTAGCCAAACTTTGAAAGCAGCCTAGGTGTCCTACAACCTGTGAAAGGATAAAGAAAATGTGATGTATATACACAATGGAATATTACTGATCCATAAAAAACTATCATATGGGGCTGGGAAGGTGGCTCAGTGGTAGAGCGCTTGCCTTGCATGCATGAGGCCTGGGGTTCGATTCCTCAGCACCACATAAGCAAAAAGAAAAAACCCAAAAGTGGTGCTGTGGCTCAAATGGTAGAAGACTAGCCTTGAGCTGAAGAGCTGAGGGACAGCGCCCAGACCCAGAGTTCAGGCCCCACAACTGGACCCCCCGTCCCCCCCCAAAAAAACTATTATTTGCGGGAAAATAGATGGAATTGGAGAACATTACATTAAGAGAATTAATCAAATTCAGAAAGACAAAGGCTGAATGCCTTTCTTTCATATGTGAAATTTAGTCCTAAAAATTACACACATAAATATGTATCGTGTGTATGAATATATATGTATATATTATATACATATTATATTCTCATATGTGATTTTAACTGTTGGACAAAACTTGAGGGCACATGGAAAAAGGAGAATGGAAGAGAATCTCCAAAATATACTGGGATTATGCACGAAGATGGCATGAGGAAACACACTGAAAGCTACTTCTGAAAAGGTTAATCTGACTAAAGTATAATATGTGCAAGTAAGACCTGTGTACTATGGTCAAGTAAAATCCACTAAAGAATATAAATAACTAGAGTGTAAAATAGGTTCTATTGTGGTGGCTACCTGGTCACTGTCCTAGTAGAACCCCGGGAATTTCAGAATTTCCCTTTAGGAAGCCCAGCATGATTAGTTGCTGATAAAGGTAGCCCTCTGGGGAGGTGTCAATTCTGAAGACAGGAACTAATTTAGTTTAGTTCTATACTGTGCCTGTGCAGAGTAGATTCTTAGAAAAGTCTCTTCATTTTCTGCTGCTGTCAAAAGCTTTTTAACAGCATTTTACCTAACCAAAAAAAAAAAAAAAACATAGATGGGTTTGAATAGGTTCAATGTTTTTGCTTATGTTTAGACATATAACTACAAATGTGTGTGTGTGTGTGTGTGTGTGTGTGTGTGTGTGTGTGTGTGTGTGTGTGTGTGTTTTCCTGTAGGGAGAAGGAGGAGAAGAGGGGGAGAGGGGAATGGAGAGGGGAGGAAGAAGGAGACTTTTTCCCTAAGTCTTTGAGTGGGTGTCAGGAAAAAAATCAGCATTGTGCCAGCATTATAGCTAATCTTGGGTACTATTTATAGAGCTGGCCATGGTCATGTCAGAGCTCTAAGAAGCAAAACATCTGGGTGCATTGCCAAGCAGAGAGGAAGAGCCCAAGTCACAACATACTCCACAGAGAAAAGCTTCATCTTGACAAAGTTACAATTTTCATTTACTAAACATAATCCTCAGCCTCTGAGTATCTTAAGGAATCTCTTTCTGTTACCCAGAATAATGAAAAAAATAACATTAACAATTGAAATATCAATCAAGGTTCTGAGGTGAATGAAAGAATTGCTAGTAGATGACAGAAAATACACCCAGAGAACCAGTGAAGGTTCTCTATAGTCACTGGGGTCATCAAGCAGGGGAGGTGGGTCTCTCTGAATAGACCAAGGTTAAGGCCCCAAGATGTTCTCTAGCTCCTCTGTGAAGGCAGGTGCCCCCTCCTTTTGTGTCTCATCTTGCAGAAATGTTTAAGAATCATTTTTAATATTTAAATTTATAAATCTCCTGTAACTTCTATATTAAAAAGTAAAAAGAAGGAAAGAAGGAAGTAAGGAAGAAAGGAAGGAAGAAGGAAGGAAGGAAGGAAGGAAGGAAGGAAGGAAGGAAGGAAGGAAAGAAGGAAAAAAGAAAAAGGGGGAGGAAGAGAAGAGAGGAAAGAACTGTTCCTACAATATTTTGCAGACCCAAAGCAAATATTGCCCTACTTTCAGCTATGTGTGTATATATATATATATATATATATATATATATATAGTTTTTTTCAGAATAGATATGCCAGAACTAAATTGTCCAACTTCGCAAAAAGAACAAGCTCTATAAAGGTCATGGCCTCTGATTTATTCAGCTGGATATAGGCAGCACCCAGCCAAGCCTGGCAAGCTCCAAATCCTCCAGACATCACTCTGTAAAGAAAGTTTCTGTTGGACAGTGCACTCCATTGGTTCACACGTACTGTACTCAAGGATTTACAAACACTGTACTTCTTTACTACTACTCCTCACTATACAAGTGCACTAGGTGAGCCCCATCTGTGATCAGTCCTCTCTGGGAGCACTGTTTCCTGGGAGACACCCATCTCAAGCCTAACTCTTTGCTGGCTGTTTTCCTACATCATCTTGCATCTCCAGCCCCCATGTTCTATTAGCATTGCATAGGCATGGCTGTTTCTCTGTTTTCTAAACCTTTTCCTGGCTTGTCAGTGACAACCAGAAGGAGAGGGGGCACAGTTTATAGCCTGGTTGTGGCTTTGGTAGTGACTTACATGCAGAAAGTCTATCATCTCGGTAGCTGCTGGAAGGGAATGGATTTCAGGGCAGAGAGCAGCTGGGGGCAGGCTATCACTGTGCTCAGCACTGTCTCTACATCACACCATGCTTATCTATTCATTGCAAAGTGTTTGTTCCTATTCCCAGAACATTTAGTTCTTCCATATGGGTCAGAGAGGAGTAAGAGGTGACCCACGCAAAGCCAGGTTGGCAAGAAATCTGTGCCAAGCTGAACTTACAGAATAAATCTCACTTTCCTAGAGTAAGAAGCTAACCCACCCTGAGGCCATTGAATCTTATTCTCTTTCTATAATTTTTATTATTTGTCTTATAAAAATCCATAGAGGCTCATGATAAAATATTGGAAGCTATAAGATAAAAAAGAAAAAGAAAAATCACCCATAATCTTAAGATGCAGAGTAAAACTGGATTAACATTTAGGCTTTTATTCACATTACACATTGAAAAAAATTCATTTGCAGCTTCAGGAGCATTGTCTTAAGTCGTTAGCGTTCTCCCAACAGTATTGTAAGGTAGCCAACTACTCCGCTGCATGGTTATCACATAATTAACCTCGCTAGGTAGTTCCCTTCTGGTGTGTGTGTGAGTGTTCAATTCAGTTTTTCAGAAGACAAAGACCACTGGTAGGGATTGATATTTTGCACATATATTTCCCCATAATTCTGATTAGTTCACTAGGATGGAATCCAGAAGTGAGTCAAAAGGCTGAGAAATCTGCAAAAGCCATGTTTTTCCAGAAAGATTGACACCAAGCAATGTCATTGTTAACCTTCAAAAATTTTATATCTAGAAAAATGACACCTCATATCCTTCTTAATTAGCATCTTTATTATTGTTACTGTTGGAATTGTTGGTGATAGTGCTTTACTTGTATTACCCCACTATATGACCATATAGATTTGTGTGATACACATAGAAGGACCCCCTTATCCTCATTTTAAAGAGGAACAACAAAACCTCAATATAGCAACATGCCCAAGGACAAACAACTAGTCACAAGCCAGGGCTCCAATTCTAGTTCCTCCAAATTATGATATATGCTGTCTACTCATAAAGTCAAACACATTTCCACATGTCCTCAGCAACTGTACTTCAGCATTTTGATATTTGGACAGTACAGAATATTTGAGATTCTCATATCTCCTGATTACTCTGTGGCTCACCTATCTCTCCATAAGTGTTAAGTATGACAATGTCTTCTCTACACACAGAAGGAATTTGAGCCTCACCCCAGGCCTCTTGAGATTGTCTAGTGTCCTGAGTTTATAAATTTCCATTGGGAAGTATCAGTGTTGTCAGAGATGCAATCCTCAGGGGAAATGCTATGGGACCCAATGGATAGAAGTCAGTGAGGAAACTTAATTTTACACAGCCCAGTCCATCTGAACATCCATTCCTGTATCTGCAAACATAGAAAAAGAAGTTGATGTGTTCTCTTCCCACCCACCAACATGGGAGCAATTTAGAATCAGTGGCATGATGGCACTTCTATGCTTTGAGATTACCTGCTTGTTTAGGAATTTGTGCCACAGCATCCTAAACCAGCTTTGTAGCTCACTCACAAACTCACAGCCGATCATTTGCTTGATTGAGCTCAGGTTAGAGTGTAGATAGAATTTTTCCACAAATCACTTGATTAGTATGAGAAATCTATGCTCCTGCTGTTCTAAGCATTGCAGGCATTTTTGGTTCCCTTTAAATTTATCTCAATATTATGGTTCTTGCAGCTTCCAGGATTTCCTCCCTAGGATTTATTGCTTTCTTTAAGATGCTACTCTATTTGGCAGTATTACTTCATTCCTTTCTGGTGCCCTTCCTCCAAAGAAGGCAAAAACCTTGACCACTAATATTTGGAGGGGGAAGTGCTTGAGCTTTGAATCCCCAAATCACTTTACGCTGGTACAGGATCTTAACAAGTGGCAGGTCATACGGAATCTATGACTATGGCCCACTAGCTTGGAGACTCATTAGAGGAAAATCTACTCCCAACACTTCACCACCTTTTATTCCTTACCATAGACCTTGAGCATTCTGTATTACCATGGTGAATATGTCACATCTAAGGCTCCGTTCAGCCTCTACAATAAACATATAAGACCCAGCAGGAATTTTAGTGATGGAAAAGAAGTCTTAGAGTGACTACATGGAATACTTAAGTCAGGACTGTGATGTTACCTGGGGCTAGATAAATTCCAGGTACCTACACCAGTGTGCTCCCCACTCTCTTCCCTATTCTCAAAAGTCCCTCTGGAATAAGATTTGGAGAAAAGATGGATATTTCCTCCTTAGTTAGGGTTGAACCACAAAATCCTTATTCCCTTTGTCATTTCTACAAAGATTAAATTGTGAGCACAGAGCATGAACTCTCCTTTTGCCCAAGAGATACCTTCCCTAAAAAATGACACAAGCAGTCAAACTTGCTTCATATCTACCCCACTTCTACATAAAGCTATCCTCTTCCTGGGTTGTACTAACAAGACATTGATGAATGTCAGCTCACACTTTTTCAGAAGCTTCCTGGGAAAATCCTCATCCCCACCCACCACCCTTACAAAAGCCAAGGGCAATCTTTTTTGCTAAGTGTGGGATCCTAAAACTGCTCTCTTTTTAAAGCCCCAGGTCATTTTCCTTCCTTAAAACTACACTTGTTGCCAGTCTGTTTTCCATTTTCTTTTTCTATAAACATCCAAATAGAATAGGAAGGTGCGCTATTTCTTCACAGTTATACCAGCATTTCTCTTTTTCCCAGACTCCCTAAATTGTACATCTGAAGCCTCATTTCTTAGCCTGTTCTTTTCTCTCTTGCTCACAGGAAAGATAGAAAAGTATCTGCCCTAGCTTTTCTCTCACTATGCCCCTTTTCTTCCTAGGATATTTTCTTTCTTTTCTTTTTTTCTTTCTTTTCTTTCTTCCTTCCTTCTTTCCCTCTTTCCCTCCTTCCCTACTTCCTTCCTTCCCTCCTTCCTTCCTTCCCTCCTCCCTCCCTCCTTCCTTCCTTCCTTCCATCCTTCCTTCCTTCCCTCTTCCCACCCTCCCTCCTTTATTCTTTCCTTCCTTCCTTCCTTCCTTTCCTTCCTTCCTTCCTTCCTTCCTTTCTTCCTTCCTTCCTTCCTTCCTTCCTTTCTTCCCTTCCTTCCTTCCTTCCTTCCTTTCTTTCTTTCTTTCTTTCTTTCTTTCTTTCTTTCTTTCTTTCTTTCTTTCTTTCTTCCTTCCTTCCTTCCTTCCTTCCTTCCTTTCCTTGTTGTGCCTTGTCTTGGGCACAGTTTCTGAGCTTTCTGCTCAAGGCTGTATTCTACCACTTAAGCTTCAGCTCCACCTCTAGCTTTTTAGTGATTATTGGAGACAATGTTCTCATAGACCTTCCTGCCAAGGTTGGCTTCACACTTCCATATTAAGATCTCAGCCTCCTGAGTATCTAGGATTACAGGTGTAAGACACCAGCATCCACCTCTGAGGAATTTCTTAAGGTAAAATTTAGGGAAGATAATGTGCATCTTGTTGCCTCCTGTCTCATAGGAAGATATTGGAGAAGGATTAGAGGAAAAAAGAAAAGGAAGGAGGGAAAGAAGAACAAGGAAGAGACAGAGGAGAAAAAGATCAAATCTTTAGGGAAGGGAAAATGGTTTGTGTGTCCTCTAAGTTCCCTCTAAGTGTAGACCAGTGAGTGAGCTTTGTGGCTGTCTACCTGCCTGATGTCTGAGACACATCATTAGTAATTCTAGATGGATAATTGTCTTTGTTTCTTTTTTTTAAAGCAGTCCTGGAGGTATAAAACTCCAGACTTCAAATATTATTACAGAGCTATAGTAATGAAAGCAGTTTGGTAATGGCACAAAAATAGGCCCAAGGACCAATGGAACAGACTAGAAGATACAGAAATAGGCCCACAGGCCTATAGCTACCTAATATTTGATAAGGGAATAAAAAATAGGATGGAAAAAAGTCTCTTCAACAAATGTTGTTGGGCAAATTTGATGCCCATATGCAGAAAGCTGAAACTAGATCCCTTTCTTTCATCATCTGCTAACATCAATTCAAAATGGATCAAAGACCTCATTGGAAGAATGGAAACATTGAAACTACTACAGGAAGGAATAGGAGAAACAATCAATCTTGGCATAGGCAGGAACTTTCTGAGTAAAGTTACAGGGCCTCAGCACATCAAAGAGACAATTGACAAATAGATTGCATCAAATTTAGAAGTTTCTGCATGGCAAAAGACTTAGTTATCAAGCTAAAAATACAGCCTACAGAATGGGAGAAGATCTTTGCTATCTACACCTCAGAAAATGACCTAATATTAGAATACACATAAAGCTCAAGAAACTAAATGGTCAAAGAGTCAACAATCCAATTAATAAGTAGATAAGCAAACTAAACAGAGCCTTCTCAGAAGAACATGTAAAAATGGTCAATAGACACATGAAGAAATACTCAACATCTCTGGCCACAAAGAAAATGAAAACCAAAGCAAAACAGATTCCATCTTACCCCGGTTAGAATGGCCACTACAAAGAATACAAATTTTGTTTCTGTTAATCTTACAAAAGTCACTTCGATAGGTAGCACCAGAAATGTAGAAATCCACAAAATGTTTTTGAGTACTCTCCATCCATGGCTGCATCTTGCCCTTATAAGTTCATTCATAACTCTTCAAAATTTACAGGGCCACCTCTGCAGTATAAAAGATCAAATGACAGCAGAAGTATAAACCTTTTAATTCTGACTGAGAGAGTGAGAAAATGTTTGCTATTATCTCTTTCCTCTCCTTCTGTGTTGGGGACATCTATCTATTTCCATGGCCCAGCTCAAGCTCCCATCACCTCTTTTCTGTAAGCTCTGATTCTTACTTCCTATATCACTTAGAAAATGAAGCAACACAAAGAGAAGGAGTTACCCTGACCCCATAACCACCCATCCAATGGCCTCTGATTACTTGCTGCCCTGCCCTCCTTTTCTTGATGTGTAAGAGGTTACCAAAGACCATGCTTGCTCTAACTCCACAGGAGGTATTCTCACCTCTGGTACTTGCATCCTCTCAATGTCCTATCCATGGCTTCATTTCCATTCATATATAAACAACTTGCCAATTGTCCTCACTTTTGAAGGAGAAGGACTTGATTTGATCCTATATACTTCTATGTTAACAATCCATTTCTTTGTACCTCTTTACAACACTCCTCCATAAAGCTATTTACATGAACTATTGCCAATATCTCTCCCCAAACCCACTCCATCTCACACTCCACCCAAAGTGCTCTTGTCAGCTCACCATCATCCTCTGTGGTGCTGATGTTCAATTTTCTTTTATCCTACTCCACTCCCACAGCCTCTTTTTCTCTTCTTGCTGTCCAGAACCTTATTGTAGCAGTATGACACTGATCATCACTGCTTATTTCTTGAAAAGTACTTCATTTAGTTTCTCATGCAGCATTCTTTCTTGTTTGCCTCCTTTCTCACTGGCTGCTTCCTTTCAGTCCTCGTTTCCAGTATGCCTTCAATATCCTGCATCCAAAGTCATCAAATTCTGGTCCATTGGCTAGTTCTCTGTTGTCTAAGTAAAGTCTTAATGGAACACAACCATGCTCATCCATTTACATATTATCTGTAACTACTTTTGTGTTACAACAGCAAGTTGAGCTGTTGCAGTCAAGACTAATGTCTTCAAAGCCTAAACTAGTTACTATCAGGCTCTTAAAGAAGTTTCCCAACTGTCCTCCTAGATCTACAAATGTAAATATAGGACTCAGTCTCTATCCCTGATCTGAACCCACACTCACTTCCTAGTGAGCTCATCTGCCCACATGACCTTAAATACCACTATATACTGATGACTCCAAAGTTTGTCTCTAGCCTAAACCTCTTCTCTGAACCCCAGATCCACAGCCCAGCTGACCAACAGACACTTCAGCTAAATGTCTTATACTTCCCCAAACTCTTCACTTCTCATCTCTCTACCATGTCCATCCTCATTCCCCATCGTCCAATTTATAGCCTCACTTTCCTATTCCTCAGCCTCACATCCTGTCCTTCAATATTACCATCCACAATTCCTGTCCCTCCACATTCCCCATCCACAATTCCTGATACCCCATCCTTATCTCCATTTCCCTCCATAACCCCACTTCCTGTCCTTTCACATTTTTTCTCACTTCCCTATTCCCCTTCCTCACTTCCTATCCCTCCATAATCCTCATCTTTCCAAATTTCCTACCTCTGTCCCTGTCCCTCTGTCTTACAACAATTGACTACCATCCCTCACAAGGATCCTGATCTCCTCACTATCTTCTGCCCGCACATAGCCTCCTAGTGCACTTTTAGGCAACCAGAGCTATTCGTTAACATGCCAGACTATACTGCTCCTTGGCTCAGAAGTTCCCAATGGTTTGAAGAGGCATATCTGACCTCATTGCTATACCTGATACACAAAGTGTCTCTAGCTTTTGGGCCTTTCCTGGCATAGACCAATAGTCCTTTAAATATCCACATGGTTTCAGGTCTCTGACTGAGTGCTATTTTCGGCAAAACCTTCCTGGATATACCCTCCCCAGCTGCAACCCCTTTATTCTTTCCCCAAGCATAAATCCTCTGATGTGACCACCTCTGAGGGTTGTCATCTGTCTCCCTCACTAAAATCTAAGATCCAACAGCACAGGAAAGTCTTGTCTGCTGTTGAATTTTCAAAGCTTAGAAGTGTGCCTGTCCATTCTAAATATTTGTCATAGTAAGGAAAGGAACACAGAAATACCACAAGTTTATGTCTCTTATTGAGAAAACTGAAGAATACAGAAGAGAATAAAGCTGTTCAAATTGTGGTGGGGAAAAAAAGAGCAGAGCCACTTGCCATGGCTTGCATAGCCTGAAACCAGAATCTTCCTTGCCTTCCTACCCCAGGAATGAACTGAAGAAAGCCAGTCCCAGGAATGAACTGAAGAAAGCCAGTCCCTAGAGTCAAAGGGACTGTGGCTAGTATTCTTCTATTAATCGCCTGGTGCTCTTAGAAGGCAGTTTCTCTGGAAGCAGAGTAATACTTGGACCTATCTTGTTCCTCAGGGGGTACTGGCTTGGTATCCTGGTCTCACGAGAGGGAACCAGCTGGAGTAGCAAAACAGATGATGTACAGGGTAGGAATCTGCCACTCACCAGTAACACTACCTTGGTGGGTTTTAATCACTCTGTGCCTCCATTCCCTCACCTATAAAATGAGATGCCATTACAAAATGTTTAAAAATCTAAAACTGAAGGGCTATCCCAGGTTAGTTTTCATTTTTTCTTAGTTGTGTCTTCTCACAAATAAGTCTACAACTTGTAACAAAAGACTTTAAGACCTATATGCTATAGGTCGCTCACTTGTATTTAACCATCCCTCTGAATCCCCACCTTTCCTCACTCTGTGCTCATTTTTAAAGTTTTTCTTTTTGCATATTGTCTCATAAATTTTCCTCTATTGTCCCCATTTTTTAAAAAGTCCTCCCAACAGGGAGTCAAGCAATGGCTGACAGAAAAGCAACCATTCCAACTCTCCTTTCTCTCCTCCTGGAACCCTGCAGGGCAACTGCTTTTTCAGCAGGAACAAAACCAAGACAAATCACAGAAGGGACAGAATGCCCAGAGGCTCCACTACTGCATTTCCTGGCCTCTCATGCCTCTGGTCTTTCCCTCTCTACACTCCTTTCACAGCCTCGCTGAACAGAAGGTATTGCTTAGATAGGAGCGAAGCCTGGGCCATTGGGTATCCAGGGCACTTCTCACCATCAGCCTTCATATAATCCTGCCTTCCTTTGTCAGCTTCTAGGCTCTAGACCTCTACTCACTCAGGGAATAACTCTCCTGCCATCACAATCAGCCACATCCTTCAATGCTCACTGATACTATCTTGGCATCTATGCTTAACCTCACACTATAGGACTCAGCTGAATGCTTTTTGGTACCCAAGGCCATCACACAGATGCTGCTAATTTTCCAGGTAGCTGTATCCAACCCCTTCTCTTCCCAGGACATAGGACAACAGGAAGCCCTTCCTGATGGCCAGGCAAAGTGGAAGTCACAGGCAGAATCTGGTTTGTTCTATACCTTGGTCCTGTGACAATGCCTCTTCTGTATCAAGTTGGAAATCCAAAAAGAAAGATCACAATACCTTTGCACCCACATCTGAGGCTTGTGAATACAAAACACCATACAACATTTTTGAGTTCTTATTAAAATAAATAGAGCAGCAAATCATCCAGGAAGCCCACACAGCTACTCATCCAGCCCTATCTTCCAGCAGGCCTGTCTATTTTCCCAATTAGGCCTGTGAGAGCCCCAAGGGTGTGCCCAGCAGAACCACCACCTGCCCTGCTGTGAGAAGGTGCCCTAGAGCCCCCCCAGTGGCCCCAGCACACATCATGAAGCCATCCAGCTATGACTTGCACTCTGAGCAGGCTGTCTCTGGCTGTCTTGGAGTTTATGCAACAAGGAAACCACAGTGGGAAACATTCCTGCAGTAACAAATGAGACTCTGAGGAGGCAGAGCCAGAGGGCTGCTCTCTAGAGCCCTCAGTACCCATAGCCCATGTTCTAAATGAGATAGCTGTGGGCACACTGAATCTGCACTAATTACGAAGGGAGGGTGGGGAAGCCAGGAAACTGTGGCTCAAGCCTGTAATCTCAGCTATTGAGGAGGCTGAGATTCAGAGGATTGTGGTTTGAAGCTGCCTGGAGAGAAAAGCCTGTGAGATTCCATCTCTAAAATTAACCAGCATAAAGCTGGATTAGAGGCATGGTGCAAGTGGTCGAGCATCAGCAAAACCAAGTGATTCCAAGGTCCTGAGTTCAAGCCATGGTGCTGAAAAAAGGAGGAGAAGGTCTACACCCTTCTCGTAGAAACCTGACGAACATGCCAAGACCTGCAAAACAATCTGCTCTGAAAAAATATGATATCAGGTATGTAAAGTTCCTAGCTTTTATACCTTGCAAAGGTACTCACTCATAGTCTCTGTGATCCTGAACTTCTCTCTTGTGGGCATGGAAACTCACCACTGGAAAGGCTAAGACAGGTCTGAACACCGTGGTGATGTGGATGAGGATGGGAGAAAGGAGAAGGACACATGGCCTATAATGGCCATTTCCTGCAGGGATGCAGCTTCAGCCCTGAGGGATGCGATGAGAAGCCCCGTGCATTCCTCTCCCCTCACTACACACACAAGGACATAGGGCCTAACAAGCACCATGATGAACACAAAACCTACAACATTGTTACATGTACTATTGCTACTTGAACATTTATGGTTGTAATGTCTCATTTAAAACACTGATTTGCAAAATAACATGCTTCCCCTAGGAAAATTTGGAAAATCCCAAAAAGTTAAGAGGAATTAAGAATCATGTTTATGCTGTTAAGATTTTGATATATTGCATTCTGCTCCATTTTTCAGGACTCCACACACTTTCTACTTTAATTGCAATTATACTCTATTTATGTTTAAATCTTTACTTAATATTATATTATTAGCATTTCCCATACACTTATATTATTCAATGTAGTTTAAATAGCTTCCTTGATTTCCATTTTATGGATGAGCCATATTAGATATAATTAATCCCCCATACAATGTTTTGTTATCATGAATAATGCTGAAAGGAATATCCTTGATTAGAACTATTGTGCATATATCTGATTATTTCCTTAGGATAAATCCCTGAAACTGCTTACTTGTTCAAAAGGTCTATTTTTGAGACATATCTCCCATGTTTTTAAATTATCTTACCACCAGCTCAGTCTATACATGTCCATTCCCAACAACTCTCTTAACAACTCTGGTTAGAATATTATCATCTTCCATTTTTGCTAATCTACAGGTAGATGATGATATCTTGGTTTTAATTTCACAGGTTAAGGATGAGTGAAATTGGACACATAATGTTCTGGCCACTTATTTCTTTTGTATGTGTCTGAGCTATCTATTCACATTTTTGCTCGTTTTTCTACTAGTGAAAAGATGGGTTGTTTTTTTTCTTCAATTTTCTGCAGAAAGAAAGAATTAGTCCCCAACCTCCTTTGATGACCCTGCTCCCATGTTTAACAATCCCTTCCATTAAAGCATTAATTCTAATGTCTCACTTACATCCTTTTCCTGTAGTTTAAACCCATTTCCTATCATCCTGTCTTCCGTGGGGATGTTTCTCTCTCTTATCTGACAGTATGACCTTCCTTGTCACTTGTCAGCTTCTCCTGGGGATGAATAATCTCTCTTCTTTTGCCAGATCTAGTGTACCTTACGAAGTCAGCATGTTTTCTTCCAGTGCTAGCCCCTTCCTCTCTCTTTTGCCTCTCCCACTGTCTTTTTGTCATGCCTTTACATCTGTTTACCAATAGAGTAGCAGACAACTTCTATCCCAAGCTAGTTTGCCCCTACCAAATTTCATTCACCCTTACTTTGCAACCCCTAAGTTTATTATTCCCAAGCACAAACCTGATCCTGTCATTTCCTGTCTAAAATCCCTCTACCCCTTGATTTGGCCAGCAAGTCCCTCTTACTGGAAAATATCCACAACCTCTGTATTTCCTCTTACCCCCCCCCCACCAAACATGTCTCACATGTTCAGATTCAGTAACACCCAAATATTCCTGGTATTCCAAATATATCTAGTGTTTCATGCTTCTGAGTCTTGAAAACATACCTCCTTCCCTGCCCACCGCTCTCCACCTCCACCTGTTATTATCCTATTTACTTCTCAAGGCCCACTTAGGCTCTCTTTTTTCCAGTGTGCAGGCCTCTCACCCCATATGTGAGAACCATGGTGAATCCTGCATCCAGGACAGATCTGCATCCCATTTAACACATCTGTTCTCAAGTATAACCGAGGGCATTAAAACTGAGAACAGAAGTGTGAACTCAGCTGAATGTCATTCTCAATGGCAAAAATGCATGATAGAACATCTTGATGGCTGGGGCAAGGTCCTTCTGGGTAGCTTGCCTAGTTGAGGTATTTCTCAGGATTCTCTACATGGGTGACAGAGTATGTCATTCTTCATAGACAGGCCCTACAGCACAGTCTCTTGGTTTCCATTTATCCTCCCTTCTCTTCGCCATCCCAAAATCTCTCTGTTCTTTGAGTCCATGTCATACTGGGAAGCCTGCCTGAACAGCCCAGCCCCTAAACCTCTTCTCTAGCTCATCCACAACTTCTGTCTCAGTTATCTCCTGGATACTCTGTGCTGTTGCCTCTCAAACATCATGAAGTCATCTTCCTTCTGGTAGAACTTATCCTCCATAGACAGTACAGCAGTCAACCCTCTTTCAACCTCTGACTGGGAACTGAACAATGCATTGTGAAAATCACAATGATAGCTTCAGCAAGGGGTGCTCTGGTGTCAGCAGGTGTCCGTCACGTAGAATTTGGCACACAGAGTCAGCAGGTGTCTGTCACTGCCATTTGGTTAGAGAGCTATTAGAAACCAAGAATGCAAATAGTCTATTCAATTTGGAAACAAGAGGAAAATGAGCTACATAGCAAATAATACTGACTAGGGAGATGGAAGACTTTGATTCTGGTCCCAGTTCTGCCATTGGCTGTCTGTGTGATGCCTCCAAGCTCTCTAACTTCTCTGGGCTCATTTGCCACATGGAAATGAAAGATTAAATTTTATGGGAGTTCCCCAAGGATTTGTCCATCAAGGTGGCACTTAACAGAAGGGCAGGGAAGGGTTTCCACATCCAGAGGTGGGAGAGGGGAACACAAGTTAGCCACATGCCTTTCTTGTTCCCCTGAGGGACTCTGAGTTTAAGTCCCTTCAGCAGCCCTAGGTTACAGGTGAGGTTTCAGAGAAATAAAAAGGGGACCCTCTCCAGGAGAGCGTTTGGGTCCCTAGGCTCTGGGACCTCTCCTTCTCACTTCCTCACAGTCATTAGGCTCTTCTTCCTGAGGATCACCACAACCTTCCCTTTCAAAAAAAAGAAAAAAAACAACTCTTGCTGATGGAAAATTCTTCCTCATACCTAATCTAAGTCCATCTGCTGCAATTTCTGTCTATTTTCTCTAGTTCAATCCTTACTGGAGATGGGGAACAGCTGGTCGCCATCCTCCATATAACATCCCCTCCTAAACCAAAATCAGTTATGACATCACCCCTCAGCTTGTTTTTCTTCTGGCATAACATCCACCATTCTTTCTGACCTGCCTTCATGATTCTAGCTCCGAACGAATCACTGTCATTCTGGCCACATTGGAGGGTGATCAGCAAGCTCCAAGTTATCCAGAGCTATGGCATCTATGGGTATAGAAACTATGCCAAGAATAAGAGGGAAGGTCAGAGCACAAAGGAATACATGATAACATAGTCCCTGATTTTACATAGGAGGAAACTGAAAGTCAGATAAGGCCCAAGGTCAAATCTAAGGTATCGGGCTCCATACACCAAACTCCAAACACGTATATTTTAGAGACAGGGTTTCACTATGTAGCCCAAGCTTGACTCAAACGCACAATTCTGCCTCTGTATCTGAGGGCTGGAATTACAGGTGTATGCCACCATGCCTAGTTCCAACTCCAAATATTACAAGAAAATAGCCTGAGTAATCACAGCCTATCCTCAATGTAGGAAAAAGCAGAATCAGCCTTACCTAAAAACTAAAGTATGCCCCTACCCCACTAGCAGATGTCTGAAATTTCACTGTACACATTTTTTTTATTTCCAATAAGAGCTCAGATACTGGGTTGGGGTATAGCTCGGTGGTAGAGTGATGCCTAGCATATGTGAAGCCCTTAGTTCCATCCTCAACATGGGAAAAAATTTAAGCATCAAATGCTTAGTGAGACAACACTGTTAACTATTTGCATCCTAGTATTAATTAATAGATTTGATTTTTACCAATTATTGATAGATTCAAAGGTGAGAAGTGAACAAAGAAACAGGGAGAACGGCAGACAAATTGCACTGTTTGCTAATGCTTCCAAGGTCAATCTGAACAATGTGGGGGTTGAGGAGGGGTCCTCCGCACTGTGGAGCAGTGGGACCTTGTACCTGATGGGACTACCTGCCCCTCCCCCCAAAGCTCAGACACACTGACCCTGTCTGCCTCATGCAGACCAGTAAACTGCCAGGTGTTCTGTGAGGCCTATGGTAGAATTGAACTTGGCAAAAAGATTACCTCATTGCTCCCACAGGGCCAACTCCCAAAGGCATGCCAGCATTCCTGAAGTCTCCTGTTAACTCTCTGAAGTGAGATGAGCAGAACAACTAAAAGTAAATCTCATCTAGGTTGCCCTTAAATGATGGAAAGAACCAGAGAGGAGAGAGGAAAGAGAGTTACACCTGCCTAATAGATTAAGATTACTCAGGTACGTGTTTCAAGGTGAAATAGCTCCCCAGTTGGGTGGAAGGAAGAAGTATGTGAATGTAAAGGTGAGTGAGTCCGATAAACTATTTGCTGCTCATACTTTTTGCCTGGGAAATTTTTCTAAATGAAGAATGGAGAGAGAAAATGAGATTGTGGGGAATACATTTCAGAGTTTCGATTTCAAAACAGGCTTCTTTCTATTTTGAATAAACAGGATCACATTATGCTCCAACCTTGACAACTTTCAGGGATTTTTCCAGGTTGTTTTGGGCCTCCAGACAACACCCTCTCCAATGACAAGTGGGGGGTTCATATATCCAGAAAACAAGACAATGTGACAGAATTTACCAAGATAGCCAACCCAATAAACTAGCTTATTTGATTTCCCCCAACCTCCCACAAAAGTAAATTTTAAAATAGAAAACAAAAAGACACTGTTCTGCTAAAAAAATTCGATGTTTTCAAACCTAGTTTAGGGGATAGTTTAACAGTAAAATGGGAAGAAAATGACAAGATCAAAGTGGGTTGGCAATAAGATTATTTGTTGATGCACTTATCAAGAAGAAAGATGACAGGAAGGATGATAGGGATGGAGAATCAGAAAATTAGGAGCAGGACTAAAACTTGTCATTCTAAGTAAATCACCCTGGGCTAGAAAAGCAGAGAAATACAACCCGTCTACCCCCCAGCAGCTGAATGACAGAAATCCAGGCTGACCAACTGGGAAAGAAGAAAATGCTAAATCTCTAAAAGGTACTTGTCCAGTATCCTGACTAAAGCTATCATGTTTGCCAAAATGACAACAAATTTAATTTCCCAAGCATCAATCAGCCCTTTCACTTACAGTCACCCAGATTCACAAGGAGTTAATTAACCTCACACCAGCAATGAAATTCTCCAAACTGGATCACAGCAGAAGCACTGGATGCGGGGTTTCACACTCCACCCCATCCAAGGTGAAGCTGTGATGAGCATGTTTTGGGTTTTGTCTATTATTCTTCAGCTTCTATACTCCTGTTCTTTCTTTCTTTCTTTTTTAGCTTAAGTTGTTATTTTAATGATCTCTGTTCCAAATGAGGAAATACAAGGAAGAGAAATGAGGAGGAGGGAGAGGGAGGAAAAGCAAGTGCTCTCGTATGTCCCACTTGTACTTTACAAAGCTCCCTCAATTCCCTCCCCCACTCAGCCTTTCCCTCTGTGCATGAGTCACCATCAGGAGCTGTTTTCAATGCCTTACTTTTAATGTTCTTTATCATGATAGACATCTAACATATTAGCATCTATTAAACTAACCTCCCCCACCCTTGTGCTGCTCCCAATTCCTGGCCCTAGATACTCCTATAACTCAAAATTTGTGACTGTCTTCATGTAGATCAAGGTGCCTATGTTCAGGATTTCCTTGTACTGATTGCTACCATACCTGGTCTCTCTGGGGGTCATATGCCCTTGGCAGACCACAAAGGACCAGATCCCTGATCAAATTTGCCAAGCAATTGAGAAAAGTTCACTTCTGATCCATCTCCCCGGCCCCAACATAAGGGACTCATGGTGTGCAGTTCTCCAAGTTTGTTTTGCTTACTGCCAGACAGCATGTGCAGAAGAGAAAGCTGACTGTATCCTGACCACCAACAAAAAAGTCAGATGGTGATTTTTTTTTTAACCGTTGTGAGTACAGCTTCCATAATAGCAGTTCCCACCCAAAATAGCTGCTGAAAGGAGATGGAGGAAAACCTGTTGTTGTGTGCTGGTGAAGGAAAATAAGAATTAAATAGGGAAAGGAATTTGTGGAACCCAAAAATGGAGCTGTCATCTACACCTTTGTAGGAAGTGTCATAGGAGAGAGGTGTTGCTGAAGAGAACCTCCCAGGACTTCCGGGATTCAGGTCTGGGACAGAAATCAGAGGCAGAACATTCACTGGAATCTCTTCCACCCCAAAGCTTTGGAGGCTTTTAACATTAGCAGGTACAACCGGCTGCCTAGCGGGTGAAGTGCAGAAACTAGAACTACCCGCATGAAAGTAGGAAGTTCAAGACCAAGTGCACCACGTTTTCCCGCACAGGAGCGCCTGTCTAACATCTCCTCGTGGCAGAACAGGGGAAAGACATTTTTCCCCCAGGACCCAAAAGTGATTTTGAGAGCAAGCGAGTGGGCCAGCGTTCTAGAATGTTCAAGGTGCTGCTGGGTTGAACAAGCTGCCCACTACGGCGGCCAGGTTTTGCACTTGAAGAGCAGTTATCATCATCAGTGTGGAAGGTGACTTCAGCAGCATCTTTCCGCCACAGATGCACCTGTGCCCCTCAGACCCCAGCAGCTTACCCCTCCCACCCACTTTCACCTCCCTCAGCTTCTGAAGACTGGAGGCTGGACCCTTCTTTAATAAAGGTGTAAGGCATCCAGGAGATAAATGCACCTCCTTCCCCAGGGTTTCAGGACACACCAAACCTGGAAAGTCTTGCAGAGTTTTCAGGAGCTAATCAATGAAGTGATTTCTCTTCCTCTAAGAAGGTTTCTGTTGGTTTCTCACCAAGTTGTGTGACACATGGAATTACTGCTGGGGTCAACAGAACGGGTCCCCACGCCAAATAAAATAAGCCAAGGTAGAGTGGGCAAGGGGGCAGTGGGGAGAACGAAATGGAAGCTTGAGGAAGACTTGAGTTGAAGGTCATAATAGTTTGGAGAAGGTATGTCAAGGTAATGTAGACCAGGCAGACCCTGGGTGGGGGGGGGAGGGGATCCACACCACCAATTTCTCAGAACCAGCCTCACAAGGATGGGTCACAGCTGCATCCTAGGGTCCAGGATCTAGCTTCCCTCTCTCAGCAAACCTGGGTCTACACCCCAACCCTGCAGGGCCCCTGGCCCAAGACCAGACCCATTTCCACAGACCTGAGCTCAGCTAATTAAGAGTCGTAAACAAGACCAGCTCTTGACAGCGCACAAGTTGTCCAAATTGTAAGCTTGTTTTCCTTCCAACAAAAGACAGTGAATTCCCACCTTTGCCACATTTCCTCCCTTAAACTTTTCTTTCTGCAATCCCTCCACCTCTGCTAGAACGGCAAGCCCCGGAGAACGCACACGCAGGAGCAGCACCCCGGGACGCAGGCAAAGGTACCTTTTCCGCGGGCGGAGCAGAGGGGCTGCTGTCCAGAGGCTCGCTGCCCTGCCGAGCCGTGGAGGATGGAGCACGCTGAGATTACGCGTTCCTGTCTCTGCGACCAGACCTTTCAGCAGCTCCGACCAACTGTGCTAGCGATGCACTTAGCAATTATCTGCTGGCGCCGACGCCCCGCCCTCTGCTCTTGCGATTGGCTCTCTAATCCTGGGCAGGACTGCATTGGTCTCAGCCGACCTCACTCATTGCTTTAGCTCCTACTATTATCTAAGCCATCAAAGGAAATAATTCCATGTTTCATTGACAACCTGTAAGGCTCGCCTCTGGCCCGTGCAGGGGCAGAACTGGGAGTCCAGGGGAAGGAGGGACGGGAGGAAAGTAGGAAAAGGTAGGGGTGGGGGAGAGGGGACGCGAGGGGGTGGAGGGGGAGAAGGAGAAAGGGAGAGAGAGAGAGAGAGAGAGAGAGAGAGAGAGAGAGAGAGAGAGAGAGAGAGAGAGAGAGAGAGAGAGAGAGAGAGAGATCAAATTCTTGTTCCAGCATTTTTAACTTTCACAAAACAGAGCCGATAGCAACATTTTTTTGGCCTTAATCCCGCCCCCGCCCCTTTTACTGGTAACTGTTCCTGAAGGTAGAGAGAATTAGAACAGTGGGATATCTGCTGGTGTCAAACCGCCTCTCAAAAGCAGCACTAGGTTGGGGGGCTCAAGAAATAGAGTGATATTTTACACCCTGGAGGGCATGTGAAGGTCATTGTAGATTGTTTGGGGGGAACATATTATTTGCCTTAACTGGAATTTATCTGTCAGTTCTTTACCTCGTGATCCCTCTTAGTATAGTCTGAGAATACAATTTCCCTCTGCACCCTATTCAAAGAGACTCAGAAGAGCTGCCCTTAAAGTTGATAAAAGTCTGGACTATCTCAGATTCTCACCAGGAGGTGCAGATGAACAGGTATTCTGGAATCTAACGGTTTTGCTGGGCTCTTTCCTTTTGCTTATATTGTCCTGTCTCACATAATTGCTTAGACCTGAAGGGATGGACAAGCACCCTCCAGCCCTTTGACAGATTTGCTTTTCCGGTTCATCATGGAACCATAGGGCACAAGCTTTAACTTTTTTCCCTAACTTAATCTACTTAATCATCATACAGAAAGGAAGTAAATGAAAGGGAAAAAAATTAAAGGGTCTTTGAAAGAAAGCTCTTAGAACTATACTATGCCTGCATTGGAAGCTAAGCAGGATCAGACTTAGTTATTATCAGACCTAGTTAGTATTTGGATAGGAGAAAGGTCCTTAGAAATCAAGTTTCACGGCTGTGGGTAGAGCACAGGCACCTGGCATCTGTGTGGATTCTATCTCCAGTACGACAAAACAAAACCAAGAGCAAAAATCGACGTTCAGGTCAATAAGAAACTGGCCTTTTGTTCTTCCCATAGATCCAAGATCCCAAAAAAGATCCCAGATCTTTCTGGGGTTATAGTCCAATGCTACTCCCAGCTCCCTAGGGTCCTAAACAACTGCCGTTCATTTCCTCAGTAGCAAATGATGTGTTTCCCACCACCTGCTAGGGTGAATTTCTATTTCATGAATACATGCTTGACTTCCTTAAATGTATTTTGAGCTCTGAAAGGACAGAGATGGTGTCATGTATGTCTTTATAACTCCACAGACAACACCTAACACTCAATAAGTGGGCTGACTCCTAAAACTCAGTTCAAAACCTAAAGTGTACAGCTCTAAGCCTTGGGGGCTCATCATTCCACTGTGATTGCTCACCTGGCTGGGCAGAATGGAAGGGGCCACCCTGGAGTCCAGGAACAAAAAACAAAAATTCAGAACTGAGCACTATGGAATGGCACAGCTTCAGAACTCCCAACCAGGCCCTCAGTCCCTGCCTTCTCTCTGAAAAATGAGGCACCTCTTCACACAATGCCTTCCTTCTCCCTCAAGTGTCTCAGGAAATAACAAGATGTTGTCTGCATGGGTTTTATGCCATCATCATCACCTCAAAAAAGTAGTCACTTCCACATTTCCCCATTTGTTAGGAAATGGAAAGGTTTGGAAAAAATTATATTAAGTGAAGTAAGCCAGGCCCAAAGAAGCATAGGTCCCATGGTTTCCCTTATTTGCAATATCTAGTATAGGTATGAGTCAAGCAGAAAAGGTCAGATAATGTGATGTTAGGAAAATGAACCCTTAAATATGTATTTTAATGTTTTTGTTTCTTTCATGCATGTGTTTCTAACGCATTTATAAGATTATTTCTTTGTTGCTTTGTATGTCCCTCCCCCACAGTGTAACCCCCGCTTTCACTATATTTGATGTCAGTATAACATGTGGAGGAGATGGGGACAAACAAGTCGTTTAAGGATTCAGGTGGACCTGTTGCAACAATGAGAAGTACAAAATGTCATGTCAAAACCAGCTTTACAATGTCGGTGTGTGGGGGGGAGGGGGGTATAATTGGGTGGGGGGAGGGGGGTAAAATTGGGTGGGGGGAGGGGGGAGGTGGGGAAGGGAAGTGAAGGGTAAACAAAGGAGGAGGCTGCAATGCTTGGTAAGAAATGTATGCATTATCCTGCCCATGTAATTGTAGCCCCTCTGTACAGTATGTTCTCAAATAAAATAAAATACAATTAAAAAAAAAAAAAGTAGTCACTTCCATATTGACTGCATTTGGAATGACTGAAAGGAGGGTGTCCAGATATTAGGAATCAAAGAACAAGGTCAAGAGATAAAGAAAAAATACTTGTTTGGTCTATATAAAATTATGCAAAGGTTCAATGATGAAATGAAACACATTTAAAATCGACACTCACAGAAAATCTGGGGTGTTCAGATATGGTGTAAAACCCATAAATAACACTTTTGTAATTTAAGCTATATGATTTCCACTTCTAAGAGGAGCTTTGTATCTGCATGCCATCTCCTCCTCTCACCACCAAATAAAGAAAAGGAAAATGAGAGAGACCGAGGCAGAGAGAGAGAGACGGAGAGAGAGAGAGAGAGAGAGAGAGAAGAGAGAGAGAGAGAGAGAGAGAGAGAGAGAGAGAGAGAGAGAGAGAGAGAGAGAGAGAGAGAGAGAGAGAGAGAGAGAAATCATAAAAGCTCTCTTGAGCACCTATCAAAGGCTCAGTTGTCCCTGAAGGGAAAAAAAAACATTTTAAGTGATTTTTCTAAAATGCTTTGTCTAAAACAGCATATCCTTACATGTATGTTTTGGCTTTTGAAGATGAGAAAGAGAGAGAAAGAGACAGAATGAGAATGAGCTGCAAACAGTTGTTTATGTCAGTGCCTTTTATACTGTTGGTCATAAAATATTCTCTTTGAGAGAAGGATGATCCCTTTGTGCCCCATAGATCAACTGCTTAATTCTGTGAGTTAGAGATTGCATATTAAGTATGTAGATTCCACTGGTACTTGCATTTGTATTAAATATCAGCTCCATACAATTTAAATTCATTGGGGTATGAAATGTACCAAATTCCATTTTGTGGCAGTACTCTGACAAAGTAGTCTGTTTGATTTAACAGTTTTAGTGTGTTGAGGGTATGAAAGGCTTTAGAGGGTTCCTGTTCTATTATGAGTTGGGTAATTAAGTAAAGAATGAGTTTCTTTATTAACATGCACATTAAACATAAGCTACCTGCCCCACTGTCTTTCCAGTGGACAGCCACTCAGAACAACTAATCACCATGGCCTTCAGTGAGGGATGGAGAAATCTAGCATTTACTACTCTGTTTATATCATTTTCTCAGCTATCATTTATTTATGCCAAATTCTGTTTCTAGAAGGGAGAGAGGAGAATAAATCTAGGCTATGCCAAGAAAGAAGGAAATGTGTGAAAACAGGGGGAAAATTTTTTAAAAAGATGATTACTTTCTGCATTACATCTTTACTGACTTGAGCTGCTCAATGCCATTTTAATGCAAACATAATATTAGTGGGATATCTTTCTTTAAAATCTTATTAATAGTACTGCATAAATGAAAGGTTAAAACTTTTCCCAGCTCAGCTTCCTAAGTACAGAAACTTGAAGGAATAGCTTTCCAATTGAACTGACTGTTGTAAAATTTTAGGTAATCAAATTCCCTCCCTCTCCACCTCCCCAGTGCATCCCCCAAATCAAGCCTCAGGAGCCAGTGACATTTCCACAAAGTACAAGAGGAGACTGGGACTGCCAGGAGAGTGCCAATCACCAGGAACTGTTCTTAATGATTTCATTAATTACTCATGAGTCTTCGGGAAGTTGATAGTAGATAGACAGGGCTTCACGATGTTTCAAGACAGTAAGGAATATTTTATTATTTAAAACACTGCTAAATAAAAACAGGTGATTTGTTCTCTCAAGTTGTGATTGTATTTATTAGTGAGTGGATTTTGAAAATAAACTGAGGGAGACAGAGAGAGACAGAGAAACAGAGAGAAACAACCAGATACACAGACAGAGATTTGCAAGGCTAAATTGTCCATCTAAATTCTGTTTTGCTTTAGTTAAATTCTTCATAAGAAATATAGAGCTGAAGCTGTCATGAAACATTGTCCAGCAATGCAGCAATTGACAGGAGTTAGAGAATTGAATTAAGAAGGTCAGCATGTCTTCCATGGGGCTGGCAAATCTCATGCAGCATGAAACACCACTCAGGATAAAAGTCTACGTGTAGGAATATGGCTGCTGGAACTCCCACCAGCCAGCACTGCACCCTAATCCAGGATGATGCACCCATCAGTTGTGTTTACAGTACATGTCACACTTGATCTTCTCATTCAGAAAGCAAGGTGATAATGCTGTTTTAAGGCTGATAAGAGAATGATGGCTAGTCAGCTTACAAAAGGGAGGGCACAGATGTCTTGCTAGTGAATGTTGGGCATGGTGACTTCAGCAGTATAGGCCAATATAAATGATATCTGACTAATTCTACTGGACCAGAAGGCAGATCAATTCTCAGAGGAAGACTTAGAGATGCTCAGAGGACCAGAAAGATGCTCGGTGCTCTGGGCAAAGGGTCACGGAATTTGGCAATGAGATTTCATTTTGTATTGCCTAAGGAATAGATGAACTGTCTTATGAATGTATACCATACTGGAAGAGAGGCCCCAGGGCCATGAAGGCATTGTCCAAGTGATATGCCAAAGTGTCTTCAAATGTGCATGTTTTGTTACTCAAGCCATGTGAATTTTGTATTCTACTCCAAAGTGTATCCATGTATGCTTCTAGTACATGATTTTAAGAATGATTTTCCCTAAAAATGTGTACGGCACTGACTTTTTTGGAAAGGTGCTTTATGATTGTGAAGCCTGAGGCTTGAAAACACAAGCCTAATATCACCAGTCCACCCTCTTCCTGGCTTCCAGAAATACCTGAAATTTGGGCCCATCTCATCTGATAACTTTATTCCATTTTCCAACTAGTATACATGGGATGCCATCACATCCTTCCCATGAGCACATCCTGACTTCCCATGGCTCCCTGAGTTTCCTTTTCCACCCTGCTTTAGTCTAGTGAAGTTATTGTCAGCCTTCAAGGTCCAGCCCAATCTCTCACCACTCTTTTCTGCCAGGCCATTTCAAATGTGTGACAATTTAACTCAAGTTAAAATAAACCACTTTTTGTTTTCATATGGCCACACTATTAACCAACCAACAATAATGACCACAGCCATTAGAACCTTGTGGAACACATTTAGAAATCCTCAAAAGGAATAGATTATTGATATTATGGCTAGAGGCAAGTGGATGCATTCACAAAGGGAAGGCCATATCAAGATATCCTTGACTAGTCAAGATGTTCCTGGGGGAATGAAGCATCTCATCTTTGTATCTTTCACATCTACAAACAAATCTCAGCATGAAAAAGTAGAGAGCTGAAAGCGTTACAATCACAGTAGGACCAGATTTCCTCCTTTTATCTACTCTTCGTTCTTCCTCCAATGAGGAAACAGCTTCTATAGAGCCCTAGAGGTTTGTTTTTAAGCCAAGTATAGTATCTAAATTAATCTAGGATGAGTATAAGATGATGAGTATAATAAGAAAGGAAACCATAGTCTGTCACAAAGATGTACTTCAAGTATTTTCTTTCTTTCCTTTTTTTCTTTCTGGTACTGGAACTTGAACTCAGAGCCTTATTATTTATGTTCTTGTTTAGCATTTTTCCTCACGGCTGACACTCTACCACTTGGGCCTCCTCCCTACTTCCAGCTTGTTGATAGTTATTTGGAAATAAGAGTTTCTTGGATTTGTCTGTCTGGGCTGGCTCTGAACTGCAATCTTTAGAGATTCAGACTTCTGAGTAGTTAGAATTATATGCATGAGATGCTGGTACATGACAAGAAAATACTTGTTTTATTCCAGTGTTTCATAGCAAGTATATTTGTGCCCTTTGAAAGGAAGAGAGTGGCATAGAGGTAGTTTAGTGATGGTGAAGATGAATTGAAAGATAAAGAAGAAAAGAATGGCTGGGCACTACACTGAGTGGTCACATATATTATGAATAGAAAAAGCAAGGCGATGTTTTTACACAATCCTCTACACTCTAAGTATGTTCAGAATTGGCTAATGGCAGAGGCAGGATAGCTAGAGTAAGGTGACAGGGAAATTAGAAAACATCAAAATAATAGCACTCAGTTGAATTCAAGAACAGAGACAGAATCATGAATGAGGGCTAAAAATAATTGCTAGTACAACCAGGAATTGAATCAATTGTTCAAGAATGTACAGACCTGCTTTCTTTCCATTACCCTCACTTCTCTCTTACTTGTTAAATGAGATACATTGCCCCTAAATGAGTAATTGAGCCTAAGAATAGAAAATGTCTGATTTAAAGAAAGACTACAAAAGAAATTCCTGCCATAAAAAAAATCTTAGATTTTAAGGCCAATTCAGACCCATTGTCTCTCTGCTTGGGTTCTAGTATCCAAACAGGATAATTGGAAAGTTTCTAGGTAACCATACATCCAGGTGCCAATTTTGAATTGGAGTCTCCTAGCCCAGTTATGGGACATGAATACTCTTTGGACAAAGAATGTCTGATGAGCCTTAGCTCCCACCTTCTGATTATCACAGGATTCTGGCTTACTCTTTCCCTTTCTTACTCCCTGCTTTCTCTTCCTACTCTAAATAGATCTCCAATTACTACCTTGCATGCCTCCCTCATAGACTGCTTCAGAATTTTTTTTCATCGTTGGTCCAGGTTGCTACGTTTTTGGTGAGTGATTAGAAATTCAGTAAAGTGTTCTCCTCTCAGGTAACAGTATGTTTTCAGACTGGTGGGTAATGAAGTACATGTCTTTCCAACCACCAGGTCGCATTATATAGGAGCAAACAATTATTATGATACCCTAAATTTATTAAGTAAAATTTGGATATTTAAGTGTGCTTTTTGAGACAGCATCAAGTGTCTAGAAAAGATACCTCTCAAGAATAATATTCTCTAAAGTTTTCTTATATAAGTGCCTTCCTATTGTAATAGCTTAAGCTATCACAATAATCTGTCTATTACAAAGGCTAAAAGAAAAAAACACACAGGAAATACTGCTATGAAGAAATGACCTATACATAGCAATCATGGTATTTGCTTATCTAAATATTTGGTTTCATTTACCTTTAGAGAGAAACATTCCCCCAGGCCCAGTTCTGCTCAAGGACCACTGCTTAGGACCCAGACTCTGTCCCTGATCTCTTCCCTAGAAGACAGGTGTAGCTAGTTTCCTGCAGTAACTCCCAGAAATCCAGCTTCCCTTGATTTCTCCACATCAAGCCCCTTCTTAGCTTGATGGTAGAATTCTAAGCATTTGTCTCCATGTGGTTGCCAAAATCTTTGAACTGCCCTTCTGAAAACAGAGCTGGTAGCCCAGCACCAGTGGCTCACACCTTTAGTCCTAGCTATGTTCAAGAGGTTGAGATCTGAGGATCAGAGTTCTAAGCTGGCCTGGCTGAAAAGTCACCATGAGACTCTTATCTACAAGAAACTTCTCAAAAAAGCCAGACGTGGTGCTGTGGCTCAAGTGGTAGAGAGCTAGCTTTGAGCACAAAGAGGCCCAAGGACACTGTCCAGGCCCTGAGTTGAAGCCCCAGGACCAGCCAAAATATAAATAAATAAACAACTGGTAAGATTTTACCAGAGCCTACTTAGCTACCTATCCTCATCAACAAAATTTCCTTATTCATTGGAGAGTGATGGTTCTATAACACCAAGTTTCCTAAAAGCCTAGATATTTTTTCATTTAATTACCTTCAGAAAACAGAGTTGATTTTAAACTAGGTCTTTCCCCACAAACAATGAGTGAGGAATAGCTGGTCATTTCCTGCTCTCACAGAGAGTGAGAGTGGAGGTCCCAGTCCAATGATATGGTTCAACCATGAAGGAACTCTTATGGAGATTCTAGGAAAAAGGAAAACCTTGCATATCATTTGGAATAGCTGAAGGATCTTCCTGAAGGTGTGGTTTCTAAATCCTTAAGGGTGTCTCCCTTTTCTAAATGTAGCTGGTATTTTTTCTCCAGCCAACCATCCTTCTTCTACAGTCTTGTTCTCTTTTCATTCTCCTTCATGATTTCCACTCTCCCTTTCAACTTTCCATCTTAGACTTTATAATGAATATTCCCATTCATTAAGATGCATTGTATTTACAGACTGACATGTTGAATTGAAGCTCCTTTGCACATAAGGAGGATAGATGGTATTCTTAAAAGCATCTTTTTTTTCTCTTACAAGATACAACCTAAGCTGTTTAGTGAACCACTTAATAGAAAAGGGACATGAAACCAAATAGAGTAAAAAAGTTCCACTTCTTTTTTTTTGGGGGGGGTGTTGGTCATGGGGCTTGAACTCTGGGGTTGGGCGCTGTCCCTGCACTCTTCAGCTCAAGGTGAGCGCTCTACCACTTGAGCCACAGCACCACTTCCAGTCCCACTTCTTTGACCAGAAAAAAAAAAAACAGAACAGCAAATGGTTTACTTTTTCTAAATATGTTTTTTATTGTAAAAATAGTGTACAGAGGGGTTACGGTTTCATGAGTAAGGTAATGAGAACATTTCCTATCCAGCACTGTTACCTCCTCCTCTGTTTTTCCCCTACCATCCCTTCCCCACCACCTCCCCAATTCCTCCCTCCCTCCCCCCACACAAGTTGTATAGTTCATTTTCAACATAATATCTTGTACATCTCATTGTTACAATGAATCAACCTGAATCCAAGACAGTGATACAAATTTTTTTTCTTGCTTGCTATTGTTTTTAATGTACTTATAATGTACCATGTGATATTTTTGTTTCTTTTGTATGTTCTTCCCCCATGATATAACCCCTGTTTTCACTGTATCTTATCCCAGAGCCCTGCATCATGTATATACACTTTTATAACTTGGGGAGGGTAAGGGAAATAACAAAATGCTGAAATAAGGATAAAAATAGTTCACTTTTCAAAGATTTTGAGCTTTTTAAAAGGTGTTTATGAGGGCTGAGTGACATAAAGTCATAGCATAATGGTTTTATTGAGCATTTTATTGATTTTTCTCAGGAGTTGGGTTGGGAGATTACTAGCAGGTAACCTCAGCAAATGACTCCACAGTGCTGAAATTCATTAAAATCAGTCCCATTTCTAATCTCATAGTGAAGGATGTTTGAGAGGGTGGGAGGAGCAAGAAGAGTGGTAGATGAGGACAGAAAGAATGATGGGGTCAACATTTCAGTTTAAATCTTTTTAACATCAGTTTTATAAAATGTTTGAATGATGGAGTTTCAGAATCCAACACTGCCTTTTAGCTATTAAAGAACTGTTAAGAAGGACTTAAGCTTCCAGGGGAAAGCTTTGAAATCGACACAAGCTCCTTAACACAGCCTCCACAGCCCAAGATCCTGAAGAACTGGGTAACGACGGATGTGACAAAGTATTTATAGCAATGCCACTGTCATTTAATAAAGTGGCCTTTAATATTTCCCTCAACTTTCAAGGTGCTTCTAGGCTTCTGTGATTTACAGAATCTGTGAACTAGACTTCCTTTCATGATGCTTCCCTCGTAGCTCCAATGAGAACAGTATTTGTGTAAGGAAATACAGTTCTTCTGTCCTTATAATGAGTGCAGTGGAATGACCTGGTCTGTGAGAACAAGTGCACAAATGTTGCAGATCCAGAAGGGAGTTTTTATAAAGCTTATAGTCATTTACACAGATAAGCACAGCTGGGTTTCTCCATCCTGACTGGTTAGGAAAGTACTTCCTGAGGTGATAAAGCTAAGGGAGAGCATCTTAGAGATGAGGCTTAGGAAAAAAAAACCTGAGAAATCCCCACCTTGACATTGAATATCTTGAGAGGCCGAGCATCATAAGCAAAATTTCATTAAAGAGACCTGGCCAATAGAATATTCTAAAACCTAGAAAGATCAACACAAAGGTTTTCTGTTTGAGAGATAATAAGGACTTAAGTTAGGGAATTTAATTTACTTCCTGGCCTACTAGAGCCTAGGACCTTATATATTCTAGGGTTCCATAAATATTTGTTGAAGAATGGATGGATAAACAAGTAAATGTATGAATTGCATTACAGATTTAAACTGGGTATTTGGCATAACCTTTTATTTTCAGGATAATATTTTAAAAGGAGGGTTTTCTTTCTTAATTTCACATTTAAAGATTAGGAATGCCTCTTAAGTGTTGCATCTTTGTAAGTTTCTATACATACATAAGTGAGTACACAAAGCTACTCTCAACTTTTCTAATTTCTCTCTTCAAATATTTTTACTGAATTTTCAGGGGTTCTCTAACACTGCTGAAGTACAATTTATGTGATTAAAAAGAGATGGGATTATGGATATATGTTATTAATAGAAGACCTTGTTAATGATTTGATTTGAGTTTCTCTGGAAGAGCCTCTCATTTCATCTGTATCCTTTCATGAACAAGGTCACCGGTGCTTATGAGGAATTAGTGAACAGTTCTGGTTTTAGAAAACTCTTTTAACAGTCAGCCTGAGCTGCCACCACAAAATATAAACTGGATGGTTTCAACAAAGGAGACTGGAGGTCTCAGATTAAAATCTGTCTAGACCAGGTTGTAAATAGGACTCACTTCTTTGCTTACATATAGCTGTCTTCTCCCTGTGTCTTCATTTGGAGGGAGAGCTAGCTCTTTGATGTCTCTTCATGTAATGACACAAATGTTATAAAATTAGGGTAGGTCTTATTTCTAATTTCTTCATTTAACTTGAATCACTTCCATAAAAGCCTCATCTCCAAATTCAGTTATATTGGTGGCAAGAGATTCTGTGCATTTGATATAGGGTACAGGAGACACAATTATGTCCATACCAGTGTTCTTTCATCTTATTGGGATAATTTGAAGCTAATTCCCTTAGAGATGCAGTAACAGAATACATGGGATGACATTTCAATATCTCATATCTCCCAAGAAATGGCTTACCGCGTCTGGAAGCTCTTTTCCTTCCCTTGGCTTGCCTCCTCTCTCCTTCCTTTCTTATTGCTGCTATTAAGGTCACTGGTTTTCAATATTAAGATATTAAAATATCATAAAACAAAGCCCCCATCATCTGTGCATTGCAATCAGTGATACCTTGCTGTATTTGTAACATCTACTTCTGCCTGTCTTTCATAGCCTCTTAGTATAGTTTCAATCTTTAGAGAATCTTCCTCAACCCTAGATCTGTATAGTTCTTGAATGACTTCCTCCTGACTCCTGGGGTTCTCTTATTCCAAGTCCCACCACATGTCTCCTTGCCAGGTGAGCAGACAAACCAGGAAACAGAACATCTTTTTCTACTGTGTTCTGTGAAGGAGGAGAGCCATGTAAAAAAGCAGGCACTCAGTAGATGCTTGTAAAAAGAATGCTCAATGGGGCTGGGAAGGTGGCTCAGTGGTAGAGCGCTTGCCTTGCATGCCTGAGGCCCTGGGTTCGATTCCCCCGCACCACATAAGCAAAAAGAAAAAAGCTGGAAGTGGCGCTATGGCTGAATTGGTAGAGCGCTAGCCTTGAGCTGAAGAGCTGAGGGACAGCGCCCAGGCCCTGAGTTCAGGCCCCACGACCGGACCCAAAAAAAAGAAAGAAAGAAAGAAAGAATGCTCAATGGAAGGATGCTCAATAGAAAGAATAGCCTGTCAATCTGACATAACCACCTTTTTTAAAAACAGCAGGAATCTTGGTACTAGTGGCTCAACCTGTAATCCTAGCTACTCAGGTGGCTGAGATCTGAAGATCCTGGTTCAATCAAGCCAGGAAAGAAAGTCTATAAGATTCTTATCTCCAATTACAGAAAAAGCCGAAAGTGGAGTGCTAACCTGAGCAAAAGAAGCAGAGGTATACCACCTAGGAGTTAAAGCCTCAGTACTAGCAAAAATATAAACAACCAAAAGAGCAGAATGGGCAAAAATATGACCAATGGACCAATTTTTGGTACATTCTCTTTAATTTAGTGAAGAGTTGGATCAGGAGCCAGTCATATTCCAGAACAAGAGCCTATTTTTTGAGGCACAACTATAAATGATCTATCAGTGACCATCCTAAACACGGTAAGGATTACCTCATGACATTACAATTCACCAGCACAGGGCCAGGTATGAAGCAGGTATGAAGCTTTGAATTTAAATAACACTTCATGAGAACCATGCACTACTTCTTCTTAATTGCTACATGGAGGTTTGTCCAACTATTACTACCTATTAGGTAAAGGCTTCTCAATAGAAATACCCTGCTACAAAATAAATTATGGTTTCTTCCTTATTAAATATTATAAAAGCTCCTCTTAAAATTGTTATTGACAGGACTTTTGGAAACTAAACATAATTGTAATTGTCTTTTTTATGCTTTTTACTGTAAAAATACTGTACAGAGGGGTTACAGTTAAATGAGTATAGTTGTAATTGTCTTTTTTTTACTTTAAAAAACAGCAAAAAGATACTATTTCAATTCTTACATTTTTTCTTTGTTTTTTCTTTTTTCTTTTACTTATATTTATTTATTCATTTACTCATACATTGGTAATGGTCCAGGGGCTTGAACTCATACGTAGGTACTGTCCCTGAATTATTTTTGCTCAAGATTAACACTATCACATTTGAGCTATAGCTCCACTTCCATTTTTTTTGGCAGTTAATCGGAGGTGAGAGTCTCCTGGACTTTCCTGCCCAGGCTGGCTTTGACCCATCATTCTCAGATCTTAGCTTTTTTTAGTAGCTAAAGATCTACTTCATATCCTTTGACTAACCTTTTCTTTTTTTAATTTAATTTTATTGTCAAGGCGATGTACAGTGGGGTTATAGTTACATGGGTAAGGTAATGACTACATTTCTTGCTAAACATTGTTACTCCCCTCCCTTGTTTTTCTCCCACTTTCCCTCCCCACCAAGTTGAAAAGTTCATTTCCAATGTATTGTCTTGTCAGTATTGCTGTTGCACTGGTTCACCCCAATTCCTTTATATATAAGAGTTAATTTTAAAAACACAGTGCTGAGAAATAATGCACTTAGGGAAATCAAGTACTCAGTAAAATTTAGTATTATACTGCATATCCAGCTTATGTTAATTTGACCTGATTTTATCTTTTCAAATATTTGAGTACAAAGTACTTCCAAATAAGTCTGAAAGTCTAAACCTTTATTCCTTTAATCAAAATTCTTTAAGGTCATGATACTGAAGCACACAATACTGAACACATGTCAATTTGTCATCAATATTCCTTAACTGTGGAGCATTACTTACTAGAAACTATTGGAATAATTATAGCTGTGCTGTGAAGAAAATTCCTTGATATACCCGGGCATAGCTGCACATGCCTGTAATTAGATGGGCTGAGATTGAGGTAGGCTGGACCTGGCTACCTAAATTACAAAACACTATCTCAAAACAAGAAGAAGTTATTAATGAAGACTATTCCTTAAAACTTTTATTATCAAAAAGAATGCAAATAAATCAACTAGACAAAGTACAAGTAAGAAACATATATACCTAGTAAACCAAAACAGGTTTTATTTGTCAGTCACAGGGCGCCTGGGCACTGTCTCTCAGCTCTTCAGCTCAAGGCTAGCGCTCTACCACTTAAGCTAAAGCACCACTTCCAGTTTTCTGGTGGTTTATTGGAGATAAGAGTTTCATGGACTTTCCTGCCTGGCCTGGCTTTGAACTGAGATCTTCAGATCTCAGCCTCCTGAGTAGCTAGGATTATAGGCGTGAGCCATTAGCGCCTGGCTACAAAAACAATTTTTAATTGAAATAAATCAGAAATTAATAAACATGAAAAATAAAAAACAAAGAAGAAACTCATTAATTATTTATCAAATGCAATTTATTGAAGTCAATAATTATTAACTCAAGTATGAGGAAATAACTTATTAAAAATAAGAAAAATAGCCTCAATATATATTGTGTTGAAATCTGATTACAATGTGAGATGGCTAGATTTGAGCTCATTAACATATGTGTTACCTCACATATGTTTTGGTGGTGAGAATACAGTTTTCTCTCAATGACTGCATATTGACTCAGTAGCTCCTTGAACTCATTCCTCCTAACTGAAGAACTTCCATCTAACTTCCATCCAGAAGTTCTTGAAAAAAAATCAAATTAAAGAGAAATAAGCAAGTATATGATAAAAAGTATGAAACTCACATGTGTATCTGTATATCAATACATAGAAGTTACTGCAAGTTCAGGTGGACCTGTTGCAACAATGAGAAGTACAAAATGTCATGTCAAAACCAGCTTTACAATGTCGGTGTGTGTGGGGGAGGGGGGTATAATTGGGTGGGGGGAGGGGGGTAAAATTGGGTGGGGGGGGAGGCGGGGAAGGGAAGTGAAGGGTAAACAAAGGAGGAGGCTGCAATGCTTGGTAAGAAATGTATGCATTATCCTGCCCATGTAATTGTAGCCCCTCTGTACAGTATGTTCTCAAATAAAATAAAATACAATTAAAAAAAAAAAAAGAAGTTACTGCAAGGGCTACAGGATTTAATGTAGAAATCAGCAAATATTCCCAATAAAGTCAGAAACAATGTAGATATCATTGCTTTAACTATATAGCATTGTATGGAGATACTGCTAGTATGATTTTGTAGGAAGAAAACACAATATCCACACATGACAGGATTATGTATTAGAAAATATAAGAAAATGAAGTTGATGACTACTAATAAAAACTGATAAAGATGGCTGGTATAATTAATAGCAAAGCAAAATAATTTTTATATAAATAAAAAACAAAAATTGAATGGGAGGGGGAAATGGGGAAAAGCAAAGGAAGGGGTGACATTGTCATCAAAGCATTGCACTTAATACCTGACTCAACTTCTTAATACGAACAATAAAAAATTTTGTTGGAACATATAATGAAGTAATAATAAAGCAAAATAGCTATGAAGATATAAAAGATGTAATATTTTATATAATTAATATACAGTGAGGAACATAAAAAGATTAGATTTCATGAATAAAATGCCAGGTTCTTGTGTGTGTGTGTGTGTGTGTGTGTGTGTGTGTGTGTGTGTGTGTGTGTGTGCGCGCGCGCACGTGCGCACGCGTCTGTGTCTGTGTCTGTGTCTGTGTTCTCGTACTGTTTTACTGAACTGCTCAGTTAGCAACTTGGCTGATTCCATGACTTGGCTTTTGTGAATGGTACTGCAACCCAGCTGGTTGATGAGTGTGCAGGTCTCTAGTGTGCCATGTTTGATTCCTATGCTTCCAGAAATGGTATAGCAGGATCACATGATCATTCTATTTTTAGTTTCTCAAGGAACTACCATATGGATTTCCACAGTGGGGCTAGACTAATGTACATTTCCAGCAGTGGTCTATGAAGATTCCTTTGCCCTTTTCTCACCAGCATTTGTTGCTGGTTTTCTTAATGACCACTATTCTTACTGAGGCAAGATGGAATCTCAACATAGCTTTGATTTACATTTCCCAGAATAGCCATATTCATGAACAGAAATGGACAGCATATTTTCCCTAAGCTATTCTGTAAAAACAATGCAGCCTATAATATTAGGGACTAAGAAAGTATAAACAAAGTGATTTTCTTCCTCATAATACAAAATAAATAAGAAGAGTGAAAAGTATTTTAAATAGATCCCACAACTATTAAAACATATTGTATACTGAATGAGAAGAAAATTATGCTGCCTTTTGACTCAACAGACACATTAATGGCTTCAAATGGAAAAGGAAAAAGTAGATTCAAATTCAAATAGTAGCATTTAAAAATATGTAGACTAAACATGGATTATATTATAAATGGCATTGGGACAGCTGAGTAACTAAAGGGAAAAAAACCTACATTTGTTAGTGCATATTTTATATATAATAAAGTTCAGATGGATTAAAATTTAAATGTAACAAGGAAAATGTTAAAAGCACTTAAAGTATACAGGATAACATGCATTATATTGCTTAATGGGGAAAGTCTTATTAAGTATAACATGAAATCCAAATACAGATAAAGAAAAAGATACATAAATTCGACTGCAACACTAAACAAATTCTCTGCATAGCCCAAGGGATAAAAAACAATCAAGACCAAAGACAAGTAACAAAATGAAGATAATATTTGCAACTGACTAATTTTTAAAATAAAGATGTAAATCAATAATGAAAAGACCAAGAATGAATAGGAAAACTAACCAAAAAAACCCAGAATATTTATTTCTGCCAAACTCACACATATAAAAAAAAATGCTGAGCCTGCCTCTGAATTCACAGGAAAAAATGCAGACATTTTTTCATCCCCCACAATTTCTCTTAGCCTAAAAGTTAGAAAAATAAAGACTGGACGGAACTACATGCTGGCTAGAGTGTGGAGAACAGGTATTTTGTTCCTTGCTAGTGGTATAGGAAGTTAGCAATATCAAAAAAAAAAAAAAAAAAATGGAAGGGCTGGGAAGGTGGTTCAGTGGTAGAGTGCTTGCCTCGCATGCATGAGGCCCTGGGTTCAATTCCTCAGCACCACATAAGAAGAAAAAGCCACAAGTGGTGTTGTGGCTCAAGTGGTAGAGTGCTAGCTTTGAGCTGAAGAGCTGAGGGACAGCGCCCAGGCCCAGAGTTCAAGACCCATAACCGACCAAAACAACAAAAAATGGAAAGCCAAATTCCCTTGGTTCTTACAATTTCATTTCTAGGAATTTACATTACAATTACAGTTATATTCCCACATATGTGAAATGATGTATATATAAAGATATTTATCATAGAATTGTTTGAGAGAGAGAGAGAAAGAGTGAGAGGTCATGACACAAAATATGTTAAGTTACAATACTTCCAAACAGTGCAATCCTATGAACTATACAGTCATTTAAAAGAAAGGAACTATGAGATAAGCCCTGATATCTCAGCAGTACCTTGCTACATAAATGAATTTTACAACATAAGGGCAGGGGAGAGGAGTAAGAGAGGTAGGGGAGGGAAGGGATAGTGGGAGAACAAAAGAAGGGGGTAACAATGTTTGACAAGAAATGTACTCATTACCTTACTCATGTAACTGTAACCCCTCGGTACAGCATCTTTACAATAAAATAAAACTTAAAATAAAAAATAACATTACAATATAAAAAGAAAAGCAAGACAAAGAGCAAAACAACTAGGGTGCTGTCAGTGTGTAACAGCAGAAAGGAGAGCAGCATGTATTCATATGTACTTGTACATGCGCGAGATGCTACTATATACCAGGCAGAGCTACATGGCTCCAACTAGGGATTGGAGCCAGATAGTTTTCTAAGCCTATACCTTTTACAACTTTTGACTTGGTATCATGTACACATATTGTTTTTAAAAATAAAAGTATTGAAATGAACTGTACAACTTGGGGGGGGGGGATGGGAGAAAGAAAGGGAGGATTTAACAATGTTCCACAAGAAATGTACTCATTACCTTACTTATGTAACTGTAGCCCCTGTGACATCACTTTTACTGTAAAATCAAATTAAATTTAAAAAGAATGAAAAAGGTAGGAATACAAGGGAAACATATATGGAGATGTAACAATGCAGTACTTTACCCCATATAATTAAGATAAACTAAATGAAAATAAATGAAAATAAAATATTACTTGAAGCACTTGACTGTATTTTTTAGTAAGACCTTATTGTTTATAAGTTAACAAAAGCAGGTGTTGAATGTAGAGGAGAAAATGTGGTTTGGAAGACAGCATTTAGTATTAATCATTAGTAGTAAGTAGTAGACAGAAATGGCCAAAGACTAGAAAGGCAATGTTTTTAAATGTTTCTGTTGATGATATACATACTTCCCCCAAACTCATATTTAAGGTTTGTGTGTGACAACTATATCTCTGTGACTGCAAGGAGGACTCCCCACCCCCACCTTCAGTTCCTACACTTGTATAATGAGATCATTGGACTAGATGCTCTCCAAAGTCCCTGTAGCTTCAGATTTCTGTAAAACATCACTTTGATCTTTCCCTACGGTCATTTTATTAACTTGCTTCGAAATTATTCCACAAATTAGGGATTACCAGCTGCTAACTATTGCTAGAATCTTCCTCTTCATTTAAATAAAATGGCTCCCTTATCAACCTTTCTCTTAGAGCCAAGATTATGACAGAAGTCCCCAGGTATTTCTTCTTTAGTTAACAAAGCTTATATGTATATGTATTCCTATTTGTAGCATTTTCTGTTTTTTACAAAAGCCAGTATCATTTCAGCTCTAAATTTGCCTGATTCTGAATTAAAACATAATAAACTTTTATATCTAACTAAAGGTAAATGTAATCTCTTTTGCAGGGCACCAGTGGCTCCTGCCTGTAATCCTAGCTACTCAGGAGGCTGAGATCTGAGGATTGAAGTTTGAAGCCAACCTGAGCAGAAAAGTCACTGTGAGATTCTTATCTCCAATTAACCACTCAAAAGCCAGAAGTGGTGGTATGGCTTAAGTAGTAAAGCACTAGCACTGAGCCCAAAGAGGCTCAGGGATAGCTCCCAGGCCCTGAGTTCAAGCTCATCAACTGACAAAAAAAAAAAAAAAAGTAATCCTGTCTAATGAGATACTTTAAGATGTGGCAATGATCAGGGGGAAAAAATCTGCTTTCTGTTAGCATAAATGAGTTACAGAGGAATTGTGAACTCTACTTATCTGAAAGGCACCGGAGGTTTAGAATATGTTCCTCTCTAACCCAGGCCTATCCCTCCCTGGGAGGCCTCTGAAAAGTGGTGTACCCAGTGGATGTGTGCATATTCAACCCCCAAGCCTTTTGTTGCTCTCTTTCTGCTTTTGGTATTTTCCAGTGAAGTATCAATGTCTCATCATCTGTTTTACTGGTCACTTGGGGAGATAGCAACAAAAGTCACTGGGCCAAAGTATATTTTGGAGCATAGGCTTTTTGTAAAGCAAAAGGGTCACTTAAGTTCAAATTCCTGCTCAATAACTTGATAGTAGTAACTTAAGTGATACTGCATAAAATTCCCAGGCAGTTAAAGCTTCTGGCTTTTTAGCTATAAAATGATAGTAATAGCAGCTAACTTTGCAGTTTTAATAAAAACTATAAAAGTAGTCAAGTGTTGATGACTCATGCCTATAATCCTAGCTACTTGGGATGCTAGAATGGGAGGGCCATGGTTCAAGAGCAGCTCAGGCAGAAAAGTTCTCAAAGTCCCTACTTAATCCATAATTGTACAAGGTAGAACATGTTTATCAGCCTAGCGGAGAATGAAAGAACCTTGGCTCCAAGCCAAAAAAATGTATAAAAAGAAATAATAGAAAATACATATGTAATACATGCATTCTGGATAATAATAAGTTCTATATTTGTGTAGGAGTAAAAGCATGAGCTTTACTTGTTACATAACACTCTAAACTTTGGCTTCCATTTCAAGAAAATATACATATTTAGTAAAATGCTAATTCACAATGTCCCGAGCATACTAGTTCCTAAAAACTAATGTCTGAAATATTATATGGTAGCATCCCTTTCATAGTATCATCCCTCAACCAGTGACAGACATTTGTTTTACTCAGCCTTTTAGAAACATCCAGAAACTTTGGTAGGATTTAGGGAAGCCACAGGAATGATACCATGAATACACACTTGAGGCAGACAATCAGAGAAATACCAACAACCCAGTCACCTTCTCTTTATAGTTTTCTCTCTTCAAAGATGGTTCAGGCTTTCTTCAGGGAACAGGAGGCAAGGTGGTTAAGGTATGACACTGACAGTGGAGAAACAAGTATTGTTCCAGCAACACTTTGCTGATGGTTGGCTTTGATTTCTCACCTGCTTAGTGACAAAGCATCTGCTTTCAAGGTAACTTAAAAAAAAAAGAAAACCTACAGTGATGCTCCAAAACTTTTAATTTCTAATCTATGTCAAAATGAAGTTATTAAAAGAAAGAATACAGAAAATAGAAAAGAGTGAGAGTAAGTTATAGTAATGAGAGTTTTAGAGGATCCTTCTTGTGATCCTCAGGAAAATAATTATATCAAGTTGGTGAGGAGTCCTTGGAAGTCCCTTGTAGAAAAAGTTCCAACTACCATATTGCTTAATTAGCTTACCTGAGAACACACAGTGTACAGACCTCAGAACACACACATTGGAGTTACAGTCCCAGCACTTCTGAGGGCAAATGGCTCGCTCCATCATATTGATTTGGTGGCCACAGCAATCAAAATCCTGCTTACAAAGAAAAGATTGCCTGTGAACAGCAACTGTACCCTATGGAGAATGGGAAGGTAAACAGAAACAAGTGTGGACACAGGGAGCTGACCAAGCTGCCCACTTCACAGTGCCCAGCCAAGCATTCTTTATTGCCTGAAAAGCTTAAACCACATGAAGAAAATTTTCAACTCAATTAGCATTGAATAACCCTGATGTTCAATCTTAGGGATGAGCTGTGAAGTTACTGAATCCATTTCCAGACAACCAGAGTGGCCAGTTATGTTTAAATGTCAATTCACTTCACAAGACACTTTCTTCCTCACTGCAGGCCCTCCAACCTAAGGTCCTGATATTTAGAAGTTTCCCAAAATCAGAATCCTTTAGTTTTTGAATCAGGTACCCAAAGCATTCATGGTGTCCACTCCAGCTTTACACTACACCTGGCAATATTGTCCTGCACCTGTAACTAGACCTCAAGGCACAGACTCCCCACCCCCAACCACTGGCCCCCAAAGGCTGTCTGTGAAACATGGCCAGTCCTCACTAATGGAATGTGAGCAAAAATGGTATGTGCCATTGGCAGGCTGAGGTAGTTAGCACAGTCATCCTTTCTCCGGCTCCTCTTTTCCTCTTTCACCCTATCAAAGGTCCCAGTAAGGGGGTCCCAGTACCTCAGCAGGTCAGAGCCACAATGTGGAAGAAGCCTAGGTCTTATGACTGGAAAGAATGGAGATGCTTCTCCTGACACTAGTAAAGGGAACAATAAAAAAAATCTTTAACATGATAATTGCCTGCTTTCAATCCAGTTACAAACCAACATACTTCATGTGAACATTTATAAGCAACAAAAATAATTCAAAATTAACTGAGAGTTGCTCAACTAAATTCAGTACATCATATAGCCACTAAAACACATGTCTAAAACAATGCTTAATGACATAAAGATAAAATACAAAGTCAAGTAAACCTAACTTTTCCAGTCATGCAGCTGAAAAGTAATTGTATTTTACTTACAGATTCTTCTTCTGTTTACACATCTTACAAAGCTTCTTTTAAAGAAAATCTTGCACAAACTTTTCTTTACCTCTCTTCTTCCCCCACTTCATAAGGGACAGGTTAAGTCTGGTAAAGAAGAGAATGAGCAGAATGAGGGAAAGGTACTAACCATCTACCACAGGTCATACCCACCCAGCGGCTCCAGTGACCGGAGTTCCTTTTCTGACATCTTTCCACCACCAAGATCTGGCTCATCTCTGCCCTATAACTAAAGAAAGTACTTTTCATCAGAGAAAGTAAGATGTTGTCCAAAGCCAGTTCAAGTAGCTAAAAGATGTTTTCTAAGGCATTGCAGGCAGAGCTAAGAAGAATGTGAGACTAACGTCACCAGATAGGGAAAATTGGGGCAAATTTCTATTAGAAAATCAAACTATTCTCTCATGGAAGAAAATACTTTCTTGATGATAGGATGATGTTTTAATTATTTTTATTCCCTTTTCTATCTATAGTTACAAGTTACATAGTTCAATGTTTATATAATATAAATTGAATATAGTGATGTTGGGTTTTTTTTTTAATATATCACAGAAGAAAATCAGCTATAGCCTAGCCTGGATTTCTCTCCCCAACGCTACCAGTTTACACACACACACACACACACACACACACACACACACACACACACACACACACACACACACACACACCACACAAAACTGTCTAACTTACAGGCCCGTCCACAGAACAATATTCCACATCTCATGCGGGAATCTGTTCTGGGGTTCAGTCACTTCAGCCTCTTAAGCAGCAATAAGTGGCAAAGTAGAAAGAGTGACAGTGGATTATTGTACTCATGGGAAAGAAAAGATACCAAAGGGATTGAGGAAAATGAATATACCAGGTAAGAGAGTAAGAAAACATTCAGAAAATAAAGGGATATTGCCTTTTTAAAAAGGAAGTGAAAAAGCTCTTAGGCAGTCTTGCCTGAGATAGTTTAATAAAAAGGACATGGCATGGGTCATCTATCTAAACTCTTGAAGAACTGCTTTAACTTCCATTGAATCACATTCAGGCAGTCATCAAATGGTACAGCATCATCCCTGGACTAGGTAGACTATGGGCTGAGTACACATGAGTCTCTGGCTTAAATCCCTAGCACTAGAAGAAGAACGGTATCATCTTTGTTTTGAATAGTGAGAGACAACCAAGTCAAATGAAGAAATCTACCTTTCTGATTTCCAAAGAATGGCTAGACATAAAATCTGTGGGTCAGGAAAGGAAATGTCCTACTGTAGCCATATGTATATGTATATATGTTTATATATTATATGTATAACACACATACCATATGGATGTGTGTATGTGTTTCACTCCCCTAGTTATGTAGCTAACAAAAATAGCAAATTCATGTAAAAATATTAAAATAGTTAACACGGTATGATAGGATTAGGGATATGTTTGTTTTTTAAATATATTTTGAGTGTCATAAATAGAACAAAATAAACATATTTATAAAACAAAACCTGTTTATAGCAAGTGAATGCTTTAGCATATGTGACATTAAAGAAAAGCTGGACTTTTAAATTTTGCCTCAAATTAATTTTTAAAAATATGGCACAACTAATAATAATTGTGTACTCCTGAGATGTTTTTTCCACACTCTTCATGCCTAAGAGCTCTCTGTACTTACAGAACCCCTGGGGGCATGAAGTGGGTGACTTAGGAGAATGAGGGGAGGCTCACAGAGACATCTTTAGTCTGACAGTGAAAGAACCACAACTAGACTCCAGAGCACTGATGTGGAGTCTATGTTTCCCCTGACCCAAAGCAGCCTGGAAAGCAAAAGCAGTCCCATCTGCAGCATGTATAGGTGCTCACTATACTATGTGCAAAAGCCCACCATTTGCCTACTCATCTGAATCTGGGCTTGTACAAAAGTAAAGAAGTTGTGTAACCCCAATCATGATGTGCATACACCTCTCTGCCTCCTCCTCTTCTAAGGAGGGTCAAGTGAGGGAGGGGATCTGTAGAACAGAGTCTCTCTCATCTTGAATGGCCAGTGGCATATACTCTGGACAAATCCATTGCACAACTTCAAGCATGCAACATTTCTCATAAAACAGCAGGTCTTGTAATAGCAGCTCATATTCCTATATTAATAAATAATAAAATGCCACCCACTGCTGTCCTCTTCCTCTGAAGCCTCCGCGTTTTGCTAATCACTTTGGCAGATGAAAGTATTTTTTTGCTTCTAAATGAGTTGTATGGGCTGGAATGTGTAACTTTAAAAAGAAGATGCCTTCTTACATGTCAAAGTCAGTGCCAGTTCCTGCAGCCCTACCACCTGCTCCAGACACCCATTCAGAGAGAAAAAAAAGTCCTATTTTCTGAGCCTTCCTGGTTAAAAGGTACAACTTAGTTAACTAACAAATCTCTGGGCTATGTTAGCCAGAGTTGGTAGTTAATAGTATCTTAAAGGACATATATATTGTTTCTTTTTAATTTCATATTGGGAGAATCCTTTTTTATTATAAATATTAGGAAAGTTTATTAGGGAATACATTTTCAATAAACTGAAAGTGGAGAGAATGGCAATGGATTTTACTCTGCCACAAGTTTTATTGCCACATAATAGGCTAAGAGTGTTAAGTCCCCCTCCCTGATCAAACCATAGGCAAAGTTATTGTCCCAAAAGTGTGAGAGGTTTCCTAAATCACCTTTGACTTCTAGGGCATGGTTTACTGGTCTGGTAGGTAAGTTAAAGATCTATTTTTAGTACTCTTGTTGACCCATGTTAGGGAGATTTTTCATGACCTTGGTAGACAGAATAGGCTGAATAAAAAGTTTGATTACAATGTTGTTTCTCAGAGACTTTGTGATCCCATCTTCCGTTTTACATTCTGTTTATATTTTCCCATTGTTCATGGCCAGTCGCTACATGCAAAGGGAGATTCTTTTATAACTCAGTCCCAAGAGAAAGATGAGCACAGAGAAGATCAAACTGAGACTTAAGAGAAAAAGAAGAAAGCTAGTAGGGAGCTGAAAATCTTCCTTCCAGAGAGAAGAGCAATAGATATTTTTCAGAACGTATAAGAAAAGAGTTACTATTTCAATATTGAATGTGACTATTGAAAACAGAATTTTGAACAACTATAGTTTCAGGGTTGAGAGTCTCTAGTAAATGTTATATAAGTTATAATCTTTTCTATCAAAGTGGTTGCTGGACATAAGCACCCCCACTTTAAGGATAGCAACCATCTTACAAGAAGCTATCTTAGTTAAGCTGCATCCTTTGTTTTCTAACAAGTTTGTGCTTGTCCATTGACTGCTGAAATAAACTTACATCCCCTTTCATACCAATCAATCCCACAAAATTGTGAACCTAAATTCTGACCAGTCCCTAATGAGAGGTAATAATACCTTAGGGGAAAAATAACCTAGGCAGCTTGCCCACCCAGTGTTTTTAAATATTTACCTTCCTGTCATAGTATACCTTTCTTCAGAAGTAAAGTGAAGTAAGCCAGGCCCAAAGAAACATAGGTCCCATGGTTTCCCTTAGAAAAGGTCAGATAAGTTGATGTGAGGGAAATGAACCCTAAGATATGTATTCAAATATTTTTTTCTTTCATGCAATTGTTTCTAACACATTTATAAGATGATTTCTTTGTTGCTTTGTATGTCCTTCCCCCATGGTATAACCCCTGCTTTCACTGTATTTGATGTTGGTATAATTTGTGGAAGAGAAGGGAAAAACCAAAAAGTGTAAATAGGGATGCAGGTGGACCCATTGCAACAATGAGATGTACAAGTCATTATGTCGAAAATGAATTTTACAACTTTGGTGGGGGGGAGGAGGGTTTGGTGGGGGGGCAGGGGGAGGATGGGATGGGAAGGGGAAACAAAGGAGGAGGCTACATAAATGTACTCATTATCTTGCCCATGTAATTGTAACCCCTCTGTACAGTATTTTCACAATAAAAAAAAAAACGAACTTTACAACTTTGGCTGGGGTGGGGGGAAGGGGGAAGGGATGTGGAGATAGAAAAGGATGGGAAGGGGAAACAAAGGAGGAGGCTACAATGCTTGATAAGAAATGTACTCATTACCTTGCTCATGTAATTGTAACCCTTCTGTACGGTATTTTCAAAAAAAAATTGTCTTGCCAAGTTTCCCTTGAGTTATCATCCTAAGACATTCCCAACAATATGTCATCATCCTCAAGCAGAATACACTGAGAAAAGTTACAGTAATGACAAATGGGAGATCCAGAACTTGGAGTGTTCATGACAAGTATTCTGAAGGGGACTATAATGGGGATTATTGTCCTAGACACAAAAGGCTAAGAATTCAATCCTTAGGAGGAAGAGAGACAGTTAATATACTAGAACTTCAGGAAAAATGACTTTGGTTTTTCAATTAATCCTTTTGATATACCTTGACAAAAAGTAGAGTGGTATTGTGGTGGTTTGGATATGGTTTGCCCTCCACAGGTTTATGTGTTGGAAGTTTGGATCTCAGTGCAGTAGTGGAATTTGCAAGAGGTAGGGCCCAGGTTTCTTTGTTTTGTTTTGTTTTGTTTTTTTGCCAGTCCTGCAACTTGAACTCAGGGCCTGGGCTCTGACCCTGAGCCTCTCTGTGCTCAAGGCTAACGCTCTACTACTTGAGCCACAGCACCACTTCCTTAGGGCCCAGTTTAAAGTTATGATGTCCATCTTGAACTGATTAATGCTGTCTCTTGGAGTGGGTAGGTCTCACAGAAATGAATTAGGTCCTGTGAGAGAGCGAGCAGGTTGTTGTAAAAGAGCAAGCCAGGGTCTCTCCACTCTCTTGCTTCTTGCCTCATCAAGTGATTACTTTCCTGCATTTCTACCCTGTGGTAATATCACCAGGACATTATAAAGCCTAAAGGTCTTTACGAATCTTGGAATTTCAGCCTGCAAAACTGTGAACTGAGTTCTTTGTTTTATGTAGCATCTACCTCAAGTATTTTAATATAGTAACACCAAACAGACAGATAGGAAGGGATGAGTTAATTGTTATGGGTCAATATCTGGACTAATCTGAATGGTAGATAATGAAATGATACATCATTCACTGAGTAGTACAATGTGCTGGTTACAATGTGCAACACACTCTACAAATATTGTAATTGCTCACATAATATGGGAATGAGTCCCATTTTACAGAATGGAAAACTAGGGTCAATATAAGGGGTAGAATTTATCATTACAAACATCAAATAAGATAAATACAATAGGGAATTGTTCCTATAATCATATCCTTGTTTTCTAAAATAACTTTGCCCCTACTTTCATGATCAAAATGTTAACAAAATTGAAATATTCTATCTAGCATATTGTGCTCTGCTTTTCCATTATTTCTTCCCATCATTAAATATTATTTGAGAAAATCATTTTTAATGAATGAATTGCTTTCCATTCTGTGATTGTGTCATCAATTATGTATCCAACCTCCTATTGTGGGGCTTTTAGGTAGCTCCTAGTATTTTTTTCTATCACACTAATGGCTGAGATGAATATTCTTGAACATAAATCTTGCACATAAATTTGATTATTGCCTTAGGATAAAAGTTCTACAACTAAAATGAACATTTTAGGAATGTTCATACACAAATTATCAAATTACCCTCCAGAAAGTTTGCACCCATTTACATCCCCAGCAGCCAAAGATTAAAATACTTTTTCTTCTATTCTTAGTTTTAATTTTTTTTAACTTTCTAACACTGGATAAGCAGAAAAGTTTTAGGCTTATACTTTGTGTTTCTTTGATGGCTGGTACAGTTCAACGTCCTTTTTGTGTGTATTAGGCATAAGATTACATTCTACCATGAGTATGTCATTATGTCCTGTATCCAATCATCCATATTTATGTTTGAAGATGCTATATTCAAAACCCGAAGAAATTCTACCAGACCTTTTTAGCACTGGGAATGTGGTTCTGATTCTAATGATGCAGTTCCTGAAGAATGGCTACTCCCTGACACTTGGCTAAGCAGGTGGAGGGGATCTCAATGGGATTGAATCACAACAGCTCCATGGATTTAGAAATTCACTAGCAACCGAGAATGGAACTTCCAAACAAGGTAATGGTGTAATGTGTGTGACTTCTGAGGAACTTGACCTTCCTCCTGCCTTCACATCGTGACTGAATCAGGCCAAGCTGCGATAGAGACACAGCTGTGATTCTCTCCTCCTGGGAGATGAGAGTGGAGGCCAGCACATAGCAGACAGCCCTGCAGATGGTGGAGGTGCCCTCTGACTAACCCTGAGACACCGCAGGGGGAAAGGAGAGTGGCCATTTTCACACTTCTGGAGAGAGAGAGCAATTCTTCCAGAAATGAGTTTGGCAGCATCCTAGAAATAAGCAATGCACGCTGCCATTCACCATGAACTTGAGCTCAGGGACTGATCTCTTCCTCCTTTCTGAAAAGCTATAATGCTAGTTGTGACCTATGCCTTTCTCCACTGGTAAGCCTGATGGTTAGTAGACTAATTTTGAGTCATCCAATATTTCCCAAAGGTTAACCCTTTGAAGTAATTGTGAATGATGAATAAGTGAGTGAATGAATGAATGAGCCAAGCACAGTGGCACACAGCTGTCACTCCAGCTACTTGGGGAACTGAGGAAGGAGGATCATGTGCAAAACTAGCCTGGGAAACATACCATGAACCTATCATTGTATCATAAAGGATGGGATAGTTAGGAGTATGGGAGAGAATAATGGAAGGAATGACACTGATCAATATGTTCAACTGAAACCCCTTGTAAAACTATTGGGAGACAATAAAAAAGAGAAAAAGATGAATAAATGAAAACAGTTCTAGCATTGTCATGCTGTTCTGAAATCATTTATGTAACAGCTGCTTCAATCACACTGCAGACCCACTGAAGGCATTTCTATCTATCTCTTTTTATATACCTGGTATATAGTAGGATAAATGCTTATCAAAGGAACAAATGAACTAAACTATAATCAACTACAATAACCTAAGCTCTACTTGGGCTTAGTTTTTGCAGAAGCCCTTCCCTTAGGAACCATGTCAAATGCAGCATGCTTCTCCACCAATCCCTATTGTCACTTGTGCTAGATGGAGCGTTCTTCATCGTATTGTTCTGTGCTGGTCGTGGGCAGCTGGAGTAATGCTGTGTGACAGCTGCCCCACAGGACTCTGGAAATAATGAAATGTGTCTCCCCTGCCTGCTGCTGCTGACAGCATACCTCCCAGAGAAAAAGAAGGATCCAACCAGCATACCTGTGTACACATTTGTTTACATACGCATTTGAAGCAAAATCACCTTAAATCTATCGTATTGTTGGTGCCAGACTCTGACGGTGACTGAAAGGGGTTTTGCGGCAAGCATCTTCCCCAAGCCCAACTCTAGGCTGCATCAGACGGAGATTCTGTCAGAAGAATGAGGCTGTTGTTGCATTTTAATTGTGAGTTTTGTCAAGGCATGGAGGAAAGGACTCTAGAGTGCTCTGGGAAGATGCTCCATCCATATCACCTGCAGAGTAGAACAAATGGCAGGGCTGGGCCAGTGCTTCCTGCAGGCAGGATGACACTCATCACCGAGCAGCAAACTCATCTCACATCAGCCCACACAGAGGTCAGCCTCCACACAGCTCCTGCCTGGACTGACACGCAGAGAGCCTCACCTTCGTGAATAATTGAACTTCCCATCCAAAATGGGTTCTGTTCTCTCCCTGCACAAACATTAGGGCTTCTAAATATTTCAAGATTCCTGGTTTGTGTAGGGTCACTCTGCTAGCCCTTTGGATAATGTAAAGTAGGTGTCAGCTACTTTAGAGGCATTCCTGAACAAAGGGTTATCAAGGCAGAGTGTCGAAGGTTATGCCCTTCCTCTCATCTATTTCCAACCTGGACCCTTTTCAGCTGAATTCAATACCTGTGTGTTGTGAGCAGTTATTGAGTCCCTGCTGTGAGTAAAGCTCTGTAGTCCTTAGGAAAAAAGAGAATGCTGAAGGAGGAGGGTGCAGGAGGATGCAGTGCCTGAAAGCTCCTCCCTCTCTGCATGCAGCTGGCTCTTTACCATTCACCCAATGTAGTGAAGGACCTCAATAAACCCTTGTGATGCACACTCTCCACACCCCCAGGTCCCTAGATAATGGCTACTGAGCAGCCACAATCAGTCTTATGAGCCCTTGTGGGACCATTTGCTCTCCAGGAGGCTGTTATTTGGGTTTGCCTAAGAGTCCTCACAATAATGCAAAGCATGCTATGTAAATATCTTGTTTCACCGAGTTTAAAAACATCTTCTTTCTGAAATCTTTCAGATTTCACTAGGTTTGTCAGCTTCATGTTATTGTAACAAAATACCCGAGGTAATCAGCTTAAAAAAAGAGAGAGATAAGATTATTTTATCAAATGGCTTAGAGTCTCCAGCCCATAGCTGGTTGGTCCATTGCTTTGGGGCTTGTGGTGATGCATACTTCAAGGTGGGAGTGGGTGTTAGATGGAGTCTCTCACCTCAGGGCAACCAGAAAGAAAACACAGAGAAAAGGGAAAGTAGCCAGCTCCCGGTATTTTATTTCCAATTGTCTAAAACTAGTCCTTACATCTTCAAGGTTCTACCACTTCTGATAGCCAGACCTGGGGATCAGGGTTCAAGCCTGTTAGACATGGACCTTTGGGGAAATTCAAGATACAAAGGACAGCATCCCATAGAAAAAGCTACCAAGGAACTCTTGGGAGGGCTATGCATTCAGCCCTGCTATTTTAAGAATGATACCTGCTGATCACCAATCACAACAGGTCAGCCTTGCATGTGGGCCATACACATGAGGGTCTGTCCACTCCTAGGTTTCAAGCAAGCCCACAGTGGCCTTCTCTCTCCACCTAGAGCCATTGCCTGTGGCCAGCTGCTCATCAGTTATCACCTGATTCCCCATACTTCCATCTACTTGGACAGAGAGACTTGAGCCAAGCATGAAAAAGAGCACAGCCACTCACAAAGGAAGCTTGTGCTTTGAAATGCTGAAAGTGGTTGCTTCGAAGCCAGGCTTTACCATAGGATGCTGATATTTTTGTTTGCCTGCTCAAGGAGTTTATGAGACCTGAATAACAGACCCCTCAGAAATTCTCCTTGTCTGAGAGGGAAGATTAACTTGACTGGGCTAAGAAATGTGCAGGTAGCCAGTTATTTCTAGGCTTGTCTCTGAGGCGCTGAGGTGGTTTACAAACGATTTGCTCATCAATTCAATAGTCAGAGTAAAGAAATTTCAGTACCTGGGAATATCTAAATCCTTGAAGGTCCAATTGAACAAAAGAATACCTTCACTTTCTTTTGCAGCTGAAGCATCTATCTTCTCTCTAGAGCAGTGGAATTCTCAGGTTTGGGGCCTTCATACTCTAGAACTTTTACCAGTCATGTATACCCACCAATAACATCTGTTTCTCAAGCTTTTGGAGTTAGACGACATAAATACCCCTGGCTTCCTGGTCTCAGCTCCATAATCATGTGAGCCAATTCCCAAGAGCAAAAGAAAGTGAAAGAGAGGGAGAAAGAGAGAACCAGAGACAGAGAGAGGCAGAGAGAGAAAGAGAGACTCATTCATTTGGTTCTGTTTCTCTAGAGGACCCTAACTAATGCATCCTGGCTTTGTTGAAGACAATCAGGTTGTCTTACTATCTTACCCACCTTCTGGCACCTGTCTAGGGAAAATGCCAACTAAATCTCCCTCTGGAGCATGGACTAGAAACAGCAGCTCCCCACGAGGTTCAGTGCATTGCTTTGTATCTGCCCATGAGCCCTTAGGAATCCATTCATAGAATAGCACCTAAACTAAGGTTGCATCATCTCTCAGATGAACCAAATGATGAGAAGCAGCTATGTACGTCAACCAAGAGGCCTGTATTACATCTCTACACAGGTAACATGGCCCTAAGTGTTCTTCATTTTCTGCATGTGTGTTCAGGTATTAGGGCCTGGGCACTGAGTTTTTCACTAAGGGCCAGCACTCTACCACTTGAGCCACAGCTCCACTTCTGGCTTATTCAATGGTTAACTGGGTATAAGAATTTCACAGACTTTCTTGCCTATGTTTGAACAAAGATCTCGTCAGATCTCAACTTCCTGAGTGGCTGGGATAGTAGGCATGAGTCATCGGGGTCCAGTTAGTGGACCTCTCTTTTCTCTCTCTGTCTCTCTCTGTCTAAAACAGTCTGTCTGTCTCTGTCTCTCTGTCTCTCTCTGTCTTCTCTCTGTCTCTGTCTCTGTCTCTGTCTCTGTCTCTGTCTCTGTCTCTCTCTCTCTCTCTGTCTGTCTCTGTCTCTCACTCTCTGTCTCTCTCTCGTACTGATTCTGGGTTTTGGACATAGTACCTGAGCTTCATTTGCTCAAGATTAACACCCAGTCACTTAAGCCACAGTTCTACTTATGCCTTTTTTTGGTAGTTTAATAGAGATAGAGTTTCACAGATTGTCCTGCCCGGCTGACTTCAAACCATCATCCTTAGATCCCAGACTGCTGAGTAGCTAGGTTTACAGGTATGACCTATCAGAGGCCAGCTTAGAGGTTCTTTTGATACAGTTGCCTATCCACCATAATGTGGATTCTCGGTGCTTATTTCTCTACTCCCATTGTCCTCCATTCTACTCTTGAACTACATTCTCTGATAGCTGGGAATTATCTGCATTGGTGATTTGTATTTCTAAATGCTCCTGAAAATGAAAAATGTCTCTAAAAGTCAAAGTGGTTTAGTTCTAATTATAACAGTTAACCCAGTAATGTGTGTGTGTGTGTGTGTGTTTGTGTGTGTGTGTGTGTGTGTGTGTGTGTGTGTGGTGTGTGTGTGTGCTAGCTTTGGGGCTTGAACTCAGGGCCTGGGCACTCTCCCTGAGCATTTTTGCTCAAGGTTAGAGCTATACCAGCTCTACTTCTGGCTTTTTGATGGTTAATGGGAGATGTGAGTCTCATAGACTTTCTGCCCAGGCTGGCTTCAAATCACATTTTTCAGATCTCAGCCTCCTGAATAGCTAGGATTACAGGTATGCGCCAACTGAGCCTGCTAGTCCTGCATTTTGTGTGTGTGTGTGTGTGTGTGTGTGTGTGTGTGTGTGTGTGTGTGTGTGTGTGTGTGAGAGAGAGAGAGAGAGAGAGAGAGAGAGAGAGAGAGAGAGAGAGAGAGAGAGAGAGAGAGAGAGAGAGAGAGAGAGAGAGAGAGAGAGAGAGAGAGAGAGAGAGAGAGAGAGAGAAATAGTTCAAGGGCTTGAACTCAGGGCCTGGGTGTTGTCCCTAAGATTTTTTGCCCAATGTTAGTGCTTTTCCATTTGAGCCACAGCTTCACTTTCAGCTTTTTGCTGGTTCATTGGATATGAGTCTCACCCCTGACTGGCTTTGAACTACAATCTTCAGGTCTCAGCCTCCAGAGTATCTAGGATTAAAGATGTGAGCCAGTCATGTCCAATAAATATTTTGACTCACAAAACCTAAGCAGTCCATTAATTCTCACCATGGCCAGCTGCCCATATTAGGCTGACTTAATCTGGCCAGGTTAGGTCTTTCCAGGATGCTCATGACAGAACTATCTTGCTTTCCTCCTGTCTAAAGATGAAATCCCAAGATCAAGGCAGGACCCAGGACTCTTTAGTAATGGCATCTGTCCACTGATCTGGTTGCTGTCTCCCTCCTGTCGTTGGAAGCTTTAATAAACCATACTTCACTTTCCATTTTGTATAGATAGGAGGTACACAGTTGGCACATATACCTATATTCGGCCTTTTACCAGTGAAGGGGAGGAGCAAGCCAGTCCTGCAGGGTTTTCCTAAAGTCAGAGACTGGGGTATGGGGATTAATGGGACATATGCATTTGGAATTGAAAGCAGGAGATTCCTTCCCTAAGGAGAGGTCATTTCTCCTGGGTAAGCCAGCTCTCAGAACATTTGATACCCTATCCATCCATCACTACTGTGAAATGTTAAGACAACAAACTTGCCTCTACGTCCTTTAATCCAACACTAAGTTGTTGCTTTAATAGCTGTATACACAAGGGTAGTGAGTAATATGTTGGAAACTGAACCTTTGCCATTATGGATAGCATAAGTTAATATTGAATGCAAGCAGGATGCAAGTACTTGCAACCGCTGTGCATGGATAACCCCTTTCTGGTCCTCTGCTAATTGCTTACCTAGCCCTCTGTGTCTTACTACCACCCAACCCCTGATGCTGACCCCATTGAGCACGAGCATTCAATGTCTCTTCTAATGGGCATGTGGAACACTAATCCCAAGAGACAGAGCTTAAAAATAGGATTCTGTGGCTAAAGAAATGGAATGGGGAAGGATGCATAATTTACCCCCTTTTTAGGAATTCACAATATTTTTTGTTAGTGAGGCCTCTTAGACAACTCTCAGGAAAGGTATTTTCCAGCCAAATTTACTGATCTTTTTCCATAACAAAACTTTTATTAATAATCTTCCTCTATGCTCCACAAAATACCCTTGGTAAAGATTTCCCTGGACTGGGATAGAATGGCATCTCTAATGAGAGTTCTACAAATGTGGTGAGAATGTTGCATGAATCTTATGAGGATATTTAATAAAGCCAAGGCTGCTGAAGACTAGTGGCTCAAGCCTGTAAACCTAGTTATTCAGTAGCCTGAGGTCTGAGGATCATGGTTTGAAGCCAGCCCAGGCAGTAAAATCTGTGAAATTCTAATCTCCAATTAACCAGCAACATGCTGGAAATGGAGCTGTGGCTTAAGTAGTCAAGGGCTAATCTTGAGTGAAAAAGCTAAGAGACCATGTCTAACCTCTGAATTCAAGCCCCAGTACTAGCATAAGGAGAAAAAAAAAGCTGGGGCCAAGATCCTTAAAATACAATCCAACAAAAGGAATTATATAAAGAAACAATCTAATATGGTGCTTTGATGAAGCCAGAATTTTCAGAATGCCTACTGGGTAAGTAGCATGAGGAACCTGAGACATTTACCTGTAAATGGTACTTCTCTTACCACACTTCAGTGATCAAAATGGCCAGTAAATCTAGGCTAGCTACTTAGAAGAAAAACAAGAAAGGCAGGTGTGGTGGCACCAACCTGTAATCACAGTATTCTGGACGCTGAGACTGGAGGTTCGAGAATTCAAGGTCTGGGATGGTAGCCTGGGCTACGTAGTGGGACCATCTAACAAAGAAGGGCTGGAAGGGAGGCCAGGAGGGAAGGAGGGGGAGAGAGAGAGAGACATTCGCTTTCACTGATAATTGAGGATAGGATCCACATATTTTGGAAACTAAAAACATAAGTTGCAGAGCTATCATATGTGTGGTATGGTCAATGTTCATCTCTTGAATGGTACGATCTCTCTTACTCTGGAGTGGGAGACAATGAATTGCTTGCCCTAGTTCGTAAGAGACTGACACCACTAAGAGCCCATCCAACCCTCCTAGTAGGGCTTGGTGATTAATTACTGCTGCCTTCTCAAAACATTGGTCTTTTCTTCAATATTTCAAAGAGTCATTGGATGCTATTGTTTTGCTTCCATTAAGATGATAGAGGTCAAAGACCAGAAATAAGAGGACCAGAATGAAAAGAGAGAAGGAAACAAAAAAGAAAGATTTGGAAAAAGTATACCTTCCTACATTGCTGATACTTTTTGCTTAGAATGTCATCTGTCTGTCTGTCTGCCCATCCATCTGTCTGTCCATGTCTATCTATCATCTATCTATCTATTGGCAGTACTGGTTTGAAGTCAGGGCCTTGTGCTTGCTAGGCAGGCAGTCTACCACTTGAGCTACAACACAACCTCTTGTGAAACTTCATCTTTCCAGTACCCTAGGCAGGAAGATGGTAATGACAGTGGGGATGATGCAAATGCTGTCTGTGTGCTTAGCTCTGTGCTAAATTTACAACTACACTTCTACACACACTTGTTGGTTCCTTTTCATTCCATTCTTGCTCCATCTCTGATGGTCTCATGTAGTCCTAAGATTAAAAATAATTAACTACAGGCTGATGATTCCCAGCTTTATTTCCTAGCCCAGCCTCTCCATTGAGCCCCAGACTCTCACATCTAAGTTCCTGTCAATGATGTTCACGTGGTTGTCCTGTGGAGGATACTTTGATTTAAAGTACATAAAGTTGAACTCTGGCCTTCAGTCCCCACCACACTGAAACACCTTCCTACATTATGCTTCGTTTTAATCTGTGGTGACTCTCGGTGACCGGTTGCTCAGGACAAGGTCTCGCATATACATTTTGTACATTACTATTACTATTGATACACTCAGAAAAGCCTTCAAGTTCTGCCTGCCAGGTATGTCCAGATTTGGGGCATTTCTTTTCACCAGGGCCACTGTCCTAACCTGTGTTGCCCTCACCTCTCTCCTGAAGGTGCCCGCAGCCTGTCATGGTCTTCCTACTTCTGCCCTTTACCACCCGGTGTCCAGGAAGAGGCTTCAGAGGTGTCAAGTGTCCCTGGTCAAGGCCTCTACTCACTTTCCACCTCTCTTGAAATAACAGTGAAGCCATGTGCACCAACACACACACACACACACACACACACACACACACACACACACACACACACACACACACCTCACTCATACACCCTCACCAATTTCTTCCTGTCTTCTATTCTACTTTCTCTCCATTCCCAACAACCTACACAAATTGAGAGTCCTAGTCTCTTCAGAACACTGTATTGGAATTTCATAGACCATGTAGCTCATAAACAAGTTTCGTTTGTGGCAGTTCTAGGCCTGGAAGCCAAGATCAAGAATGAAAGTAGATTCAGTAGCCCGTGAACACCTGCCTCCTAGTTCATAGATAGGTGTAACCTCACAAGTCAGATAAAGTCAGGGGTCTTCCTGATCTCCTAAGATTATAAGAATATTAGTATCATTCTTAATTACCCCCCAAAGGTCTCAACTTCTAACACCTCAAAAGTGAGAATTTCAACATATCTTCATAAACATCCAATGACATAAACATCCAATGACATAAACATCCAAGTCATTGCATTTAGCAATTTTTTGGGGTTTTTTTCTTTTTAATTTAATTTAATTTTATTTGTGAACATACTGTACAGAGGAATTACAATTACATGGGCAGGATAATGCGTACATTTCTTACCAAGCATTGCAGCCTCCTCCTTTGTTTACCCTTCACATCCCTTCCCAGCCACCCCCCTCCCCCCCATCCCAATCCTATTCCTTCCCCCCTCCCCCCCACCACCACATCGACGTTGTAAAGCTCGTTTTGGACATGACAACTTGTGCTTCTCATTGTTGCAACAGGTCCACCTGTATCCTTATAGAACTGGTTTTTCCCCATCTCCTCCACTAGTTATACTGACATCAAATATAGTGAAAGCAGGGGTTATACTGTGGGGGAGGGACATACAAAGCAACAAAGAGATAATCTTATAAATGCGTTAGAAACACATGCATGAAAGAAAAAAACATTAAAATACACATCTAAGGTTTCATTTTCCTGACATCACATTATCTGACCTTTTCCACTTGACTCATACCTATACTAGATATTACAAATAAGGGAAACCATGGGACCTATGTTTCTTTGGGCCTGGCTTACTTCACTTAATATAATTTTTTCCAAGTTTTTCCATTTCTTAACAAATGGGGTAATATCATTCTTTCTGATGGAGGCATAGAATTCCATTGTGTATATATACCACATTTTCTTGATCCATTCATCTACTGAGGGGCATCTGGGTTGGTTCCATATCTTAGCTATGGTAAATAATGCTGCAATAAACATAGTTGTGCTGGTAGCTTTAGTGTGGTCTTGTTTGTAAACATTTGGGTAAATGCCCAAAAGTGGGATTGCTGGGTCATAGGGGAGTTCTATGTGAAGTCTTTTGAGGAACCTCCATACTGCTTTCCAAAGTGGTTGAACAAGTTTACATTCCCACCAACAATGAAGTAAAGTTCCTTTCTGTCCACATCCCCTCCAGCATCTGTTGTTGTTAGAGTTCTTGATTTTTGCCATTCTAACTGGAGTGAGGTGATATCTCAATGTTGTTTTGATTTGCATTTCTTTTATGGCTAGGGATGTTGAACATTTCTTCATGTGTCTATTGGCCATCCTTTTTTCTTCTTCAGAGAAGTTTCTCTTTAAGTCTTTCGCCCACTTATTTATTGGGCAGTTGTTTCTTTGAGGATTTGTTGTTGGGGGTTTTAATTTTTTGAGCTCCAAGTATATTTTAGATATGAGACCCTTGTCCGTTGTATGGCTAGTAAAGATCTTCTCCCAATCGGTGGGTTTTCTATTGATCTTGCTAGCTATGTCCTTTGCCCTGCAGAAGCTCTGCAACTTTATGCAATCCCATTTGTCCAACCTTTCTTTGATTTGTTGTGTTTCTGGGTCTCTATTCAGAAAATTTCGGCCTGAGCCAAGGAGACCTAGGGTTTCTCCTATTCCATCCTGTAATGTTTTCAGAGTGTCTGCTTTGACTTCAAGGTCTTTGATCCATTTGGAGTTGATTCTGGTGCAGGGTGATATATAAGGATCTAGCTTTAATTTTCTACAATTTTTTGGGTTTTGTTGTTGTTGTTGTTTTTAACTCACCAAACACTGCTACAACCATCAGCTTTGAGTTTGTTCTTGCCAATACTGGGATATCAATGTACCATCTCATTATCTTCCACTTTCTATTTATGTGTCACCTTTCAGAGATGCTTTTTTAGATGCTTTAAGAAAATGATTACCCCTTCTACACACATTGAGTTCCACCCTCAATCATTCATCTTTCTTCATAGTATTGCTACTTCCTGACATATTATATACTTGTCCCACAAATTTTTAGCAGACTCATTCAAACACCTCCCATAAATACAAAAATCCATGAATTCTCAAGTCTTTTGTGCTATAGTGTTTGCATAGAACCTGTGTGTGTGTTTCTGTATGCTTTATATCATCTCTAGATTATTTCTAATATCTAATTCAATGTAATTGCCATGTAAATAATTTCTATCCTACATTGCTGAGGGACTCATGACAAAAATAAGCTGTACATTTTCAGCACAGATACAATTTTTTTCTGAATATTTTCAACCATGGTTGGTTAAATATGTGGATGCAGAACTCAGGGATTGAAAGGTCCAACTGCATATTTATTTGTTGATGTTTTATGCTCCTGCACTAGCATAGAATTTTTATATCCTTTTGTTTGTTTGTTTTTTCATTTTACGGTACTGGGGCTTGAACTAATGAGCTTATGCTCTCCTTTGGATTTTCTGCTGGTGCTTTACCATTTGAGCCATACCCACACTGATGGCTTATTGCTGGTTTGGATATGTGAAGTCACAGACTTTTCTACCTGGGCTACTTTCAGACTGAGATACTCAGGATCAGATCCCAGCCTCCTGAGTGGCTAGGTTACAGGCCTGAATCACCATACTCAGCTCAAGACTTGTTGTCTTTGTTACTACTTTACTTGTAACACCTGGAATACATATTGATATGCTTTAACTATGTCTGTGCCATTTTTAAATGAGTATAATAATCCAAATTTTCATAGAAGGAAATTAAAACTCTTAGGAGTAATAACTTGCAAATACCAAACCAAACTGGGAAGTGGTAGAGCCAAGATTTAACCCTCAGCCTCTCAAGCTCCCAAACCACATTTCTTCCCTCAGGAGGCAGTCTCCAGTGGGTCACACAGGAATATGCTTCCTTTCCCCCTGCAGCCTTTACCTTGCCTCTGGAAAGTGAACAGTCATGGCCACTGCACATGTTTCTATAGTCATAGAAGCAGGTGCAGCAAAAAGAGAGAGATAAAGGTATAAGTTGTTCATGATTTTATCTGTGCCCTGCTGCCTTCTCTGACTCTCAGTGTCTGCAGCCAGCAGGAATTCCAGAACACCAGCCTGAGAGGTCCAGCGAGGTGTTCTAGGAGACTGGGGCTTCCCAACACCTCTTCCCTGCATCTCCTTGGACTTTTCCATCACGTGCACTGTTCAGGGCTTCTGTATTAATTATGAGATACAGGAAAGAGCAGGAAATCTATCTTCCTAATTGTAACTCAGCTGGATTCCAATGACCTTTTCTATCTTAGCAATGTGATCTTCACTTTGCCAGCACTGCAATTCCCTAGGTGAACAGAAGCTACCTGGTCCCCTCCATTACAGCAGAATGCCATGGCTGCAGTGGAAAGATAGAGTTTTCCTGGTTGAAATCTGGATAGGGCCACCCCAACCACAGGCCACACTATCCAGCCATTGCTCACTGGGATGGGAGTTGAGAGGATCAAAGGAGGTGCTCACAAAGGCAGTTGTGGCCTCCAAGTGCTGTTCACTGGGGACCCTGACTTCCCTATCCTTCCCTCTCTCCAACCCTAGAAGGCACCTGTCACATTCTCCAGACTCAGAAGCTGATAGCTGCGCACATCCCAGCTGGAGCTAAGAACTCAAGTGAGATTCTGAGTTCTCTATTTCCTGGGCATTTACCTGAGGCCACAGAAGGAAATTTCATTTGAAGAAAGTCAACCTATTGATAAGGGCTCAACAATCTTCTGAGCAAAATGCCAACTCCAGGGGCATCTCTGTCTCTCAGTGCATCACCCTAATTACTCGCTCAGGTAGCTGCTTTCCTCAGCCCTGCAGATTGTAGCTCTGGGCTGAAATGTTATGTGAAGAGCCTCTACTCCAATGGAGAAGGCTGTATGATGGAAAGGGGACAAGGAAGGAGGGAGGGAATTTAGTCCAGCTGTTGTTGCACTTGACACATCATGCACTGGTGTTCAGCATCCCACATTCTAGGTGTGTGGCCTGAGAGTCCTGCTCCTTCCACGTCATACATTGATCCAAGGACTGCAGAGGGCTGCCAGCCTATTCTGCTGCCTGCTACAGCTATGGCCACTGCCACTGTTGTTGTGCATGTTGTCACAGTGTCCCTTCAGATGTTTCCCTTTCTGCACTCACCCAGTTCCTGCTTGTTGTTTCAATTGTCAGCCCATGAGTCCTTAGGATTCCTCAAGATTCCAAAAGTGATGTTATGGGGGAGAAGGGATTTGAAGGGTAAGTAGGTAACATAATCACAAAATAGAAGGCCCTAGGCTAAGTAAATCTATTTCTTTATTGCAGGACATCTCAGGGCTTTTACTATGTATGATTAAATTGTGGATTCCCTTTATATTTTACAATACAAATCATTCTTTAAGATATTCATCTCGACTAGGACTTTTGAAATCTCTCTCATGAACCATTACCATACACGTAAAAATTGGCATGTGGTGTGCTGAAAACGTGAAGAAAATAGTCAATTATGTGGAACAGAGATGTCCAATTCAGAGAAGAAAGACATATAGTCTTTATAGAGCCCTGCCACCTCCCTCCTGTCCTGGAAGGAGCTGTCATCTGTTGCATGGGAAGAACAGAGGAGAGTGACAAGATGCAGATGACATAAAGGTGTGCAGTAGGCACAGGTGAGCTAGGGAACAGCACAAACAGGCTAGGGGAGCTAAATAAATGGCAGATTTGTCTAGCACCTTCTGAAATGTGCCTACACCCCCGAGCCTTGGACAGTGGGGGTGGGTATGAAAGGGCTTTCAGAAGAACAGGAGATAAAGATTGATGGATTGCTTCTAAAGTTTGGTTTTGTTTGTTTGCTTTTTCTTAATTCCGTGGTGTGTCTAGGAATGGAAGCAGTTGGGGTTTTGGTTGGGTTTGGCATTTATTGAGTGTTTTTACCTGGGCTCAACAACTTGTGAGGAGCTGTGCAGAATGAAAGTTGGAAGGCCTATGTCAGCTTTCAAAGAGCTGGTAGCAGACCTGCACTGACAAGACCACAGCTGGAAAGAGATTAGCAAGCAGGGGATGACTTAAGCACAAAAAGGAGGATGCAGTCAGGCCTCTGGTGGTCAGGATGCCAGGGCAAGGGCTGTGTGCCTGCTGCCTGCAGGATAATGAGCACTTTGAAGGGGTTTCACTCCTCAATACCCTTTGGCAGAAGGCTAGACATTCCTGTGGGAGGGTGGCTAGGGTGATTGCATCCATCCAAAACAAAATGGCAAGCTTCTCTTTAAGTCTTTCGCCCACTTATTTATTGGGCAGTTGTTTCTTTGAGGATTTGTTGTTGGGTGGTTTAATTTTTTGAGTTCCAAGTATATTTTAGATATGAGACCCTTGTCCATTGTATGGCTAGTAAAGATCTTCTCCCAATCGGTGGGCTTTCTATTGATCTTGCTAGCTATGTCATTTGCCCTGCAGAAGCTCTGCAACCTTATGCAATCCCATTTGTCCAACCTTTCTTTGATTTGTTGTGCTTCCGGGTCTCTATTCAGAAAATTTCGGCCTGAGCCAAGGAGACCTAGGGTTTCTCTTATTCCATCCTGTAATGTTTTCAGAGTGTCTGCTTTGAGTTCAAGGTCTTTGATCCATTTGGAGTTGATTCTGGTGCAGGGTGATATATAAGGATCTAGCTTTAGTTTTCTATATGTAGTTAAACAATTTTGCCAGCACCATTTACTGAAGAGGCTGTCTTTCTTCCATTCTATTGTTTTAGGTCCCTTATCGAAGATTAGATGGCTATAGGTCTGTAGGTTCATTTCTGGGTTTTCAATTCTATTCCATTGGTCCTGAGGTCTGTTCTTATGCCAATACCAAGCTGTTTTGATTACTATGGCTTTATAGTAGAGTTTGAAATTTGGTATTGATATTCCTCCAGCAGTGTTCTTTCCGTTGAGGAGCGTTTTTGCTATTCGGGGTCTTTTATTGTTCCATATGAATTTTTGGATTGCCTCTTCTATTTCCTTGAAGAATGAGGGTGGAATTTTGATAAAGAGAAGCTTCTCTGAAGAAGAAAGAAGGATGGCCAATAGACACATGAAGAAATGTTCAACATCCCTAGCCATAAAAGATATGCAAATCAAAACAACATTGAGATATCACCTCACTCCAGTTAGAACAGCAAAAATCAAGAACTCTAACAACAACAGATGCTGGAGGGGATGTGGACAGAAAGGAACCTTACTTCATTGTTGGTGGGAATGTAAACTTGTTCAACCACTTTGGAAAGCAGTATGGAGGTTCCTCAAAAGACTTCACATAGATCTCCCCTATGATCCAGCAATCCCACTTTTGGGCATTTACCCAAATGTTTACAAACAAGACCACACTAAAGCTACCAGCACAACTATGTTTATTGCAGCATTATTTACCATAGCTAAGATATGGAACCAATCCAGATGCCCCTTAGTAGATGAATGGATCAAGAAAATGTGGTATATCTACACAATGGAATTCTATGCCTCCATCAGAAAGAATGACATTTCCCCATTTGTTAGGAAATGGAAAGGTTTGGAAAAAATTATATTAAGTGAAGTAAGCCAGGCCCAAAGAAACATAGGTCCCATGGTTTCCCTTATTTGCAATATCTAGTATAGGTATGAGTCAAGCGGAAAAGGTCAGATAATGTGATGTTAGGAAAATGAACCCTTAAATATGTATTTTAATGTTTTTGTTTCTTTCATGCATGTGTTTCTAACGCATTTATAAGATTATTTCTTTGTTGCTTTGTATGTCCCTCCCCCACAGTGTAACCCCCGCTTTCACTATATTTGATGTCAGTATAACATGTGGAGGAGATGGGGACAAACAAGTCGTTTAAGGATTCAGGTGGACCTGTTGCAACAATGAGAAGTACAGAATGTCATGTCAAAACCAGCTTTACAATGTCGGTGTGGGGGGGAGGGGGGTATGGTTGGGGGGGGAGGGGGGAGGCTGGGAAGGGAGGTGAAGGGTAAACAAAGGAGGAGGCTGCAATGCTTGGTAAGAAATGTATGCATTATCCTGCCCATGTAATTGTAACCCCTCTGTACAGTATGTTCTCAAATAAAATAAAATAAAATTTTAAAAAAAATGGCAAGGAGGTGCTGAGTATGGAGAAGTCATAGCATAACTGGATGGACCTGCTGGGTAATCTTGATCTTAAAAGGAGGCTAGTGGGATGGGAACAGCTCAGGCCTCCCCATCTTGAGGCAAGTGGGTCATGGGAAGATGAGGGTTTGAAGGGTGGGATTATTTCTCTATTGGAAGCATACATACAGCATTAGTCGGGAAGCTGCCCACTGACTGCCTCATCCCTTTCACATTTGCCAAATGATGATGATTTGTTTCACCACCTGATTCATTCACTGAAGTCCTAATACCCAGTACCTCGGGATGTAACTGTATTTAGAGACAAAGTCTAAATAGGATTCACTTAGCTAAAATGAAGTTTCTAAGATAGGCCCTTAACCCAACAAAATTGGTGTTCTTACAAGAGATTAGAATACATGGAGGAGAGACCATGTGAAGACAAATAGAAGTTATGGTCTCTATAAGCCAAAGAAGGATCCAAAGAAATGGACTCTGCTGGCTTCTTGACCCGGGACATCTAGGCCTCCAGAACCTTTGTGTAGGCTACTCAGCCTATAGGATTTTATTGTTGACATTCTCAGACTAGACTACTGATCTTGTCTCCCCTATCATTCCCTGGTGGAACACAGCCTGGCTTCTCTTCTCCTATGTCCACATCCTCCTATCACTAGGTAGCCCCTCTTCTCTCAGTCATGCATCAATATCAAATAAAGTACTTTGTGAGAAAACTTTGAGTAGATCTTATATAATCATTTGTTTGTACACTAGTGAGTCAAAAATTGATTAGAGAAGTCTCCTCTCACAAGAAGGTCATGATAGGCTAGCAACATTCCCATGCATAATGCCTTGGATGCTAAACATGGGGCTCAGTGGACTGGGGGAACAAAAGAAGATTGACCAAAGAGGGAGCATGTAAGCTGGGCTTTGAGGGGTTCATAGATCCATTAGTACATGGTATGTACATGGAAGGTGTGGAGCTAGAGTATCTGCACAGATTATAGCATGGGAATGGGGCTGGAGGTCAATGAGGCTGTGAGCAGAGATGTTCATAGGAAGCCTTCACCCAGCATTGTTAATGTGGAGCCAAGGTGGGTTCTGAGACTGACTTCAGTTACAGTGTGAGGGGCAGGTCAGAAAAGGGACAGAGAACAGGTATGGGCTGATTCAAAGACTATTTTTCAGCCATCAAGAAATCTGTACATCTGTGTGCCAGAAAGTAAGGAAATGGGCACTTTGCTTAAGAAAAGATTGGAGATGGGGCAGAAAGGGTAGGAGGAAGGTGGTACAAACAATAAAGAGAAGGCTGTAGAGGCTGGAGGTCCACTGAGGTCAAATATTTAACCCTTATAGTCAAAGTTTACCATTCTTAAAAGGTAAGGAAGAGTTATTAGTCCACATGAGCAATCTAAATTATAAACTCCCAACCTGTCCTGGCATCTGTGCTCAATGGGATCAACTCCTATGGCTATTACAGCCCCAGAGGGACAAGGTAGAGACCTGTCATAGGGACCAACCAATTTTGGAGTCTCATCTCCCATGAAAAAAATTACACAGATTGTTGATAGCATGCTTGTCTGTAAAAAAAAAAAAAAAAAAAAAAAAAAAAAAAAAAAAAAAGCCTTATTGTCGCGGTGATGTACAGAGGAGTTAGAGTTACATGAGTAAGGTAGTGAGTACATTTCTTGTTGAACATTGTTAACCCCTCCCTCATTTTTTCCCACTTTCTCACCCTCCCTTCCCCCATAGTTGTAAAGTTCATTTCCAACATATTGTCTTGTGCGTATCACTTTTGCATTGGTTTGCCTTTTGTCCTTCCCTAATTCAGATAAACATATATACAATACACAGGGGACCAAAATCAAATACAGTGACAAGGGATAAACCATAGGGGGGCAAAATGGAAAAAAAATGAAAGAAAAATAAATAACGTCACATAGTACACTAAACTCAAGAACAAAAAAAGAAAAACTTCCTGTTTCCATATCTTGGAGCTCAGTTGACTTAGCATAATCTTATCATATGTACATCGCTACTACACTGTTTGTGAGAGTAAAAACTTCTTCAACCACTCTGGAAAGCAGTATGAAGGTTCCTCAAAAGACTAAACATAGAATTCCCCTGTGACCCAACAATCCCTCTTCTGGGGATTTACCTATGACCACAAACAAGGTTACACTAAAGCAACCAGCACAACTATGTTCATTGCAGAATTATTTACCATAGCTAAGATATAGAACCAACCTCAGTAGATGAATGGATCAAGAAAATGTGGTGCATATACAAAATGGATTTCTATGCCTCCATCAGAAAGAATGACTTCACCCCATTCATAAGGACATAGAAGGACTTGGGGAAAAAATCATATTAAGTGAAGTAAACCAGACTCAACGAAACATAGGCTCCATGGTTTCACTCATTTGTAATAATTAGTGTATGTCTATGATAGTCCTAGCAGAACATCACAATAGCTCAATGGCTATACACATATGATCATATAAGATGATAACTAGCATGCTTATCTTGATGCCACATTTCTCAAATTATAGATTAGCCCTAATTTAATTCACTGTGATTCAAGAAAGGGTGAAGTCCACAGATGGAAAGACACTGAAGCAAGGCTGAAACCAGCCATGAGAAGAACAAGACAATTGGAGAAGGGAGTCAGGTAGGATTTCAGGACATGAAATTGAAGGTGTGAGAATAGACTTGAAAATGTCGACACTTGGGAAATGAAAAATAAAGGAAAAGACAAGGAACTTGAAAAGGATTTTCAAATACAGAAAGGAACTAGGAAAGAATTGTCTTCATGAAAAAAAAAAAACAAAGGAGAGAGTTTGAATAAAAGCAGGAGTTCGCAATTCTAGAGCAATAGAAAGAAAGAACGTGCTGCGAAGGAGGGTATTGCACTGAGGTTGGTGCCCATTAGGAGGGAAGGTAGTGAAGTAGAAGCAGCTCCACATGGCTGGGAAAGTCATGGCCACTGCAATAATGCAGCATTGCCTTCATTTTGAGAGCAGGTAGGTTGGGTTTTGCTGAACAAAAGAAAGGATTATTTCAGGAAAGACATGAGCTTTTATCTTAGTAGAAAAGAGGAGAAGCATCAGCTTGAGGGGAAGTGAATTGAAAAAGAAAACAAACACTGGCCAGGCTCTAGGCTCACTTCTATAATCCTAGCAACTCTGGAGACTGAGATCTGAGGATCTCAGTTCAAAGCCATCTCAGGCAGAAAAGTCCATGAGGCTCTTTTCTCCAGAATCCAGAAGTGGAGATGTGGCACACACAAAAAGTGGCAGCTACATTAAGTTCCTACAGTAGAGAAGAAGGGGTGAAGCTGAGACTTTCCAGAAAATGGGGTCCTTCTCTATATTGGAGAAAAGGTGGTAAGTAGTGAGTGGGAGGTAGAAACCCCTAGGCAAGAAATAGAAGCAGCCTCTGTCTTCCATGTTCAAATACACAGACTAGGTTATTTCCCCAGGAGAGCTGTGGTAAGACTGAGGTGTGATAAATCGATGAGGTAACAGAGAAATTCAAAATAATGCATATTAAAAGACCCTTACTCAGAAATTAAAACAGAATCACTATGTAAAAACTGGAAAATCAGAGCCGCAAGCTCTCCTCCTATTACTTTCTCCCTTTAGATGTTAAATAAATGAACAGAATAGGGAGGCATAGAGCAAAGGGCAAGTCTGCTTTCTTTTAGATGTTAAGAAGCTGTGAAGTTTTAATAGGTGAAGACAGAAAATTAAAGGGCACGTCTGGAAAATGGAAAACCAGAAACCCACACCTATTGTCCTTCTGTCTTCAGTAAGCTTACATTGTCTTCACATTTTAAAATAATAACAAGATTCATCTTAGCCATGTTCTGGGTAATAGATTCACCCTAAACCCATTCTTTCTAATTATTAGGGGTTGTTAGATGACACAACCACATGACCACCCAGATTAGAAAGTATAAAGACCCCAGTTAAAAGCACAATTTCTTTGTTCCTATTTCCTGAGTAGGAAGCAGAAAATGCTTTTCACTTCCTTTTCTATTTCTCTCTACTTTCTCCTATTTTGCTAACATAAATTCTTGCTAATCTTCTACCTTGTGAAGCTCTCCTTTTTGTGAGACCTCTTTGAAATGCTTTTTTGTTTTGGACATCAGGTTCCTATGAATTGCATGGAAACTGGGATGATGAGGGACCATTTTGTCTCATCCCTTCTCTAGAAAGAATGGGAGAAGGCTGAGACCTGAGCAGAATGAAAACGGAGTACAGGGTTGGCATAGGAGAGACAAAAGGATACAAAGAATAGCTCACATCCAGTTTTGTGCTTCTCCCATAGCATACTCTGAGATAATTTTGAGACAAGTGGTTTTTAGGAGGCAATTGGAAGTGTGTATAGGAGCAGACTGAGAGGCAAGGCAAGGAACCTGTGAAGAGCACATTAATGGGAGCATTCGTGCTCTGGAAAGTGCAGTACAATCCCTCTTAGCTTTCATGAGATTGAAACACCCCTCAGAATTGAACAAGCTGGAATGTTTATCCCTCATTGGTTGACAGTGCCCCCTGGTGGTACTAAATTTCTTATACTTCTTATCTCCCTAAAGCTCCATTGGCCCTAGATTCCCTCAAAAGAGGAGCCTTGAACTTGACCTAAGAAATAAGTGTTTTAGATTTCTTGATTATAGCCATTCTAACTGGGGTGAGGTGGAATCTCAATGTTGTTTTGATTTACATTTTTTATGGCCAGAGAAGTTAAGCATTTCTTCATGTGCCTATTGGCCATTCTCATTTCCTTTTCAGAGAAAAGGAAATCTTTAGTCTATTTATTAAGCAGGCAGTTGTTTCTTTGAGAATTTGTTTTTGGGGGATTTAATTTTTTAAGGTATAAGAATATTTCAGATTTGAGGCCCTTGTCCATTATATGGCTAGTGAAGTTCTTCTCCCAATCAGTGGGCTTTCTACTGATCTTGCTATGTCCTTTGCCATGCAGAAGCTCTGAAGTTTCATGCAATCCCATTTGTCCAACCTTTCTTTGATTTGTTGTGTTTCTGGGTCTTCATTAAGAAAATTTCAGCCCGTGCCAAGGAGCCCTAGAGTTTCTCCTATTCCTTCTTGTAATGTTCTCATGATGTCTGCTTTTACCTCGAGGTCTGTGATCCACTTGGAGTTGATTCTGGTGCAAGGTGATATATAAGGATCTAACTTTGGTTTTCTACAGGTGTTTAACTAATTTTGCCAGCACCATTTGTTGAAGGGCTTTCTTCCACCCTATTTTTTTTGGCTCCCTTATAAAAGATATTGTGGCCATAAGTCTGCGGGTTTATTTCTTGGTCTTCAATTCTATTTTATTGGTCCTCAGGTCTGTTCTTGTGCCAGTACCAAGCTGTTTTGATTACTATAGTTTTGTAATAGAGTTTGAAGTTTGGTATTGATATTCCGCCAGCACTGTTCTTTCTGGTAAGGATTGTTTTTGCTATTCGGGGTCTTTTATTGTTTCATAGGAATTTTTGGATTGCTTCCTCTTACTTCATTAAAGAATGAGGTTGGGATATTAATGAGTATTGCATTGAATTTGTAGATAGCCTTAGGCAGTATTGCTATTTTAACAACAGATGCTGGAGGGGATGAGGCCAAAATGAAACGCTACTACACTGTTGGTACAAGTGTAAACTTGTTCAACCACTCTGGAAATCAGTATGGAGGTTCCTCAAAGGACTGCACATAGAGCATCCCTATGACCCAGCAATCCCACCTATGAGCATTTACCCAAATGACCACAAACAAGGCCACACTAAAGCTACCACCACAACTATGTTTATCACAGCATTATTTACCATAGCCAAGGTATTGAACCAACCCAGATGCCCCTTAGTAGATGAATGGATCAAGAAAAATGTGATATATATATAATATATATGATGGAATTCTATATCTATATATGATATATATGATATATATATATACGAGATATATATATATATATATATATATATATATATATATATATATATATATATACGATGGAATTCTATGCTTCATCAGAAAGAATGACACCACTTCCTTCATAAAGAAATGGAAAGACTTGGAAGAAATCAGATAAGTGAAGTAAGCCAGACCCAGAGAAACATAGTTCCCATGGTCTCCCTTATTTGTAATAATTAGTATATATCTAGGATAATCTTAGCAGATGAGCAGAATAGCTCAATAGCTATGTACATATGACAATATAATACTAAGCAAAATGAACTCCAAGACATATACACCAGAATTTTGTCTTTGTTGTTGTTGTTCTCAATGTACTATGTGATTTCTTTTTTTCTTTTGTGTCCTTTTCCCCCCTATGGTTTATTCCCTGTTCTTACTGCATTCAATTTTGATACCCTGGGTATGGTATATAGGTTTATCTGAACTAGGGAAGGGAAGAGGAGCAACAAAATGGTGAGACAAAGGTCAAAGAGGAACTTATACAACAGTGATGATGTGTACAATTTAGGAGGTATTGGAGGGAGGAAAAGAGGGAGAAAAATGAGGGACGGGGTAACAAGTTAGACAAGAAATGTAACCACTACCTTACCTATGTAACTGTAACCCCTCTGTACATCACCTTTACAATAATTAAAAAAAAAAAAAAGGAAGAGCTGGGGAAAAAAAGTGCTTAGAATTTCAAGATAGCACCTACTGGTGGATACATTGTGTGTGGCCTGGACTGTGAATCACATGGTTTTGTTATCGTATGTGGACGAAGGGTCTTGCAGATGAAATTCCGGTCCATAATCAGTTAACTTGTAGTTTGGCAAAAGAAAGATTGTGCTGGGGAGTTCTGATCTGATCTGGAGAGCCTTTGAGAGACTACAAGCAGCAGGAGATGGCCTGCAAGCAAGATGCAATTAGGACCTTCAGGCAGGTTCCTGAGGGCCATTTCCTAAAGCTGAGAGTGATCCCCAGCCAGTAGCCAGCAAAAAAAGAGGACCAACATCTTACAAAATGGAACTGGATTATTCCAGCAACCAGAAAATCTGTAAAAAGGTTTCCCTAACCATCTCAGCTGACTCTATTGCTTCAGACTGTGTACTGAGCAGAAGACCTGCCTAGGCCATGCCAAGACTCTTGACTGACCCAGCTAAAGTACAAGATAATAAATGCATTCTATTCTAAGTTACTACATCACTAATCATTTGTTTTGCAGCAACAGAAAACACATGCTAAAGTAATCAGTACATAGAAGATATGTCTGCTAAGGCTTAAGAGGACCTTTGAGATGGGCTGAGGGGAGATAGAAAATGAGCACCAACAGCTTCTTTCTCCACCAGGGGGTCATCTTTAGACATAGAGGTTCAAGTCTAAGTTCAAACATGAAGAGACAAATTGAGTCCTTCCTCTCTAGGATCTGAAGAGATATGCCTATTTTCACAATACTAACACTGTCTGTTGGGCCTGGGGCCATATGGGTTGGAGGCTGGAGTAGGCACAGAAATGCAAGCTACAGCCCTGCCAGCCTTGCTGATGGAGATGTCTGGTGCTGCCATGGTTTCCAGGCAGTAGGCCAGTAATCTGCCACTCTCCCTCCTGACATCCTCTTATCACTCTTTAGTGCCTAGGGCCTTATGAGGAGGAATACCGACTTGATTCTCCTTTTTGAAGGTGGACATACTGCCTTTCCCCTTCGATAGCAGACATTAAACTTTGCAATGTTGGCTACTTATTGTTCAACTTTCCTGCTTCTCAGCAGACTGGAAACTAAGGCTGACAGAGGCCACTGTTAGAGCCAGACTAGATATTTAATATTCCACACAAGACCACATTCAGATATCTGGAATCCCCTGCCTGGCTAGACTCAGCACTTAATCATTTTGAATTGAGCACTGAACAAATTTGCATGGACTTTTCCCATCTAATTGCATCTAACCCAGGCCTTCTGGGGAAGATGGGCTCAGAAGGTTATCTGCAGGCATCATTCTGTCTTGCTATGTATGCCTCGTATTGTTTTTATGCAGTAGACTTATTGAAGTACAGGGCCTGTCTGTGTTTCATCTCACAGATATTAAATTTGGCTAGGTCATCAAAAGAAGAGTATATATTTCAGGATACATACATAATCATCAAAATCACAAAATGTACAGACCAGAGTCCTTACAGCAGAAGAGAAATGCACAGCAGGTTAACTTACTTGGTTTATTGCCCAGGTTTAATAATTAGTGGGTAGGGTCACCCCCAAAATAAAATTAAAAATCTTATTCAGCAAATGCCTTCCAAGTCTTGTGCATAAGGCACCATGCCAGGATACAGATTCGTTATCCATGGGTCAGTCTGGAAAAGCTTGCTTACATGTAAATAGAGTGCAGATGAGAAATGGCAACAAGAAAGGAGCAGAAAGTTGTCAAGGAAATGTAAGAGGAGAAACATTTCTACAAGGGAGTGTAGGTGAGAGTGGGAGCCATAGGAGGCATCTTGGATCAGACTTTTAATACACAGTAAAGGGTTGAGCCAGGGGTGGGGCAGGGTGTGGGGTGGAAGATGGCCTTTCCTAGAAAAGCAATGGGTGGTCAAATTTCTAAAGGATGGAAGATGAGTGAGTCATGTGCTTCAATGAAGGGAGAGATTCTATAAGGGTAAGGAAGAACAGATTTGACTCAGAGTCCTGGAACAAATGGAGCAGAGAACTCTCAAGGGACTAGTCAGTCAAGCAAGAAATGCTTGATGAAGCTGTGTTTTCCAGGGCATGGGGTTTTCTGTCTATGTCATCCATTCTGGATACTTGTAATTGCATCTTTCAAGAATTGTGTTGTGGGAGACACTTTGGCATGCCTTTGTCTCCTCCGTTTGGTCCCTTATTAGTCATTGAAGTCTCCTGATTTTACAGCTAGACTTGGTGATGGATGCCTTCCCATTCACCTGATTATAACTTATCTCACCATAGTCACTGTGTGCAGATTTCTTGACAGCATCTGCAGTGCACAATAGGTAAGAGCCAAGTGGCCCTCTGATATCAGCAATAGGAAGGCAAATTGTTCCTTAGAGTGGGCTCCTTCCTGAGATGGCTGATCCCTTTCATCTTTGGCAGGACTTAATTCACTTCCAGAGCAGTGAGTGATGCTGCCTGTCTTCCTGCCTGCTCCCCCTAGCTGGGCTTCTGTGTGGCTGCTTTGTTTAATCTGATGGTGGCCATCTGGCTCATGAGATCAGTTCAGGGAGTTTTCGTATGCCTCTGTCCCCCAGAACCAGAAAGAGGACAAGACAGAAGATGCATTCAAATTTGTCCACTTTGTATGATCTCTAGAGATTCCCTAAAGGGGTGGGCCCATGCCTAGTGGTTGATGTTACAGTTAAGCATGTGAATGCCAGAGTCTAACAGCACCAGCTTCCAGTCCCAGATCTGTCATTTTGGTTACCTAGTCCAACCTCAGCATCCTCTATTTTATGGGAAAGTAAAGATTATGATTGGGGTGACAACCTGTTGTCCAAGATTCCATTAAATCCTAGAGGAAAAGACAGGTGTTGCTCAGAGCAAGTCTTCAGGGGATGCAGAGGAAGGATCATGGGGACTCTGGACATTAGCCCCCGGTAGAGAGGGATCCTCAAGAAGATCTTGAGGGGGATGAGGAAAGAAAAGGAAAAGCAGCTGTTTTCAGCCAGAGCCAATGGGCTAGAAGAGGCAGAAACAAGCCTGCCCATCTTCCCTGTTGGAACTCTTGCTAGGATGGAGGTGATGCTTCACCACAGACACCACTGAGGAGAGGGTCTCTATCCTGAGAGTCGCCTTCTCCATGCTGAGGGGCATCTCGAGGGAGCCACAGTCAGCCAACACCACTTTTGCAGGAGCCACTGTCCTTCAAGAACCAGACAGTGAGGAGCATCTTCCCCGCTTCCTCCTGGCAAGAACTAGCACATTGGCTCCGATAATATTTATGATGCGCATCAATTGGCTTTAATCCCTGCCGTCACTCAGCTTCTTGAACAAGTTTGCCAAGCTTTACTCCTTTGAAATCTCTTGGTCCTTGGTGTAGATTGAGACTGGGGAAAAGCACTAGGCCAGTCTTGTACTCATGGACAAGGGTCCATGAACTGCCGGCGCCTCAGTCACATTTTCTAAAATATTCATATTCTCCTTTAGCCTTTGGCAGTCTGGCATTCTTCTCTACCTGGTCTCTCTTTGACACAGGTTCTGCAAGTGCAAGCCTTTCCCTCTTTCTTCCTGCTCTGCCTGCCACTGCACCTGGAATCTCTGTTCCTTCCTTTTCTGGTACAAGAACCCACCTGCCTGGGGACTCAATCATCTGTGCAGCCAAGCTTTGCCTAAGTTCACCCCAGTGCCCTTCACCATCCAGTGTCTGATGTCCTCTACTTGTTCTCTCGTCTAAGCCAGAAGCCTGTCAAGATAGAGGATACTTCTTCATAGCTTTATGCTCCCCACCATGCTTAACATGGCAATGGTATGTAGTAGGCATTTAATAATTAACTTGCATAGTTTAAAATAATTAAAGATTATTGTATGCAATAATTTCTTTTTTTCCTTACTGGGTCTGATTTCTGACATAATGATAATAGTACTTGTCAATATATTCTTATCTCTGAGAAATACATAGATAGATTAATTATGTTAAAAATGACTGCTCCAGTTTATTAAACCCTAATTCTGTGCTCAAAACAGCAAAGCAGTTTACAAGCCACATCTTATTTACTTCAAAGGGAGGAGCTATCATAATCTCATTTTAGACATAAAGAACAGTAGCAGATAGATAACCTGACTTCTCCAAAGACACATAGTTAATAAGAGCTGAGCAAACATTCAAATGCATTCCTACTACCACAGCATCCCTGCACGTGCTCTATGAATGATAATATTAAGTGTGTGAAGAGTGGTAGCCACCAACTGCCAGTGTAGATCAGACCAGTGAAGGGAGAAATCTCCATTAAACCCATGAAAGGAGCATAAGGGGCTACATCTGCTCCCTCCTGAAACAGCAGCCATGCAATAGCAAAGTAATGAAAACAAAGGAGTTGATTCATAAAGACAGTGAGAAGAGAGAAGACGACTCCATAGAAGAGAAATACTAACAGAATTCTAGAAGCCAGACAGCAAGTGGAAAAGTATCCACTGCTACACAGGATGGAGGGAGCTGAGTGACCCGAGAGCCCCAGAAGAAAGGCACTGAGCTCCTAAATAGTCAGTCTCCCTTTCCACATCCTGAACAGCCAAAGAATGACCTCCTTGAGCCCGCAAGGAGAACACTTGAGGCACTTTGGCCGGCATGATGAGCTGCCAGGCTGAAGATGTCTGTCTGCAGGACAAAGAAACGCTCATTTCTTTTCTCTTTTCCATCTTCATTCCACTCATATCCCATTCTATTTGAGATATATGTCCCAAATACTAGTAGCTATATATCATATCTCAAGATTGAATAGGAGAAATGGTCACTTACAAGAGGTTTTATCTTTGTTGCTGTTGTTTGTAATATACTTACAATGTACAATGTGTTTTTTGTTTCTTTTGTACGGTCTTCTCCCATGGTATAACCCCTGTTTTCACTGTATTTGATTCTGGTGCCCTGCATCTTGTATATGCATTTTTCTAAGTTGGGAAGGGGAAGGGAAATAACAAAAGGCTTAAACAAGGATACAGGTTGACCCATTGTAACAATGAGATGTACAAGACACTACCTTGAAAACAAACTTTACAACTTCGGGGGAGGGAGGGAGGAGTTGAGGAGGTGGGGAGGGAAGGGATGGTAGGGGAAAAACAAAGGAGGGGGTAACTGCTGGATAAGAAATGTACTTATTACCTTACTCATGTAACTGTAACCCCTCTGTACAGTATCTTTCCCATAAAAATATATATTGAAAAAAGAAATAGAAGGTTATATTAACAAACAGATACACCAAAGTAAATTTATAGATACACTTCAGAGTCTCTCAGTGAGCAAACCAACTTGCAGACTTGCCACCCAATAGTGAAGTCGAGGTCAATGACCTCTTACAGGCTTCAGCTTCACACCAGCTCTTGAGAACTTTTTCCAAAATATGAACAGGCAGCAGAGTAGCAATAGATTTTTAAGGAAAGAATCTACCAAGATGATCAAAGAAAATACATAAAATTTTAAATACCAGAAAATAGAGACAGTATGGAGAATTGAAGAAAAATTTCAGAACTATCAATATCCTAAGATAGCTACATAACAGAAATTATATCCATGAAATGAGAACAGAATACTAATAACTAAAGTGAGAGCTGGAGAAAAAGAAAGTGCTACAAAATATGCAACAAAATCCTTATCATCTATAGAAGATTCAATACAGTCACAGAAACAGCCCAAGAAGGAAGAAGGAAAAAAGAGAAACAGCAAACAAACAAGCTACAAAAGGAGAAAATTCAGTGAGAAATTCTGGAGGTGCAACATTTAGCTAATAGAATTTCTGTGAAAGAGACCAGAAAAATAGATAAAAAGACAGTAACACAGGAATACGATAATAATGGAGAATAATTAATCTGGCAGATTAATTCTTTTGTGTGGTGTGTGTGTGTACATGTGTAGAAAAAGAGGGAGCGAGTAAGCGAGAGAGACAGAGGGGGGGAGGGAGACAGAGGAGAGGTAGGGTGGGAGTAGACACTCTTAGGGCTTGAACTCAGTGCCTGAGTACTGTCCTTGGGCTTTTGTGGTCAGAGTTAACACTCTACCTGAGCCACACAACTTGTTGCTAGTTAATTCAAAGCCTGGGTTGGCTTTTATTTATCCTCAGATCTCAGTCTCCACAGTAGATAGGATTAAAGGTGTGAGCCACCAGTGCCTGGCTGGCAGATTATTTCTTAATTCTGAAGAAGGGCCATTCAGTAACCAGTATAAGGTATCAAAAATGGTTTATAGTCAAAAATTCTAATTAGGAAATACTGTAGCACGAATGTTGGTAGGAAGGGAGAAAGGAAGGAAGGAAGGAAGGAAGGAAGGAAGGAAGGAAGGAAGGAAGGAAGGAAGGAAGGAAGGAAGGAAGGAAGGAAGGAAGGAAGGAAGAAAAAAGATAGAAATGAAGAAAAAAAGAAAGAGCAGAAGGAATGTTGGAAGGTTGAGAGAAATGAGAGCATATATATGCAGTCAGCTGCATGTCTGATTGATACTGCATATCTCAACATTGTACCAGATGTTAGAAGCCTGTGTAACAATGCATTTAAAGTAATCAGGGGGAAAAACGACTTTTGACTTAAAATTTTATACCTAGTCTAACCATTGAGCTAATTTGGGGATAGAGTAAGATGTTTCAGTCAGGAAAAACACTGATCTATGCATCTACATATGATCTCAAGCATTATTTCCTAGATACTATAAGATGAACTTTAGTAATACACACACACACACACACACACACACACACACATATATATATATATATATTATATATATACATTGTGATGTTCAATATTATTAACAACTTGATTGAACCATGAAGTGCCTAGGAGGTGAATAAAGCTCACATCTGGTTATGCAGATGAGGACTTTTTTTTAAAGGAGTAACTAAGTGGGGAAGATATTCTTTCTCTCCCCCTCATCCCTCTTCTCTCCCTCCCTCCCTTACTGCCATGATATGAACTGAAGTCAGGTTATGAGTACAATGCATCTTAATTATGCATCTCAGTAATGCTACCTTCCATCATTCTCCCCATTTTAATTTGTTTTGTCAGGTATTTTGTCATAACAATGAAAAAAGTTACCACCACACACACACACACACACACACACACACACACACACACACTGGTATACAAAAGTATACATAATGCACATAGAAACTACATGTATACTTACAAAAGAATAAGTGTAAGCCAAGTAAAAGAAGACTAGATCCAGGAAGACACTGGTGATAGATATGAGAAACAACAAAGTCCCACGATGCCCCTGCCTAGAAAAGGCAGCAGAAAAGCAGAAAGTTTCAAGACTAAGATTCCCAGTGATAACAAACCCACAATACTACAAAACAACAACATCCTTGTGGCTCAGCTTCTCTAGTTAAATCCTACTCAATACTAAACTAAGTACAGTAAAAGAATTTGGAAAAGCAAGCCTGGCGCCAGTGGCTCATGCCTGTAATCTTAGCTACTGAAGAGTCTGAGATCTGAGAATCACAGTTCAAAGCCAGCCCGGACAGAGAAGTGCATGAGACTCTTACCTCCAATTAACCACCAGAAAACCGGAAGTGGTGCTGTGGCTCAAGTGGTAGAGCCTTGCCTTGAGCTGAAGAGTGCAAAGATAGCGCCCAAGCCAAGAGTTCAAGCCCCATGACCAACCAAAAAAAAATTTGGAAAAGCAAAATGAAAGATTGTATAGACATAACAAATACAAGTATGGTACCTCACATGGCTTTGCAATAAATAGTACTTGTATAAGCTTATTCATGTGACAACCAACTCTCAATTTATCCAAAATATGTGCTGTAACCAATTGAAGAGATTGTGGGAGACATGTACACATAGACATATGGAATGGGAAAGGCAAACTCTCACCTGGGTATGTTTACCTAGTTGGGCCCTGACAGTAGTCATGGGTCCACCCAGACTTCCCTGTCCAGAATGGCACATAGCACTTCCTTTATCTCAGTCATGTCTCTGTTTCAGTGCCATTTCCTTTATGCAGAGTATCTAAACTAATACATTCCAATCAAAGCACTCTTCCTCTACTTTTCTTTTTTATAATCATAGAATTTTCTAAGCCCATAGAATATAGAATCTTATAGGATAATGCTTGCCAATATAGGATAACCTTAATAAATACCACTTGAATAAAACTATGAATGATCATGACAGGAAATCAATAATGAATGTCCCTCTTGGCTTGGATTTCCCCAGAAGTAGACTCTGAGGAGTAGGATTAATGCAAAAGCTGATTTGAAGTGCTTGTAAGAACTGGGGGAGAGAAGAATAAAGCTTTGTTTAATGAGTTGAGTGTTTCAGTTAAGATGATGAAAATGCTGGAAATGGTTGTAGGTGATTATAGTACAACAATGTGAATGTATTATATGCCACCAAATCACAGCCTTAGAAATGATTATGATTGCCTGGTAGAAGCCATGCCTGTAATCTTAGCTAATCAAGAAGTAGAGTCAGGAGGATCTCAGTTCAAGCTTGGTCCAAGAGATAAAAGTTACAGAGAATCAATAAAAGAAGAAGTAGGTATGGGAGTGCCCATTAGTGATCCCAGTTATTCAGAAGGTACAGGCAGGAAGATTGTAGTCCAAGACTGGCCAGCCTCAGATGAAAGCAAGACCATGCAAAATAATAATAACAAAGCATAAAGAGCTGGAGATATGACCCATGTGGTAGAGCACCTGCTTAGCAAGGCTGAGATCCTGAGTTCAAATAGAGTGCTTCAAAACAAAAAGTCAAGCAATGAAAAGATAGTACTGTAGAACTTTCCTCCAGAGTTATAGAAAACACTATTGAGGAAGCACAGTAGGTAGGATAGCAATCAACCAGCAGAAGATACAGGTATAGATATAGATAGAAGAGAACGCTCTTCATCCCTTAGGACAATTCTGGGGAGTGGTGTAGCACCTGTCATAGAGCTTGTTGACCACAGAAGCCACAGCAGAAAGGAGTGAGTATCCCCAGTTCCACAGCCTAGGGGATGCCCTAAGGAAACTCCTTAGGGAAACTCCTAGCACTTGTGACTAGCGCTAGGCACAACAAAAACAACTTTGAAGGACATCCTACGGGCACACAGATGCAGCTATGAATAGCTAGTAGCAGGACAGCTGCACTGAGGGTGAGGCTTCTGGGTCTGGGTGGGATGGCCTACTTAATGAAATGCCTAAAACTGAAAATCTAAGGAGGGAACTGTGCATTGGTCACTTAGCAGCATGGGATTCTGGGGCCCATTGGAAGAACCTGAGGGCATTGCATCTGGGAGCGGGACTGAGGGGTAGAAAGGACATTATTTTGTTATGTGTTTCTTCTTTTTTGCAGTACTATTTCACTTTTAAACTATGTTCATCATATCTTACCTTGAAAAAAATAAATAAGCCAAAGTTATAATGAAGGTGAATATCAACAGGAAGTCATCCCACACTGATTTGATTCTAAGTTTTCATGGAAAAATGTTTCAAAATGATAAACAAGCCTAAGGCAAAGGAATGACTGACTGTTACTTGAAGATAGCTCCAGACAAATACACCTGAAGCCAGCAATTAGTTGTATCCAATGCTGAAAACATTTTGTTAAGCAACTACTATGTGATCCATATTGTATCAGGTTGTAGTATCCCTGACCAAGTTAATTTCCACCTAGAATTTTAGGGTATGACCTTATTTGGAAATAAGGTCTTTGCAGATGTGATTAGTTGAGATAATAATGGTCCTGCCTCCAGTGACTGGTATAAAAAACTGGAAAAAGCCAAGAAGACAGAGGCAGAGACTGGAGTGAGGATCTAGGAGTTAAGGGTTGTCAGCAACATCTGGGAGAAAGAAAGAGGTAGACCCTTTCCTTGAGCCTAGAAACAAAGCATGGTTGTAGACGTTAGATATAAGAGAATAAATTCCTGTTGCTTCAAGCTAGAAGTTTGTGGCAATGTACTATGGTAGCTCTTAGGAGCCCATACAACCCTGTTCTCGCAAGGTTTCAGTCTTAGACTGGAGAGGCTGGCCTTAGACAATGCCGTTTAGCCTTCTGTTTCTCCTCTTGGCTGGTGAAATGTGAGCCCATCAGGCTGAGAATAGTCCTTTGGACCCAGGGTGGGGTGTATACATAGAGGGGAAGTGAGTAAGGGGAGAGAGCTCACCAGCTCCCTGGCTCAAAGCAGATGTGCTCCCCTAGGCCTTCTGAACAATGTGTGACTGATCTATGGAGAAATAAACCCCAGCATTGTTCATTTAGATTTTCTGTTCGGTTCTAACATCATTTTCTACCTAGGGACAGACTTGAAATTCAATTGGCCCTAATATGATAGAGATAAATGAATGTATGATTAACCTAGAGAGATCAAGGTTGGCCTGTCAGAAAAAGTGATGGCAGTTGGATTGAAGAGCACAAGAAGCTGTCTTCCAGGACATAGGATGGTAGAGAGGGACATGACATAGGGAAATGACATAGAGTTAAAGAAGAGTGGTGAAACCACTCCAGGTCTGCATGTCTAAAGTGTGGGTTCAAGGCAGGTAATGATGCCCCTGAGGGAGACAAAGCCAGAGTGATGAGTACTCATCACTTGGGATGTGAGAGAGGGTAGAGTCTGGGATGACTTCACTGTCCAGCTTGGCATATGAGAAGGGAAATCATTACCACTATATGCTTGATACACAGGGGGAGGAGCAGACTGCAAGGTGAGCGATGGACCTTCACCCTCAACTCAGCTCTAAATTCATCCTGTGAATCCTGAAAAACACATTGCTCTTTTCCTGGAGGGGTCCTTGTCGTACCACTAGTGGCCACAGGGGAGTCAGAAAGGCCGGTTCTTTGGGCTTGTGGAAGCAGTAGAGGCTGATGGCTTCCGGTTCCTGGAGCTAGCCCTAAGAATCTCTCCAGAAACAGCAGCAGCCTGGTAGCACCCTTCCTAGGACTCAAGTTCTAGCTGTGGTTCCATCTCAGTCTCTGAGGTTTCTACACTAGCTGGGCTGTGTTCCCTCTTCGTGGACTCATCCTCAGCTCTGCCCAGCTCTCCTCCAAGCTCTCTGTGCTCTCTAGGCAACCTTTTCTTGGTGATAATGCCCACTTCCTGTCATTATTGGCATTTGCATTTTCTGTTCTTTCATTATTTCCTATATTAAATTCACTCCAATAAATTCTAGGTTCTGACAGGTAAAGATGATACCCAGACGGCCTGAGAAAGTGTAACACAAAGATGGTTTGGTTTGGTCACATCTCTAGTCTCCAGGGAGTACGCAGGTAGAGCTGAGTTTAGCAGGGAAGTGAGGATGGTGAGAAATATTTAGAAATAGTTATGTGCCTCCTCATATAGATTGCCCCTTACCTCTAGGAGGAGAGCATGTGAGGAAAGAACTGGTGTGGAACCACAAAGAGCCCCAGAAGAAGAAGTAGCAGCTTGGAAGTGGGTAAGGTGGGACACAATGTAAGACAAAGGCACAATCTGAAATTTAAGAGAAAAATAAATAAAATGCAATGTTTTCCCTTTCAAGAGAGAATTTTTGAGAAGGAAGTAGCTCCACTATAAACGCTAAGGAAATGAATATAAAGTAAACAGCAGGCTCAGCAGTAGCCACTCATGTACTTGATGAGGGCCTTTCCTGTGGAGTGAGGGAAACTGGTGATGATTGGAGAAGTCTGTGGATTAAATGGAAAGTAAGACAAGGTAATCAGAACATTAGCTAGGGGGCTGAGGGGAGTGTTTCTATTTTTATATGAGGGAGACTTGTGTCCCTTTATAAACTCTGAGACAGAGCCAATCGAAAATGAGCCTGAGGTGCAGGAAGAGGCTGGAAAAAATGGTAGTGAACTCAGAGCATACAGAAAAGTCTGCTTCAGACAGTGCAGACTTTCTCTGAGGCTACTCATTTGTTTGACAAATATGTCTTTGGCAAAGGTGTGACCAGGCACTGTGTTAGATGCTGGGACCACATCTAAAGTAAAATAAAAATCAGAGGTGGGAAGCTAGGTGCTGAAGAACCTAGGGGATAAAGTCTGTGGCAAAATAGCATTAAATTTCCAGGGCTGGAGGCAGTTGATTCAATAATCGCCTTATTTGTTTTTCCACTGGAGTTGAAGGCAGTTTATTTTCTGAGCAACATTAAGGATTCTCCTTTCTCTGAAATTAGATAGCTGCTTCCCAAAACAAGAGTTGCTTCTTTTACCTTAGACCAGCCATCTTGGAAAGAGAACACAGAAAGTAACTTGCTAGCTCCAGAGCCCTGGGTTTGGCTTTGGCTTCCACAGAGCATGGAGAATGTTGACTGCTCTTTGGACTTTACAGTAAGTGTTAGCTGTCTGTCTTTAGATCTCTAGCTGTGGATGTATTTCACTGGACATTGTCAGTGCAATTAATTGCTGTAAGGACTGTGGTGATGCACACATTATGTCTTAAAGAAGCTAATGACTAAAGGTGGATCCAGGGCTGATAGAGACATGAAAACATTGTCACTTGCAATACTTCACTGTAAGATAAGCAACACTGTGTGATTGAGTTCCTCACTGACACCACCACTCTGATCCCTCTCCCTTGCATTCAATTTGCCAAACATTCCTCCATTTCCCATTAAAATTCCTGCATCCAAGACTTGATGCTTGCTTTTGTTTCCAATAGACTCCCTCCCTCATGGACAACTTTTAACAGTTGTAATTTAGCTGTGGAATAATCTGTCCTGCCCTGAGTGTGTCATAGGCTGATTTATCTAAAACAATCCTATTTTTACCATTCTTTGTCCAACGTCTTATTTAACCTTTCAGATTAATCACCATCATTGCCCCTTCTGGTAAGCACCATACTAGACCCTCTTACTAAATGGTCCTCTGAATTATGTTGGGTGATAGGGAAATTAAACATCCTTGGCTAAGCATACAGAAAGAAAATGGCAGTCAAGACTGGCTCTAACATGGTGCTTGGAGAGAACAGGGGATTACACACAAAGAAATACCCACCTTTTTCTCAATGGGCTTCCAGGGCCCTGGGTCCCAAATCCATGTGCTGTTCATGGCTGTGGCCCAAGCATCTCCCCATATCCTCTATCCAATCAAAGTCCTTTTGATGCCTGTGCTCAGAGATGGGGATCCAGTTGGTCATAAGGAAACTTCTTTGAGGAAGAGAATCCAATTCCAAGACTCTTAGTGCAGGATCATGTCTTGGGTTAGGAGCATGATTTTATTTTTTTATTTTTTATTGTAAAGATACTATACAGAGGGTTACAGTTACATGAGTAAGGTAATGAGTACACTTCCTATTCAGCATTGTTACCCCCCTCCATTGTTTTCCCCCTACCATCCTTCCCTCCCTACCTTCCCCAAGGTTCTTTTTTTTTTAATTGTGGTTAAATGACTACATAATTTCCCAAATTTCACAGTATTGTGGAATAATGATGCTCATTTAAAGTCACAAGTTCATTCTAACTTTCCTGGAGCAAATTGTCTATCACAGTCTTTAACATATAACGGTGTTCACATGTTATACACCATACATGTGATCAGCAGCATGGGGATATTTAGTAGTGGTTCGACCAGATGAGTGGGAGTTCTTTGTTTCTTAAGTCCTGTTAATTTTGTAGGAGCATGATTTTAGAAGGAAAATCATGTACCTAGGAAGGCCCTGAGAGAGACTGCAGTCTTTCTGTTGCCAGAAGCCTCCTTGCCCAGAGTCCATTTTGCTATTGTACTTTCATTTTTAAGTAAACCTACTCTGTCTGCTTTAAACACTGTCCTGCTTTTTAATTCCTCAATAGGTGGAGAAATGAAGCCAAAACTTTGATGGTATCATTGGGTATATTGCAAACATTATTTTCAATGGTGGCAACAACTTTGCCTGACAGTTATTGAAACAGGACCTATTGAAACTATCCCTATTGAAATTATCCCTAACCAATCATGACAGAAATATAGCAATTTAAATCCTAGCACTAGGATTGCCCAGGAGTTTAAATTAAAGTATCTGGACCCAAGCTAATCTACAGACTCATCATTTAATTTGATCATGGGCCAGTTACTGGTTTGCTAGGTAGGACGTCTGAATGAATTTTAATTCAGAGCCAGAGACAAAGTGATTGTTTTCAACATTATAAAGCCAGCATTATTCATTCATAACAACATCAAAGGTTTTACTTTAACAAACATAAATATCAGGCTCCAAACTTTTGTTCATTGAACACAGATTTATTTATTCTCTTGATAAGAAATGTATTCATTACCTTGCTCATGTGATTGTAACCCCTCTGGACAGTATTTTCACAATAAAAAAACTTATTTAAAAATATTCTCTTTAAGTTATATTTCAAAGCCTCATTCTTCAAGATTCCTACCCTAGCACCTGCATCACTTCAGAGAGCTGAGATTCTCGAGATGCTGGAAAACTTCAAAACCCACTGACTCCCACTCAGTCCTACTCCGTGTTATCACTCATATTGTCCACAGTAGCTGTAGGCCATGGAACATGGTCCTTCTTTACCATACTGATGTGGTATGAGAATCTTGTGAGATATATAATCTTCCCCACCCCAACCCCATCTCTGAAACCTGTCTAAACTGCCAGGGAGCCACCACAGAGGACTGCAGGGGTTCACCGCTTGCATGTTCCTCCACTGTTCTCCAGCCATGTCTCCCCTTCCCCAGCTGGACAGCTTTACTTTCTGTCCTCCATCAAGATCTTTCCTTTCTTTCCTGTACTCATTCATGGCAATCAATGAGTATATGCAGTGAATAGCCTATGCAAGGTGCTTAAGCCTTGCTGGAACAAAACCCTGGAAGGATGTTTACCTTCCCTCTGTCTTCTGGGAATCTGCCAGTCATTGAGGCTAGAGAGCATATTGGCACAGCAGTAGGTGGGTAGAGAAGAAAAAACAGTGACAGCCTAGCAAAACAGTGGCCTCAGATCTTGGAATATGTCAGAAATAACTGTAAAAAAATCTCTATGAAAATGGGTAACACAGGCTGAAATTTTCTTAATAGAGACCCAGAAACACAACAAATCAAAGAAAGGTTGGACAAATGGGATTACATGAAATTGCAGAGCTTCTGCATGGCAAAGGACATAGCTAGCAAGATTAATAGAAAGCCCATGCATTGGGAGAAGATTTTCACTAGCCATACAACAGACAAGGGCCTCATATCTAAAATATACCTGGAACTCAAAAAATTAAAGCCCCCTACAAAAAACTGCCCAATAAATAAGTGGGCTAACGACTTAAAAGAGAAACTTCTCTGAAGAGGAAAGAAGGCTGGCCAATAGACACATGAAGAAATGCTCAATCTCCCTAGCCATAAAAGAAATGCAAATCAAAACAACATTGAGATACCATCTCATCCCAGTTAGAATGGCTATAATCAAGAACTCTAATAACAGCAGATGCTGGAGGGGATGTGGACAGAAGGGAACCTTACTGCATTGTTGGTGGGAGTGTAAACTTGTTCAACCACTTTGGAAAGTAGTATGGAGGTTCCTCAAAAGACTCCACATAGAGCTCCCCTATGACCCAGCAAGCCCACTTTTGGGCATTTACCCAAATGTTCACAAATAAGACCACATTAAAGCTACCAGCACGACTATGTTTATTGCAGCCTTATTTACCATAGCTAATATATGGAACCAACCCAGATGCCCCTCAGTAGATGAATGGATCAAGAAAATGTGGTATATATACACAATGGAATTCTATGCCTCCATCAGAAAGAATGACATTGTCCCATTTGTTAGGAAATGGAAAGACTTGGAAAAAATTATATGAAGTGAAGTAAGCCAGGCCCAAAGAAACATAGGTCCCATGGTTTCCCTTATTTGCAATAACAAGCAGAAAAGGTCAGTTAAGTTGATGTTAGGGAAATGAACCCTAAGATATGTATTCAAATGTTTTTTTCTTTCATGTGATTGTTTCTAACACATTTATAAGATGATTTCTTTGTTTCTTTGTATGTCCCTCCCCCATGGTATAACCCTTGCTTTCACTGTATTTGATGTTGTTATAATTTGTGGAGAAGAAGGGGAAAATTTAGTTTAAATAGGGATACAGGTGGACCCATTGCAACAATGATATGTATAAGTTGTTATGTAAAAAACGAACTTTACAACTTTGGGGGGTAGGGTTGGGTATGGGGGTGGGGGGAGGATAGGATGGAAAGGGGAAACTAAGGAGGAGGCTACAATGCCTGATAAGACATGTACTCATTATCTTGCCCGTGTAATTGTAACCCCTCTGCACAATATTTTCATAATAAAAAAAAATTTTTTAAAGAAAGAAAATAGGTGCCAGACACCAGAATTAAAGAAAAGAAGAAATAAAATGAAATGGCTCTAGAAAGAGAAAAAAATAGAGAACAACAAAAAGAAAAAAATAATTAAGCAAACATTAATATACTTTATGGAAGAAAAAACACAGATAGATAAACTACGAAATGAAGCTAGATAGGAGCCCACAAGTAAACTTGGGTTAGAGATATTATCACCATGGTAAACCAAAATATAAGCATCAGGCCATATCTAAGACTGGTGAAAATGAAGGGAAATGAGAAGTCTTCTGCATGCCTGGAAATTGTTACAATATTTGGAAATCAATTTGACAGTTTCTAGGCAACCTGAGGGTATAAATATGTCAAACCCAGACAGTACATTTCTAGGCAGGTATGACAATGGCTATCAATGTGTGTCCCACAAACTCCTTGGGATCTCTGAGACCCTTTTAAGAGCCCCATGAGGTAAAGACTAGTTCCATTATAATGTTTAATGATACCTTGTCATTCTTCGCTATGTAATCAATGGGCTGTGTATTCTTCATTCTCATGCACTGTTAGATTCCCACTGATGTGACAAAACTTTTGGGAAAAATCAACCTTAAGGAAGAAAGACTTATTTTGGGTCAGTGTTGTAGAGATTTCAGGCTGTGGTCACTAACCTTCATGTGCCTATGGTAAGGAAGACCATATGGTAGGAAGAACATGGTTGAACAAAACATACTTTTAACTGTCTGATATTATGAAATCACTATTCCATTACACCCTTGTATAAATGTTGTCAGTGAAACTGAACACTTTTTCATAGAACACTATGTTCAGGTGCAGCAAATATTAATAAACATCAGAAAACAACAACAACCAAAAAACATACTGCTACTTAGATTTAAACAATCAAAATTTCTCAAAAAGAGTGAAATGAGTTTTTATAATTGGAGCAAACTGGTGTTATTTATTGCCAATGATAACATTTAACATTTCCAGAAAAAATTGGAATTTTGAAACATTTCACTTTTCTGATGAAATTCATGATGTTAGTGAATATGATCTGATAGTGTAAAATATGTCAGCATTTTTAATGTCAGAAAAACTTAATAAACTGATATTTAAATAATGAATACATGATGTTATACAATTATCCATAAGCAAAAGATCTACTCAAAGTGCAAAATATACCAATAAATTTTAATGTAACAGTATGAAAAGGTCATGGATATGGTTTCTGATTCTATAGCAAATAACCTTTAAAAAATTACCATTTGTCAAATTGTATAGTATCAAAGAAGAATATCTACAATTACCTGAAAAGACAAATACTACTACTTTTTCCAATTACATATCTAAGTGAGACAAATTTTCTTCACTTTCTTCAACCAAAATAACAATCCACAATAGGCTAAACATTGAAGCAATATGGTGACCTCTGTATTAACATGTTTTTTTAATAATTTTTGTCTTGGAAAAGCTAATTTTTATTGAAATTGTTATTCAACCAATGTGCAATGCTATTACGCCTGTTATAAATTTACTTTTATTGAGAAATATAGATTTATGTTTTGTACGTATTTTGAAATATGTATACACTGTAAAATGGATAATAGAGCTAATTAATATATATATATTACCTTACACACTTTTTTTAATTTTATTTTATTGTAAAGGTGATGTACAGAGGGGGTTACACTTACATAAGTAATGAGTAATGAGTACATTTCTTGCTGAACAGTGTCACTCTCACTCATTTTCTCCATTTTTCCTCCCCCCACCTCCCTCCCAACCAAATTATAAAGTTCATTTCCAACATAGTGTCTTGGGAGTATCACTGTTGCATTGGTTCACCCTTTGTCCTTTGTCTAACCATTTTGCTCTTCCCTTTCCCTTTCCAAATTCAGATAAACATATATACAAGACACAGAGTACCAAAATAAAAAACAGTGACAACAGGGGATAAACCAAAGGAAAAAAATGAAAGCAAAAAAAATGACTTTACACAGTATATTAAAAAAACAACACTTGTTTCCATATCTTGAAGTTCATTTCAATTAGTATCATTTTATATAATCAAGGTACATAGATATTGAGCTATTATGATTCCCTGCTAAGACTACTATAGACATATACTAATTATTACAAAGAAGAAAGACGATAGAGCCTACGATTCTTTGGGCCTGGCTTACTTCACTTAATATGATTTTTCCCAAGTCTTTCCATTTCCTTACCAATGGGGTAATGTCATTCTTTCTGATGGAAGGATAGAATTCCATTGTGTGTATATTTTCTTGATCCGTTTATCCACTGAATAGCTTCTGGGTTGATTCCATATCTTTGTTATGTAAATAATTCTGCAATGAACATAGTTGTGCTAGTAGCTTTAATGTGGCCATGTTTGTGATCATTTGAGTAGATGCCCACGAGTGGGATTACTGGATCATAGAGGAGATCTATGTTTAATCTTTTAAGGAACTTCCATATTGCTTTCCATAGTGGTTGAACCAGTTTACATCCCCACCAATAGTGTAGTAACATTCCCTTTTGGCCAAGCCCCACTAACATCTGTTGTTTTTTGTTTTGTTGAGAATGGCTATGCTAACTGGGGTAAGGTAGAATTTCAATGTTGTTTTGATTTTCTTTTCCTTTATGGCCAGAGATGTTGAACATTTCTTCGTGTCTATTGGCTATTCTTTTTTCCTCTCCGGAGTAGTCTCTTTTTAATTCTTCAGCTGACTTATTAATAAGGTGGTTGTTTCTTTGAGGATTTGTTATTGGGAGGTTTATTTTTTTAGCGCTAGGTATATTTTTGATATGAGGCCCTTGTCTGTTGTTTAGTTAGTGAAGAACTTCTCCCTACTTGTGGACTTTCTATTTATCTTGCTAGCGATGTCCTTTCCTATACAGAAGTTTTGCAGTTTAATGCAATACAATTTTTCCAGCCTTTCTTTGATTGTTGTTTCTGAATCTTTATATAAGAAGTTTCAACCTCTGCCAAGGAGCCCTAGTGTATTCCTGATCTCTTCCTGTAATATTTTCAGGGTCTTTGTTCTTACCGTGAGGTCTTTGATCCATTTGGAACTGATTCTGGTTCAGGGTGATTATAAAGATATAACTTCAGTTTTCTACACATATATATCCAATTCTGACTGCACCATTTGTTGAAGAGGCTGTCTTTCTCCCATCTGATAATTTTGGCTCCCTTATCAAAGATTAGGTGGCCATAGATCCACGGGATCATTTCTGGGTCTTCAACTCTATTCCACTGGTCCTTAGGCATGTTTATGTGCCAATACCAAGCTGTTTTTTTTTTTCATAAATACAGCTTTATAATAGAGTTAGAAGTTTGGTGTTGAAATTTCTTCAGCACTGTTTTTCCTGCTAAGGATTATTTTGCTATTCAGGGTCTTCTATTATTCCATATGAATTTTTGAATTGCTTCTTCTATTAAGTTAAAGAATTGCATTAGGTATCTTGAACAGCTAAGATCTCACACTGTTGCAAAAATATTTTGGCACTGCAGTTCATTGAAGTGAGTAAGTGGTTTATTTTTATGTTATATCTGCTTTTATTGGTAACTGCTCTGGTTAACAGGGGAAAATAATGTGAACATAAGATAAATAAGAATAGGGAAAAACATTTTAAAAAGTCACCCCTTCATCTAGTATCTTTGCAAAGGGCCTTGTGGGCCGAGCACTGTGGTCCATTGTAGTTACCAGAAAAGAGGTAGGGATAAACACAAACTAAACTCATAAATGGATGGCTTTGTTTAAAAGAATAATCACTGCTGTGAGGTGCCCCAGACCTGTCCCTATCCCTTAAGAAACCTTCCAGCACAACTCCATGCTAATGGTACCTCAAGATTAACATCTCTGATGACACCAGGATATCACCTCTAGGGAATAGCCAAACCCCAGGGGCGCCCAAAAGAATCCTTGGGACTATCAGAGAGGGAAAGGGGAAAAAAAGACTTCTCTCTGTAATCTTAGCTATTCAGGAGGCTGAGATCTGAGGATCATGGTTCAAAGCCAGCCCGGGCAGGAAAGGAAAGGCCGTGAAACTCTTATCTCCAATAAACCACCAGAAAACCGGACATGGCGCTGTAGCTCAAGTGGTAGAGCATTAGCCTTGATTTGAAGAGCTGAGGGACAGCGCCCAGGCCCAGAGTTCAAGCTCCATGACTCACACACACACACACACACACACACACACACACACACACACACACACACACACACACTCAAAGTTAATGTATAGAGATGAAACAATGAAATCATCCTCTTGTAGAATTAATAAAGAATTTTTTAAAAGGATGTTATTGGGATATTAATGGGTGTTGCACTAACTTTGTAGAATGTTTTGACAGTATTGCCATTTTCACAACGTTAATCTTCCCAATCCAGGAACATGGGATGCTTTTCTACTTCCTAAATCTGCTTTAATTTCCTTTTTCAGGTTTTAAAGTTTTCATCATAGAGGTCTTTCACCTCTTTGGTTAATTCCTAGGTAGGTTTTTCTTTGAAGCTATTACAAATGGAGTTGCTTTTCTGATTTCAGCCTCACAGTTGTCATTGTTGGCATACAGAAAAGCTATTGAATTTGGGGGTGAATTTTATGCTCTGCTACTTTGTGAAAGTTTTGGATCAACTCAAGTAATTTGCAACAGGAGTCTAGTGGGTTCTTTAAATATAGGATCATGTCATCAGCAAAGAAAGAAAGCTTTACTTCTTCTTTCCCTATTTAGATGCCCTTTATGTTTGTCTCTTGTCTTATTACTCTTCTTTCTTTCCTGATTTTAGAGGAAATGGTTTTAACTTTTCACCATTAAGTATAATGGTAGTTATAGGTTTGTCATATACAGCCTTTATCATATTGAGGAATGTTCCATGGATTCCTAGTTTCTCCAGAGTTTTCATCATAAAGGGGTGTGGATCTTGTCAAATGATTTTTCTGTATCTATTGAGATGATCATGTGATTCTTGTCCTTTCTCCTATTGATGTGTTGAATTATATTACTTGACTTGCATATATTTTATTTTATTTTATTTATTTTTTATTGTGAAAATACTGTACAGAGGGGTTACAATTACATGGGTATTGACTTGCATATATTGAACCAGTTTTGCATTCCAGGAATAAATCCTGTTTAGTCATAAGTATATAAGATTTTTGCTTAGTTGTTTAAGTCAGTTGGCCAAAATTTTATTAAGAAGTTTTATGTCAATGTTCATTAAAGAAATGGATCTATAGTTCTCTTTATTGTTGATTCCCTCTCTGGTTGGGGATGAAGGTTATGCTGGCCTCATAGAAAGAGTTTGGTAGTGATCTTTTACTTTCAGTTTCATTGAAGAGTTTGAGGAGTATTGGAGTGAGTTCTTGACAACAAGGATAGTATCTTGTCCTTATGGAATTTGCCTACAACTGACTCCTCTACATATTCTACCAGAAATTCCTTGAAATTTGGCACAGTAACCTCACTCTTTTCAATTTATTCTAGCAAACAAATGAAAACTTCCCTACAAAAAAATGAAACTAAATTGGAACAAAAATGTTCATCACAGCATTACCTAAATTTAGTTCTCCCCCCCAAAATAAAACCAGAAAGAAAGCTGATGTTTAAGAATAGGAGACTGGTTAAAGTTGTCATGGAATGTCCTTATATTAAATAGTGAGTTAGAAAAATTTTCAGAATTGATGGATAAATAAAAACTTCCCATAGTGCAGATAATCATTTAAATAATGTTTATCAAAATGAACCCCAAGAAATAGAAACAAGGAATTATTTTAGTTTACTTTCTTTTGTTTTGCCAGTTCTGAGACTCAGGGCCTGGGCACTATGCCTGAGTTTCTTTTTGCTCAAGGGTAGCACTCATAATTTGAGCCACAGCTCCACCTCTGGCTCTTTCTCCTTATGTGGTACTGACGAATTGAACCCAAGGTTTCATGCACGCTAGGCAAGCACTCTACCACTAAGCACATTCCCAGCCCTAGTTTACTTTTTGTGGATTTTTCTTGTTGTTTTGATTTTTTCCCCCATTTTGTTGCTATTTTTTATTTTCACACTTTTTGTCTTGTATGTAAGTTTATCTGATTTGGGGAGCAGAAGGGAAGGACAGAAATAGTTGGACAAAGGGTGAATTAATTCAGCAGTGATACTAGACACTATGTTGAAAGTGAACTTGAGGGAAAGGGGGACTAGGAGGGGAAAAACTGGAAGAAAATGAGAGAAGAGGTGACACTGTGCAAAAAGAAATCTACTCATTACCTGACTTGTGTGACTGTAACCCTTTACAATAAAAATAAATTTTAAAAAATAATTCATGACTACTAAACCAGTAATGCAAAAGATATGGGAATCCTACCTGCAGAAGAAGATACTCAAAAACAGAACAGGAATAGATATTATTAGAAGACTAGATGAGGAATGAACCAAAACTCATATAAACTCACACTAAAAATAAAAAATAAAAGCAGGAAATACAAGATATCTTTTTTTTATTGTGAAAATACTATACAGAGGGGTTACAATTACATGGACAAGATAATGAGTACATTTCTTATCAAGCATTGTAGCCTCCTCTTTGTTTCCCTTTCCCATCCCTTTCCATCCTCCCCCCACCCTCCCCCACCCCACCCTCCTCCCCCCCACCAAAGTTGTGCAGTTCATTTTTGACATAATGACTTGTACATCTCATTGTTGCAATGGGTCCACCTGTATCCCTATTTAAATGATTTGTTTTTTTTCCCTTCTTCTCCACAAATTATACTAACATCAAATACAGTGAAAGCAGGGGTTATACTGTGGAGGAGGGACATACAAAGCAACAAAGAAATAATCTTATAAATGTGTTAGAAACAATCGCATGAAAGCAAAAACATTTGGATACATATCTTAGGGTTCATTTCCCTAACATCAACTTATCTGACCTTTCCTGCTTGAATCAGACATAAACTAGTTATTGCAAATAAGGGCCTGGCTTACTTCACTTCATATAATTTTTTCCAAGTCTTTCCATTTCCTAACAAATGGGGAAATGTCATTCTTTCTGATGGAGGCATAGAATTCCATTGTGTATATATACCACATTTTCTTGATCCATTCATCTACTGAGGGGCATCTGGGTTGGTTCCATATCTTAGCTATGGTGAATAATGCTGCAATAAACATAGTCGTGCTGGTAGCTTTAGTGTGGTCTTGTCTGTGAACATTTGGGTAAATGCCCAAAAGTGGGCTTGCTGGGTCATAGGGGAGCTCTATGTGGAGTCTTTTGAGGAACCTCCATACTACTTTTCAAAGTGGTTGAACAATTTTACACTCCCACCAACAATGCAGTAAAGTTCCCTTCTGTCCACCTCCCCTCCAGCATCTGCTGTTATTAGAGTTCTTGATTATAGGCATTCTAACTGGGGTGAGGTGGTATCTCAATGTTGTTTTGACTTGCATTTCTTTTATGGCTAGGGAGATTGAGCATTTCTTCATGTGTCTATTGGCCATCTTTCTTTTCTCTTCAAGAAGTTTCTCTTTAAGTCTTTAGCCCACTTATTTATTGGGCAGTTGTTTCTTTGAAGATTTGTTGTAGGGGGCTTTAATTTTTTGAGTTCCAGGTATATTTTAGATATGAGACCCTTTTCTGTTGAGTGAAGATCTTCTCCCAATCTATGGGCTTTCTATTGATCTTGCTAGCTATGTCCTTTGCCATGCAGAAGCTCTGCAATTTCATACAATCCCATTTGGCCAACCTTTTTTAGATTTGTTGTGTTTCTGGGTCTCTATTAAGAAAATTTCGGCCTGTGTCAAGGAGACCTAGGGTTTCTCCTATTCAACCCTGTAATGTTTTCAGAGTGTCTGCTTTGACTCCATGGTCTTTGATCCATTTGGAGTTTATTCTGTTGCAGGGTGATATATAAGGAACAAGATACCTTTTAATATTAGGCTTCAACTTTCTAATCAAAACACATAGAAGAGCAGACTGATTCAATAAGCAAGATACAACAATTTGTTACCTATAAAATACATGTCACTGACCAAGACGAACACAATTTTAAGGCAAAAAGGTAGAAAAGATCATTTCAAACAAATAGGCACCCAAACCAGGTGATTAAATAGATAAAATGGACTGATAAAATAGAATTCAGACTAAAGTTAGTTCGAAGAGACAAAGAAGGTCACTTAATAAAGACAATGATGAATGAAAAGAAAATTATAGTTGTCAATATATAGCAGTGTACCCAGGTTCATTAGATAAATACTTCAAGGCTTATAGTGATGATAAACCTCAACACAATAACACTAGGGAGAGTTCAATCACACACTCACCAATAGATAGGTCATTCCAACAGAAAATCAACAAAGACACTTTAGAATTGAATGACATGATTAATGGATTTTAGACACACCTCAGTAACTATATAATATAAAATGTGAACAATAACATTCTTTTCTATGGAAAGTTCTTAAAAATAGATCATATCCTAGAACATACAAGTCTATGCAAATAAAAAATTTAAATTCATCAATGTATTCCATCAGATCACAATAAAATTAAACTAGAACTCAGCAACAAAAGATAGTAAGTAAATATTCAAATACATGGAGACTGAACTACACACTGCTAAATGAAGAAACAGAGTGCTCAAATAACCTTATGTTTCACATTCAATCTTCTAGAAAAATAGGACTAAGCCAAACACAAAACTAGTAGATGCAGAGAAATAATTAATTTTTAAAAATTAAGGCATTAATGAAGTGGAAGCTAAAAATTATTTTTATTTTTATTTTTTATTTTTTTTATTGTGAAAATACTGTACAGAGGAGTTACAATTACATGGGCAAGATTTTTAAAGATCAAGGAAACAAAAAGTCAGATCTTTTAAAACATTAACAAGATTAATAAGCCCCTAGCTAATTTGACCAATTTGACCAAAAGGAGCAAAGCTATCCAATCAATAAAGTAATAAAAAAGAAACATTATAACAAATACCAAAGAAATCCAAAAAATCATGGGAACCTTTATTCTAATAAGCTAGAAAAACTAAAAGAAACAGATTTTTACCATTATTATTATTATTTGTTGAAGTCAATTGGCCAAAATTTTATTGAAAAGTTTTGTATTAATATTCATTAAAGAAGTGGGTCAGGGCTGGGAAGGTGGCTCAGTGGTAGAGCGCTTACCATGAGGCCCTGGGTTCAATTCCTCAGCACCACATAAGCAAAAAGAAAAAAGCCGGAAGTGGCGCTGTGGCTCAAGTGGTAGTAGGCTAGCCTTGAGCTGAAGAGCTGAAGGACAGCGCTGAGGCCCAGAGTTCAGGCCCCAGGACCGGACCCAAAAAAAAAAAAAAAAAGAAAAAGAAATGGGTCTAGGGTTATGCTGGCTTCGTAGACTGTTTAGTAGTGATCATTTGCTTTCATTCATTGAAGTGTTTGAGAGCTATTATACTGAGTTCTTCTTTGAAGGCCTTATAGAATTCAGCTGTGAGTCTGTCTAGTCCTGGGCTTTTCTTGGATGGGAGGTCTTTTGTTGTCATTTCTATTTCAATACCTGATATGGGTCTATTTAATTGGTTTAAATTTTCCTAGTTTAGTTTGGCTGTATCAATATATTGTATAAATTTTTCCATTTCTCCCCAATTCTCATTTGTTAGCATAAAAGTTTGCAAAGTATTTCCTTATAATGTTCTGAATCTTGCTTGTTTCTGTAGTGACGTTCCCATTATCATGTCTGATTTTTATTTACTTGGGTGTGTTCCTTTTTGTTTTTGGTCAGATTTGCTAAGGGTCTGTCAATTTTGTCAATTTTTTCCTTGCTAAGGTTTTTTTTGGACTCTAATTCATTTCATTTTAATTATTTATTTCTCTCTGTTGGATTGGGGTTAGGTTTGTTGCTCCTTTTCAAGGAGTTTAAGTCGCATCATTAAATTGTTGGTTTGATATTTCTCTAATTTGTTGATGTAGGCATTCAGAATATTGCCTTTGCTGTGTCCCAGGGGAGCTGGTATTTTGTATGCTCATTTTTGTTAAATATCATGAACATTTGAGTTACTTGTCTGATCTCTTCAATGACCCACTGGTGATTCAACAATGTGTTGTTCAGACTCCATGAGTTGTAGAATTTTCTTTGGTGGCTTTTGATGTTGAGCTGTAATTTTATTCCATTGTGGTCTGAGAGAATGAAGGGAATAATTTCAATATTTCTGAATTACACAAATTTGCTTTGTGAGCTAAAATGTTATCTCTTTTGCAGAATGTTCCATGTGTCTGGCAGATTTCTTTAGGAACTCTTCTGAATTCCTATCCAGACAAAGCAGAAGACACAAAATCTACTGTTGCAGCAAATTTCAAGACTATCATGCACTTTTATCAACTACAGTCTCTTAAACTTATTTCTCCTAAACAATGAAATTTTGTGTTCTTTAACCAATATCTCTCTAATCATCCCTCTCTTCCATCTCTAATAACTACCCTATGTGTGTGTGTGTGTGTGTGTGTGTGTGTGTGTGTGTGTGTGTCTTTGTAGTTCTGGGAATCAAACCCAAGGCCCTTCATAAGTTTGGCAAGTGCTCTACCAGCAAGCTACATCACCAGCCTACTCTACCTCTGTGTACATCTCATTGTTGCAATGGGTCCACCTGTATTTAAACAATTGTTTTTTTCCCTTCCCCTCCACAAATTATACCAACATCAAATACAGTGAAAATAGAGGTTTTACAGTGGGGGAGGGACATAAATAGCAACAAAGAAATATCTTATAAATATGTTAGAAACAATAGCAAGAAAGAAAAAAACATTTGAGTCCTTATCTTGGGGTTCATTTCACCTAACATCAACTTACCTGACCATTTCTGCTTGTCTCAGACATATACTAGTTATTGCAAATAAGAGAAACCATGGGACCTATATTTCTTTGATTTCTACCTTTTTATGGATGGCTTATTTTAGTTATATTGCCCCCAACTTAATATGGGCAGACTTGGGCTTGGCTTAAACTTTACAATGTGGGAAAATGATATATATTCAATAGAAAGCATACTTTGAATTTTAAATTGTGACGTTTCCCCAAGATATCATTGTTTGGTACAATATTGTTTATGATGCTGGATAGGAGCAGCAAATCATAGCTCCCAGTCACTAGGTCAGTGTGTAAGTAGCCTAGATCCTTCAGTGTATTATATTTATAGGCTATGATGCTTGGTAGATATGGTTTATCAAATGTATTTCTGACTTAAATGATTATCATTAAATAAGTTTGTTGATACAAAACGTCATCCTGAGTCAAGGAGTATTTACATTTACCCCATTTTCTTTCTCTATTTATCTACTGGTGAACACTGAGGGTGTTTTATAGTTTAGCTATTGTGAATAGTGCTGCAGTAAGAAGGAAAGTGCAGATATCTATTCAACATATTCATTTCTTTTCCTACAGATATATAGTCAGTAGTGAGAATGATACTTAGGTAAAAATGCTATTTTTCTTTTCTTTTTTTCTGTCAGTCATAGGGATTGAACTCTGGGCTTTGGTGCTATCCCTCAGCTCTTCAGCTCAAGGCTAGCACTCTACTACTTGAGTCACAGTGCCACTTCCAGTATTCTGGTAGTTTATTGGGGAAAAGAGTCTCACGAACTTTCATTCTGGGGCTGTCTTTGAACCTTGATCCTCAGCTCTCAGCCTCCTTAGTAGCTAGGATTACAGGCATGAGCTACCCACACCTGGCTATTTTTCATTTTTTGAGTATCTTCTACATTATAGTGTCCTATAATGTGTCCATTTACATTCCTACCAATACCATGCAAGTATTTCCTTTCCACACATCTTCACCAGAACTTATCCCACGGTGATTTTTCACCTACATTTCTCTTATAATTAGGGAACACTTTTTCAGATAGTCATTGGACAAATATATGGTTTCTTTTGAGAAATATCTGTTGGGGTTCGTTGCCCATTTTTGAATTGTACTGCTTATTTCCTTGACATTAAATTGATTGAGTTTCTTATATATTTTGGTATTAGTGACTTATCAAATGGATGTTTGCAAATGTTTTCTCTTATTTCATAGGTTGTTTTTCACTCTGTTGATAATTTCTTAGCTGTGGAGAAACATCTTAATTTCACATAATTCCATTTGTACATTTTTTATATTGTTGCCTATGATTTTGAGGTCATTGCACAATTCCATGTCTAGATCAATGTCATGGGGATTATTTTTTCCCAGTAACGTTATATGTTCAATCTTACTTCCAAGTTATTCATCCATTTTGAGTTAGTTTCTGTTTCTGGTATGAAATAAGAATCTAGTTTTACTCCTCGGCAAATGTGTATATATTTGTCCCAACATATCACTATTAGTTACATGAATTAATAAGATATTCAAAGTTTACCTGTATTAGTTTCTGATAAAGTAAGCATAAATGTGACCATATAACTCATAGGTCTCTAGAGTCTTCAATTTATCAAAATGAAAGAAGTCTAGCCATATACATAATGGCATATTAATCAGTCATAAAGAAGAATAAAATTATGTCATTTACAGAAAAATGGTCATGCTGATGACCTCATGTTTGCATGTGTTGCATATGTTCAACATGTGTAGAATCTAGACCTAAAATAATAATATGGTATAGTTACAAAAGAGGGCCTATTTGGGGAAATCTATGGGAAAAGCAGATGATGTAGGTTCAGATATGTTCAGATGATTTGGGTAAAATATATTCATATGTATGTATGAAAATAACATAGTCAAACCCACCAAAACCTACTAAAAGTGAGGAGAGAAGGGAGGGGTTAAGAAAAAACAGAAGGGGTAAATTTGATCAACGTATGTTATATGAGAGGCAAGGTGACAGCTGATGATATCCTGCACCTCCTCTCATAGATCACCTTACTGAACAGCTGTTTTTCACACCAAACTCTCCACCGTATTGCTAAAGAATAAGAGCTAGGAGCACAGTTTTGATTCTACTAACATTCTATCTGCTCACTAGTAATCATGGGTGAACAGGAATCCCTAAACCCTAGGCAGTAATGCTGCTGCACAATCCCATGCAGGGGCTTGAAAGTCATACAAAAAAAAACAAACAGCAAAACTGCATTTGGCAGGTACTCTCACAACTGCATCTCAAAAGATAGAGAACCCTGATGTCATAGCTTTATCTAGGAAATTATAGCTGCATGCACCTGAGCAGCAGAACATAAGTAATACTAGCAAACCCAGAGCAACCTCTGACCCTGGAACCAATGGCACTGGTGAGTTGGTGAGGATCAGGAGGAAAGAGAATACCACACATTGAGAAGTGAGTGAGAATCAAAGGTTAAGAACCCAGACCTTGGAAGTTTTCTCTAGAGATGGTATTCAGTACACTGAGTCTCCTTTCCCAAACCACACCAGAAAATCAGCCAAAGGCCCTGTGTAAATATCTCCCCATTGAGTTAAGCTTCTAACACATCTGCCACCTATAGAATTAAATAATACAGAGTTCAGCTTGGGGTTATGAGGGAAGGTCACACTGGGAGGCAAACAGAAATCAGACAAATTTTATGTTTTGGTGGCTGTTGTTTTATTTTTTAACTTTTTAAAAGTAGTTTTCTTTTTATGTTATTTAGGTGTTTTTCATTTCTTTCTCATTTTAGTTCTACTTTTTCTTCCTTCTTTTCTTTGCACTCACCATAATGAGGCATGTTACACAACCTTTCAGTATTCAACCCTAAACCATTATCTTCTCCTTGCTTCTATCAATGGCTCCATTAACTCTTTCTGTCTACAATTGGAATAGGTCTTAATTAGGATAGATATAATTAAAATAGTTCTCACTTGTATTTTTCAATTCCCAAAACACAATGTATCCTTCTTACTTATATTTTTGGCAAATAATGGATTGCCAGGTTATTTTGCTTGTCTGCTTATTCTTTTTTTTTTTTTTTAGCCATTATCCCTCAATGCATTATTAACTAGATCTTTCTATCTCATTCCCTCTTTTATTAATCTCAGCTTCCACTCCTTCGAACCTTACAGCAATATACATTGTAACATTTATTAGCATTTTCACCTCTGCCCATCCCATAAAATACTGATTAACTAAGGCCTTTCTAGATCACACAGAATCATCTTTGCTCTGTTTCTGTTCTAGAGACTCTGGAATAATGATGGTAATTGGCAGTTATTAGAATTGATATATTCTCATGGTGGGTGTCTATCTAGTGTGATTGCTTCTGCAACTAAACTTTATTTCCCTGAGTGTCACAGGGGGACTGAACTCAGCTTTTAAACACTGTGATTGAATGTTTGACAACTGAGCCACACCTACCCCAGAGTAGAGTCAAGAAAATCCAATACAGGGGCTGGGAAGTTGGCTCAGTGGTAGAGCGCTTGCCTTGCATGCCTGAGGCCCTGGGTTAGATTCCTCAGCACTACATAAACAAAAAGAAAAAAGCCGGAAGTGGCGCTGTGGCTCAAGTAGTAGAGCGCTACCCTTGAGCTGAAGAGCTGAGGGACAGCGCCCAGGCCCAGAGTTCAGGCCCCACGACCAGACCAAAAAAAAAAAAAATCCAATACAATTCAGTATCACTTGATCTTATTTAAATATTGTGAAATCCCCATGCAAATTCACACAGGATGGTAATTCCTCTAACAAAAGACTTGCAACTGACACCAGAGAGACAATAAATCAAAAACCAAGCTGGGTGCCAGTATCTCATGCCTATAATCTTAGCTACTGAGGAAGCTGAGAACTGAGGATTTTAGTTTGAAACCAGCCTGAGCATGAAAGTCTGTGAAACTCTTATCTCCAATTAAGCACCAAAAAGCTAGAAGTAGATCTGTGACTCATATGACTAGACTTGAACACAAAAGCTCAGGAACAGCTCTGAGGACCTGAAATAAAGCCCCAGAACTGGCAGTAAATCAATAAACAAATAAATAAATAACCAAGCAAACATTTTTCATCCAAAATCAAACTCCTCTACAATAAAAGATTTAAACAAATGTGAAGCAGAGAAAATTTCACACAATAAACGCAAAAGAACAATGCCAATAGTGATCTACAACATCAAAAAGGAGATTTAAACACCCAAATGAAATGAAAATATATACAAATCAACAGTTGATTAAACTAAAAAAAATTCAAACAGTTGAATGAAACAAGGAAGACAATGCAGAGAATAAAAAAGTTAACAAAGTGTAAAAATAATGAAAAGAATGTTAAACTGAAATTTAGGAAGTAAAAAATTCAATAGCCCAGTGAAAATAGAGATATCAAGGACCAAGGATAAGTAGAAGAATGAGATCAATCACATAAAGACAAATGAAACATATTAAGACAATAAAAATGGTGTATACAAGACCTCTGAAACTCATTTCATCAAAAGATGAAAGCCACAAATAATTGGTATAGAAGAAGAGGTACAAACTAACGACATAAGTAATATTGTCAATGTAATAATAACAGAAAACTCTTCCCATATTGATAAAAGAAAGGTCTTTCAGATACTAGGGGTTTTTCTCCTGTTTAGCAAGAAGAGAGATCAGAAATGAAAATCCTCCAGGTATGTTATAGTTAAAATAATAAAGTTACCGAACAAAGAAAGAGTTTTGGAAAAAAAAAAATTACCAAGGAGAAGCAACAAACCCACATAAAGGAAAACCCAATAGTAGATTTCTCATCAGAAACTCTAAATGCAAGGAGACATGAAATGACACATTTTAAGCAATGAGAAAAAGTATCTGGATTAATATATCCATCAAATCTATTCTTCATAACTAAAGGAGAAATAAAGACCTCTCATGATAAAAACCAAAGCAATTCATGGTCACAAAACCAGCATTGTAGAAGATAGTTGAAGGAATCCTATACGTGAAAGTGGAAGATGAACACAACTGGAAAATACAAGAAAAAATAAACTCCAATAGAGGAGTAGGTGGAAAGTAGGAACAGAAAGAAGTCAGACATCACAAAAACAACAAAATGATGGTGAATACTATCTTTGAATACCAAATCTTTATGTTATTGTCCTTAACTCAATAATCAAAAGACATAGAAGGACAAGTTAAGTTACAGAACAAGACTCAAATCATTTGTTGCCTACAAGAAACATATCTCACTAGCCAAGACAAACATTAGTTCAGAGTAAAAGGATGTAAAGAGCATTATCAAGCGAATTGGCCTCAAAAGCAGGCAGGATTAGCTATACTCACATGTGATGGAAACAGATTCTAAACCAAAATTAGTCCTAGAGACAAAAAAGTCACTACATATTATCATTGTTATTATTTTGGTGGTACTGGAGCTTGAACTCAGGGCTCTATACTTGCTAGTCAGGCATTCTACCACCTGAGCCATACCTCCAGTATGTTTTGCTCTGATTATTTTTAAGATTAGGGCCTCACTTTTTTCTGGACTAGCCTGGACCATGAGTCACATAGTTACAATTACCATCATAGATGGGATGACATGAACATGATATTCTAGACCCAGACTTTTCTTTTGAGATGAGATCTTGTGAACATTTTGCCTAGGCTGACCAAGAATTTTTAACCTCCCAGTTCCAACCTCCTGAATAGCTAGAATTACATGTGTCAGCTACCACATCCAACTGCTTCAAATTATTAAAGGAGGAGATAACATACATACACCAAATTATGTTGCATCCAATTTCATTAGACAAACACCAGTGGATGTGTAATGTAACTAGACTCCAGAACAATAATGGTAGAAAAATTCAATGCCACACTCTCACCACCAGATCGGTCATGCAGAGGCCAGCTCCAGAAAAATCAACAAATAAACTGTAAAATTAATTGACACTGTAGACGTCTACAGAATATTTCATTCAGCAAGCACAGAACCTTTCTTTTCAGGAGTCTATAGAATTTTCCTAATGTCTTAAAATAAGTCATAACAAATCTTTTCTCATTTTATTGAGGTTGCTAGTCTTGTTCCCTAAACCAGAATGAAAGCAAAAGAAGTAAAAGTCAAGGAAAAGCAACAGGAAAACCATGTGCTGCCCAAAAGCTACCACCTCTACCACACCCATACAACTACTGAGCTGTGAAAATAACTTGTCAGATGCAATAATGTCTGGGAACTGAAGTCTTACATGAGGATTGACTCCCTGATGAAGAAACTTCCTTGTGATAGAATGTTGTAGAACATCATGAGACAATGCCTTCTCATTGGTTAGCCTGTAGAAGTTAAGTTTGAATTTGGTGGTGGTTAACTGCAGAGCAGCTACTTCTTAGCTAGACCTCTGAGATTTTTTCCCCACTTGTACTTTGAATTCATAGCTTCCATCCAAGCGTCATGGATCCTAGAAAGCATACCAGTTGGATAGCCATGACCAACTCATTATGGAGTCTGGAGCTCATCTGTTTTCTTAAGGACTTTGACAGGGAAGTCCAAATGTGAATCAAGTAAACTAAGTTAGAGAGGCAGATCCTTCTCAGTGTACTAGAAAACAGTATGACATTGAGATCCAACAGTTTTCCAAGGCACTGTGTGAGATGGACTAGCTCATGTACTTTGCCCTTGAAAGAAATAGGCAACAAAAAAATGAGCCACTGTACCCAGACATTGTGAGTCCCTTATAACTAGGTGAATGGGGGGGGGGGTCTCATATTGCCTAGCCACTAATTGAGATAGTTTCATTAACTTTTTTTCCCAGCTGGCCTAGAATAGTGATCCCCTGATTTCTGCCTCCTAAGTAACTACAATTATAGGCTTCAACCATGGTGCTCAGCTCATATATTTTAATTAAAACACAAAAGCAAAATTTGTTGAAAACAGGTATCTTTCATATCTCTGATTAGAACAATTCAGAATTACTCAGAAAAAAATACACACATATATGTGTGTGTCTATGATAGATACATATATATTCAAACAAAACTCAACCTATATAGGATTGAATGATAAAACACATTACAAAAATGAGCCATACATGTGATTATATGCCAAAAAGCCTGAGATTAATACTTTCCAGATTCTAGTTCCCAAATATCTGGGTTATCATTTTTTGAGCTTATCACAATGATTTCATGTCTGACTGTACAAAACTGGTCTGTATCTGGTACAGTCTAAACATGTGGAATGAGATCAACAAATAAATCACATTTGCCTTTCCAATAATCCTTATAAAAGAGAAATTCTCTCTGCAGAATCTATAGACCTGGCAGGAACCACTTGACCACAGGTAGCTAAAAGAGAATTACTCTGCCGTCTGTCACACAAGAACTTAGATTACTCTGAGCTTTACCATTCCCTAATCTGAATTCCCACTAATTAGACAGACAGGGATTCAAGAATTTTCTTCTGAATCAGATTTTGGTCTTTGATAAGCAGGTATAAACACAAAACACTGTTCATTCCAAAGTCAGCTTGACAAACTATTGAGCACAGACGGTAAGTCTAAGGCCCATTTAGAATCCCACTAGAGGAAAAAGGCAGAGGGGCATCAGGCACATTCTTCTACTGCTTTCTGCTGCCACCTGTCCTCCTCTTCTGTCTCCATTTGTAAGCTCCTGTGCTGCTACGGATTTGGACAAGGCTGCTTATAGGTTTCTCAATGTTCTCAAAAGCCTCTGGATCCAGATATGCTATATCCACCTGGCCATTAAATGCATGCTCCTTATCCCTGCAACTCACTGGCATGGTGAGGGAGATCTTTTTACTCTTTGCAAAAAGGATACCATTGACAGTGATATAAATCTTCTTGCAGGCTGCTGGAATAAGTAGGCTGGGCCTGGAAGATACTAGAGTCAAACCTGGGTGTCAGATCTAGAATTAATTTCACCACAGACAACTCTAGTAGTGTGCCTACAGATGAATCGATGTTTTCATGGCTTGACCTTTTGCTTTTTGTTTGTATGTACTGGGCTCTCTTCTGGATAAAAGACACCTCTTAACTCCTATAGTTTGAATATTTCTGAGTTTATTTTCTTCCTTTATCATTTGTTTCACTTGAATAACCTTTCATTTTTGGAAGATCTCAAAGGCATCTGAATATCTGCCTTTGTTAATTTGTTTTCATTATATCCATGGGAGCTGTTGCTGTCTTTTTCACATGAGACTCTCAGCCCAGGCTGGCCAGAAAATAAAGCAGAACCCTACTTTGAAAGTAAGGAACACAGAAAGGAACTGGAGTTGTGACACAAGTATAGAGTACTTGCCTAGCAAGCACAAAGTCCTAAATTCAATCCTAAGTACCACCTAAAAGTAGGTACATCATGTGCATGTATGGAAATACCCAATGAAATATCTTTGTAAAATTAGTTTACACTAATAGAAATGAAAGGGATGCTTGGGCCAAATATTACAGAGAAATACTTGCATGTGAGCTGCACAAGAAATATGCATAAAGTAGTAGAGCTGTGATACAAGTGATAGAGTGTCATCTTTGAGTAAAAAAGCCAAACCAGAATGTGTGAAGCCCTGAGTTTAAGCCCCAATACACACACACACACACACACACACACACACACACACACACACACACGCGATATACATAAACATTTATTGTAGCACATAGTAATAACAAAAGCTGGAAGATAGCTCCAGGATGACAAACAAAAAATTTGGTATACTCATATAATGGAAAATGATCTGAAAACATTTGCAACAACAAAAATTAATTTTTGCTAGTATGAGACTAAGGATGAAAAAGAAAGCAGAAAAAATACATCTAGTAAAATTGTACTTATACATAACTTTAGATAGAGATAATAATAAGTCTGGGTCTAAACACTATATAATTATGCAAATAATAAAATAAACAATAGAAAGATGATCATAAAACCTAATATAGAGTTTACCTCTGGAAATGACTGGAGGAGCAGCAGGCTGAAAGCCTCAGAGGTAGTATTTCATTTTAGCAATTAAGAGCCTGTACGTAGGTAATTGTGTGTTCTTCCTATTACAAACTTTCTGTATATAAGTAGTTTTTACCAAAAGCAAGAAAAATTATCAAAATAGAGCACATGAAATATTAAGGCAAGTTTGGTAGTGAAAATGGAAAATGTAAAGACTTGGCCTCCTAAATACACTATTAAACTACAATGAGTAAGCATGGCCGTGCATACCTATAATCCCAACACTTGAAAAGCTGAGGCAAGACAAGCCTGGGATACGCAGCAAAACTGTCTCAAAAACAATCTATAAGCCAAGTCCTAGTGTACACCTCTAACCCTAGCTAATGCAGGATGCTGAGATCTGGTTGGACAGACAGGAAAGTCCATTCGATTATCTTCTTTCCAATTAGTTACTACTACTCCTCCTCTAAAAAATCAGAAAGTGGAGCTGTGACTCAAGTCATAAGAATGCTATCCTTGAACAAAAATATTTGTGGAATAGTACTTAGACTTTGACTGGACTGAAGCCCTAGAACCAGCACATATATTTAAAATTAGTATGACACAGGCCAGAACAAAACAATACAAAGAGGGAAAGTAATAGTTCTGACAGAGCCCTGTCTCTCATCTATTTATCTAGCTATTATCTAGCTATCTAGCTATCATCCATTTACCTATCTGAATTATACTTACTCAGAAATTAAGTGTGAACTATTTATGTATGGTTTTGATTAAATTTACTGACTGGATAAAGAGAGATAGAATTTGATTCTTACCTACCTTCTCACAATACTCAATGGATTAACTACATGTAAGCAGAATGACAAAATTTAATGTAAATAAATAATATAATTAAATATGACCTAAGACTTAAAAAAGCAAAACTTCTCAAATAAAATCTACAAATCACAAGCCACAAAGGAAGAGTTTAATGTATTTGATAACATCAAAAAGAAAAGATTTTTTTGTACCATGAAAATTAATGACAGCAGAATGGGAGAAGATATTTATAACATCTAAAGCTGACAAGAGACTAATACTGAGAATCTTCAGTAAACTTCCACAAATCAAAAAACTAACAAGAAAAAGGCAGAAGCCCAAGAGAAAATGGTCAATAACTACGGTCAGTTTACTGAAGGGAAATTCCAAAAGTACAACAAACACAAAGAGATGCTCAAATTGATTAGTACTGAGAGAAAAGCACATTAAGCAATGCTCTTATCACTTAACATCTATCAGCTTGGCAAAAATAAAAAAGCTGGATAGTGACAGTGTTTTGGAAGGAAGGGCTGCATTGTGGGGAGACCGTTTTACACCTGCAGATGCAGCATGCTGGGGACCATCTGCAAATCCTTAGAGGAAATGTTCAGACATTCTGGCCAATAACTCCCCCCCTGACTGTTTACTGCTGAGAAAATCTCCCCCTGGTCTTAAAGGAGTCACGTGAGGCTGTTTATTTGTGCTATTGGTTGGGTAAGAACAGTTGGAGGCAATCTATGAGTTTATTTGTAACAGAAAAGAAGAATGTGCTGGGCTCATGATGGAATAGTCTGCTCATTAGCTACCACTGACCAGAAATACACAGGCCAACATGAGAAGCCACACACATATTGCACAGTTAAAACAAAGCCAATTCTATCTATGCATTCAAAAACTCCCATATTAGGTACATGATATATATATTCCACAACAACACAAAGCCAAAAATGAAAGAATACATTTAAAGTACTTTGGAAAGATCTTGTAAGAGAAGAAAAGCAAATGAGAGTATAAACAGAAAAACAACAACAACAAGGCAAGTGATCAAGAAAGGAGCCTTGAAAAATAAAGACAATGCCTTGAAATGCAAACCATGATTAACTAAATCCTTTACATTTAAAGAACACACTGGAGGTTAGAGATTGGAAATGACAGTATGCTGGAGCAGCATTGTACACCCTGGTACTTGGTAAAGATGCAAAGCATGACCCCAATGACCTCTATTGTTCCACCACTGCCCTACTTGGCAAATTATAAAACTGCTTGAACTCTCACAGGGTCCAGTGTGTATTTGGATGGGAGAATGAGGAGAGAGATGGTGAATTCATCAGTCTCTATGTTCTCCAAAGAATGAGAAGTTGTATGTGTTTGTGTACATGCCTATATACATATGTATGTATACTGCTATATTAGAGAAAGAAAAAAAGATCATATTCAAGGAATTGGCTCATGTGATTGTGAGGACTGGCAATTTTGAAATCCATATGGAAAGCTGGAAACTCTCAGGCAAGAGTTTCATGTCATAGTCTTATGGCAGAATTTCTTCTTCAGGTTCTCTTTTCTTTTTTGTTGTACTGGGGCTTGAACTCAGGGCCTTGGCTCTGTCCCTGAGCTTCCTTTGCTCAAAGATAGCACTCTACCACTTGAGCAATAGCTCTACTTCCAGCTTTTTTGGTAATTTAGTAGAGATAAGTGTCTCATAAACTTTCCCACCTCAGATCTCAGCCTCTTGAGGAACTAGGGTTTCGGATGTGAGCTTTCAGTGCCCAGTCAGTTTTGCTTTTATCAGACAAGGTTTATACACATTGTGAAAATAATACCCTTTACATAAAGTTGACTAATTGTAAATGTTCACTTGCTCTACAAAATACCTTTACAACACCACCTAGATCAGTGTTTGATTAAATAACCAGGTACGGTAGACTACTTAATTGGATTCATAAACTAAATATCACAGCTGGTTGCAGACTAGTTAAAAAGAGTTATGGGCAACAGATTCAAAACGGATAGTTTATAAGGACCTAGAAATATCTACTCAAAAGTTATCCAGGTGAAACAAGTATGCTGCTTCCTCTTTTGTCTCTATCAACCCTCTAACTTGGCCCTCATCCTTGGGACCGCCAGAGCTATGCCCTATAGTACAGGTTATAGTGGGGTCATCTCTATATTATGAAGGAGGAGCATTCTCACACTTACAACATAATTTGAATCATTTGCCCTAGGTCACTTGCTGGTGTTCATATTTCAAATCAGCACAGTTTCTTTCTCCCTCAGGTTCCACACTTGCTTTCAACATATGACAAGCTTCCAAAGCACTTCCTCAAATCCCTGTCGGTTGCCCCAAACATAGCCCCTGCCTCTTCAATATTGCTATGGTCTATTCAATTACTATCTTCCCACCAAAATTCAGACCATCCTCCATTATTCAGAGAATGCCTAATTTGATTCTGGCCTAAACTGGGGCTAAGAAACAGCAGTTGTACATTGGTACCCCTACCCAGAAAAATCTTGTGATGCAGAAATGGGTTTTATTTCCACATATATATCACTTCTTTACCAAAGCTTATTGAACTAACGATACATGCCAGGCCCAAGCTGGAAAGTCAGGTTATTGCATAAAGATTTGAAATTTGAATGAAGGACACATCAGTGACAGGTGATAAAGAGAAGTACTCTTTATAACAGGGATTGAACACATTAATCTACAAATCCTGCTGGCTAAGATGTGTGGAGCTGTTCCTTCCCTGCCTTCCCAAGGCGGTATTCAACAGTTCTTTCAAGCAAAAGCTAAAGCAAAGAGCCCCATAATGCAAAGATTCAAACAGAGAAGTTTCTCTTTTTATAAAGTAGCAGACAAATGACTGTATGATTCCACACCATCATTGACAGGCTCTGACTTCTTCAATACCACACACCTTTAAGAATCACCCCAGTGGAAGCTTTTCCAGTTTGATGAAGGGGAAAATGCGGAGATTCAGCTTGTATGGTCTTGGGAGCCACCCCAAAATAAACTTTTTATGATCACACAGAGCTGTAATGGGGAAGCTTGGAAATGTTCTGGGCTATGCAGCCATGTCCTACTTCAGCTCTTGCTATGGAAGAAGAGGAGAAGGGCAGCTTTCATAGACAATCATAATCTCTAGTTACCAAAGGTTTCTAACAAGCCTCCTGTCCTCCCACCAAACTAGATGTAGTTATTTTCAGTTGCTTACAATCCAGAGAGATTTGATTGACCCAATAGTTACCCTGCACTCATGAAGGATAAGGGCTTCATGTATTGGTCCTTTAGGATTCTTTTGTATTTGAGGGAATGACATTTCTACACATGGGGCAGAGGTAGCCTAGTGGTATCAGTAAGTGTCTACCCCTAGTCCACGTGAAACTGGCCAAGACAGAATTCTTTAGGGTTTCATCCATTCGAGATCTGGTCTTCAGAGTCTTGTGAATCTTATGTAGAAAAAAAAGGCTGCCCTTGTGGATAGAGATCCAAGCAGGAATCTCTCAAGGCCTGCCAGGTAAAAGGCACTCAAAGGCAAAGGCTTAGTCTACTGTCCCAGTCTTGAGATTGGGGGCATACTAAGATCCCACTGCCCATGCAGGAACCCATGGGAATCATCAGAACATCAAAGGTCTTCATCAGAGTCTAAAGGCTCTGTAAGGTGATTCATTCCCAAGCTCCACAAACACAGCCCTTCCCAGGCTGGCCCTAGTCCTATAGACACCTATTTTAGATAGGTATTTTCATAATTTTGTGTGTGTTTGTGTGTATGTGACTAGGAATTGAACTCAAGAGATTTGTGTACCTGCTAGGCAAGTACAAATGTTTGCATTTGTTATTTCAAGGTAGAGTCTTGCTTTATGCCTGAGCAAGCCCAAGCTGTGATACTTGTGTTTCCCTGTGTTACTGGAGATGACAGGCACAAGTCACTGCACCCAGCCATTGGTTGAGATGTAGTCTCATAAGCCTTTATGCCTGAACTGGCCTGGACCTACCATTCCCCCATCTCTGCCCACCAGATGTTATCACAATCTGTTGATAAGCTTATCCACTGTTTCCATTGCCCAGGTCCAGAGTGGACACAGCCAAAGACATTCAGTCACTCTGCCCCAGTTGAGGATGGCATCTTTCCTGCCCTTCACCAGCTCTCTTTGGTTCTAATCTGTAATCAAAGAGGTTCACATAATGCAGTCAGGGGTCTTAGAAGGGAAGTCACGTGGCCTATGTGTTACTTAGTAGGTAAGCAAGATGACATTGCAGAGTGTTTTATACTAATTTTCACATGCTAATGTATGTTTATCCTCAGAGCATCCCTGTGGGGTAAGCCTGACAAGTGTTTTTATTTTATTACATAAGTAAGAAAAAGGATGTCCTACATTCTTACACTGATTTATTAATTCCAAGTCATGTGACCTTATCTTCAGAAATAGGAATAATAATTAACAGGGTGAGCACTCCTAAGCTTTCTGCCTTCACATGTACATCTAAAACAATCAGATGAGAGAAGAATCTTCATTAACTTCATCTGACAAGCAAACAAAGAAGCTCAGAAACACTGGGTGAAAGGCTTTCCACACAATGATATAAAATATGACCTTCACGGCATCACAATATCTAAAGGCTGGCCATAACCTAATTCTTTTACCTTCTTGGAGCTAGAAACTAAGCAATCACTGAGATTAGAGGCAATTTTACCATTTCCCGTGGCTATTCCCTCAGGCTCCTTAGAGAGTCTACATTTCAATTGCAGGAACATTCTTTTTAATGGAGACACAACTAATAAAGCATGGGAAATCTTCCTTTCCAAATTAACCTAGATTCCAGACTCCCATTATACTTAGGGACAGCACTCACATTTTGACTAGTAAGAATTCAGATGCTGTATGTGAATATAAGCTTAAGGTAAGATGAATCACACATTATTAACTTCCTTAGTGGGATGCTCTACAGCCTGCTTCACCCGTCTTCCCTCCAGAGCTTCATCAACAGCAGAGCTGACCCACTCAGGATGCACCTCCTGGGTCTCAGGCCACAGGACCAAGGCTTCTCCAAACATGTCTGTGGATTGAGAGCAAGCCTCAGAGTGACATATATTCAATTTCTCTTAAAAGAATCTAAATGCCACTGTCTGAACACAAGGCAATCTCTTCAGAACACCTCTTTAAAACAATTCCAGCCCTGGTGGATGCTTGCCCCAGTTGGATCACTGCCAGGCATCAGAAGCAGGACACCACTTTCAGTGGAAGGGGAGGAGAGGAGAGGATCAGAGACTGTGAAATCTCTGAGAGGCAGTCAGAATTAGGAGGCTGTTTGTTCACTTGACACTGCTATGCACTAGCTTCTTTTGTCAATTACCTTGGTCGCACACACTCCCTTCTGTGTATACACTCCACCCTAAATCCATGTGAAGTGTTGGTAAGCAACTTCTCACACCTTCCCTCCAACCGCCCTCTGCAACTCACTGGGAGTCCTTTCCTCATGCTGTCTGTAAAATAAAGCTGATCTTTGCCAAATGTCTATGATGCTTGTTAATAGCACTCAGAAGACTTTCAGTGACAAACCATTTTTAAAATGCTGTCGGCAGGGATAAAAGAGTTTAACACTTGCTGGTTATGATGCTTCAATGGTCTTTTGCGGTTTAAGTTTGGCTACTCATGACTAAGGCAGGAAGGATGCAGTTTGGGTGTGAAGTAGCTCTTTATGCCAAAATCCTTCTTAGTTCGCAGAGGTCCCTGAGTGAGAACAGCCAGGAGGCGTTGTGGGGAAGGTGGAAGCAGCTGGGTCACTGGCTGTAGACATTTTGATGAAGAATTTAACACAAGAGGAAAAGAAATATGTTGGTTTTACTGGTGTCAAATTTGGCAGTGCTTCAAGACTGGAGTGTAACATTTATGTAGATGCCATGTAAGCTTAATTCCCAAACATGATACCTCTTTTCTGACAATCAACTCAACCATTCACAGGCAATGATGTCAAATATTCAATCCCTACAGGCCACTTTCCTTAAATGTTAAGGTTTCTTTAAAACCTGTGACTGGAAACAGAAAAAGTTTGATCTCAAGAAACATTGCTTGTCTTTTACTGGTTTAATATGGATTCTGGATTTTCTTCCTATTTTGATTGCTGATCATCTGTTGGAAAGCAGGCAAAGAAAGGGGTGACATTGATCTAAGTACATTATACTCACAAACTGACATGTTGAATTGAAACCTCTTGTACAACCACTTAAACATAATTTTTTTTTAAAAAGGAAGCATTTTTGGAAAGGGTGCTTTCTCAGTGAACACACTTGAGTGTCAGTGAGCAGGGTCAGAACAAAGCTATGATGGAATGGCCGAGGTGAGAAATCTAGCATACGAAGTGTGCTCAGCTTCTCTGCTCTGCTAATGTCATAAAATATCTGACACCAGGCAACCTTGCTCTTTGATGGAAACTTATAAACTTGTATATTCCAAAGAGAATTCTTTTTTCATCGTTTTCACTTTGAAAATAGTTGTTAATAAATTTGGAGCCAATGTGTCAAGTTTTTTAATAAGGTTTTTATTGTGAAAATACTGTACAGAGGAGGGGTTACAGTTACATGAGCAAGGTAATGAGTACATTTCTTATCAAGCATTGCTGTCTCCTCCTTTGTTTTTCCCTTACCATCCCTTCCCTCCCATCTCCACAACTACATTATCCCCCACTCTCCCTGTCCCCCTCCCCCGCCTAAATTGTAAAGTTTATTTTTCAACAGAGCATCTTGTACATCTCATTGCTGCAATGGATCAACCTGTATCCCTGTTTAAACAATTTTTTCCCTTCCCTTCCCCAAATTATACCAACATCAAATACAGTGAAAACAGGGGTTATACCGTGGGGGAGGGACATACAAAGCAACAAAAAAATCACGTGGTACCTTATAAATACGTTAGAAGCAATAGCAAGAAAGAAAAAAAAAACCTGTGTCCTTATCTTGGGGTTCATTTCATTTAGCATCATCTTATCTGACCTTTTCGGATTGTCTCAGACATATATGTTTATTGCAGCACTATTTACCATAGCTAAGATATGGAACCAACCCAGATGCCCCTCAGTAGATGAATGGATCAAGAAAAATGTGGTATATATACACAATGGAATTCCATGCCTCCATCAGAAAGAATGACATTGCCCCATTTGTTAGGAAATGGAAAGACTTGGAAAAAATTATATTAAGTGAAGTAAGCCAGGCCCAAAGAAACATAGGTCCAATGTATCAAGTTTGATCCAAGTAAACAATATTTGTTTGTGCCACCTGGTAACAGATGGCCGAATGTCCGAGGAAAGGCCTGGATTCAAGTGCAAAGGGCTTTATGCAACTCCTAGCCCTGCTACTCACAAGCTGTGCTGTCTTGAAGGAATCACTTTCCTTCTCTTGACCTCATTTTCCCCATCTGTAGGCTAGCCAAGCCTGGCTCTGCAGGGCTGTAAGCTCTGTGGATTTGTGTGATGCTAGGTTTCAAGTGCATGCTGCACGGATGTTGCTGACAGTCCTCTCATATCAGGCGCACCTCTTCCCTGCCCTGGTACCTGCCTCCTGCATCTGTGTGCAGGACTACCCTTGGACTACCAGCACTGCTTTGTCCTTGAGTCTAGAGAACTGAATTTCCTTTGAATTTGTCTCTCTCCTTCTTAGCCAGAACTAACTTGGAAATGTGGAGGCCAGCCCCCATTGCCAGACTCAGGACACACCGAGGATACTGCAGCATGTGTTTCTTGCCTTCCCTGCCTCCAGCTTCTCTTAGGTACATTTCCTCAGCAAATCACTTGCATACAAATACATGAGGAGAGAGGAAAGAACCCATGATGACTGGCCAGGGAAGCGGCAAGGAAACAGCAAGAAATTCTGCAGTTCATGGAAAGGTTTGATATTTTCCCTGTGGGCAGTGAGGAGGGATTGGTCAGACTGTCCTTCACATAGCTCAAGGTCACTCGTGGATCTCTTAGTCCCTCGGCCCTTAAATATGGAAATAATGGGTGGATAGAGAAATGTATTACCTTTCCCAGGACTCCCTACTCCTACCTGCTGATGGTGCCAGAGGCAGAGGCTGCTAATTTAAACTAACATTAAGCTCTGCTGCAGGGCCCTGAAGTCACTTAATGAATAGGAGTGTGATAACCTGTTCTTCACAAAAGGAGGAATTAAAAACTCATTTATATCAGTGACAGGACAGAAAGAAAACAGCAGTCTTGCTCCAGTCTGATAATGGAGATACCAACCCCGGCTTTATGGACTCTTAATTAGATCTCCTTGGTCCTCTTGTTTTTATTTCATGTTTGCCTTTTTTAAAAATCGAGGAAGAATAGCCATAATCTCAAGCCACTAGAGTGCATATTTTATGGGCAGAATACAAATGATGAAGCTTCATGTTCTGTAGTGAATAGGGGATGGAGGAGTAGGAAGAAAGTAGGAAGGAGGCTTCGTGCCCAAGGTATGTGAATAATCACTGCTCCTAATGAGCTCCCATTCTCTAAGACTCCACAAGGCACCTGAGGACCATGCTGTACCAGCTGCAAGCATTGGAAGGAAGGTAGCTTTCTGGATGCAGTAAAATGGCTCAGTATGAAAACTGGGAGAGCATGAAGCCTCAGGGAACAGGTGAGAAGCGATTTAATGTGAGTCACCTTTATCACCTTGGAATAAAAATTAGAGTGATTCAAAACACACCCAGAGAGGGCGTACAGGGAAAGTAAACTCAAGGCTAAACCCAAGTGTCCACCAGGAGACTTAGGTCCATGGCCAGCTCTGGTGTTCACCAGCTGTTTGACATTGAATACATTAGCTTATCTCCTGGAATTACTATTTACTTTTGCCAGTGACAGAGAAAGATTCAATCTAGTGACACCTAGAGGACCTCCAATTCCAACAGCTCTGTGTATGAAGAAAGGGCAACTGCCAGAGATCAAATAGGAAACAGGAAAGGAAGGGCAGAGGAACTAGGACTCTCTACTTGCTTTGCTGACCTAAAGGCAACGTCAGAGGGGTTTCACTCTAAACTCTCAAAGATCCAGCTGGGACCAGAGTTCTCTAAATTTCTCCCAAGGGAAAAATCTCTAGTTAGCTTTGTGCCAAGGAGACTAAACAATCATCTCCACAGAGCCTAGAAAACAGTTTGGCTAAATCGTCCTCATCGATTCCCTCCAAAGATGAACATACACAGTTTTTCTCTTGAGCAATCCTACTTTTGCTCTAGACCATTTTCCTCAACCTTCTTCTTTGCCTCCCTGGATATAGGTATGGCATAATCACTCAGAGTTAGAGGCCAGTCCCAGAAAAGAAACAGGGGGCAGCCGTTGAGGCTGGGTGACAAGATTGGAGTTCCTAGCACAGAAGTCAGGATCTATGGGATCCGTCAAATAGAAAACAATGATAAGAGATCAAAATTAGGATATCAGGTCAGAATCATAAGATTAGACAGGGGGTCAACATATTGAATTTCCAGGGTCAAACCCATTGCCTACTTGTTTAGTATAATATGACTGGACTACACACACAATCTCATATTCACAATTGTCTATAGCTGCTTTTTTGTGAAAGCAGAATTGACTGGTTATAAGGAGAGCAGCAAAGCCTACAGTGTTTACTTGCATAAAAAGGACTGCAGCTTATAGCTTTTAGTATAAACTTGGGTTGGTGCTCTGTTTCTACCATAAAAGTTGACTTCCTGTGCCCTTTCTTAACCTCCAGACAGCAGTGCTTTCTTCAGCACTCAGCTCAGGGCAAGTTCCAGGAGAAGCAGCAACTGGAGCCTCATCTCTCCCATCCTTGGGGTGAAGATGGCCCTCCCTTCTCACTTTCATGTGCAGTCCTAGAAGAGGATGGCAAGGCAGGAAGCAATCAGAGATGTCCAAGCGAAGGATGAGAGCTACTCCTTTCTCTGTGGATGGGGTGGGCACCCATTTCAAGAACGTATCCTCTTGCTATGCCCCATTACTCCCATGGCAACCACCATTCCCTGGGCTTTACCAGAAGGAATCTGAGCATTGCATTTCCCTAAGACAAGACTGCAACATTTTATCTTGTTTGATCAACACAGAGAGGTAAATTGCTAAAGCCATCACAGGACTGATTGGTGACTGAGCCAGATACCAAGTAAAGCAAGTAAACTTCTCAACCCACTAGACCCCAAGCTTGCTGCTTACTACCCATTGTCTTGTAGCCTCTCAAATGCCCTGCTCACCCCTGGCATGTGGTAGAGCTGGAAATCTCTGTGACCAAGGTCAGATCATTAATTTGACTTATAATTTATGCCTAGTTAGTTTCCATAGACCTCACTGTGGAAAGAGGGTAGAACTGGTAATAAAGAAATTGGACATTGTGAGGGTGAGTCTTGAGAGTGGTATTGACTTGATGGAGGACTCCCTGGAATGGCAAAGCATTTTCTGGGTATGTCTGTGAGGGCATACCCTAAGATCTTCCTGGAACGAGGGTGACTCCATTCAATAGACTAGAGGCCCAGAGGAAACAAAACACGGAAAAGAATAGAAATTCAATTCTTCTTGAGTAAGTTGGGGTTTTTTACCTAATGCCAACTACTCATAGACATCAGACCTGCAGATTCTTCAGCCTTTCAGCCTGGAATTGCACCAGATGTTCTCTGGAAGGCCTTCAGCCTCAGACTTAGGCTGAACCTCTGGCCCCTCTTGTTCTGCGGTTTCTAGACAGAACAGCTATTTGTTTCCCAGCTTTGCAGTCTGCAGATGGTCTTTTGGGAGCCAATCTACTAAATTCTATCTTATCATTACATATACATTGCATTGGTTCTCTCTCTCTCTCTCTCTCTCTCTCTCTCTCTCTCTCTCTCTCTCTCTCTCTCTCTCTCTCTCTCTTTCTCTCTGAATATATATATATGAATATATATATGTGTGTGTGTGTGTGTGTGTGTGTGTGTGTGTGTGTGTGTATACACACATATATTTATAACTTAATCAGGGTTATATATTCATACAATAGACACATAGATACTGATATTTACCTAGATGTTAGAAGATATCTATATCTATGAGAAGACATATAGAATCATTGACATTTGTCCAGTAACATGGTGGGTAAGAAGCAGTCTCAGGCTTTGGAGCATCTTCATGGAAAGCATTGGGGAGGAACGCTAAAACACCACAGCACCCATGGCATGAATTATTTTTGACTGAGAAGAACCCCAGCTCACCACACAGGTTTCCCCTGTAGGCAGAGCCATGGACAACCATTGAATTAGAGTCTGGACAGGAGCCAAGCAGAGGAAGAAGCAGGGACACTGCTGTGTGCACTGTAGGCAGTAGAAATGCAACCAGAATGGAAGCATGACCGTCTACTCTAAGCAAGACATGGTAATTGGTTTGTTTTACAAAAATAAAATTCAATGTTATATTCCTAATCCTCCCCAGGAAGGTGGAGAGGGGAGAGCTCTGGGTGCCCAGAGATTTGTTTAGGGAGATGAAGGTAATATATAAGGAAGGATTTCCATGTTATACATGGCTCCTTTCTGCCCAGGCCCTGCTAACAAGCAGTACCAACTTTTCTAAAAGGAGAGAAGTCCGGGAGCTAAAGTAGCTGCATTAACTCTCAATCTCTGTCAGAGTGCTCTAAGGGCTGCTTCCTATCTCTGCCTTCAGGGAGCTGAACCAAACGCATACTGAAAGAATCTCTTTGAAGCTATGCTTTGATCAGGTCAAACAGCTGTATCATTAGAAGCACACATACAGCCCCAAACAAAACATCTGGATTGAGCATAATATGATCATGTGCCCAAGAACAGGCCATCATGGAGACACCAGCAATGTCTCTAACCACTCAGCACCATTTCTCACTGCTGGGATGCTGGCTGGCAGCTCAGTACCGTTCCTCTGCAGCGTGGTCCCCCACATGGGGCAGGGGAACCTGGATTTCCATGCACAGATTTCCCGTCTGCCCATGCACAGATAGACTTGTCTCCACATGGACGATGCCCTCAGCTACCCACACTTCTGCTCCCTCCATTGTTTCATGAGAGGGAGTTGTGCTTTCTTCATCACAGCACAGAAGAACCCTTTTCTGGGCACTTCTTGGTCTTGGTCTGTCCCAAACATGAGGAAACACCGCCTCTTCTGCAGGAAGGGAGTACCAAGTCTGTGTTCACATCACCAAGTAGAACCTTAGCCAATCAGTAATAAAAGGCCAACTAAAAAGATGATCTGCAAAGGGAAGTGCCAGGCTAGGAGCCCCATCAGGTGTGGCCATGGAAGGAGGCTGCTGTGGAGACTGACCTTTCCTGGGCACATAGGAGCTTCTGTCTCATTGGTTCTCTCACCCTCTCCATCTAGACACTGTGTCATGTTCTCCACACTCCACATAGAGCACTCCACTGTAATACCCCAGCAGCAGTGCTAACACACACACTTGCCATGCCCTGAGTTACAGGGATCATGCCCATCACATGGCCTAATGGCCTCCCCAGTATTATGCAAAGTCTTAGCACTGGGGAAGGGGGCAAGAACCCCAGAACCCCTACACGTGCAGGTTCTAGAGAAATTGAACCCCTCCTGTCTTGATTCAAAGCAATTTTACTTTTGATTGATCTGTAACAGCTACAAAACTTGGCTTCTATATGAAGGAGTATTTTTTTTCCAAAGAATGATTCTGCAAGGTTTCTGATTTCTGATTGAAAATCTTAATGGCTGGAAGAGGAAGTACTGCCAATCAGGAGAAATTTACCTTTTCAGCTCCTTCCAATCTGTGCCCTCTGGAGTGAGGAGTGAGTCATTGCCAGGATCAATTTTGCTTAAGGACTTGGGTCATAGAGGAGCTTTCTGAAGTTCCTAAACCAGCAGCAGAAGCTATGACACATGGTGACAGTGTTCCAATGGAGCTGACTGGACAAGCAGATGCCTCTCTGTGTCACGTGATCCTGGAATGCGGTCTTAACTGTGTGATCAACCTAGTTGGAAAGAGAAAAGACTGATGTTATAGAGAGGGCCAGTCCAGAATAGACAAGAGCTGATCACAACCTATGAGTCAGAGGTGATCTTGGTGATGTTGAAAAACTGCCACACCTAGCTCAGGTCTTTTTCTCTATGGTGTGGAAGAAGGAATCCGTAGACACAGAGAGAGAAGTAAATTGCAAAGATTTATTGAAGAAAAAGCCAAAGCAGAGCTCCTGCTAGACAGGAGGGGTCTCAAAGGAGAGTACCACATGAGGAGCATTCCGTGAGGGTTAAGAAGGTGCCTCTGCAGGCTGAAATTTTCTTAATAAAGACCCAGAAACACAACAAATAAAAGAAAGGTTGGACAAATGGGATTGCATGAAGCTGCAGTTTCTGCATGGCAAAGCACATAGCTAGCAAGATCAATAGAAACCCACGGATTGGGAGAAGATCTTCACTAGCCACATAATGGATAAGGGTCTCATATCTAAAATATACCTGGAATTCAAAAAATTAAATCCCCCAACAACTGCCCAATAAATAAGTGGGATAAAGACTTAAAAAGAAACTTCTCTGAAGAGGAAATAAGAAAGGCCAATAGAAACATGAAGAAATGCTCAATGTCTCTAGCCATAAAAGAAATGCAAATCAAAACAACACTGAGATACCACCTCACCCCAGATAGAATGGCTATAATCAAGAAATCTAATAACAGCCAATGCTGGAGGGGATGTAGACAGAAGGGAACCCTACTGCATTGTTGGTGGAAGTGTAAACTTGTTCAACCACTTTGGAAAATAGTATGGAGGCTCCTCAAAAGACTCCACATAGAGCTTCCCTATGACCCAGCAATCCCACTTTTGGCCATTTACCCAAATGATCACAAACAGGACCATATTAAAGCTGCCAGCACGACTATGTTTATTGCAGCCTTATTTACCATGGCTAAGATATGGAACCAACCCAGATGCCCCTAAGTAGATGAATGGATCAAGAAAATGTGATATATGTGTGTGTGTGTGAATTCTATCCTCCATTAGAAAGAATGGCATCGTCCCATTTGTTAGGAAATGGAAAGGTTTGGAAAAAATTATATTAAGTGAAGTAAGCCAGCCCAAAGAAATATATGTCCTATGGTTTCCCTTATTTGCAATACCTTGTCTATGTCTGGGACAAGCAGAAAAGGTCAAAAGCTCTGTACAAATGACCAGATAAGACGATGTTAAATGAAATGAACCCCAAGATAAGGACACAAATGGTTTTTCTTCCTTGCTATTTTTTCTAACATATTTATAAAGTACCATGTGATTTTTTTTTGTTGCTTTGTATATCCCTCCCCCCATGGTATAATCCCTGTTTTCACTGTATTTAATGCTGGTATAATGTGGAGAGGGGAAGGGAAAAAACAAATTGTTTAAATAGGGATACAGTTTGACCCATTGCAACAATGAGATATACAAGACGCTATGTCAAAAAATGAACTTTACAATTTAGGGTGGTGGGTGGGGTGGGAGTTGAGGAGGTGGGAGGGAAGGGATGGTAGGGGGAAAACAACGCAGGAGGCAACAATGCTGGATAAGAAATGTACTCATGGGGGCTGGGAAGGTGGCTCGTGGTAGAGCGCTTGCCTTGCATGCCTGAGGCCCTGGGTTTCTCAGCACCACATAAGCGAAAAGAAAAAAGCCAGAAGTGGCACTGTGGCTCAAGTGGTAGAGCACTAGCCTTGAGCTGAAGAGCTGAGGGACAGCACCCAGGCCCAGAGTTTGGGCCCCATGACTGGACCAAAAAAAAAGAAAAAAAAGAAATGTACTCATTACCTTGCTTATGTAACTGTAATCCCTTTATACAGTATTTTCATAATAAAAACTTATTTTTAAAAATAGAAGAAGGTAACCTTGTGACAAAGCTATGTGGCTCTCAAGATCATTGGACAGAGGAGGGGAGGAGATGGCTGGCCTAAGCACTGGAGGCTGGAGCTACATAAGAACAGACTGCAAAGTCTTCTAATCTCGCCCATTGAGTGGATAGACAACAATTCATGCTGCACATGTTGCTTTGGCTGCCAAAGGGCTGCAGTGGGTGTATGAGTGAGGGGTTCTCCAGAAGTCTGAGGCCCACAGACAAAGCCCAGAGCAGGCACTTACATGGTGCCCCAACCTCCCCAGAACAGTCTATAGGCCACACCCCAATGAGGCTCCTGAGGATCTAGGCCTAGTGAGCTGGCCTGTAGCCAGTGGAACAAATGGTAAGATTGCCAGCCAGGAGACTGGCTGCTAACTGAGCAAGCAGGAGCTGAGGGGACTGAGCACTGGAGTTAAAACAAAAAACAAAAACATGGAGTTTCGCAGGAGCATACTAGCAGACTTAGTAGAGTTGAGGAAGAAAATGAGCCTACCCAGAGAGAGTTGAGGTGAGAGTAGAAGAAAGGAGCTTTGTGGTAAAAGGAAGCAAATGTGTTTTTTTTTACATATTTTTATTGTAAAAATAGTGTACAGAGGGGTTACAGTGACTTGAGTAAGGTAATGAGTACATTTCCTATCGAGCCTTGTTACCTCCTCCTTTGTATAAAGGAAGCAAATTTTAAAGAGAAGTGGAGGTGTGGCACAAGTGGCAGAGAACCAATCTTGAGCACAAAAAGCCAAGAGAGAGCATGAGACCCTGAGGTTAAGCCCCAGTACTGGTGTGTGTGTGAGGGGGGCAGGGTGGAGAAAAGAAATGGAAGAAGTAGGGTGGAGAAAAGAAAGGTTTATTTCTGTTACCTTTTATTATAAACGGGAATGGTAACGATGTGTTGTGTACTCATTGGATGACCCAGAGAGCAGAAGAGTAGAGGGTTGATGATAGAGGAAGAGGGAACAGGTCCTCACAGAGCTGGTGTAATATGAACAGGGGCAGAGGTGGCAGAGTCAGAGGAAATAGAAAACACCACCCAGTTTCTTCCATGTTCTCTGAGAAACGGAACAAGAAAGGATTTAAGAGTATGCGGAGAGAGGAACTTTTCTTCTACATGTAGAAAAGCAGCAAAGCAACTGGACCAGACAGAGTCCAATGCGGATGGTGTGAAGGCCCTTTGAAGATCAAAGGCAGTGACTGCCATGTGGGATCCATCCATACAGTGTGTGATTTCAAGGCCACTGGTTCCAGGGCTCAACTTGGAGTCCATAAGGCCAGCCATTTCAGTGGCTACAAAAAGTTCAAGCTGCAATAGCCTATCCACCTCAACTCTAAAATGCCCACCATTTGCAAGCCACAGAGGTGTAGTCCACGGATCAACTCTGGAGTGTTCAGGCAGGGCACTTTGAAGATAGGTGGTATTGTTGAAAAGCTTATGGGAAGTAATAATGGCCAGGCTGCTCAATTTCTAAGTCAACTGTGAACAACTGGCCTATGTCCAGCTGGGAGGCCAGTCCTCAGCCCTGGGTAATGGTGTGTCTGTCATCGTTGGTCTGGATGGCATGTGTGTTGTTGGTTTCCCTTCTGAGATGACTTTGTTTTTCCTCTCTGGGTAACTGACTTGAGTATTTAGGCGCTCTCTGGCTCCTGTCTGAGTGGCCTCTCTGGTTTTCTGAGTCACACAGCTCAAAGCTCCAGCAACAGAAGCACTTCTGAAGCGGGCCTCTAGTGGCTCACACCTGTAATTCTAGTTACTGGGGACACTGAGATCTGAGGATTGCCATTCAAAGCCAGACCGGGCAGGAAAGTCTGTGAAATTCTTATCTCCAATTTACCACCAGAAAACCAGAAGTAGAGTTGTGACTCCAAGTGGCAGAGCACGACCCTTATGCAAAAGAGCTCAAGGACAACACCCAGGCCCTGAGTTCAAGCCTCATGGCTGGCAGAAACATAAAAAGGAAGCACTTCTGCCTTCTGGCTTCTACCCAGCAATGGCTCAGGACCAAGTGATTAAGTGGTAGGAACTAAGAAAATGGGGTATAGGATTGGCATCTGGAGTGAGAGAGCTGTCATCATTATTTGGCTGTTATCTGTGAACCTGTCACATTTACATTGACATCCCAAAAACAGAATTATGAAAAATAAAATGGATTTCAGATTTCAAAATATAAAGCAATAAATATAAGAGAAGTATTTGGCAGAGAGCTAGTGCCTACTGCATGATTGTTTTAATCATGATAATGTTTATGGATTTGCATCTTGTCTTGTTATATTTTCTAGTATATTTGGGGTCCAAAGTAAAGAATCAGAGATTCCCAACATCCTTTTGGGTCTTTATTTCTTCTGAAATTTTTTGTGTGTGTATATGTGTGTACGTGTGTGTGTAGGTGTAGGTGTTTTGAAATATTTCTAAGAACAGTTATCAAAAATTAGAAAAGGAAGCAGCCACTGTAGCTATTAGTACAGTGTACCATTTGTTTTGGTTTTCTGAGACAAGATCTCTCTATGAATCCACACTGGCCTTAAACTCAAGCTCCTCTTTTCTCAGCCTCCTGAGTGCTGAGGTTGTAGGCATGAACCATTATACTTGGTCCATCACCAGCTCTTAAAGAAAGTAGAAACTTGCAATGGTAGGAGGGCACACTGACCGCAAGTGTTGCTGAGTGCTGTTTTTCCAGCACCACTGAGTGTGAAAAGCCATCTCCATCTTTCTGAATTACATAAAACAAGGCAATAATCAAATTATTAACTATGTCAAACTGAAAGAAACAATTGCATGGAAGACTCCTAAACTGTTAGCTCCTAAAGCTGTTTCTTTCGCCTGTCCCTTCCTTATACCCCCATCTAACCTTCCTTCAGTTTATCTATTGTAATAAAGGTCCATTGACACAGTGAAAACCTTATTTGTTTTAGTTTCTTTTTCTAAATAGAAAAGGCAATAAATATCACCCAGAATGCACCATAATGCATTCTTTCTGATGCATTAACAAAACCAAGCAATATAATTTACATTTGTCAAATAATGTAATTCTGTGAAACCTTGACTCTGACCGTGGATGAGCCCCTTTTCCAGGCAAAGTCCGCCACCATGTGGATTCTTGTAATATTGCAGTAGCAGGTCTGAGACTTCCCTCATCCAAGTTTTAGACTTTCACATTAAAACAAAGGAATGTTCTAAGACAATGTCAAAAGGTCAAAACATATCCAAAAGCTCCTCAAAATGATTATCAGCAATAAGCCCAATCACATACTACTCTAGATTAGCTGTTGATTCCTTCAACACCAAAAGAATGTAAAATTAGCAGTAGATTATGGTTTAAAAGTCAGCCTTGGGCTGATGGTCTGCTCTAGATAGATTCTCTTGTTGCAGAGTTACAGCTTTTTCTTTTTCTTTTTTTTTAACTAAAGGGTAGAGACAAACAGCAGGTATCTTGGATTTTTGTCATTGCTTGTACTGCATTTTTCTGTCTATGACTATCAGCAAGGTGATAGTATCTTCAGATCCAACTCATGGGCCTCTGTGTCCATTAAATGTCATCAAATCACTTCAAATTTGTGAAGAGTAAAGACATGCGTTGAGAGAAAATCCTACATGTGGAAACTTCATGTTCTATTCTGTTTGCTGCCCCAATTCCATCAGTAGGTCCTTCTGTGGTTCAGCGAAACTGGAGAGAGAAGATTGACCCAAACAGTCTTGATAAGCTTTTGAATTTTTGCAAGATCAATAAGTGAGAAATGTTATCTTCCTGTGATTTTATTTTGCATCTTGTGTTTACCATGAAGTTGGACATTTTTTGTAAGTTTAGGAGTCCTTTAGACCTGTTTTTCTGCAAACTGCTCATTACTTCACACATGTTCCATCAACTTTCTATTTTTTATGTGATTGTTTATTTAGCAAGTACTGGGGCTTGAACTCAGTGCCTTGAGCGCTTGGACTTTTTATTCACGATGGCACTCTACCAATTAAACCAGACCTCCAGGTCTGTCTTTCTGGTGGTTAACTGGATATAAGAGTCTCAGATTTTCTATCCAGGTTGACCTCAAACCTTGATCCTCTGATGTCAGTCTCCTGAACCACCAGTGCCTTTTATTTCTTACAGCTTTGAGGAATTCTTAAAATGATTAGTCTAGCACTTATATATTCTCTTCCAAATGATCATTTGTTATTGCATGTTTTTCCAGAACTTTTTATTTAGTCCAAATTGTCAATTCCCTTCTATTATATTTGAGCTGACAAATGCTTTCAATATAGTGTTTCATGTAGTGGAGGTGTAGGACATTGTTCTGTGGTTCCTGATTCTACAGAACATGCTACTCTAGGCTCAACTGTTTAGTTTATTCATCCAGCATTCATATAAATACATATACATAATGTTAAACAAATGTCTCTATGTTTCCATTTTATTGTGTTGTCATAATAACTAGCTATTAGGTTTAGTGAAGACTTGGTTTGTAAGCCAAAAGGACTATGGAGAGGTAATAGATTCTGTAGGAGATAGAGCCCAGAAGGAGAGGGCCCCTTCCGGGGGTATTGAGATGCTGGCCCTGCTTCTCTCTCTCTCTCTCTCTCTTTTTCTCTCTCTCTCTCTCTCTCTCTCTCTCTCTCTCTCTCTCTCTCTCTCTCTCTCTCTCTCTCTCTCTCTCTCTCTCTCTCTCTCTCTCTCTCTCTCCCCTACTATGTCTCTCTGTCTCTCCCCTACTATGTCTCTCTGTCTCTCCCCTTCCTGGCCATGAGGTGAGCATTTCTGCCTCTACCACGTGTTCCTGCCATGATGTTCTGCCTCCCCACAAGCACAAAAGCAATGAGCCAACCATCACCTGAAACCTCTGAAAATCTGAGTCAATAGAAACCTTCCCTGTTTTATCAATCATGTATGCCAGGAATCTTGTCCCACAGATAGAAAGCCAACACAGACCTATATTCATTCATGGATATAAACACATTAATTCATTAAGATGGTGAACTAAGTCGATTTCCTAATACTGAACCAACATTATACTTTGGATTATGTATCAGCAAATTAAAATGTGCTACTTCTTAGTATGACATAATATTCTATTAGTGATCATTTAGCGCCTTCCCTTACTATGCATCTGAGACCATTCTACCGCTTATTCTTTTTGTTATATCTTTAGTTTATTTTAGTTTTGCTACTGTGGTGCTTCACAATAATTTAAAGGAATCCTTTCAAAACTCTGAAAAAAATCATATAACATTGCAATTCTCTGAAGGGTTTTTTTGCCAGGTATCAGTAAAAAGGGGGCCTTGTGGTAGCTTGGTTGATACTCTACCACTTGAGCCACTCATCTGCCTTGGCATCTTGCTGGTTATTTTGGAGATGGAGTCTCAAGGAGTTTTCTGCCCTTTCTGGTAGTCCTCTGGATTTCAGACTTCTGCATAGCCAGGATTACAGGCATTAGCCATGGATCCAGCCTTTCTCTGGTTTTTAAAGGCATGATGGAAATAACCTTTGAAAGTATCTAGGCTTGGTAATTTTTTCATGGAATGGCTCTTTGATAACTCTCTTTGATGGAATTTAGTCTGTTATAACTTTCTATCTCTATGAAATCAATTTTGGGAAATTGTGTTTTCCTAGGTAATTATTCATCTCATTTAAGTTTTAAAACCTACTTGTATAAAGTGATGAATGAGACCCTTATTGTGGTTTTAATTTCCTCCACTTCCTACAGCTCTTTTGCTCTTGTCATTCCTCTTCTTTCATTCTTAGGTTAACCAGAGAGCTATATGCTCTGTTTCTTTATTCAAAGACACAGTTTTAATTTATTGTGCCTGCTGTTTTCTCATTTTGTATCATTAATTTCTGTGTTTATCGTATTTCATTTTTTTCATTTACTTTTGTTATATTTTGCTGTTTGTTCTCTATATTTTTGAGCTGGAGACTGACTTCATTATCAACATTCCATTTGTATTGACACAAGTACCTGAGGTATTTGCCTCTAATCACTACTTTAATTATATTTCATATATTTTGCTATAGATATTCTTGTGACATTTTTTAACAAACAGCTTAATTGGGACATTATTCATATACCATAAAATTCATGCTTTGACATGTATAATCTAGTGGATTATAGTATATTCACAAAGTGGCTAATCTCATCATCACGCTCTCCCTCTAGAATATTTTTCCCTATTATTGAGATCTAATAATAAAACACAATTATTCAACATATATATACACACATGGAAATGCATATATACACATATATAATATATATAATCTTTGCTGTCTTGCTTTTCTCACATAATGATTTGTAGGCTACATTTTAATGTATTTTTTCATGTAACATTCAATGGCATGAATATACAACACATTCTGTTTAGTAATTAGTTCCTGAGAATTCAGGCTAAGGAATTTTTGACTAAGAAGGATGCTGTAAGCATTATGTATATGTTGTTGTGGGGATGTGTGTCTTCTATTGTCCACAGGATATTCTTGGGAGGGGCATTATTCCTTCACACAGTAACTCTTCATTTAACTAATTGAAGAACTTCCAAGTTGTCACCCAAAGTTGCTGCCTAATTTTACATCCACATTAGCAATACCCAAGGCTTCTATTCTCCCCATCTTCTCAATAACATATGTGCTGTTGGGTCTCATTCAAGTTCTAGCCACCCTAATGGTATGAATGGTGTATCTCAAGGTGGCTGAGATTTGTATCTCCTTAATGGCAAATGATGTTGGGCATCTTGTCATGTATTCATTCATAACAAAATATATTCTTTGAAAAAATATCTAAGCAAATATTGCACGTATTTTTAAATTGGAATATTTATCTTTTATTGTTGAGTTGTATTTTCATATATTCTAGATACATAAAATCAGATATCTGATTTGCAAACATTTTATCTGTAGGTTATCTTTTTATTCACTTGAATGTGAAAAGCAAAGGTTTTGATTTTGTTACAGGCCAGCTTATTTTTCTTATTTGTGCTTTGGGGATCACATCTAAGTTACAAGTGCACAGTTCAAGCTAATTAAGGTTTACTCACATATTTTCTTCTGCAGGTTTTATTGTTTCTGCTCTTAGATTTGTATGTGCAAATTAGTTTTAAAACCTCTTTGGTTTATAAACTATCTAGCCTCAGGTATTCTGTTATAGCAATAGAAATGTGGTACTAATAAATTAAGACACTGTGGTACTGATATATTAATGTACTCTGATTTCTATGTGTTATACTTCCTTTTTCTTGCCTAGGTAGGTGAGCACATGGTCCTTAGCGAATTGTTTTAACTTTATACCACCTCCCACTTAATTTTTTTTTGTCGGTCGTGGGTCTTGAACTCTGGGCCTGGGCACTGTCCCTCAGCTCTTCAACTCAAGGCTAGTGCTCTACCACTTGAGTCACAGAGCCACTTCCAGTTTTCTGGTGGTTAATTGGAGATAAGAGTCTCATGGACTTTCTTGTCTGAGCTGGCTTTGAACCACGATCCTTAGATTTCAGCCTTCTGAGTAGTTGGGACTACAAGTGTGAGCAATCAGCACCTGGCTCCACTTGATTTTTGAGACTAATCTATCTTACTCTGCACAGAGGGTCTATGCCCCTGAGATGTTAAGAACCAGCCCTCCCACCTCTGACTTAGCTATATTTCTGGTAAGACCTCTTCTCCCTGACCTTAGCTTCCTTCTCTTCCTTCAAACATTTCCTAGCATGTCAGATGTATTTTCCAAAAATGGCCATAACAAAAGTCCCAGGCCACAGACTTTTCTACAAGAGGATCTGTCACTGCCCCATCAGGAGACAGAGTCTAATTCCTTTAAGTGATGCATTTGAGCTAAGTGTAATAAGAAGGCCAAATTCATTCTTCCATTTGTGAATAGCCACATCTTAGCCCTACTGAAGAGAATACTACTCTCTCTCCTCTCACTGAACTATCATACATCTTGTCAAAATTCAAGTGGTCATGAATATATGAGGTTTTTACTGAATTCTCAATTACTTTCTAGTAATCTATATCTGTCTTTACACCCAAGACCCACACTGTGTGAATTCAAGGTTCACATTGTCAATTACTGTAAAGAAGCCAACTTAAATTTTGATAGTCATTGTGTTACTTTATAGATGTTGTCATTAAGTCTCATGGGGAATAATTGCCTCATTTAACTGCCTCTCAAGGTTGTTTGAAGTTTATAGTGCACACGTCCTTCTTTTTTTTAATCATCCTTTCTTTTTTTTTAAATTAAATTTTATTTTATTTGTGAACTTACTGTACAGAGGAGTTACAATTACATGGGCAGGATAATGCGTACATTTCTTACCAAGCATTGCAGCCTCCTCCTTTGTTTACCCTTCACATCCCTTCCCAGCCTCCCCCTTCCCCCCCCAATCCCAATCCCAATCCTTCTCCTTCCCCCCCCTTCCCACCCCACCCCCCCTACCTGCACCGACGTTGTAAAGCTCATTTTGGACATGACAACTTGTACTTCTTATTGTTGCAACAGGTCCACCTGTATCCTTAAACAACTGGTTTTTCTCCATCTCCTCCACAAGTTATACTGACATCAAATATAGTGACAGCAGGGGTTATACTGTGGGGGAGGGACATACAAAGCAACAAAGAGATAATCTTATAAATGCGTTAGAAACACATGCATAAAAGAAAAAAACATTAAAATACACATCTAAGGGTTCATTTTCCTGACATCACATTATCTGACCTTTTCCACTTGACTCATACATCTACTAGATATTACAAATAAGGGAAACCATGGGACCTATGTTTCTTTGGGCCTGGCTTACTTCACTTAATATAAATTTTTCCAAGTTTTTCCATTTCCTAACAAATGGGGCAATGTCATTCTTTCTGATGGAGGCATAGAATTCCATTGTGTATATATACCACATTTTCTTGATCCATTCATCTACTGAGGGGCATCTGGGTTGGTTCCATATCTTAGCTATGGTAAATAATGCTGCAATAAACATAGTTGTGCTGGTAGCCCAAAAGTGGGATTGCTGGGTCATAGGGGAGTTCTATGTGAAGTCTTTTGAGGAACCTCCATACTGCTTTCCAAAGTGGTTGAACAAGTTTACATTCCCACCAACAATGCAGTAAGGTTCCTTTCTGTCCACATCCCCTCCAGCATCTGTTGTTGTTAGAGTTCTTGATTTTTGCCGTTCTAACTGGAGTGAGATGATATCTCAATGTTGTTTTGATTTGCATTTCTTTTATGGCTAGGGATGTTGAACATTTCTTCATGTGTCTATTGGCCATCCTTCTTTCTTCTTCAGAGAAGTTTCTCTTTAAGTCTTTCGCCCACTTATTTATTGGGCAGTTGTTTCTTTGAGGATTTGTTGTTGGGGGATTTAATTTTTTGAGTTCCAAGTATATTTTAGATATGAGACCCTTGTCCGTTGTATGGCTAGTAAAGATCTTCTCCCAATCCATGGGCTTTCTATTGATCTTGCTAGCTATGTCCTTTGCCATGCAGAAGCTCTGCAATTTTATGCAATCCCATTTGTCCAACCTTTCTTTGATTTGTTGTGTTTCCAGGTCTCTATTCAAAAAATTTCGGCCTGAGCCAAGGAGACCTAGGGTTTCTCCTATTCCATCCCGTAATGTTTTCAGAGTGTCTGCTTTGAGTTCAAGGTCTTTGATCCATTTGGAGTTGATTCTGGTGCAGGGTGATATATAAGGATCTAGCTTTAGTTTTCTACATGTAGTTAACCAATTTTGCCAGCACCATTTACTGAAGAGGCTGTCTTTCTTCCATTCTATTGTTTTAGCTCCCTTATCGAAGATTAGATGGCTATAGGTCTGTAGGTTCATTTCTGGGTTTTCAATTCTATTCCATTGGTCCTGAGGTCTGTTCTTATGCCAATACCAAGCTGTTTTGATTACTATGGCTTTATAGTAGAGGCACACGTCCTTCTGATGCTGTGGCAAACATTGCTGCTCCCTGCTTCATTTCCAGATTGTTCATTGCTAAAATGTACAACTACTGTTTGTACATGACTATTATGTGTTGATACTAGTTTCATCTTGCAAGCTCTAACAAACTACCACAAACTCAGAATTGAAATAAAATGTGTGTGTGTGTGTGTGTGTGTGTGTGTGTGTGTGTGTGTGTGTGTGTGTGTGTGTGTGTGTGTGTGTGTGTGTGTACGCATGCATGATACTGGAACTTAAACTGGGGGCCTCACTCTCACTTGGCTTTGCTGTTCAAGGCTGGTGCTCTACCACTGGAGTTATAGCTCCACTTCTGGCTTCTGGTGGTTAAGTAGAGATGAGAGTTTCACAGCCTTTTCTTCCTGGACTGGCTCTGAACTGGGATCCCCATATCTCAGTTTCCTGTGTAGCTATACTTACAGGTGTGAGCCACCAGTGTCCAGATCAAAACTTCTTTTGATTGACTTTCAAAGACTTCAGTTTACTCCTCCAAAACTCTTTCTCAAATTCCTTAACTTGGCATTACTTACAAAAACATGGTGAAGGGTGACCAAGTGGAAGGTGCTAAAGTAGTTGGATTAGGCCCTCCTGTCACCTCAGAAGGTGCTAAGAGATAACAAAAATCTTATCACCCCATGTGCTCATTTTCCCCTGCCTGTTTTTCCCATACAATCCTTTACTTTATAAACCAGAGGCCAGATTCTCCAATGTGCCAAGACTGGGGCTCTGAGCTTTAGGTTTCTGAAGCTTTGGGCTTCTTTTTCCCTGCACCCATCCAGGTACATGGCCGCAGAAGTCACTTCCCTGCCTGGATCACTGCTTTTATATCACAGGTATAAAAGAAATCACTATCCTTTCTATGTGCAACCATATATAAAGCTGTTTATATATCATTAGTTTGCCTCAGGAGACCTTATAAAATTCCTATATAAAAGGAGCAGATGCTTTGAAAAGGAGAAAAATACCACAAAATATGACCATTTTATATAAGCCAGAGACAAAAGTATAGATGATCACATTATAACTTTTAGTAAGATTACTGACAACTGGATGAAGGACAGTCTAGGCTTTGCCAGTGAACTCAAAGGAGACGGAAATGAAGAAATTGCTACCCTTACTGTGGCTTTGAACATCATCTGGGATATTCTGTCAGTCCTATAGAGATGTCTATATTGGGTTTGAATTGCAAAACTCCAAAATAGGTTCATAATAGTTTCCTCAGGCAACAGACATTTTTGGACTGGGCAATTTGGGAACCAAACTGAAAACAAAGACAACTGCTTCTAACATTTTAAAAAAGATTTGTATTGTTTTTTTCACTCCCCTGTTTTTATTTATTAGAGAGCAGGAAAAGGAACTGGCAAAGGCCACAAGCTCTTCTCTGGTTCTGGCTTGCTAACCCTTTCCTAAGCTGCAAGACAAACAGCCAATGCAGCTTGGGCTAGAATTCAGCTTCAGAGTGCTGCTTGGTGATTTTCATCAACTTGCTTGTTTATGGTCCAAGGTACAAAGAAGAAGCCTGTTGCTCCATCTTCCTGCTATGTCTCTAAGGCCACTACCAGCTCTGTGCTGTAGAATCCTCTGATTTAACAAGCAATCATTAGTGTCTTATTCAACATCCAACTGAACCTTAAAACTTTAAACTAATATTCTCCTCTGTTATCTTCTTAGGTAGTTATAAGAGTGCATGCTGTGTTACATGTGCAGTATAGCATCCCATAAACACTGGGTTCTTATCTATGGCTTGTGCGCCCAAAGATTCACCAGATGTTGATTGAAACATCTTAAAGAATGGTTAAATTTTTGTTGACATGTACTGCAATCATGCCTAAGATGGTTGTGCCTGTACTGAACATGCACTACCTTTTTGTTCTTAACATATTTCTGAAATAATACAATACAATGCTTTTTCCAGGCATTAAAATCCATCTAGACATGATTTAAAGTATATAGAGGATGTCTGTAGATTCTATGTACATATTACAGCATTTTCTATCAAAGATATGAGCATCCTTTGATGTGAAATTGATGGATAATGTTGTCATTGGGAGGTGATCAGGTTATGAAGGTCAAGATCTGTAAGAGCTGCTTGACAATAGAGATCAAAATTAGAAGGCTTACCAGAAAGTGAGTCCTCACTCTACTTGCCAACCTCTTGACCCTGAATTTTCTAGCCTCTAGAATCATGAGGAAAATACTCCTGTTCTATATAAGGTACCCCATCTCTGATAGTGTATTATAGCAGCTTGAATGAATTGAGTGAACTCTATGCCAGGTGGGCAGGAAATTGTCTCCACTCTATAGGAACTTCCTGAAGACAACAATCATATTATTTATGATATTGAATTTTCCAGGAAAGTTTGCCCATAACACACTTAGTCATGTTGATTTTGCTGTTCTCAGCATTGTCACAAAGTATTACATGTCCCAGGAATGCAAGAGAGGAAGATTTGAACTAGAAAACAAAGGGAGATATTTTACACATGTACAGTCATTTTACTACATTTCACCCAAGGTGTGACTTTTTATGTTTTAGAAGCATTTTTTCAGCAGTTTATTAATAAACTGAAACTGTATACAAGACTGGATGCTAGGTGTTTTTTACTAAAAGTGAATACTTTGATTCATACCAAGGTGATCTTAAAATAAAAAAATAATCCCCAGAATTGGTATCTGGATGAAATTACCTGATTGAGACGAAATGAACAAAGCATAGTACCTGGAATTGACCAATAAATATTTATTGCCTTTCTCCTTCTTCAAGGAATGCTTGCAACTTCGGCAGAGGCAAGAATAACAATTGAAAACTTAATAGCAAAATAAATGAGGCTCCACAGATAGAAAATTCTAAGTGGTTCAAATAAGTATTAGAGACAATAAGCTGTGGAGATTGAGTCTGTGTTGAGCTGGAGATGGCAGAGGAGTCTTGAAAGATAATATTGGGTTCTGTTGATTCCTACTAGAAGAAGTAAGATAGCTTTTGCTTCCTCCCCAACCACTCAAGGTTTTCAAGCACTAGTAAGTGTGACTGTAGGATACTATCTGAGCTTCCCCTCAGGCATTTACTGTAACAAAGAGCACCACATTAGAATACCATAGCTTCTGCATTGTAGAATAACTGTTTGTAAATGAGTAAATAATCGCATAAATAAAAATGGAAAATTATAAGCTGTACTTCTAAACACACGCTCTTTCCTGAATCTTTAGTGTGTGAACTCAAGAATTGTTTGGTTTGAAGGATTGTGTCAGGTAAATGAAGACTCACAAAGAAGTTCTTCACCTATTTCCCCTAAGCTCAGAAGAGATACTTGGCAGTCAATCTCCTTCTCTTTCTTTGTTGCTATGGATAAGTGTCTTCCCAGCCTGTAACAATATTGGAAGATGGTAGGACCTTTAAGAAGCAGGACCTAATGGAAGTAAGTTAAGTCATTGAAGATGTATCCTTTCTGGGGATATTCAGACTCAAGTCTCTTCCTGTTTCTCATTGCTTCCTGGCCACCATGAAGTGAATAGGTATATCCTACCTTGGGCTCCTGTCATAGGGTACTGTGTTACCACCAGCACAAAGCAACTGGGCTAAGTGACCATGGACTTAAGCCACTGAAACAATGAATCAAAATAAACTCTCCTCCTTTTAATTGATTATCTCAAGGATTTGTCACAGCGGCCAAAAGCTAATTAGCATAGGTGCCATATTCTGAGATCTCTAATTCCCCAGAACCAAAGATACCTTCAGGCAATTGGCATCTATAGTAAAAAGAGAGAAAAAGAGAGAGACTAAGAATCAGGGACCAAAGTTACTGACCACAAATGCCACAGAACTTTTCTGCTCTCTACCTAAAACTCCATCTCCATCTTGATTTGAGATCTAAGCATGTGAAAACTGCATTAGGAAGCAAAGGAGGAGCTGAGAAGCCACATATTCTTTCTCCTATTTTGTCTCTCATTTCTTTATTGTTTTTCTTTGTTTATAAAGAGGACTCCTTACAATATTCCTACTTAGGCTTGCTCTACTCTAATAAGACTGGGGTCTGATGAGAATGACTCCCAAACTTCATGGCTGCATTGGCAACAGATGTTTTAGCCAACATGGCCTCCATATCAGCATAAAACCCTAGGAAAAATGGGGGTGGCTGACTTCAAAGTTGTACAGTGTGATGGGCTTAACAGAGACCTGCAACAAGGACAAGATGTCCAGAAATAGTCCCAAGAAGATGGATGACTCCAGTTCTTACCCTTATTTAGTAAAGATATTTTATTATGAAATTTTCTACAGACATTTGTTAATCCAAAGTTGATTAGACCTAAACCTTTTGCAGATTTTTCTCATGGTAGGAGGCAGCAGAGAGGAAATTCACCACTGGTAGAGAAGGAAGAAGTAGGCATGGTAAGATCAGAGGCCAATGGGAAGTAGAGATGTCAAGAGTTTCATGCTGTACTGTGGAACAAACCCAAATCACTTTGAAGAAGAAATAATATTAGCCCCTATTAGACAAACTCATTGAGTAATTTGGTCAAAGATTGTACTGTTAATAAATGGCAAAGCCAAAATAACTCACATCACTTCCAAAGTGCCATCTCTCACTGTTTCTCAAACTTTTAACTATTTGAGCAAGACAAACTTCCCAGGTCCTTTTTCCATATGTTTATAGATAAGGTATCACTTACTGGGTTTTTTTCCCTAATGGTCTCTTTTTCAAATGTCTATACACTAATATGTATTTAATGTGTCATATTTAAGAGGAATCAAAATTATTTTAGAAATTGAAAGCCACTTATAGGTCACTTCATGAATAGAATATAATCCTGAAGATACACATAATGAAAATGAAATAATATTATTATTTGCTAGCTACCTACAGTTGCCTGCCTAATGAGTCAAGCCTTGGGACTCCTCATTTTTCTCAAGGAAAATTAAGCAGAGCTGGAGAAATGTTAGTGGTGTCAGACTAAAACTAAGATAATTGGGAGAATTAGCAGTGAATTAAATAGTGAAGGGGTTTCTGGTTATGTCATCCAATTTACTGCCATATCGCTACCTCCTAAAATTATAAAGTTATTCCCAGAGTTAAATTCTTACATCAGAAAAAATTGTTGTTTATTATCCTCATTTCAAATGTATACATGAGGTGGAAAGATCAAAGTCAAAACACATGCACACAGTAGAGTCAGAGACCTATTCAGTGTGTGTCCAGGCCTATTCCAAAGCAGCCTAATAGGAATCCTTGCCCAATCTAAAAGTTTGTTACTCGACAAAGTATTGCTGGGAGATCTCCCCTAACCCTTACTATTGCTGCACTATTTCTGGTACAATTGTCAGATTGCCTAAGAAAACACTGCAGGGAATAAAATTTTGAACAAGTTTTCTACTATGGATGGGATAGTTCCTGGAGGGCAAGTCCCAGGCAGAGAGAGTCATGCCACTGAAGAGCAAGAAAGAGGCTTTTGTAAGATGCTTTTTGCAGAGATACAAGGTAGTTGATAGAAAACATCCAAATATGAGACCAATGCATGGTTCAAAGACAAGTTTTCATTGTGCTCACAGTAGGTACGTATTCGCTAATGAAATTGTGGTATCTAATCCTCAAGAAACATGAGTACTTATTGTTTTGTTCCTTGGCAGATGAGGAGACAGACACACAAAAAAAATCACACAGGCTAAGAAATTCATTTAATGCCAAAAATCTATGCTTTAATTGTAAGATTCACTGACATATTAAGATGCAATATATTTTGTGATGAAGGGTTCATAAAGGAAAATCTACACATGAGTAGTGAAAGTATCCACAGACTATATGCTCTTTCTTATCTTCAAAGAGGAGCTCATTGATATGGTGAGGCTAACTGTTAGGGAGCAAATGTGAATATTAAGACACTGCTATAGACAATTCTGAAATGAAAGTATCCTTGAGTGACTATCACAGAAAAGATCCTATCCATTACATAGTCAATGCTACAACAAAGATAAATAAGACAATATTCTCTTTCTAGCAAAGTTGACAATGTAGGGGGATAGATCCAATCCATGCACAGCATGCACAGCACAAATTTCAAGAAGCTCAAGAATTTAAATCACTAGCCCTAGAATGGAAAGAGAAACTTCAAGCACAAAGTAAAACTTGTGGGAGGAACAGAACTTGAGATCTTATAAGAAAGGGGAAGGTGATGTGGTGTAGAGATTGGGAGAAATGGGAATACCAATGGTGATAAGATGTATAACCTAATGAGGAAGGCCAAGCAGGAGCATGTTGGCTGGGGTCTAAGGTAAACCAAGAGGAAATCTATTTCAATAGAGGCAGCAGCCTCTGACATAGCCTCGCCCATCCCCTCTCAACTTACCCATAGAGTCATAGGAAAAGATGAAAACTTAAAACAACCCTAAAATCTAGAAGTGATGGTTAATCCATCCCAGGATCTGGAGGAACTATAATGCTGAAAAATGCCCTGTTCATGCTATGCAGATAGTGACAGGGAAATTCTATTCTGAAACAAAATGGTCATTCCTCATCTTTACTCAATATCCCTTGGCTAAGAAGCCACGGAACACTACATAGTTAATCATTGCATCAACTTTTCTGATGCCTCCTTACCTCTCTGACCATGTCTGATGAAGACTACAGCACACACCTAAAAATCATGAGAATGGTACATCCTGGTAGATGAGACTTTTTTAGTTAAGCATTAAAGGAGCAGGTAGAGATTTAAGGATCACCAGTAACCATAGATCCAGAAGAATTCTCTCCTCTCCTCTTTTTGCTTCTCCTTTTCTCCTCCTCTCCTCTCCTTCTCTCCCTCTACCCTTCTCTCTCTAATAGAGAAACAACATGTACAGTGTCTGGACCAGGAAAATAGGAAGCTTGAGAATACTATAAATCCAGCTGCCTCAAATTCAGCTTGAATAGAATATATTCATAGACAGAAAGTGGTGCCAGGGGCTCACACTTAGAATCCTAGTTACTCAAGAGGTTGAGACTTGGAGAATCAAGTTTTAGAGCCAGCCTGGACATAAAAGTCTGCCAGACTCCATCTCCAATTAATCAGCAAAATACTGAACTGGTGATATTGCCCAGGTCCAAGTAATGTTGGACAGGAAAGTCCAGAAAGAGCACGAGACACTGAGTTCAAACCTTAGTACTAGTGTTTTAAAAAGTGAAAGTGGTCCACAGGCTGTCCAGAGCACATCAGTGTGGACTAAGTCTTGCTCCAGTAAAAGAGATAAAGAACACCTGCAAGAACTCAATGGGGAAAGGATGAGATAAAGGAAGTTGAAACTGTGGATTTCCAGAAAACCTATTTCTAAACATGATATGCTATCACAACGGAATAAAAAACATTTAAAAAACTAATTTTCTATTTGAGGAACTAAAAACTATGACCACAATAATTTGACAGGATTATCAAGAAGAGATAAGGTTCAGAGGAAACTAAAAGTGCCAGGTTGAAATTAATATGTGCTTTGTAGATACGCAGGAACTGAAATGTCATTTGGGAAAGTCATTAAAGTAGTTATTTGTCAAACAAATTGAAAGAATGCTCGCAAAATTTAAATAAAGACGTCTAGGAAAGAAACAACTTAATTAAAGCTAAACCTGTGAACATAGAGGAAAAGAGAGAACTATACATGTGTGTCCATGGCTGTGTTCAGCCCAGTTTGCACTACTCCCTGGGCCTTGCTTCTTTGGCTTTGATTTGCTCCATGAGAGCCTTGACTCTACAGCCCCTTCTCTTCACACAACCCCTTCCTGAGGGTTCCTCATAATGAGCCGGGCCAGCAATGGCTGACACCAGAGCTGCTCTCCGCAGCCAGGCCTAGCACATCCCACTGACCTCAGAGGCTCTGAGCTTTCTTCCATGCTGAGTTCCCAGGACGGACCTGTTTCAGATGTGGCTTCCCCAGTGGCTTCCTAAGCAGGCAATGCATCAGAACCGAGAAATGAGAGCAAGTTAATACTATAACTGGGAACACTGAGCCTTGAAGAATAAGAAACTGCAGGAAGCAACAAGTATGATGCTTCTGAGGCACATCTCTGGAACACCTACTCATAAGCAAGAAGTCAGGTATGCTACTTTAGGAAGCTACAATTAGCTCAGTACCTCATGAGCTTACATTGGTTCTCTATCCCTCGCCTTACCCTCAATCTTGCCTTCCTGGGATTATACCTCTCAGGAAATTTAAGCTTGCAAGCTTCATCTCAGTCTGTTGGTTAGAAAATCTAAAAAACCTTGAAGATAAGACACCAGAGACAACATACAGAATCAGTTCAGAAGGCCCTCAGTGAATGAATGAATCAAGTCTTGGAAGAGAAAGTAATTTATCCTGAACATTAAAGAAAAGTTTATATTTCTCAAGATGATGCAGGAGATTTTTTTTTCTTTTGAAAGGCCAAGAAACACTAAGTTAATCAGGTGACCAAAAATTAAATCTGACTCTCTTCACACTCACCTGTCATCTAGCATGTCCTCTAGCAGAATAACCATTTACTTCATTGACCAGATCAGGTTGGAAGTACTCCTGCATCACAGACTTATTGCAAGTATCAATTAAATAATACATCCTAAAAGTGTTCCCCAAATGCTGTAAAACATAAGGAATTCCTAATAGAGTCTTCATATTTGTGCTTATAAGTTGCTATCAGAAGCCATCAGGAATGTGCCTACATTTACAGCATTTTGTCTTTATTTATGAACAAAGAATACGAAAGTGAAAAAATATGTCACATAGGAAAAAATAAATAGCCCATTTTGACCTTCAAATGGTTTTGGTCCTACCTAAATAGAAGCAGCCTGACCTCACAAACATCTTTCTGATAGACAGAAAACAGCAGTCTTTTGGTCTGGTTTACTAGCTCTCTGAAGTCTAGCCTTCCTTAATTTTGCAACATTATTTCCCACTCACTTCCCCTAGGAAATATGAATGCCGGCTTCCTGCTAATCTGCTGCCCACAGAAATCACTGGTCTTATTTCAACATTACTGCCTCCTGCAGTTACCTGCTGCCACATCGTGACCTGTTGCATGGGCAATTCCAGAAGCTTCCAGTTGTTTGGCTTCTTTGCTACCACTGTCATTGTTGCTGCCAGAATTGAGAGCCCTGTCCTTTCACACTCCCATTTCTTATCGATGAAGTTTTCTGGCTTTTACCTCCTGATATACAGGATATGTCTAACCAAATACTAAACACTAAAGTCAACATTTAACTAAATTCCAAATGATATTTGATCATTTAAAAAAACATTAAATATATGTGTATAGAATAAATTTATGAGACATGGAACTAACTTGGAATATTATTCAAAAATAAATTATTACCTTCTTATTGTTAGATGTTTTAGTAGTTACTAGATTGATGTTTACTTTCAATCAAGAATGATAGGGGCAGAAGTAAGAATTTGGGAGTGTATCTTATTTTCCTGTCATGCTTTATTCTTTCCTACATACTTTTTATACTTGTTATCGTATTTGGTGGAAATGACAGTTTGGACTCTAGACTTTATCATTTACTATGTTTTCTGTTTACAGATGTGATTATCTTCTCTGTTCTCAAAATGTAGGGATAAAATTCTAAATAGTACCTTGCCTTAAGAGAATTCAGAAACTAGGCTGGGCACCAGTGGCTCATACCTGTAATCCTAGCTACTCAGGAGACTGAGATCTGAGGATTGTGTTCAAAGCCAGTCCAAGCAGGAAAAGTCTGCGGGACTCTTTATCTCCAATTAACCACCAGGAAACCAGAAGTGGTGCTGTGATTCTAGTGGTAGAGCTCTTGCCTTGAGATGAAATGCTCTGGGACAGCGCCCAGGCCCAGAGGTCAAGCCCCACAACTGACAAAAAAAAAAAAAAAGAGAGAGAATTCAGAAACTAAGTACAACTAAAAGACACAATAAATACAATTTCCTAAGATTTTTAAATGATAACACAATTCAGTTACAAAAAAATTGCAATATCAGAGCATAGCCTTTATTATTCCATTTTGTGCTGTCATTTAAGTACTGATGAATATTGTCTATCTCAAAATGTACATAAATATATTTCATAAAGTTATCCAACTGTATGCTTTTCTTTAAGTTTGAGTGACAATCTAGTCTTTGTTACTCAAAGTATGAAAGTACTTGATAATTTTATATCAAGTAAACAGGTTTCACAAACAAGATAACTATCACCATATTTGGTTGACAGAAGATTATTTCAACATGCACAGCTATAGAGTTTTTTCACTCCAGGTTATGTTCCAAATGCTTACTTTTTGTGAAAGTGTATGTTAACATATTGATAATAAATTAGTCCTTCTGCTGTGTACATATGAACAATGTGAAACATTTTGTTGACCACATAATCACTTATTGTACCCAAGTCCGAGTTAAATATACTTTGAAATCATGAATAGCACAGAGCAAGCCTAATTTCCAAGGCCTCAGTCAGAGCCAAATAACAGTTACTGGCAGACCACCAAGGCAGAAAACCAAAGTTTTCGATGTAATGCAAATGGTAAATGTTGTTTCCTGTTTCCTTCTCTTTTACTGCAAAACTTCATTTGAGCTACACTGCCTAGAACTGCCATAACTGAACCAACAGCTTATTAATGAATCTAATGTAATTTTCTCCTCTAAAGACGAGCTTGACTACATTTCTAGTCCACCAGGAAATTTGCTACTGTTGGCCTTTCATATGTACCACTGGCAGCCACAGCATCTGGGAGATCTATGTTTCCAATTCACTCAGTCAAGTTTTCAAGCCCTTGGTGGAAGACAGAGGCAAGAACTAGAAAAGGCTAAGTAAGCAGTGTGCCTCTGACAATCCTTTGTGGGATTGCCTATGTAGTCACACAGATCTGTTCAATATCCTTTTTTCTCACATCCCACCATACCCTAAATACTGTTTCTTTTAATAACAAGACATCATTTTTGAAGGCTTTCCTCAGGGGCATCTCTACAAGGGAAGAAAAGGATGCTTTGTATCTGCTATGAGCAAGAAGATAACATTGATGATTTCCCTTTTATTTGACTTGAGGTTCTTTGGTTTGAGCCTGAGAGGAATTTCCACATACCTGATCTGTGTTGTTTGGACCTAGTCCTTGAAATTGAGTCAAAAGGTCTCTTGAGAAGTATAGAACCAAGACTCATAACCAGAGATGTCTCCATTTGTCAGGACATCTCTCAGATACACCATCAAAAGCTCCTTGACTGAAAGGGAGTCACAAGAGTTTCAGAGTAGGAGAAAGTAGGTGCTCATCTGGCCAGTTGGCCCATGGGCCAAAACCATCTGTGGTCATGTGCCTATGAGTTAATAATATACATATACTTGATACGAGTTTTATGTAGTCCACTCTGGCCTTGAATTTGTGATCCTTCTGCCTTATCCTTCTAACTACTGGAATTATAGAGGTATGCCACTATATCTGGTGTTTTTTTTATAGTTTTACTGGTTGATGTTTTTACATAGTTAAAAAAGCATAATATTTTTATAATGCAAATGATGATATTAAATTTAAATTTCAGTGTTTGTACATAGAGATCTACAGGAATAGAGCCTTACCTAGTCACCACCCATGCACTGTTTGTGCTGAGTTTTGTTTTATAACTAAGTTAAGTAGTTGTGATAGAGACTACGGGGCTTGTAAAACAGATCAATGCAAGTACTTATCTATTCCTTTTCAGAGAAAGTCTGTAGCATGCTGGGTTTATTGACAATGGAGCAGTGCTTCACACTGAACTTAGGTTGTTTTGTTATTATTTTTATTTGAAAATGCTAAAAACAGAGGGGTTACAGTTACATAAGTCAGGCAAAGGGTATATTTCCTTTTGGATAATGTCACCTCTTCCCTCACTTGTTTTAGTTCTGGAGCTTCTTAATTAACTTTATTCAAACACTCTTCTAGTTATCATGGCCCAAAGGACCAAAGGCTCTTAAATCATGGGACTCTGCTTGCTCCAAGTAATCTGAGAGAAAAGCCATAGACATGATTCAAGCATCATTTCTAGACTATGGATGATGGGGGAGCAGAAGAAAAACGGGGAAGGAGGATAATTGCATTTGGGATTCATGGAGGCTTTTTGCCCTCATTATGTCAGTTATCCTTATACTATTCCCATAAGATAGAAACTGTCATTTTTAGAGATGGAGAAACCAAAGCATGGAGGGCTGCAAGATGCCAAAGCTTACAAGGACTTACTTACAATTTTCTAGTTCCCATGCTTATGGCTGATGACTATGGCATACTACATCCCACAGCATCACCCAAGTCCTACGAAGCCTAGAGAATTGTCTTTGTTTTCACCTTGGTTTATTTTGTTCAACCTGATGGCTAATTCAGCACCAGATGGTGGGCTGACTGGTGATAGTAGAAGAAATGATTATTCTTAGAAACTAGAAACTTAATGTTTTGCATATCTCCCCTCAAATCCCTATTGGAAATCCTAACCTACAAGGTGGTGGCATTAGGTGGTGACAATTTGGGGAATTAACTGGGCCAGGAGAGTAGTGTCTTTCCAGAAGAATCATGAGAGCTCACTTCCTTTCCCACTCATGTGTCCATTCAGATTTACAAGGAGAATACAAACATCTGTATATCTGAAAGCGGTACTTACCAGATGTGTGATCTGCTGGCGCTTTGATTTTGGATGTCCCAAACTCTAGAACTGTTAAAGATAATTGTTTGTATTAACAACCTATGATATCCTGTTATAGCAGCCTAAACTAACCAAGGCCATCATTAAAAGGAGAAAGAAAAGTGTACAAGAACATGTAAATCATTCACAACAAATACACATTCTTAGCATCAGGTGACCCAGTTCCCAAAGAGAAAATTCAAACACAGCAATCTGTGGAACTCAGAAGCTTAAGACAACTTTGAATCCTTCCCTAGAAATCTGAGCAAGACCTAATGAGGGAATATGCCTAATGTCCCTAGTGAATCTAATCCCTGTAAATGCTGTGATATTTTAGAAGAAATTGATGGAAAGGGTTCTTTTTTCACTATGATGCTTCATTTCTTTTCTTTTCTTTTTTTTTTTTTGTCAGTCTTGGGGCTTGAACTCTGGGCTTGGGCACTATCCCTCAGCTCTTCAGCTCAAGGCGAGCGCTCTACCGCTTGAGCCACAGCGCCACTTCTGGTTTTCTAGTGGTTTATTGGAGATAAGAGTCTCATGGACTTTCCTGCCTGGGCTGGCTTTGAACTGTGATCCTCAGATCTCAGCCACCTGAGTAGTTAGGATTACAGGCGTGAGCCACCAGCGCCCAGCTTCACTTTTTTTTCAATCAACGGGTTCTATCAACTGAGATTGAAAACATAATCACTGTGAATGTCCTTATGTTTTGAAGTGACTAGAGATCTCTGAATGGCTTTCTTGCCTGGCAATACAGTAGAAGATTCATAATCAGTTATTTCCAAGAAAAATCTAAGTTACTATGAGTCTGGATCTGAAGCCCCTCCATTTCCAAGAGTTTTTCCAGTTGAATAGTTACCTAGCTTTTTATCTATGCATATCCACAAGAAATGAATATGGAGAAAATTTTACTTTGGATCCTATCCAGAAGTTTATTCTACAAATAGGTTATATTTGTAGCCAACTATGAAGTGCATACTTACTAACATAAACGTCTATTTTCTAATAATGAATGGCTGTCTCATGCTGCAGTGAGCTCCCTGCCTTGGGGAATGTACTTTTGAAAAGTTCATATGTAGCCATTTATCAGGGTCACTGAAGATAGGATTTCTAGCCTGGGTGGCAGGTTACCTGTAAATTATGAGAACCTCCAAGTCACTTCTCATTGAAAATCTATTATTCTAAGATAAAGCCTAGGAGCTTTTTCCTGTGAACTGCCCCAGAGAAAATGTAATAACTCCAGGCACACAATGCTTCTTGTTCATCACGTACCTGTTACTGCTGCTGCCTCTCAGCTTTCCATTAAGTTTGCAAAAGAGTAGAAGATTTGGCTTCTGGGCTGCAATTTAATATGTGTGCAAAAGTGATCTGAGGATCTTACTATTAAGAAGGCTGTACCCCAAGGAACAGGGCATGCTTTATTAGTTCATCATCAATTAAGCCCAGAAAACCTTCAGGCTTCAAAATGAAGTCTATCTCCGTGGTGACGGAGAGATCATTTTGTCTTAGGGAACAGAAATTCACAGGACACAATGACTGCCTCTGTTTCACATGGGAAAAGGGTGGGGGTCATATCTGCCTTAAATGGGTGTTTTCAGTGGGAGGAAAAAAAGGTTTCTTTTTGAGGGAGGGGGTAACAAAGGTGACTTCAGGGCTTTCTTTCTCAAACTCCACAACCTTTACTACCAAGTTTCTGCCTCTACAGGAGCACACAAAGGAACATCACATATCAAGGAACAAATATTCTTTTTCCTCTGAGAATACGTTTTTGCTGAAATGTTCTAGATAATACTACCTTTTGTGTTCTGACAGAGTCTTGCAGAAAGTTCAGAACTACAAGTAGGAACAAGTGTATATACACAAAAATTCAAGGGGGTGGCAGCCACTGGTTGGTATTGTGTACAATGAAAAGCAGATATTGTAAGGATAATGATATAAGATTGGGCTGAGGCTGACCCTGGAGGGCCTAGTGTTGTGTTAGGTGATCCTGCAGGCATTGCAGAGCCAATAAAGCAATACATTAAAAAAAGGAAGTGATAGAAGTACAGTTCTGTCAGCTACATAATGGGGAAAGGTTGTCACACAGACATCTTTTTTGTTTATGTGTAGTTGATATATAGGGGTTATAGTTATAGGAATCAGGTACAATAAGTATAATTCTTTTTCTACCATTTTTCCCCTTCTGTCTATCTTGATCTTTCCCTTCGGTCCCCTCCCATAAGGTATCTAGCCCATTTTCTACATAGTGTCTGGTGAGTATCACTGTTGTATTTGTTCATCCTTGTCCCACCCTTTACGTGCTCTCCCTTTTCCTCTCAAATACAAACAAAGTAGCGAACAATACAAAAGAGAAAAAAGAATGAAAACAGCAAAAATGTCAGTTAGAGAATGTCTCTTGTTTCCTTTTTTGGAGTTCATTTCATAAAACATTATTTTATATAATCATCTGTCCATAGCTAGTGAGCTTTTGCCCACTACTCCTATGCTTAGCCTCCTTTGGCTAGATAAATGATTAGGGTCCTGTATAATTTGTCATGTCCTGGTTTTAATTTGTTTGGTCATTCAGTGTGTTTATGTGTAGATTTATAGGCACATTCTCTGTGGGCACATTCCTACAAATGAGGGATACCATGCAGCCTATGTTTCTTTGGTCTGGCTTACTTTGCTTAATATAATATTTTTCAAGTCTTTTCATTTCTTTTCAAATGGTAGAATATCATTCTTTCTGATGGATAATAGAATTATGTGTGTGTGTGTGTGTGTGTGTGTGTGTGTGTGTGTGTGTGTGTGTGTGATATATATCACATCACATTTTTGTGATCCATTCATCCACTGAGGGACATCTAGGTTGATTCCTTATCTTCGCTATGGTAAACAATGCTGCAATAAACATGGTTGTGCTGGTAGCTTTAGTTTGGCCTGATTTGTGGTCCATTGAATAAGTACCCAGGAGTGGAATTGCTGGATCATAGGAAAGCTCTATGTTTAGTCTTTTTCTTGTCAGTCATAGGGCTTGAACTCAGCCTGGGCACTGTCCCTCCACTCTTCAGCTCAAGGCTAGCATTCTGCCACTTGAGCTATAATGCCACTTCTGGTTTTCTGGTGGTTTATTGGAGATAAGAGTCACACAGACTTTCCTGCCCAGGCTGGCTTTGATGTGCAATTCTCAGATCTTAGCCTCCTGAGTAGCTAGAATTACAGGGATGAGCCACTGGCATCCAGCTATGTTTAGTCTCTTAAAGAACCTCTATACTGCTTTCCAGAGTGGTTGAACAAATTTACATTCCCATCAACAGTGTAATAAGGTTCCCTTTTGACCACATCTCCATCAGCATTATTCTTATTATTGTTATTGTTAGTTTTCTGATAATGGCCACTCTAACTGGAGTGAAATGGAACCTCGATGTTGTTTTGATTTGCATTTCTTTTATGGTCAGAGATGTTAAATACTTCTTCATGTGTCTATTAGCTGTTCTTTTTTCTTCATGTGAAGTCTGTCTTTAGGTCCTTAACCCATTTATTGATTGGATTATTGTGTTTTTGAGGGTTTATTGGGGGGGTAATTTTTTGAGTTCTAAGTATATCTTGGATATGAGGCCCTTGTCTGTTGTATAGCTAGTGAAGATTTTCTCCCCTTCTATGGACTTTCTATTTATCTTGCTAGCTATGTCCTTTGCTAAGCAGAAGCTCTTCAGTTTGACATAATCCCATGAATCCAAAATTCTTTGATATGTTGTGATTCTGTATGTTTGTTTAGGAAGTTTTATCCCATGCCTAGAAGTCTTAGGGATTCCCTGACTTCTTCCTGTCTTTGATCCATTTAGAGTTGCTTCAGGTACAAGGTAATATGTGGGTATCTAGCTTCAGTTTTCTGCATGTAGATAGTCAATTTTGCCAAGACCATTTGCCTGAGTTTTGGGCTCCTTTATCAAATATTCGGTTGCTATATGTTTGTGGGCTTATTTCTTGGTTTTCTATTCTATTTTATTGGTCTTCAGGACTATTCTTGTGCCAGTACCAAGCTGCTTTATTAGATGGCTTTGTTTTAAAACTTCCTCCAGTGAAGTTCTTCCAGCTAAGGATTGTTTTTGCTATTGTGGGTCTTTTTATTATTCCATATGAATTTTTTGATTGATTTCTCTGTTTCTTTGAAGAAAGTTGTTGGATTTTGCTGGGTATTGCATTGAATTTGTATATTGATCTGGGCAGGATTACCATTCTTACTATGCTAATTCTTCCCAACCAGAACCATGGGATGTTTTCCCATTTCCTTAGGTCTATTTCAATTTCTTTTTTCATAGTTTTAAAGTTTTCACATAGAGGTCCTTTATATCTTTGGTTAAGAATTCCTAAGGTTTCTTTTTAAATTTTATTTTATTTTATTTGTGAACATACTGTACAGAGGGGTTACAATTACTTGGGCAGGATGATGCGTACAGGCTATTACAAATGGAGTTGCTTTCCTGGTTTCAGCATTACTCTTCTCATTGTTGGTATAAAAGAAGGCTACTGATTTTTGTGGATTGATTTTATAACCTTCTATTTTGCCAAAGTTCTGAATAAACTCAAGTAGCTTGGTGAAGAATCTATAGGGTTCTTTAAATACACAATCATATTGTCTGCAAAGAAAGATAGCTTTACTTCTTCTTTCCTTAGTTGGACCCCCTGTATTTCTCTTGCCTTATTACTCTGGCTAAGAATTCCAGCACTATGTTGAAGAAGAGTGGAGACAGTGGGCTTCCTTGTCTTGTTCTGATTTTAGAGGGAATAGTTTTAACTTTTTTCCATTAAGTATAATATTGGCTGTAGATTTATCATAGGCAGCCTTTATTATATTGAGAAAAGTTCCATGCATTCCTAGCTTCTCCAGAACTTTTATCATAAAGGAGTATTGTATCTTGTCAAATGCTTTTTCTCTATCTGTTGAGATCATCATGTAATTCTTGTCCTTGCTTCTGTTGATATGTTGAATTACATTAATTGACTTCAGTATGTTGAACCAGCTTTGCAACCCTGGGATGAATCCTGTTTGTAATGTATGAATTTTTTGATTGGTTGTTGAATTCAGTTGGCCAGAATTTTGTTGAGGAATTTTGCATTAACATTCATCAAAGAGATGGCTCTATAATTTGCTTTCTTTGATGGGTCCCTATCTGATTTGGGGATAAACATTATGCTGGCTTCATAGAATGAGTTTTGTAGTGATATTTCCTTTTCTAGTTCATTGAGTCTGAGGAGTATGGGAGTGAGTTCTCCTTTGAAAATCTTATAGAATTCAGCTGTGAATCCATCTAGTCCTGGGCATTTTTTTTGGATAGTAAGTCTTTTATTGGCATTTCAATTTCATTATTTGTTATAGGTCTATTTAATTGAGTTAAGTCTTCTTGGTTCATTTTGGTGATGTCAGTGTTCTCTAAGAATGTTTTCATTTCTCCCAGATTGTTGGCATAAAGGTTAATAATATATAATATATTATATATAATATTATTCTGAATTTGTATATTTCTGTTGTGATGTTCCCATTCTCATCTCTAATTTTATTAATTTGTGTGTTCTCTTTAAGGGTCTGTCAATTTTGTTTATTTTTTCAAAGAACTAGCTTTTTGTTTGGTTGGTTCTTTCTATGATTTTTATATTCTCTAATTCTGATTTAACTATTATTATTTGTTTCTACCTATTTATTTGAGGTTTTATTTGATTCTGCTTTTCCAGGAACTTATTGAAGTATTGATTTGAGTTTTCTCCAATTTCTTGATGTGAGCACTTAGAGCTACAAATTTTCCTCTGCGTACTACCTTTGCTGGGTCCCAGAGGAGCTGATATTTTGTGTGTTCATTTTTGTTAAATTTCTTTTTTTTTTTTTGTCGGTCGTGAGGCTTGAACTCTGGGCCTGGCCGCTGTCCCTCAGCTCTTCAGCTCAAGGCAAGCGCTCTACCACTTGAGCTACAGCGCCACTTCCATTTTTGTTAAATTTCATAAACGTTTGAGTTTCAGTTTCCCTTCTAATCTCCTCAATGATCCACTGTCATTCAACAATGTATTGTCCAGTCTCCATGAGTTAGAAAGTTTTCTGTGATGGCTTTTGTTGTTGAGCTCTAATTTTATTCCTTTATGGTCTGATAGGATGTAGAAGATAATTTCCTTTTTTTTAAATTTGCACAGGTTTGTTTTGTGACCTAATATGGTCTATTTCGGAGAATGTGCCATAGGCTGCTGAGAAGACTATATATTCTGATGCTGTTGAGTAAAAGAGTCTGTTGATGTCTGTTAAATCTAATTGGTTGATGTAGTTATTTAGGTCTGAAGCTTCTTTGATGAGCTTTTGCCTACATGATCTGACCAAAGGAGACAAGGATGTATTATAGTCCCCAAAAATCAATATGTTTTGATCTATGTGTACTTTTAAGTCAAGTAGTATGTGTTTGATGAAGTTGGGTGCTCCAGCATTTGATGCATAGATATTTAGAATCGTCATATCTTTCCTATAGGAATGTTGTCTTTATAGTATATAAGACCTCACTTGTCTTTCTTTACTGATTTTAATTTGAAGTCTATTTTATCTGATATTAAGATTGCTAGTCTGGCCTGTTTATTGGGGCCATTTGCTAGATTTTATTCTACCATTTCACTTTAAGAATGTGTCTGCTTTTGTCAGTAAGATGTCTCTCTTGTAGATAACAGATGGACAGATCTTGTTTTTTGATCCAACCAGTTAGTCTCTTTTAATTGGCGAGTTAAGTCCATTGATATTGAGGGTTAGAACTGAGAGGTCTCTGGTGATGCCTGCCATGTTATCTCCTTTTTAGGGGCTGGGCTGACTTCTCTATTATTACTATGTTTATTTGTTCTCTGATGAGGGGCATTTTCTCTGCCAACAAAATATTCTTGTTGATTTTCGGTATAAAAAACATCTTTTAAGTATTTTTTGTAGGGCTGGGTTGGTGGATTGTTTTAGAAGTTCTCTGCTAGGAGTCTATGGAATATGCTTCCTATCCCCCTGACTATCTCCTCTCCAGCTTCTTGAATACCTATTAGCTGTAAATTAGGCCTATGGATTGACTCTTCTTTAGTTGTTGTTGTTGTTGTCAGTCATCGGGCTTGAACTCTGAACCTGGGCACTGTCCCTGCGCTCTTCAGCTCAAGTCAAGTGCTCTACCACTAAAACCACAACACCACTTCTGGTTTTCTGGTAGTTAATTGGAGATAAGAGTCTCATGACTTTTTCTGCCTGGGCTGGCTTTGAACTGCGATCCTTAGATCTCAGCCTCCTGAGTAGCTAGGATTACAGGTGTGAGCTACAGGCGCCCAGACGAGTCTTCTGATCCTTGAAGGCTTCTTTCTTTTTGCTTGGATCTGTTTTGTATAATAACTTCCTGTCATTCAATTTGATCTGCTCTGTCTTCCAGATCTGAGACCTTGTCTTCTGCTTTGTCTATTCAACTGTAGAGGATTTCCATTTTATTGCTTCATTCTGTGTCTTCTGTTTTGTTCATTTCTGAGGGCTTCTACCTCTTTTTTGAAGCCTTGTTTTAGGATTCCTTTTTTTTGGGGGGGGGTCTGGTTGTGGGGCCTGAACTCTGGGCCTGGGTGCTGTCCCTCAGCTCTTCAGCTCAAGGCTAGCGCTGTACCACTTGAGCCACAGCGCCACTTTCGATTTTTTTTCTTTTTGCTTATGTGGTGCTGAGGAATGGAACCCAGGGCCTCAGGCATGCAAGGCAAACGCCCTACCACTGAGCCATCTTCCCAGCCCCTTGTTTTAGGATTTCTAAGGACCTCTTTACATCACTGATTTATTTGTTTGTATTTTTCTTAAACTCCTTTAACTAGGTGGCTGCTTTTCAATGGACTCCTTTGTCAACTTTTGGACTTCATTTAGCATCTTGTGGCCTCCATGAGTTCTTCCATTATTCTTTTGTTTGTTTGTTTGTTTTTTGGGTCCAGTCATGGGGCCTGAACTCTGGGCCTGGGCGCTGTCCCTCAGCTCTTCAGCTCAAGGCTAGCGCTCTACCACTTGAGCCACAGCACCACTGCTGGCTTTTTTCTTTTTGCTTATGTGGTGCTGAGGAATCAAACCCAGGGCCTCAGGTATGCAAGGCAAGCGCTTTACCACTGAGCCACCTTCCCAGCCCCCCTTCCATTATTCTTTTATTAGCCTCATCTAGCTCACCAACTGATTTGTTTATAATTTAAAATTTTTCATTAATTAAATTTATTAACAATGCTTTTAGTGCATCTCTTGTTGTCTGATTGTTTTCTATGATCTTTGTATTTCCTTGGATTTGCATATTTCTAGTATTTCTGTGATGTGTTCTGTCCATTTGAAGACCCTTTGGTTATCTTTTGGGAATCTGTGAACTTCTAGATAAGCTGTTTCTTGTTTTTTGGTTGACTAGGCAGCTGGTGTTCTTTCCTTTCATCCAAATTTGCTTATCTGAGTTCAGGTTTTGTAGGAATTGTTGAAAGGAGATATAGGGTTCAGTTGTACTGTGGAATTGTGCTGTTAAAATATGGCTATCAGATGAAAGTATTGAGGTTGTAAGGTAAGGGAAAGATGGGGAGGGTAGTTTTCTAGAGTGTGTTTGAGTGGGAGGGGTACTAGTTTTAGGGGAGTTAAAGGAGAAAAGGAGAAGAGAACAGTGAATGATTGTGGTGAAGGGTATAAATGAGGAAGAAGAAGGAGGAGAAAAAGAGGAAAAGAAGAGAAAGGGGAAAGGAAAGAGAAAGGAAGAAATGAAGAACAACCTTTTATTCTATATTGAGGAAGGAGTCAAGTAAAGAACTGGGATAAGCTCTCTGAACCCTAATGCTGCCTTCTCAAAAAGGCCTAAGGCAATTATTGTATCCTCTGTCAAATTTCAGTTCTACTTTTGAAGAGAGAAAAGCACTATAAAATAGGTTAGGATATTATATACATATATATTACAAACAACAGATTATAAATTGTGTAAGTACAAAGTTCAAATTATCATATTAGTAGATCCAGAACATTCAACTTGGGGATTCACAGCCCCTAAAAACTGAGGAAGAGAAAGAGAAAACAACAACAATAACAATAACAACAACAAAATTTAATTTTAAAAATCTAAAATATGTAAAAAAAATATTAAGAAGGCTAAAGGGGGCTTTCCACTGAACTCTGTGTGTCAGAGATCCGGGTCTCCCTTTTGCAAATTCTCCAAGGGGTTTTGGTGTCTGTGGGTGGGAGTTTGGGGTAGAGTTGGGAGTTGTAGTTTGTTGGCAGAGGTGGGTCCTGGTATTTTCCCACGTGTCTCACTGGCTGCCTGCCTCTCCCATGGGCTTGCTCTCTATTGGCAGGAGTTTGGGGAAGAGTTGGGAGTTGCCGTTTTCTGGCACAGGGCTGGAGCTGTGCACAAGGAGTCTTTCCAGGATAACCACAGAGGGTATAGAAAAAGAGTTTGGATCTTTGTCTTTGCCTCTTCAAATATGTTCCTTTCCTCTTAGGCAGGGGATCGGATCAAGGCACTTTGAGTCATCACAGGGAGTTGGTCCCCCAAGGGAGGAGTCTCTGATGGCATACTCACAGATTCTTGAACTGGTGTTGATCTGGCCAGCGGAGTCCTGGTAAGGGGTCTCTGTGTCTGGATACGGTGTTCTCCAGCGGTGCTATTTGCTTTCTTCAGTATTAGAGTGGCCCTCTGTTTAAAGTTTGATTGGTGGCACTTCAGGCATACGCTAGATCCCCTGCACTGCCTTAGGCTGCTCAGGTCCCGAGCTGCAGCTGCTCAGCAAGTGTCTGAACACTACCTCCTTGTTTTCTGCTTTGTTGTTTTGGTAGTGAGATTTCTTCTGTATTAGGATGAATCTCTTATCTGTTTAATGTTTGACTCTGTTTAAAGTTTGGATCTCTTAAAGTTGAATGTGTGCTGATACCTACATCTCTGGTCAGAGACATCTAGGGAGTTTGCCTGTGATGATGCCACCATCTTCCTGGAAGTCTGTCTTACAGACTTTAGGAAAGGGAAAGTAGAGACCACTCAATGAATAGAAAGCATGTGAGGAGATGTCAGGAAGTCATGAATGAGATTAAAATATAAAGCACAAATGAATGAGGACCAATGGGACCATGAGAATACAGAGACTCTGGAGCCCAGAGATACCGTATTAAAGTGCCCCCTTCTTCCACTGAAGTGTTTCTTTCTCTCTGAGAGACAAGGGTACCAGGTCAAATTGCTGGGACCTAGGCAATCTCAAACTCAATGTGAATATTTCATAGATGTCACCCACTTTCTAGAAAGAATAGAAAGCTGACAGAAATGTAGGGAATAAAGTAGGTGTGTCACTAGTCTTAGTGCCAAAGGGCTACATTCTGATCTGTCCTCCTATTATGGACTTTAGGGGGAAAATGTTGCATTATCACTCTGTTTTGATCCTCCTACCTAGAAATAGAGGGTGCTGGGCAGCATGCTCTCTGACATTAACTCATGTAGGTGCTGTCACCACAGGAAAATGAAGTCAGCCATTGTCTCCCTAGTACAGCTGAACCACCAATCACAACCATGCCCAATGCTAGGAGCATTGCTCTTTAATGGAAATGGCAATCTATTTTAGAAAACTGGAATATTTCTTTCTGTACCTTAACCTGCCATAATGAGTAGGCCCCAATATTAAAAGTAAAATGCTCTATTCTTCCTGAGCTAAAGCAGCAACAACAAGCTACTCAAAAATCAGCATAGAACAATCTTTAAAGTCTTGTATAAAAGCCAGGCATATTCTTAGACTCATAGTTACTGAGGAGGCTGAGATCTAAAAACTGAGCTATGTAGCCAGTACAGGTACACAAATCTTTTGAGACTCATATCTTTAACTAACCAGCAATAAGCCTAAGCACGGCATAGTTCAAGGGGTAGAGTGCCAAATGTTAGTGAAAAAGCTGAGTGAGAGTAAAAGGCCCCAAATTCAGGCTCCAGAATGGGGAAAAATTCTTGTATAAATGTGGGCGAGGGGCTTGTCTATGTTCATATAGGGAAAGACAGTGGTTTAGGGCAGAGAAGAAACATTCTAGATGGACCTTGGTGAGGTGAGGGTATGCTGACAGAGGGACAGAGAGACATATTCTCCCATCAAGTTCCCAGACTATTAGCTCTTCTATACCACAGGAGATGCTGTAAAAATCCCCTACCAAAGCCAAGAGAAACTAGCTGAAAGTCCCTGGCCAGACATGGTCCAAACTTACCCTATGTACCAAGATAATATTGGTACATAAGAGTGCATAGGGGGCTGGGAAGGTGGCTCAGTGGTAGAGAGCTTGCCTTGCAAGCCTGAGGCCCTGGGTTCGATTCCTCAGTACCACATATGCAGAAAAAAAAAAGCCGGAAATGAAGCTGTGGCTCAAGTGGTGGAGCGCTAGCCTTGAGCTGAAGAGCTGAGGGACAGCGCCCAGGCCCAGAGTTCAGACCCGACAACTGGATCCCCCCCCCACAAAAAAGAGTGCATAGGAGGAAAGTCTCCTACCATAAAGTCTTTACAAAGAAACTCCTGCTGCTTGCCCAGTAACTAAACTACATTTGCATAGACATGTCTGAAAGAACAAATGTAACCTTCTGCTAACAAGCCTAGGGAGTTGACTTCTCCCACCATCCCTTCTTCACATAGTACCCATAAATGGCAGAATTTGTTTTAAAATATTGAACATGTGCTCATTAGCACCAACAAAGTTGCAAACACTTAACAAGGAGGAACAAGAAGATGTGTCAATTATTCATTCTACTGATGAAGATGATAGTGTGAAGTAGCTGCCTGAGGAACAATTTGTTGTCTAAAAGTTCAATAGCAGGACTCTCAGTCCGCTCATTAGTCTTCATGGGGTACTATTGTATCTCCATTTCTCGGCAAACAGCTGAGATGCTCAGAGGCTGCCATTCTCTCCTGCCATCTGGAAATAGTGTCACTTAATCCAGCACAGAAAATCAAAGCACAGAGAGACCAGGATATTTATGAGCTGAGATTAGCCAAATAGTTGTGCCATTGTGTCTATATATGCTATGGCAAGCATCAGGATTCATGTTGTCCCCATTGATTCCCCCTGCCATGGCCATTCCTACTTCCAAGCTCACCTCAATCACCAGAACCACCTTCAACTACAGACCTGCAGATAGGTACCCAACTTGCACCTGAGCATCATACTTACTCAGGTACCAGTACCTGTGAACTTGAATGGGGAACTTCTACTGCAGACCCCTTCCAGAAACAATAGAATTTTCAGAGGCCTGAGTGTCTAACATCTCCAAAGAAGTATCAGTGATCTAACACTAGCCCCATTTCTGTTTTCAAATGTCATGCCCATGAGTACCTTCAATCTTTTTTTTTTTTTTTGTCGGTTGTGGGGTTTGAACTCTGGGCCTGGGCACTGTCCCTCAGCTCTTTAGCTCAAGGTGAGTGCTCTACCACTTGAGCCACAGCGCCACTTCCAGCTTTTTCTATTTATGTGGTGCTGAGGAATCAAACCCAGGAACTCATGCATGCGAAGCAAGCACTCTACCACTGAGCCACCTTCCCAGACTAAATCTTTTATTTCTTATTATCATCACAGTCTACACTTTATCATCTCTCCAGATCTTTCTTTTATTCACCTGGAATTCTTGCTTCAGGGTGATCTCATTCTGTCAGCTGTGTGCCAACAGTTCACAAACTGCCTCTAACCCAGACTGTTCTGCACTCAGCATTGCACATGTGAGGCTTGCATCTGAGCAGCCCACAAACATACCCCAAATATGTCATCTTTGCCCCAAAGACTACTCTAGAGTGCCATAGCCTCCATATGTTGTCACTCAAACCTGCAACCTGAGAGTCCTTGGGACTTTTCTTTCACTCTAACCTCATTCCAAACCCTCCATCCCACACTCTCCCCACCCACCTGCTGACTTCTACACTTATTTACTCTTTCTCCATCAGCAATAGTTCTAGACATCACAGTCTCTCACCTGAATTCTTGGCTCTCACTCACCTGATTCTTATTGCTTCTTAGTTTTATGGGTTCACACTTGTCTTTGGTAATTCATTCTTCATTCTAAAAGGTGATCTTATTTTTTTTTCAAAAAAAGGATATGAACTTATTTTTCTGTTTAAAACCTATTAGCAGAGAGGGGTAGAAGCATGAATTAGGGGAAAGGGAAGAATGGAGGCCAGAATTCGTTATATATACCACAGCACTGAGAAAAATAAGAAGTGATGGGTCAAAGTGCAGGGTGGGGCAAAGATATTGAAGGGATGACACAGATCAAGATGCATTATATACATAAACTGGTTCATTAAATGCAAAAAAATCAATATGTAACCTAAAAACTAAGAAAAGCAAGGGAAAAACGGGGTTGGAGGGGTGGGTGAGAATGTTGATCAAAATGCACGGTATTCATAAACTGCTTTGTTGAATGGTAACTCCTTTGTACAACTACTTAAAGATTTTTAAAAAAACACAGAAAAACCTTATTAGCAGTTTCCCATGGCCTTTGTATGAAGCATAAACCCTTCCTGTGGCCTCGAGGGAACTCAACCTCTTCTGCCCACTTCTCTGACTTCTTCCCTCATCACCCTTCTCATTATGGTTGCCAGCAAATTCCAGATTTCTTTTATTTTCTTAAATTTTAGGTTCCATAAGTAGTCCATTGCTCTAATTCATTTTTGTAATGCAAATGTCATGTTTATATTTTTTCTCTCTACCACTTGAAATTATGGGAGGTGTTCACACAGCAAAATGGTATTGAATGAATTGAATAAAGGAATGCACCCTGATAAGGAACATGCTCATTGTTATTGCTGTCATTTTGCTGTAAATTGTTTTTGTTGGTTTGTTTCTGAGGCAAGGTCTTACAACCTAGCCAAGAATAGCCCTGAACTGTTGATCCTCTTGGCTCAGCCTCCAGATTGTCACCACCACACCAGCTTAAGCCATGTTAAGTTGGCTTTCTAATGAGACAGTTTGCAGTTACTAAAACCAGTTTTTCTGGGGGAGCTTAGCCTATAAGACTAGAGGACCGATTTGTTTTTGCCCTTCCCCTCCACAAATTATACTGACATCAAATACAGTGAAAGCAGGGGTTATACTGTGGGGGAGGGACATACAAAGCAGCAAAGAAATCATCTTATAAATGCATTAGAAACAATCGCATGAAAGGAAAAAAAATTTAATACATATCTTAGGGGATACAGATGGACCCATTGCAACAATGAGATGTACAAGTCATTATGTCAAAAAATGAACTTTACAACTTCGGTGGGGGGAGGTAGAGGGGAGGATTGGGGGGGCAGGGGGAGGATGGGAAGGGATGGGAAGGGGAAACAAAGGAGGAGGCTACAATGCTTGATAAGAAATGTACTCATTATCTTGCCCATGTAATTGTAACCCCTCTGTACAGTATTTTCACAATAAAAAAATAAAAATAAAAATAAAAAAAGACTAGAGGACCACTTATCATTCAAGCTAAACACCTGAAGATAAAAGTGGGTGCTGAAATAGTTTTTAAAAATAACACATTCTTGACTATATACTTATTGACTAGCATTTTATTGTACAGATTAGTGGGACTTACTAGGATATTTTCACATATGCATAAAAACTGACCATGATCATCCTCCTTTATTCTAAATGCACCTTGCATCCCTAACCACCACCCTTCTCAGACCCCAATAATCTATTTTCAGGTCAAGATTTTTATTTTTATTTACTTATTTTTAATTTGAATTGTCATTCCACAAATGACAACATATGATACTTGTAATTAACATAATGTCCTCCAGTTCCATACATCTTGCTGTGAATGACAGGATTTCATTCTTCTTTATTGGTAAATGATATCCCTCTGTGTGTGTGTGTGTGTGTGTGTGTGTGTGTGTGTGTGTGTGTGTGTGCCATTTCTATATATTCATCAGTTGATAGGCACTTAGGCTTATGCTATAGTTTATCATGAAATTTCCTCAATAAATACAGGTAAAAAAGTGTTCCTTGGGAACTGACTTAATGCACTAATAGTGGTTTTGATGCATTCATGGACTTATGTAAAAATGAAACTAAACAACTTGAGGAGACAGATGGAGGCTGGGAGAGATGGGGGCACATGATGGAAAAGGTGACTTTGATCAAGATGCAGTATACTAATGTGAATTGAAACAGTTTAAAAATAAAAATTTAATAAATATACAAATACTTATAATTATTTCTAAAAATGTTAAACAATGTAAAACCATACATTGGAGGAAGAATCTCATTTAGAGTTATTATCTGAGCATTAAAAAAAACACAAGTAGAATAATCCCCTTTGTACTTATTCAGTTTGCAAAATCTATTCTTCTCAAACCACTGATAGTTTTCCAATCATTTTTCTAACTGATCTTATTTTTAGATTCTTTTACAGAAATTGCCTACAATCATTTTCAAAGTTGCATTTGTAGTTAAGAATATGAAATTGTTGACACACTCAAGTAATTGAGTCTTCCTTGTAAGCCATAATATTTTTATCTGAGAAAATACTCTCTCTAATAGCAATTTCTGCTAAAAGAAGAGGAGTTTAATATTTTCATATTGAGAGGAATAGATAATTAAGTCATAGTATTTGAAGACAGCATTTTTGCCTGTATGTAGTGTAGCTCTATCCTTTGAACATTCAGTTATATTTACTTGCTGCAATGACAAGCTTTTTTATTTTTATTCCATTTTGGACCTGAGTATATATTTTTCATTTAAAAATAAGTAGCTTCAATGGGAGAGGTGATATTGACCAAGATGCATTATACTCATAAATTGATATATTGAATTGAAATCTAAGTTGCACAACTACTAAATTTTTTTTTAGGATTTCCTGGAAATTTATTAATTTCTTTTTTTTAATTTAATTTTATTTGTGAACATACTGTACAGAGGAGTTTCAATTACATGGGCAGGATAATGCATACATTTCTTACCAAGCATTGCAGCCTCCTCCTTTGTTTACCCTTCACATCCCTTCCCAGCCTCCCCCCTCCCCCCAATCCCAATCCCAATCCTTCTCCTTCCCCCCCTTCCCCCCCCCCCCCCCCCCCCGCACCGACGTTGTAAAGTTCGTTTTGGACATGACAACTTTTAATTTAAGAATTCTAGCTCAACCTAGCTACTCAGGAGGCTGAGATCCAAGGATCTCATTGAAGCCAGCCCAGGCAGAAAAGTCCCATGAAATTCTTACTTCAATTAAGCACTGAAAAACTGGAAGTGGAGCCGTGGCTCAAAGTGGCAGAATGCTAGCCTTGAGCAAAAGAGCTCAGGGAGCCGGGGGCTGGTGGCTCACGCCTGTAATCCTAGCTACTCAGGAGGCTGAGATCTGAGGATCGCGGTTCAAAGCCAGCCCGCGCAGGAGAGACCGTGAGACTCCTATCTCCAATAAACCACCAGAAAACCGGAAGTGGCGCTGTAGCTCAAGTGGTAGAGCGCTCACCTTGAGCTGAAGAGCTGAGGGATAGCACCCAGGCCCAGAGTTCAAGCCCCACGACCGACAAAAAAAAAAAAAAAAAAAGAGCTCAGGGACAGCACCCAGACCCTGAGTTAAGCCACACAACCAACAAAAACTTTCAGGGATGAAAAGCTGGTTCAATATATGCAAATCAACTTATATAATTTATCACATCAACAAGAGCAAGGATAAGAACCACATGGTTATCTCAATAGATGCAGAAAAAAGAGTTGACAATATCCAACACCCGTTTATGATGAAGTCTCTGGAAAAATGAGGAATCCATGGAACATTCCTCAATACAATAAAGGCTGTATATGACAAACCTACAGCCAGCATTATACTTAATGGTGAAAAACTAAAACCATTTCCTCTAAACTCAGGAACAAGACAAGGATGTCCACTCTCTCCACTTCTCTTCAATCTAGTATTATAATGCCTACCTACAGCAATAAGACAAGATGCAAACATAAAGGGATCCAAATAGGGAAAGAAGAAGTACAACTCTCCCTCTTTGCAGATGACGTGATCTTGTATTTAAAGAATCCCACAGACTCCACTCCCAAATTTCTCTAGCTGATTTGAAACTTTGGCAAAGTAACAGGGTATAAAATTAACCTTCAAAAATCAATGGCTTTTCCCATAGTAATCAAAACAACTTGGTACTGGCATAAGAACAGACCTCAGGACCAATGGAATAGAATTGAAAAACCAGAAATGAACCTACAGACCTATAGCCATCTAATCTTCGATAAGGGAGCTAAAAAAAAATAGAATGGAAGAAAGACAGCCTTTTCAGTAAATGGTGCTGGCAAAATTGGTTAACTACTTGTAGAAAACTAAAGCTAGATCCTTATATATCACCCTGCACCAGAATCAACTCCAAATGGATCAAAGACCTTGGAGTCAAAGCAGACACTCTGAAAACATTACGGGATGGAATAGGAGAAACCCTAGGTCTCCTTGGCACAGGCCGAAATTTTCTTAATAGAGACCAGGAAACACAACAAATCAAAGAAAGATTGGACAAATGGGATTGCATGAAGTTGTAGGCTTCTGCATGGCAAAGCACATAGCTAGCAAGATCAATAGAAAGCCCACGGATTGGGAGAAGATCTTCACTAGCCATACAGTGGGGGGGGGAGTGGGGGGGGGAGGATTGGGTGGGGGCGAGGGAGGATGGGAAGGGATGTGAAGGGTAAACAAAGGAGGAGGCTGCAATGTTTGATAAGTAATGTACTCATTATCTTGTACATGTAATTGTAACCCCTCTGTACAGTATGTTCACAAAAAATAAAATAAAAAATTAAAAAAAATGATTTTTCATATGCCAACAATGAGAAGAGCACTACTGAAATCAGGAAAGCATCTCCTTTTGTAATAGCCACACAAAAAATAAAATACCTAGGAATTAACTTAACCAAAGAAGTGAAGGACTTCTGTGATGAAAACTTTAAAAACCTGAAAAAGGAAATCATAGCAGAACTTAGGAAGTGGTGAAACCTCCCATGCTCCTAGATTGGAAGGATCAACATCGTGAAAATTGCAATACTTCCCAAGGCTATCTACAAATTCAATGCGATACCTATTAATATTCCAACCTCATTCTTCAAGGAAGTAGAAGAGGCAATCCAAAAATTCATATGGAACAATAAAAGACTCCAGATAGCAAAAACAAACCTTAACAGAAAGAATAGTGCTGGAAGAATATCAATTCCAAATTTCAAACTCTACTACAAAGCCCTAGTAATCAAAACAGCTTGATACTGGCACAAGAACAGACCTCAGGACCAATGGAATAGAATTGAAAACCCAGAAATGAACCTACAGACCTATAGCCGTCTAATCTTTGATAAGGGAGCTAAAAAAATAGAATGAAAGAAAGCCTCTTTAGTAAATGGTGCTGGCAAAATTGGTTAATCACTTGTAGAAAACTAAAGCTAGATCCTTATATATCACCTTGCATCAGAATCAACTCCAAGTGGATCAAGGACCTTGGAGTCAAATCAGAAACCCTGAAAACATTACAGGAAGGAATAGGAGAAACACTAGGTCTCCTTGGCACAGGCCAAAATTTTTTTTATAAAGACCCAGAAACACAACAAATCAAAGAAAGTCTGGACAAATGGGATTGCATGAAGCTGCAGAGCTTCTGCATGGCAAAGGACATAGCTAGCAACAAAGGAGGAGGCAGCAATGCTTGATAAGAAATGTGCTCATTATCTTGCCCATATAATTGTTACCCCTCTGTATGGTATTATCACAATTAAAAAAAGCCCATGGATTGGGAGAAGATCTTCATTAACCAAACAATGGATAAGGATCTCATATCTAAAATATACTTGGAACTCACAAAATTAAATCCCCCAACAACAAATCTTCAAAGAAACAACTGCCCGATAAATAAGTGGGCTAAAGATGTAAAAAGAAACTTCTCTGAAGAGGAAATAAGAATAGCCAATAGACACGTGAAGAAATGCTCAACGTCTCTAGCCATAAAAGAAATGCAAATCAAAACAACATTGAGATTCCACCTCACCCCAGTTAGAATGGCTATAATCAAGAACTCTAATAACAACAGATGCTGGAGGGGATGTGGCCAGAAGGGAACTCTACTGCATTGTTGGTGGGAGTGTAAACTTGTTCAAGCACTTTGGAAAGCAGTATGGAGGTTCCTCAAAAGACTCTATATAGAGCTCCCTTATGTCCCAGCAATCCCACTTTTGGGCATTTACACAAATGATCACAAACAGCAGCATTATTTACCATAGCTAAGATATGGAACCAACCCAGATGCCCCTCAGTAGATGAATGGATCAAGAAAATGTGATATACAATGTGATATACATATAATATATATATATATATAATGTGATATACAATGGAATTCTATGCCTCTATCAGAAAGAATGACCTTGTCCCATTTGAGAGGAAATGGAAAAACTTGGAAAAAATTATATTAAGTGATTTTAAGCCATACCCAAAGAAACATATGTCCTATGGTTTCCCTTATTTGCAATAACTAGTATATGTCTGGGACAAGCAGAAAAGATCAAAAGCTATATACTAATGATGAGATAATATGATTTTAAGTTAAATGAATCCCAAGATAGGAAGACAAGTGGGTTTTTTTCTTTCTTGCTATTGTTTCTAACATATTTATAACGTACCATGTGATTTTTTTGCTGCTTTGTATGTTCCTCCCCCACATTGTAACTCCTGTTCTCATTGTATTTGATGTCGGTATAATGTGGAAAGGGGAAGGGAAAAAAGAAAGTGTTTAAATAGGGATACAGTTTGGCCCATTGTAACAATGAGATGTACAAGACACTGTTGAACAATGAACTTTACAATTTATGCAGGGGAGGAGGGTGGGTTTTGGGGGGAAGTGTAGTTGTAGAAATGGGAGGGAAGGGATGGTAGGGAAAAAATAATGGAGGAGGCAACAATGCTTGATAAGAAATGTACTCATTACCTTGCATGTAACTGTAACCCCTCTGTACAGTGTTTTCACAATAAAAACTTATTTAAAAATTTTTTAAAAAAGAAAAAATTCTAGCAAGGAGCTGGTGACTCATGCCTATAAATCCTAACTACTTAGGAGGTGAGATCTGAGGATTGCAAATTGAAAGCTTGCCCAGGCAGGAAAGCTATGAGACTCTTATCTCCAATGAACCACAAAAAAAAAAAAATACAAGAAAAGAAAAAGTAGAAGTGTGGGCTCAAGTGGTAGAGTGCCACTCTAAAGAACAGTACTGGGCCCTGAGTTCATGCCCCAGGACCAGCACAAAAAATAAAAATGAAAAAAGAAAAAAAAATTCTAGAGGAACATTCATTCATTTCTACTTGAGAAGAAAACATATCTTACTAAAGTTCTACTGACTGAACCAACAACACAGATTTCAATCTAGTCTAACAATCATGGAGAGAGGAGTCTGTGTACCAGCTGTATACTTCCAAGTGGTTACAAGCAACATCTTGGACAAAAAAAAAATCTACAAGTATTACAGCAGTTCTTAAATTTTCTTTGGTCACATATCCACTTACAAACATGATGAAAACTATAAGCCCTTCCCAAGAAAAAGCCACATCAGTGAACACTAGATGAACCACCTCAACTCCAAAGTGTAAGCTGAATGTAATAGACTACACACTAGAAAAGACTGTACAATACATGCCCAACACAATGTAAGCTCTGTTTTAAATTTTCTAGTACCTACATTTAAAAAGTAAACCAAAGTGGAATTTCAATAAATACATAAATAAATACATAAAAAATTAAAAGTTCTTATAAGCTGAGCTCAAGTGGAATTATACAATATTGAAATTAACTCTTTTCACCTTTTGAGTTCCTATTTAGTTCATTCCATTCCTCTTTGCAAACTTTGTTTTTAATACAAATCACCATTGGCTGAATATAAAAGTCTCTGGTGTTTTTATTGAATAGTTTCATGAAGATTTTTGGCTCTGAAAAAAATGTAACTAAAATTTAGAGGACTTGTTTCCAAAAATATGTCAAAATCAACTTATAAATTGGTTCACAAAGACTCAGACATTTTCAAAGTCTAACTGCAACAAGGAAAAAAGAGCATGTGATCATGCCAAACTATTTTTTAATTCAATATCAACTTCATTAAAACAACTTGGTAGTTGAGTTGTTCTGTGTGTATCTGAAAGATTTCATGAAATCTGTCTAGACTGGTAAAGTGTTAGAAATTGTTTGAACCCAATTATGTATTTTCAATGTACTAATTCCAAATACATACAAAAAAGTTTGAAGCAAAACTGTATCAGTCTTGGGGCTTAAACTCAAGGCATGAACACTTTTTCTTAGCTTTTTGCTCATCGCTGGTGCTCTACCACTTGAGCCACAGCTCCACTTCCAGATTTTGGTGGTTAGTTGGTGGTTAGTTGGTGGTTAGTTAGAGTCTCTTGGGCTTTTCTTCCCAGGCTGGCTTCAAACTGCAATTCTCAGACCTCAGTCTTCTGAGTAGCTAAGATTATAGATGTGAGCTACCAGCACCCAGCTCAAACTTTTTAAAATTAAGTAAGAATATTAGTTTAACCACACACTGTGTCCTACTTGACTTATATTTTCACTGCATAAACAATAATTTTATCTTCAATATTGAACTTTATAACCACATTTGTAATAGTCTTTATAACAGCATCCAGACTTGGCCATTGAGTAAACTCCCAAAAGCTTTACTTTGTTGTCATGTATTAGATTAAGAATGGAGCTGTTACTGGAGTTCTCTGATTTTTCTACTTAGAGCATCTGATGACATTTATAAAACTGGCATCACTTAACAGTATTCTGAGTTCTGCTGGAGGAGCCTACAAAGCAACAACTGTGACTTCATTCTTTGTAGATGCCCAGAAAAAAATTGAATTGAAAATGAGTGAAATCAATTTAGGAGATATAGATGCAATAAATACATTAAAACAATAACAATCAGACTTCTCAGAATAATTTAAAAGCATGGGTTCTACAGTTGTATATAGTTTTCTTAAAATAACTAGGGTAGTAATTTTGTAAATTCATGTGTACTTTTTTCTTCATTATTTGGGATTGAACCAAGAACTTTATTGCTGAGCTATACCCAAGCTCACAAGAATACTTTATCAAATCATTGATACCTCTATAACTCCCACAGTGGACAGGAAATATCAATAAACTTTATTGCATATCCATTATCAACTTTCTTGAGAAATGGAAGTATTTCTAAATTGTCTTGGTTCATTTTTGTGAATAGGTTAGGACAAGATACATAAAACCAATGACAAAGCTATTGAATCTAGAGTATTTGGACAACTTGCTAGACACATTGCATGACCTTTCTTGGGGTCAGCCTCTTATTCCCCCATATATTCCACATACACCTAAAACAGCATGTTTTATGCAAACTGACTGGCGTCATGGTGAGATCCCTCAATCCAGGCCACAGTCTGAGTCTAAGTAAGAGTGGCTGAATGATCAGGTGTCCCCTATCACCAGATACAACATTCTAAACAATTCTCTGTACCCACTGAAGACCAAAGGAGCCTACTGTCTGAGTGATTTTCATATTTTCAAAGCTTGAAAGACACTGGGACTTTCCATAAGAAGGGTTGGGAAAGAGAGTTTAATAGTTGTTGTTATTTCCCAGAATAAACAACTACAAGTGCTATCACCAAAAGCAATGGGAATGTTGGAGGCACAAAGATATCTACAGGCGTCATCCAAGTTTATTTTGATGGAATTATCAATAACAGTACTTCACTTTAAAATGTAAACTCCAAGACAAACAAAAAATCCAACTGAATGCTGGAACAGTAAGTCCACAATGACTTGATACCAGGAAAACCTAAATACATGTATCTGCCTCCTTCCTCTATTCTTCCCTAGCTCCTGGTTCTCATCCATTTTCTATTATTGCACATGGGTCAAATATGATGAGAGAAATTTAGAAGATTTATGTAACTCTGAGTGTTTACTTTTCATCAAACTTGAATTTTTTTCTACTTCAGAGAGTTGGTTTCAATAGAAGGGAAAGAGAGGAGAAAGGAGGCCAAGAAATAGAAAAAGACATCAACAGCCAAATAAAGAGAAACATTTTAGAACTTTTCACTATTGTCTGGGCCTTTAGAACAACAGAAATGGAGACTGGCCAATTCCCTGGATTTGTCTAACTTTTTTTTGACTGAGCCAGTCTTTCTTATCTGTTTGGTGGGCTTTGGTGAGAATCATGAGACTAATGTAGATGAGATGAACATATGCTTCTTTAGGAGTAGGAAAGCTTGGTTCCTCCTAAGTGTTATTTCCCCAAGGTCACAAGCTTTCCTTCCAAGTAGTTGACATTTTTCTATCCTGCCATAAAAATGTAAAAGAAAATAAAGTATAAAGAAAGAAAACCTGCCTTTCAAATGTTAAACTTTCCATCAGATTAAATGCTTGAAGCTCCTCAAGCAGTGTGGTAGAGATGGGGCTCCCAGACGATATTGCTCCAATTCCTAAGTTTCCCCTCATAGAGAGATCCAAAGATGAGAACAAGTTTGAGGATTGAGGGGAGACAATGCAGAATGCTACAGGCCTTATGTGTCAACCAGAATAACATTAGCTACTGAAATTTTAGGTAAACACCATTGTTCCAATATTTGCACAACATCTACCCCAAGAATTTCTCTGAAACAAAAATAACATATGCCTCATAACCCACTCATAGCCTCAGGAACATCAAGAGGGCAGATGTCTTTTTCAGCAGAAGATGTCAGTTCTCTTTCTCTCAAAAATTGATGCTTTAATGTTGAACTGAAAATAATAACAATAATATTTTTTTAAAAAGGATGCTATAATTTAAGCCAAGAAATCAGAATGCTGTCAGTAGCAGGATGAACTCAGGATCAAGATACCTATAATCACAACTTATGAGCACAGACTTGATTAAGATCCAAACTCTCAATGGTATCTTTATTTATATATATATATGCATATATATTCATATATATACACATATTCATATATATTCATATATATGAACTGAAGTTAAACTTTGATATTGTTATTAAACAGATAATAGAAAGAAAACAGAATGCTGAGCTATTGAACAAAAGACACAAACACTACCTCTGAGTTAAAATATTTTAAGGTTATCTTAGGCAATGACAGCCTTGTCCTTCCCCCTCTTTCCTCTGACAATGTTTAACCCACGTGCATCTGAAGATCTGAAAATGACTTTACATGCTTTCTAGATATATTTTCAATAATTGCATCCAATCCAACCGGTCTCCTACATAAGGGTGGCTTGTACAAGTTAGCAGACTTTCTCAGTTCTTCTTTCTTTATTCAAGAAGTAGAAATACTGTATGAGCACTAAAATGTACTATAAAGGAAGCCACTAGCATGCTGACTGGTCATAGATAGCAGAAGGTGCATCTCTATAGCTGTGTCTCTCCAACTTATTTTGGTTAAGGGTTCCTGGAGGGTTGAAACTTCAGGTTAGTATTGTGAGGAGGCTGTTCTGCTACAAAATGGGGCAAATGTCTATGGAAAGCATCTTCAGCCATTTCATTAGTTCCTTCAAAACAGAGTCCAGTGGCCACATTTTTGTTACCAAGCTCAGCTAGAGCCTGGCACATGGTAGGCTCAACAAGAATATCTCTGGTTGAATTTTCTATAAAGCCAGGGTACCACAATTGTGCCATGTGTGTCGTTTGAAAAGATTTTCTTCCTTGGATTTAGTAACCCCTTACTCTCAAAAATAAAAAGTCTCTTACATTAAGTAGCACAGACATCTTCAAATACAATAGTCAGAACAAGTTGAACACTGAATTCATAACAGATTTCAAATCAATACCCCCTATAGTTCTAGATAAGAGTGGCAGACAGATAACCAAGCACTAACATAAAGGAAGAGAAAGTGCTTGAAGAACATAATTTTCAGTGTTCTATACTAGATTCTGTACACATCATCAAGATTATGAATACAATTTGCATTAGTTAGCTGTCACTCTTGCAAAATACCTGAAATTATCAACCCATAAGAAAGGTTTAGATTTACTTTGACTCCTGATTTCTGAGATTTCAGACACAGACCTGCGTTGTACTGCTTTGCTTCTAATGCAACACCATAAATCATGGTGGGAGCATAATGGAGTAGGATCACCTCAGAGAAGCTGGGCAGTAAAGATAGAGGAAAAGGAAAGGAATACTAGAATTCCCTCTAAGGGCACATCCCCATAATGTAACTTCCTTTAAATTCCACCTCTTAAAGGTCTACCATCTCCCTGTGTTGCCATAGGCTGGTGAACAGCCTATTAACATCTGTGCCTTTGGGAAGTGTATTTCCAAACAAAATACAACTGTTACCTATATTGCCTTTAACTCTTATTGAATTTAATGGCACTACGCAGAAAGCATCCTGGCATTGCCATCTTAGCCCCAATAAGAAAGCACTATCTCTCATAGACAAGCTGTCTGTCATGCTCTGACCAGCAATGTAGGCTGTAGTCATCTAGCAATGCAAGAACATGTTAGGTATATGCAGTGAGGAGAACTAAAATTAAAGATACAGCTGATGAAACTCAAGAGCTGAACATCGAGGAACTTGCAGCAGAGAGACTTAGAATACACTATAATTAATATAGCTAGTCGCAAGGCAAAGGATTTGTGATTGCTTTTGGAACTACTATGGTAAGGGCATATTCAGAGAAGGGATAATGGTTGACACCACTGGAAAAAGAGAGTTTCCTGGTGGTGTTTTCTCTGCCCATATCCAGAGTTTGGTTCTACTGGGACTGAGTTCAATGTAAGGGCCAGGAAGCCTAATGCTGGCGAGTGTTTCTCTAAACAGTGGTTGGCTCTAGAACAGCTGGAAGAGTTTTTGAATCTCCTGATAGTGGGAATTCCCTCCCTGGCCCCTGACACTGATTTCATACATCTTGGAAAAATCCTGGGTATTGCGTTGTTGTATGATTTTTGCTTCTTGAGTGTTTTAAATTTTTATTTAAAAATATTTATAAAACAGTGTGCTGTTCAATTTCCATGTATTGGAGAAATTTCTGCTGTATGCTTTGTTATTGAGAGCTAGCTTGATTCCACTGTGGTCAGATAGGATACAGGGGATTATGTCGATCCCTTTGTATTTGCTTAAGTTCCTTGCATGAACTATGATATGGTCTATTTTGGAGAAAGTTCCGTGAGCTGCTGAGAAGAATGTGTACTGTGTAGTTTTAGGGTGAAATACTCGGTAGATGTCAGTTAATTCCGCTTGAAGTATGGCCTCTCTTAATTCGGTAGCTTCTTTGCCAATCCTCTGGTTGGTAGACCTGTCCTTTGGTGAGAGTGGTGTGTTAAAGTCTCCTAGTATTATCGTATTGGGATCTATTTTATTCTGTAAGTTTGAAAGCATTTGTTTGACATATCTGGGTGCACCAATATTTGGGGCATATAAGTTGATGATGGTTATATTCTCCTCTTGGATTGTTCCTTTTATTAATATGTAGTGTCCGTCCTTGTCTTTCTGTACTGATTTTAATGAAAAGTTTATTTTGTCAGATATCAGGATAGCTACACCTGTTTTCTTACTGGGGCGTTTGATTGGTAGATCCTTTTCCACCCCTTCACTCTGAGTTTGTTTGTATGTTTGAACAGCACACTCCTTAACAATGCCTGGATAACAGAAGAGATCAGAGAAGAAATAAAGCATTTCCTACAACTCAATGAAAATGAAAACACCTCACAAAGAAACTTGTGGGACACAGCAAAAGCAGTCCTGAGGGGCAAATTTATTGCCCTCAGTGCCCACATCAAGAGAATGGAGACAGACCAAGTAAATAATCTCATGTTGCAATTAAAACAGCTAGAAAAACAGGAAAAAATGGGACCTAAAGCTACTAGAAGAAGCCAGATAACCAAATTAAAAGCAGAGATTAACCAATTAGAAAATCAGAAAACCATAACCAAAATAAACCAAACAAAAAGCTGGTTCTTTGAAAAAATAAACAAAATTGATGGCCCATTGGCTAGATTAATTAAAAAAAGAAGAGAGGAAACCCATATTAATAGGATTAGGGATGCCACGGGAAACATCACCACACGTACCCAAGATATCCAAACAATTCTAACAGACTACTTTCAAAAGCTATACTCTCTAAAGGAAGAAAATCGGGCAGAAATGGATGCATTTTTAGAGAAATACAAGTTGCCCAAACTGAGCAAAGAAGAAGTTAACCAATTAAATAAGCCAATATCCTATAATGAGATACAGGAAGCTATCAAAAGTCTTCCAACAAAAAAAAGCCCAGGACCAGATGGATTCACAGCAGAATTCTATAAGACCTTTAAACAAGAACTAATACCCATACTCCTCAAGCTCTTCAGAGAAACAGAGAAGGAAGGAGCTATCCCAAACTCATTCTACGAAGCCAATATCACACTCATCCCCAAACCAGGCAAAGACCCAACCAAAAAGGAGAATTACAGGCCAATCTCCTTGATGAACACAGATGCAAAGATCCTTAACAAGATTCTAGCTAACAGAATCCAGAAACACATAAAAAAAATAATTCACTATGACCAGGTAGGCTTCATCCCAGAGACACAGGGATGGTTTAACATACGTAAGTCAATAAATGTAATCCAACATATCAACAGAGCCAAGGTCAAGAATCACATGATTATCGCTACAGATGCAGAAAAGGCCTTTGACAAAATTCAACATTCATTCATGCTAAAAGCTCTGGAGAAAATAGGAATAGAAGGAACATTTCTAAAAACAATAAAAGCCATTTATGACAGACCAATAGCCAATATTATACTTAATGGGGAAAAGCTACAACCAATTCTCCTAAAATCAGGAACAAGGCAAGGATGCCCACTGTCTCCACTCCTCTTCAATATAGTCCTAGAACCCTTAGCCAGGGCAATAAGGCAAGAAAAAGACATTAAAGGGATCCGCATAGGGAAAGAAGAAGTTAAACTATCCCTTTTTGCAGACGACATGATACTATACCTCCACGATCCCAAAAACTCCATCCCCAAACTCTTAGAAATCATAAATCACTTCGGCAAAATAGCAGGATACAAAATAAACCCACAAAAATCAGTTGCCTTCCTATACACTGATAATGTACAGGAAGAGAGGGAAATAAAGGGAGCAACCCCATTCAAAATAACCTCCCGAAAAATAAAATATTTAGGAATTAACCTAACCAAAGATGTAAAAGAACTATAAAAAGTTAAAGAAAGAAATTGCAGAAGACACTAGGAAATGGAAAGACCTCCCATGCTCCTGGATAGGCCGACTTAATATAGTAAAGATGGTAATACTTCCCAAACTAATATACAAATTCAACGCAATTCATATTAAAATCCCAATGACATACATCACTGAAATACAGAAAACAGTCCAAAAATTCATATGGAACAACAAAAGACCTAGAATAGCCAAAACAATTCTAGGGGATAAAGACAATATGGGAGGGCTATCCATGCCGAACTTCAAACTCTACTACAGAGCTATAATAACAAAGACAGCATGGTACTGGCACAAAAACAGACCCGAAGACCAATGGAACAGAATAGAAGATCCAGAAATAAATCCACAGGCCTACAGCCAGCTGATATTCGACAAAGGAGCCAAAGACATACAATGGAAGAAACACAGCCTCTTCAACCGCTGGTGCTGGGAAAACTGGGCAGCCACATGCAGAAAACTAAAAGTGGACCCCAGCCTATCACCATGCACCAACATCAACTCAAAATGGATTAAAGACCTTAACATTAAACCTGAATCTCTGAAACTACTGCAGGACAGAGTAGGAGAGACACTTGAACTAATAGGCACAGGAAGGAACTTCCTGAACAGAGTCCCAGGGTCACAACAAATTGGAGAGAGACTTGACAAATGGGACTACCTTAAAATAAAAAGCTTCTGCACAGATAAAGCTATCGCAACCAAGCTAGAAAGACAACCAACTAATTGGGAAAAAATATTTACCAGCAATATATCAGACAAGGGGTTAACATCCTGTATATACAGGGAACTCAAGAAACTAATCCCTCCCAAACCCAACAAACCAATTACTAAATGGGCAAGGGAACTAAAGAGGGACTTCTCAAATGAAGAAATAAAAATGGCAAAGAAACACATGAGGAAATGTTCATCATCCCTGGTGGTGAAGGAAATGCAAATAAAGACAACCCTGAGATACCACCTTACCCCAGTCAGAATGTCCCACATCCACAAATCAGCCAACGACAAATGCTGGAGGGGATGTGGAGAACGAGGAACGCTATTACACTGCTGGTGGGAATGTACACTCATAAAACCACTTTGGAAAGCAGTCTGGAGGGTCCTTAGAAAGCTAAAGATTGACCTCCCTTACGACCCAGTCATACCACTTCTAGGCATCTACCCTGAACAACAGGAACCAATATACAAGGACACGTGCACCTCCATGTTTATTGCAGCACTGTTCGCAATAGCTAGGATATGGAAACAACCTAGATGCCCCACCACAGATGAATGGATCCAAAAATTGTGGTATCTATACACAATGGAATATTATGCAGCCATTAGAAATGACAAAATAATGGCATTTGCAGGGAAATGGATGGAGCTAGAAGGAATCATGTTGAGCGAGGTAAGCCAAGAACGAAGAGACAAACAGTACATGGTCTCCCTGATAAGTGGATGATGAATCCAAAATGTTAGGTGATATGACAAAACTAACAGGACTTAAGAAACAAAGAACTCCCACTCATCTGGTTGAACCACTACTAAATATCCCCATGCTGCTGATCACATGTATGGTATATAACATATGAACACCGTTATATATTACAGACTGTGATAGACAATTTGCTCCAGGTAAGTTAGAATGAACTTGTGACTTTAAATGAGCATCATTATTCCACAATACTGTGAATTTCCGGAAATTAAGTAATCACTTAATCACAATCAAAAAAAAAAAAAAAAAAAGAACCTTGGGGAAGGGAGGGAGGGAGGGGATGGTAGGGGGAAAACAATGGAGGGGGTAACAATGTTCAAGAGGAAGTGGAAGTGTACTCATTACCTCACTCATGTAACTGTAACCCTCTGTATAGTATCTTTACAATAAAAATTAAAAAAAATATTTATAAAACAGAAGGGTCACAGTAACATGAGTCAGGCAGATTATATATTTCCTTTGGCTTTTTTTTACTTTTAATATATATTGTAGTAAGTAATTCATACATATGGATTAGAAACATACACAAGGAGCATACATTTCTGTCCAACACCTGTCCTCACTTACCTATTTCTCTAGGAAACAGTATATAGAGATCATTTTAAGGCATATAAAAATAATATACACAAAACAATTCCATACCATTCTTAACTTGTTTTTTGCTAAATTGTGTATGTATCTTAAGGCCCACTCAGGGCTTTGTACTTGCTAGGCAGGCATTCCACTACTACTTAATCCATATCCTCAGTCCTTTTTGCTTTCATTAGTTTTCAAATTACGATATCTCATTTATGCCTGTGTCTGCCTGCATCACAATCTTGACTATAATTTCTTGTATAGTTAGGATGACAAACAAGAGCCACCATAACAACTGAGATAGGGACTTGACTCACTAAATTTCATCTAGTGTGGCCTCAAACTTTGGTCTTCTGTTTTCCACCTCTGGAGTAGAAGGATTATAGGCATGAGCCACACTACAGTTGGCCAGTTTCTTTCTTTTAATGTCCTATTACTAACATCTTGCATTAGTGAGATACATGTGCTACAATCAGCATGCCAGTGTTGACATGTTTCTTATTAACTGGAGTACATAGTTGTATTAGGGGTCACTCTGTGTTGTATAAGCTTTGGGTTTAGACAAATGTGCAATAATAGATCTTCACCATTATTCTACAGAATAGCTTCTAGACCATAAAAATGACTTTCCTACCTGGACTTTCTTCAAACCAAGATTCCCAGCTCTTAACCACCTTAGTAGCTGAGTAGATGGCAATTGGCAGGATATGGAACAATTTTTATGCTTGTTTGCCATTTTTCTACCACTGTTGTATTTTATCACTTTGTTGCTATTACTTTCATTGAAGATCTGTCCAGATTTTCAACTTATTTTTGGTTGAACCATTTGTTTTATTATTGTTGTATTTTAAGAGGGCTTTTGTGTATCAGAGAAGCCAGATTTTTATCTCAAGTTTTTGGTAAATATTTTCTTCCAGGCTGTGGTTTGTCCTTTCATTCTCCAAATAATATCTTTTGCAGAACAAAAGTTTTTAACATCAATAATACCTAACATATCAATTTGTGTTTCCTTTCAAGAATGATGCTTTTGGTGTTGTGTATAAAAGTCATTACCAAATCCAGGGTCACCTGGATTTTTTTCCTAAGTATCTTCTAAGCATTTATGGTTTTACCTGTTTTTAAATTTTGAGTTAATTTGGGGAGAAGTACAAGGTCTGTGTCTACCCTTATGTCTTTGCATGCAGATGTCCAGGTGTCCTAGTACCATTTATTAAAAATACATCTTTTCTTGATTGAATGTGTTTGAATGGATATTCATCAAAGATCAATTTGCTGTATCTACTCAGATACTTGTGCAGAAAAGGGCCTTTAACTTCCCACTGCCAATGATTTTAGTAGAAGCTAATAACAGGAACCACTGCATAAATGGCACTTATTGGATTGTTGACAGTTCTCTGATAAACTAATGTAAGCTCTGAATATTAAAGAGGAGTTAGCAAGAATCTACTTGCTTTCTCAATTCTTGGAGCTCCTATGTTTTGTTAGAATCCCATCTTGAAGAAAGACACCATCAGGCATGTCACCTTTACTCACACCTTACTTCTAGTAAGAGGATATTCCTAACTAAAAAAAAGGTGGTACTTACAGCAAGTGGGTGTGTCTTTAACTTTTTCTTTCTAACCCCTAAATCACTTGAGAAGCTGCACAGAGTTAGAATGGTCAAGTACTCTGTGGTAAGGTAGAGAAAGTTGGGACAGAGTAGAAAACAGCAATGAGTGTGCAGGAGAGCACACTGGAACTCTGTTAGTTTAGAAAACATTCCCACAGTTGTTTTAGCTTCTGTCTAACATACAATGGTGACTAGGATCAGATATACATAGAAGGCCATGGTGAGTGGAATAAACCAGTATTGAATCCAGGGAATCAAGCAGACAAAAGCAGAAAGAGTAGAGATAGTCCTACACTAGGCTAAGTTGCTAAATGAGATGACACAGGAGAAAGCAAACCATTGTCAGGAACCACATGAGCACATGGACTACAGCAGGAATCAGGTGGGAACAAATAAGAGGGCCAAGTTCATGGCCCTCAATACTTAGTCAACTCGTAGAAAGTATGTGTAAACTAGTTAGTGAATAATGACTGGACTGGTTCATTCACTTCAAATCATATATTCTGTGATTATTACAATAATAATGTCTCAATTTTATGAATTTCATATTGTGGGCTAGATTGTTACCTATTGTTAGGTTTGCCCAGGAGAACAGTGCCTTCCCCCTTCCTCCTTATCTGCTCGAAACCAGTAATCATCTGTCTGTGAGTCAGTAAAGGATCCCAGATTCTGAGGTTACTTTCTCATCCACTGAGGTCATTTCCTGAACCACCCCAATCATGTCTCCCTTGGACAGTGGGAAGTTCCCCAGGCTCTGAGATCACTTCCACATCTACTATGGTCCTGCCTCCCACATTTCTCTAGTTCAACACAAATTCCCTCCTCCTTTTTTTTCTTTTTCCTTCCTCTCTTTCTCTTTCACCTTCTCTCTTTCTCCCCCTCTCTCTTTTCTCTCTCTCTCCACATGCCTCCATCTTATGTAGGCAGGCAGTTTGCTTCCCCCCAATCAACTCTTCTCTGTTTGAACTATGTGACATTTCCTTTCGTCAAACCTTATACCTATAAGGTAAATACTAGTCCTTAGTGGTACAGATTAAATTGTACTTCAAAATAAGACATATTGAAGCCACCTTCACCACCCCTCCCAGTACTTCAAAAGTACTAAATGACCTTTCAGGGAAATGGGGCCTTTAACAAGTCATCGACTCAAAATGAGGTCATTAGGGTGGGCCCTAACCCCTTGGGACTGGTGACTTCATCAAACGAGGAAATTGGGACACACAGAGTGAAGATATATGATATGAAGTTAGCAGGGAAATGATAGTCATGGGACTGCAGTGATGCAGCTATAAAGCCAAAGAACACTGAAGATGACAGCCAGACACCAGAAGCAAAAGACCAGGAAGGATTTATCCTGAGATCCTTCAGAGGGAGCAGGATCTTTCCAACACTGATTTCACACTTTCTAGCCTTCAGAACCCTGACAGAACACATTCAGTTGTGCTAAGCTACCCAGTGATTAGGTCCAATTGCCCTTAGAAACAAATGCACAATGTCAAGATGGAAAAATGAAATGCCAATTGATGATATCACATAGCCAAGTTTATATAGATAGAGAATGAGACCATTGCTATTTGGGCTATGGTCTTATTTCTCCAAATCTCTGTGCAAATCTGCTCTGCATCCATGGCAAAAGTCTCAAGGAAACTGTGGCTCCCAGTCACATTTGTTTAGAATCATGCAATAAGTTCAGACAAGATTCTACAGCCTGGCAACAAGAGACCCAACCCAGAAAGTCAGATGCCTGCACAAGATCAGTTCCTATCTGTAGGAGCTGCCACTTCTTGCCTGTACAAAGGAGATTTCAAATAAGGCATTTGATAAACAAATATATAAGACACAGGGTACAAAAATCAAAAACAGTGACAAAGGGATAAAACAAAGGGAAAAAATGAACATGAGATAATGTTAAGCAAAATGTACCCCAAGACAGGGACCCAAGTGGTTTTTCCTTTCTTGCTATTGTTTTTAATGTACTTATAATGCATTATGTGATTATTTTGTTTCTTTTGTATGTTCTTCCCCCATGGTATAACCCCTGTTTTCACTGGATTTGATGCCAGTGTTCTGCATCTTGTATATACATTTTTGTAATTTGGAGAGGGGAAGGGATATAACAGAATGCATAAATGGGGATGCAGGTTGACCCATTGAGATGACAAGATGTACAGGACACTATGTTGAAAACTAACTTTACAATGTCAAGAGGGGGTGGGAGGAGTATGGGAAGTGGGGAGGGAAGTGATGGTAGGGGGAAAACAAAGGAGGAGGTAACATTGCTCACTATGAAATGTACTCATTACCCTACTCATGTAATGTAACCCCTTTGTACAATATTTTTACAATAAATATATATGGGAAAAATGAAAAGAAAAAAGAAATAACTTCACATGACACATTTAAAATATACACATGAACCCTTTTCATATTTTAGAGTTCATTTCACTTAGCATCATCTTATATGGTCAGACATATGTACCTATTGAGCTATTGTGATCCTCTGCTAGGACTATCCTAGACATATACTAATTATTACAAATGAGGAAGACAATGGAGCCTATGTTTCTTTGGGTCTGGCTTACTTCACTTAATGTGATTTTTTCTGTCTTTCCATTTCCTTACAAATGAGGTGATGTCATTCTTTCTGATGGAAGCATAGAGTATACATACCATATTTTCTTTTTTTTTTAATTGTGAAAATACCGTATAAAGGGGTTACAATTACATGGGCAAGATAATGAGTACATTTCTTATCACGCATTGTTGCCTCCTCCTTTGTTTCCCTTCCCCTCCCTTCCCATCTTCCCCCACCACCAACCCCCACCCTCTGCCAAAGTTGTAAAGTTCGTTTTTCAAAATAATGACTTGTACATCTCATTGTTGCAATAGGTCCACCTGTATCTCTATTTAAACGATTTGTTTTTCCCTTTCCCTCCACAAATTATATCAACATCAAACACAGTGAAACCAGGGGTTATACTGTGGGGGAGGGCATATTTTCTTATCCATTCATCTATTGAGGGCATCTGGGTTGGTTCCATAGCTTAGCTATGGTAAATAATGCTGCAATGAACATACTAAAGCTGGTAGCTTTAGTATGGTCTTGTTTGTGATCATTTGGGTAAATGCCCAGGAGCAGGATTGCTGGATTATAGGGGAGCTCAATGTTTAGCCTTTTGAGGAACCTCCATACTGCTTTCCAGAGTGGTTAAGTAAGTTTACATTCTCACCAACAGTGTAACAGGGTTCCTTTTTGGTCACCAGCATCTGCTATTATTTGTATTCTTGATTTGCATTTCTGTGCTTGTATATATATTTATCTGATTTGGGGAAGGAAAGGGGAAATCACAAAATGGTGAAACAAAGGACAAAGGGTGAACCAAAGCAACAGTGATACTCACAAGACACTATGTTGGAAATGAACTTTACAACTTGGGGAGGGGAAGGTAGTCAGAGGGGAGAGAAAGTGAGAGAAAATAAGTGAGGGGGTGACACTGTTCAACAAGAAATGAGCTCATTACCTTACTTATGTAACTGTAACCCCCTCTATACATCTCCTTTACAATAAAAGAAAATAAAGATTAAAAATGAATGAGATATTTGATCCAAATTCATTTTAGAGAAAAGTACAGAGTCTGGAGGGGCTTACTGTTCTAATTTGTCATCTCAAGGGAGGAATACCTTAAACCAAATTCAAAATATGGGTATTATTAGACCCAAAGACCCTTGCAAACAATTTTCCCCCAAAAGCACAGGGACCTCCAGAGACCAGCATAATTGGACCTTAAAACAGAAGGGCTGGATCCAGAAACTCCCCTCGACTATGAGGATGGGATACATATAAACGGAAAGAACATTTTTGAGGTGACACACATCCCCCCTGCCCCACTCTTTGACCAAAACTTTAGCAGGCTCCCTGGAGTTCTCTGCTTGAATAACTGGACTCCAGACCCTCTCTGTCCTTGGAGCATCAATTGGAGGAAGAATCCTGGTAAGACTGCATCTGGAAATTTTCCACACTTGGTTTTGTACTATGATCCATATTTTATCACCCTAACCTGTTTTCAAACCAGTTTCACTAAAAAGAAAACCTTGTCCACATAGAGCTGCCCTATGACCCAGCAATCCCACTTTTGGGCATTTACCCAAATGTTTACAAACAAGACCACACTAAAGCTACCAGCACAACTATGTTTATTGCAGCATTATTTACCATAGCTAAGATATGGAACCAACCCAGATGCCCCTCAGTAGATGAATGGATCAAGAAAATGTGGTATATATACACAATGGAATTCTATGCCTCCATCAGAAAGAATGACATTGCCCCATTTGTTAGGAAATGGAAAGGCTTGGAAAAAATTATATTAAGTGAAGTAAGCCAAGCCCAAAGAAACATAGGTCCCATGGTTTCCCTTATTTGCAATATCTAGTATATGTATGAGTCAAGCAGAAAAGGTCAGATAATGTGATGTTAGGAAAATGAACCCTTAGATATGTATTTAAATGTTTTTTTTTCTTTCATGCATTTGTTTCTAACGCATTTATAAGATTATTTCTTTGTCCCTCCCCCACAGTATAACCCCTGCTTTCACTATATTTGATGTCGGTATAATTTGTGGAAGAGATGGGGAAAAACAAGTCATTTAAGGATACAGGTGGACCCGTTGCAACAATGAGAAGTACAAGTTGTCATGTCGAAAATGAACTTTTCAACTTTGGTACGGGGGTGGGGGGGGGGTGGGGAGGATTGGGTGGGGGGGAGGCTGGGAAGGGATGTGAAGGGTAAACAAAGGAGGAGGCTGCAATGCTTGATAAGAAATGTACTCATTATCTTGCCCATGTAATTGTAACCCCTCTAATAATAAAATTAAAAAATAAAAAAAACCTTGTCACTGATGTTTCCTAATATTTTTCATCCATTTGCCTACACCCATAAGCTCCAGTTAGATTTCTTGAAGTTGGTATTGAGTCCAGTCCCTCCTCTCCAGTATATATATATATACCTATTCATGATTATCACAGCTTCTTCTGAAGAAAGTCTACCTTAAGATTTGAATAATATTTTTAATAAATAAAAAGTACTTGTACAGATACAGAAAAAAACAGAATAAAATGGAACTAGAGGCAAGGTGTAATAGAGCTGGACTAGGACTTTTATAAGCAAGGACTGGAAGGAGGCCAGGAGGGTCCTCAAGAGTTTTTGTCCTTGGCCCTGAGGGAGTCTATGTTGGCTTTAATGGCTGAATCCACATTGATTGGCTGCCTTCAAGGTTAGGTGGAGGCATCCACTTCCTCACCATATGAGTCCACTGCTCTCCAGTAAGAGCTCGAAATACCTTTTTGCCTCTCTATCTCAGCCTGCCCTGACTTCTCTGCACAAGGGAATAGCACATAGCAGGCATGCACTGAATGAATGACGGTGTGGAATTTGTAAACTGTCTGAAATGCAAAAAACACAGAGCACCAGAAAAAAAAAGATTCAATTGAGTTTTCCCAGCAATGTTTCCTTTTATTTTTGTTTAGTGCCTAGATAGATAATGCTATCCAAAGGATAAAATATGCCAAGCAAGCACAAATGTAGTGTATTAGTCCAGTAAAACATGAGCAAGAAAGTGACATGTTGAGCAATATACATCATTGTTACAATATGGTAATGAACTTGAATTGGTGACTCATTTTCATCAATGACTATGATTAATAATATTCCCACCCAGAAAACAAGTTTCAGTTTTGTTTTCCTGTTTAGTTCTGCAGTATTCATAACTGCCATCATGCTGATCTTTCCCTATATGTCTCAGCTCCCATTTAATCAAATATCCTTAAAATGCTCAATCTAAGTTAGCTACTCAGTCTGCTTAAACCTTTACTTACCACTAAAAATCAGTGAATATTAATCAACAACCTTGTATGCCCCCCCATTCAAATCTTCACAATCACACCTATGCACTTTCACACATTACACACACACACACACACACACACACACACACACACACACACACACACACACACACACACACATCAGCTGTCCCAGATCACTTTCTTTAAGCTAAATCCTTTGGGAATGCAGTGAGGTCCCAGTCAAAATGAAGGAGAAATGAAGATAAGGAGACATGTTCTCACCGAGAGAATTTTGGACCACGTGGAAGTCTTGGATTCAGGACATCAAATTAGATGAATTACAACTAGGGGAGAGAGGAAGGAAATGATCTAATACCCTTCTAACCTATCTCTACCCTCAAAGAAAAGCAAATTTATTTTCTGAACCAATCTAAGAGTCAGGGGCCAGGAGCAGCCTATCTGCATCTTCCTAAAAATATTATCTTGCTGTTGCCAGATGTGGCACTAATCAGAGACAAGACACACTCCAACCCCGCTGCAGATAAGTCTGTCATGAACAAATACCTAGAAGGCAGAACTTGTTGGTGTGAATGAGTTTCTGTCAAAGTGTAAAACATACCAGATATTTTCCTGTTTTGATAGACAGCCAGATGGCAAGGAATTCAAGCAAGAATAAAACAAAGAGAAAGAAAAGATTATAGAAAGATTAGATTGTTCTTGATTCAGGCATTTGCCTGAGTTAAGGTTGATCCTATTTCCAAGTACAAATTAAATTTTTGGTGTGTGAATTTTGGCCTATTTCTAGACCCTCCACCCTACATCCAAATACCATAAAAAATCTTTTGTTCTAAGCATCTAATCCAGCAGGTCTATGTTACATAGTCTTAACAGTGTACCTCATATTATAGCTTGGCGTTATTAATCATCTCTCATTGTACCATGGACTCCTGACTGCTGTCTATAGAACAATGTCACAGTATGCAGAAAGTTCTGCTCTTTGGGATTCTTGACTACCCTCAGCATCAGAGGCTCTCCAGAAAGATTCTTGTAGCTCAGAAAACTATTGTACATACAGTTATAGTTCTGTAGCAACAAAAATATCAACAAAAGTAAAAGACACATTCAGCTAGAGTTCACAAGAAATCCACTGCCACCTCTGCCCCCATTCTAGCTCCTCTCCTGACCCTAGATATCCCAGACTAGGGAGCAGTTCACAATCCACCATCCCAGCAATGACATGTGACAGCACCAGAAAGTACAGTCAATCTGAGCAGTTCACTTGAGCTACAATGTCTAGGGATTTTACTTAGGATCAAACAGAAACAAAATGCTATAGGCTGCACCATTTCTTAATTTCCAGCCACTGCAGAGATCAAATGGGTACTGCAGGACCTAAGGTCATCACCAAAGGTCACATTACTAGCATAAACTACCTCACAGGTTCTAGGTACCAGGTAAACAGAGACACTCTCATTAGACAGGGCAACATCGTAGAAATGACCTTCCTAGGACAATCAAAGGCAGTCCTTTCTGTGTAGAGTTCAGAATCCTAGACTACTCAGTCAACCCTTTATGAAACATGAATTTCTCCCCAGGTACACAGGCTGATCAAGTACAAGGGTTTCTAGGCAAACCTAACCTTGCACCAAACCTTACATATGAGAACCAATTCTGGTTGAGAGTAGAATCCATGCAAATAACATGTAACCTCTTAGTGACCTTTTAACATTTCATTGAAGAAATAAGCATGTTTGCAAAGCAGTGTCTTTCTCCTTGGCTGACATTTTTACTTGTGAATGTCTTGATGCTCAAGGCAATCATTAAAAAGAGATGCGAGGCTTCTATTGCAATTCCAAAGAAACATTATTGCATCCTCTTAAAACAATGGGACTCCACTGTAAAACAGAATTGGAAATACAAAATGGAATTGTTAGGGAACCATTTATGTTAGGTTTTTAAAAAGAGGTAGCCGAGTAAGAACTGTACCACATACATGGTATTCAGGTAAGAGGTAGGTTTATTCAGTAGACCTGCTGAGACTAGGCAAGGTTGGCACTCCACGCGGCTGGCAAAAGAGAGAGAGCTGGGAAAGAGAGGAAAGAGAGAGGAAAGAGCTAGAAAAGAGCAGAGAGAGCAGAAAGAGAGCAGAGAGAGCTAGAAAAGTGCAGCGAGAGAGGTAGAAAAGAGCAGCGAGAGAGCAGAGACCTAGAAAAGAGCAGCAAGAGAGCATCTGGGCCTGCGCTAGGCCTTATGTAGGGTACGGGCAGAGAAAGGTGTGGCCACATCAAATTCAGATGCGACCTCAGCGGATGCAGATGTGACCTCTTCCAGGTGTCCCAGTTGCCTAGGTAACGCAGGTACTGGGTGGAGACTTTGCTGCGAGGAGGGTGGAGTCTGCTCACCATCCAGGAGAGGACCTTACAGGAATATACAGGCTGGGGCTGTAGCTCAGTGGTAGAAGGCCCCAGGTTCAATCCATCCATCAGAGCCCTGGAGACTTTGCAGGTTCAGGATTACATGGAGTAACATTGAGAGATAGAAATGAAAGCCTTGAATTAGTTAACAACTGCAGATCTGTGGAGGACAATTCTATCCCCTCTTCCCCTCAACATACAGGCAGTAAAGCCTACAGGAGCCCAACCATCTTGTTTTTCCCAGAATAGTTTTGCTTTTAGCACTAAGAGTTTCCTGCCCTGGGAAATTCTCTTCAGATGTGACCAGTCTTAACTTTCCAATGGAAAGAAGAAATTGAGAGAAAAATACAAAGCCCAAAATTAAGAACTGAAAGCAACACTACTTTGAGTATGTTTAGTGACCTAATATACTGGCCTGCTGATGTAGGTCACCTATTTGCAGTTCATGACAAAAGAAGTCATCCATTGTCTGTCTCTCTTAGTGATGTGATATTAGTGTACAGTTCAAGTGAATTGTGAGTTTTACTTTGCCTGTGGAGTGACTTGTATTTCCTATCTTTAATAATGTTAATTCTATTGTTCATATTGTGGATGGTGACCACAATTTCAAAAAGATCACGTGATTATCATAAAACTAACACCAGCCCAGACACTGAACAAGAAGGTACCATACTGTGCTGTTTTAATGCAAGTAAAAGGCATATAACCAGGGAAGAAGGCAAGGGACAACCAAGTGTAGCCACACACTCCCTTTATGCTGCAAGCATTCTCATTGGACACATCCAGGAACTGGATGTGAAAGGCAGTGTAGATACTGAATTTCAAAAGTCGAGGAAGAGACAAGCAAGGACTTCTAACTCAGTTTTTTTTTATTTTAATTTTAATTTTTGTGAATATACTGTACAGAGGGGTTACAATTACATGGGCAAGATAATAAATATATTTCTTATCTAACTCAGTTTTTTTCAAATCTGTTTCTCCAAAAGACCCCAATGTTCACTTGAAACTCATGGTATTAAGTTATCTACTGTGTATCAATGCCATGTGTTTGTATTTTTTCTTGATTGTTCTATAAAACTAAGCAAAATACTTAAGCTACACTTTCTGACACAGAAGAAAAAACTAAAATGCTCAATAGATGAACAAAAGAAAAAATGTAGTAGCGCACTCAATCTGTCACCTCCTTCTAGGACCTAGCTTTCTACAATGCATCAAGTAGGACACTGGATATCAGTACCCAAAAATGACTTCTCTTAGCTTGTAGGTATATTGATATTAAGAATAGAGGTGCAGGGCTGGGAATGTGGCTTAGTGGTAGACTGCTTGCCTAGTATGTGTGAGGCCTTGGGTTCGATTCCTTGCTACCATATAAATACATTAGTTTTTTTTAAAAAAAAAGAATAGAGGTTCAAATCATCATAATCAACAACCTCATCCAAATAAAACTAGACTTTGTTTGAGAAATGTAACTAATCTAAATTTTGACCAATTGTATTCAGTCTACAGATTTCTTTTTTTTTTTTCCAACCCAGCTCATGGAACTTTATTCACACAAGTGACAAGTTACTACCCTTGAAGAGGCAGTCATGCTGGGCCATATTCCCTTGAAACACAGCAATGATGGGAACTAATGCCCTCCTCCCACTTCCAAACTCCTAGTGGCTTCTGCCTAGAAGTCCCTATGCAAAATATATACTCCCCTAGGCCTTATCTGCCTTCCCACCCATGCGCCACTCTCATGTCACCAGGCAGGGATCATGAACAATGAAGCTCACACACAGCCATTCCCTCCTCAGGAAATCCCTTACTAGCTTCATGGACACAGTGGTGACAACTGCAAGAAGTTCTTATCTGTCATAGTTCTGCTACACTCATACACATATTTATACACCCTCATTCAGGTTGTCAGGAAGGAAGTGATGTGCACACTGGCCTTCAGCACATATCTTAACTGATGGATCAACCTGCTCAAATCACAACTCAATCCAGTTGGCTTCTATGTCTGGCTGAAGACAGCCTTCTCAGGGGAAAGTTATACATGCTATTGTTCCTTTGAGTATCCCAAAACACATGGTCAATGAATCTTGAGGCCCAGGACTTCCCTGGGAAAAGTGTCCTAGTTGCCCCAACCTGTGTTTAGCTCCTGGACAAGAGAGACAGAATCAAACTCAATACCCATCCTAAAGTCCTACACTGGGCTCAGTGTTTAGCTCATCTGTGGCACCAGTCTGAGCTTTCCAGTTCTACACTAAGTGCACCACCCTTGAACCCCGTGGAGGGAAAGAAAAGGAAAGAAAGGAAAGGGAAGGGAAGGGAAGGAGAAAAAGGGAATATGCAGGCAGAGGCTTTCAGCTGTCTGAGAACCAATAATACTCTAAGCCAGAAGTAAAACTTCTTTAAAACAAAAACATCATGTCTCTGCCCCAACCCTCAGGCCTGGAGGGGGGGTAACTCCCCTGTACCACAATATAAAAGCTTTTTAAATATGTTCATCAAACTGGTTTTCTTTTTAAAAGCCTCCCTCTCCACTGTTGGTAGCCCTGCTTGCTGGTTCTCCATCATATCCCTCCCCAGCCTGGACACAGCCAGAGAGGTCTTGAGTCTTTCCCATGTAGGAGGTCTTTGTGAGCATCAAAGAGAGTGCCCTGAGGTCCATGGCAGGTGGGGTGGGTTCTCAACCGATGTTCTCCCTGGCTATTCCATACCCAGGATGTAGTTAATGCCTTGCACCAGGCCAAAGATTACAGGTTTCCAGGCTGCCAAGTATGAAAGCCAGTATAACAGCTGTCCATACATGACATGAGGCCTCTCCCCAGCTGTCAGTGTGTTAAGGATTAGAGGCTATATGTGAGACTGTAAACATCACCCGGCATGGTGGAAAGGCCCTCCTTGGATGTGCCCACATTTTCCAGCTGCTCCAGTCTAGAAGAAAGCTCTCCTCTTGTGAGGGGAGGAGTATGGGAAGGGATGGGAAGGGGAAATAACGAGGAGGCAACAATGCTTGATAAGAAATGTACTTGTTATCTTGCCCATGTAATTGTAACCCCTCTGTACCGTATTCTCACAATAAAAAAAAAAGAAAGAAAGCTCTCTTCTCTCCACGTTAGAAATAAGATCCAAAGGCCAAGAATAGGGGGAGGAGAGAAGCAAGGACTGGAGACAACATGAAGGTAGAGAGATGAAACAACTCTTCACAACCATAGAGGCCTTGTATACCAATTACTCTGAGCCTGCTAGTGTAAGGAAACAGCCTGCGATCTACAGATATGCTATAAATGTATCCGTGACCATGGCTAAAAGAAGGTTGGAAGTGGGATATGGTAATACCAAAGGTTCTTGGAGTGCTGAATACCTTCTTCAGGTCTACCTTCTCTTTTCAATAAAGGAGTGTCTACTTCTTTCCCACAGTGCGCCAGCCATGGATACAAAACTCATGGAATACATGATTCCAGGACAATCTGTATGTGTTCTGAATGATGCCCTGATACAGTTGATTTTATAGATCAACAGGAACCATTTAGAAACCAATCTTGGAGTTACCTGTACTAGAAATTTGCATGTGGCTCAGAAGGTGACAAAGGCAGTGACGGCAGAGAAGAAGATACAGATCACTAGAAACCTCAACCAGTGCAGCTTCAGTTATAGAAGCGCAGATGCCTCTGCTTCCACTGCACCAGGAGCAGTTGATCCACCACCAAAGTAGTGATGAGGATGAGAACCATTTCAGTGTGCATGGCTTCATGGCTTCGATGCTTGGCATGCATGTGTGCATGCTCCACCCTCCATAGCTCCACCGGGAAGAGGTCTGACATATCAACTTCAATCCAGCTCCCTTTCTACAGCAGCATCTCCTCCAACCACCACCTCCACCACTGCCACCATCTTCCCCACTGACATCCTGCTTGAACCCCCATCAGTCCGCAGATTTCTTACCAAAAAAAGAAAGATCTTATTTGTTCCTTGTCCAACAAACTTCACATAAAATAGTACCGAAAAAGACATATGATTGGCTTACCTGCCACACTGATGAATGTTTAGTTTCTTTAAAATGTACAGAATCACCTTTACTTAGCAAATATTGACATGCCAAAACTAAAGCAAGATGAGTTAAACCATCATAACAGGCCTATATCAAGCATTGAAATAGAAACAGCAATAAGACACCTCCCATCTAAGAAAAGCCCAGGACCACATGGCTTTACAGCGGAATTCTACAAGGCCTTCAAAGCAGAGCTCACACCAATACTCCTCCAACTCTTCAATGAAATTGAAAGAGAAAGTTAACTTCCGAACTCATTCTATGAAGCTATCATAACCCTCATCCCAAAACCAGGCAGGGACTCATCAAAGAAAGAGAACTATAGACCCATTTCTTTGATGAACATTGATTCAAAACTTCCCAACAAAATTTTAGCCAATCGAATTCAATAATTCATCCAAAAAATCATATGCCCCATTCAAACAGGATTCATTTCAGGGATGCAAAGCTGGTTCAATATATGCAAATCAACTAATATAATTCATCACATCAACAAGAGCAAGGATAAGAACCACATGGTTATCTCAATAGATGCAGAAAAAAGAGTTGACAATATCCAACACTGCTTTATGATGAAGGCTCTGGAAAAATGAGGAATCCATGGAACATTCCTCAATACAATAAAGGCTGTATATGACAAACCTACAGCCAGCATTATACTTAATGGTGAAAAACTAAAGCCATTTCCTCTTAAATCAGGAACAAGACAAGGATGTCCACTCTCTCCACTTCTCTTCAATCTAGTATTAGAATGCCTAGCTACAGCAATAAGACAAGATGCAAACATAAAGGAGATCCAAATAGGGAAAGATGAAATAAAACTCTCCCTCTTTGCAGATGACATGATCTTGTATTTAAAGAATCCCATGGACTCCACTCCCAAATTACACTAGCTGATTCAAAACTTTGGCAAAGTAGCAGGGTATAAAATTAACCCTCAAAATTCAATGGCTTTTCTGTATGCCAACAATGAGAAAAGCATGGCTGAAATCAGGAAAGCAACTCCACTCATAATATCCCCACAAAAAATAAAATACCTAGGAATTAACTTAACCAAAGAAGTGAAGGACCTCTATGATGAAAACTTTAAAAACCTGAAAAAGGAAATCAAAACAGAACTTAGAGAGTGGCAAAACCTCCCATGCTCCTGGATTGGAAGGATCAACATCGTGAAAATGGCAATACTTCCCAAGGCTATCTACAAAGTCAATGCAATTCCTCTCTATATTCCAACTTCATTCTTCAAGGAAATAGAAGAGGCAATCCAAAAATTCATATGGAACAATAAAATATCCCGAATAGCAAAAATGATCCTTAACAGAAAGAACAATGTTGGAGAAATATCAACAACAAATTTCAAACTCTACTACAAAGCCATATTAATCAAAACAGGTTGGTACTGGCACAGGAACAGACCTCAGGACCAATGGAATAGAATTGAAAACCCTGAAATGAACCTACAGACCTATAGCCATCTAATCTTCAATAAAGGAGCTAAAAAAATAGAATGGAAGAAAGACCGCCACTTCAGTAAATGGTGATGGCAAAATTGATTAACTACTTGTAGAAAATTAAAGCTACATCCTTCTATATCACCCTGCACCAGAATCAACTCCAAATGGATCAAAGACCTCGAAGTCAAAGCAGACACTCTGAAAACATTACAGGACGGAATAGGAGAAAGCCTAGGTCTCCTTGGCAGAGGCCAAAATTTTCTTAATAGAGACCCAGAAACACAACAAATCAAAGAAAGGTTGGACAAATTGGATTGCATAAAATTGCAGAGCTTCTGCATGGCAAAGGACATAGCTAGCAAGATCAATAGAAAGCCCACGGATTGGGAGATCCTCACTGGCCCTACAACAGACAAGGGTCTCATATCTAAAATATACCTGGAACTCAAAAAATTAAATCCCCCAACAACAAATCCTCAAAGAAACAACTGCCCAATAAATAAGTTGGCTAAAGACTTAAGAGAAACTTCTCTGAAGAGGAAAGAAAGATGGCCAATAGACACATGAAGAAATGCTCAACCTCCCTAGCCATAAAAGAAATGCAAATCAAAACAACATTGAGATACCACCTCACCCCAATTAGAATGGCTATAATCAAGAACTCTAATAACAACAGATGCTGGAGGGGATGCGGACAAAAGGGAACCTTACTTCATTGTTGGTGGGAGTGTAAACTTGTTCAATCACTTTGGAAATTTGTATGGAGGTTCCTCAAAACACTCCACGTAAAACTCCCCTATGACCCAGCAATCCCACTTTGGGGCATTTACCCAAATGATCACAAATAAGACCATACTAAAGCTACCAGCACAACTATGTTTATTGCAGCCTTATTTACCATAGCTAAGATATGGAACCAACTCAGATGGCCCTCAATAGATGAATGGATCAAGAAAATGTGGTATATATACACAATGGAATTCTTTGCCTCCATCAGAAAGAATGACATTGCCCCATTTGTTAGGAAATGGAAAGACTTGGAAAAAATTATATTTAGTGAAGTAAGCCAGGCCCAAAGAAACACAGGTTCCATGGTTTCCCTTATTTGCAATAACTAGTATATGTCTGAGACAAGCAGAAAAGGTCAGATAAAGGTTCACCTGTTGTTGTTGTTGTTTGCAACAATGAGAAGTACAGTTGTTATGTCAAAAATGAACTTTACAACTTTGGGGGGGTGGGGAGGATTGAGTGAGGGGGTGGGAGGAGGATGGGAAGCCATGAGAAGGAGAAACAAAGGAGGAGGCTACAATGCTTGATAAGAAATGTACTCATTATCTTGCCCATGTAATTGTAACCTCTCTGTACAGTATTTTCACAACAAAAAATGAATAAAAATTAAAAAAAGAAAAGGTCAGATAACCCCAAGATAAGTATTCAAATGTTTTTTCTTTCTTGCGATTGTTTCTAACATATTTATAAGATGATTTCTTTGTTGCTTTGTATGTCCCTTCCCCACGATATAACCCCTATTTTCACTGTATTTGATGTTGGCATAATTTGTGGAGGGGAAGGGAAAAATAAATCGTTTAAATAGCAATACAGGTGGACCCATTGCACCAATGAGATATACAATTCGTTATGTCGAAAAACAAACTTCACAACTTTGGGGGGGGGCGGCAGGCAGAGATAGGAAGGGATTGGAAGGGTAAACAAAGGAGGAGGCTGCAATGCTTGGTAAGAAATGTATGCATTATCCTGCCCATGTAATTGTAACCCCTCTGTACAGTATGTTCTCAAATAAAATAAAATTAAATTTAAAAAAAATGTACTCATTATCTTGCCCCTGTAATTGTAACCGCTCTGTATGGTATTTTCACAATAAAAAAAATAAAAAAATAAATTTTAAAAAAAGAAATGTACTCATTATCTTGCCCATGTAATTGTAACCCCTCTGTATGGTATTTTCACAATAAATTTTTAAAAATGTACAGAATCATGTATTGAGATTTTTGACACTACAAGGTGAGATTTTTCCATGACAAGATGGCTATCCTTATTACTGATCATTGAACAGAATTAGCATTATCCTGCCATAAAATTATGTTTTATAAATGTACAAAAAGAAGGCCATATGTATATATATGCATTATGTATTATATATAATATATGTACAAATGTATATTATATATACATATGCATATAATCTTGTCATTATTAAGGTGTTGTACATAGGGATTACTATTTTATAATTCACCACCCTTCTATCATTCTTTCCCAGATTACCCTTTTCATTGTAAGTAATTGTAAATTCATTTTCTACATAGTGTATACTGAACACCATGATTACATTTGTTCACCCTCCCTACCTCTCTTTCTGTGATCCCCCCAAAAGCAGGAAAAGAAAAGCACACACACAAACAAGACTACCAACAACAACAACAAACAAACAAACAAACCAATAAATAAATAACCTATGTTTCCATTTCCTGGAATTTGTTTTGATAACTAGAACTTTACCTGTTCAGGACAGTTATGCCATTGTCAAGGGAGTTATACTTGTGGATACCCCTTCTGGTATCCTCCTTTGGTCTGACTGTGTGAATGCTTGGAATGGTATTTAGGTTATTGTGTTAAGTTATATTTAAGATCTAACTTCCACATACAAGAGAATACAGGCCCTGTTTGTTTCTTTGAGCTTGGCTTACCTTATTTAACATGATTTGTTCTAAGTACAACCATTTTCCTGCAAATAACATGATGTTATTCCTAATAATAGATGAGTAAAATTCCTTTTTGTATATGTACTCTTTTTGATTCACTCATCTATTCTAGGGTATCTGGGTTGTTTTGATAATTTGGCTATTATGAATAATGCAGCAATGAACATGAAGACGGCTCTTTTTGTCTGGAAATGCACTGGGGATAAGAGTAGAGGCCAAGACTTATATACTGTGTTTCTTCACAACAGTCTGATGAAGTATGAAGAGATCTTAAGGAACCCCAAGAAAATATGCACCTATATTGTTCAGTGTTACATGTGGGTTGCAATACAATGCTAAACAATATGAGGAAAATAATTAAGGCAAAACTAACTTTTTTGAAAGAAGACTGTTATAAACTCAAAAACATCATTTCCAGAAGAGAGTAACAAAGTTACCTGGCACTTCTTCAGTCCATCAATAAAACTATAACTCATTTAGAATTTAATTTTAATTTTTTTAATTTTTATTTTTTATTTATTTTATATATATATATATTATTGTGAACATACTGTACAGAGGGGTTACATTTACCTGGGCAAGATAATGAGTACATTTCTTATCAAGCATTGTAGCCTCCTCCTCTGTTTACCCTTCCCATCTCTTCCCAGCCTCCCCCCCACCCCCCCACCCTCCCACCAAAGTTGTAAAGTTCATTTTTGACATGACAACTTGTACTTCTCATTGTTGCAACGGGTCCACCAGTATCCTTATTTAAATGACTTGTTTTTCCCCTTCCCCTCCACAAATTATACCCACATCAAATACAGTGAAAGCAAGGGTTATAGTGTGGGGAAAGGAAATACAAAGCAATAAAGAAATAATCTTATAAATGCGTTAGAAACAGTTACAGGTGTGAGACACCAGCTCCCAGGTTAGAATTTAGATTTTTATTTCAAAAATTCAAATTACTTTTATACTCTAAAAGCATTTTCCCTGTGAGAGCTTTAACTTAGAGTGATACCTAATGTGCTTCAGTGTTTAAAACTGAGGGACATTTTAGATATGGGAAACATAAAATGTGAAGCTACAGATGAAAAGATCAATTGACAAACAGCTGGTCAGCTAGAACAAGCCCATGGGTACAATGAGAATGAAAGTTTTGAGGAACTGAAACCTAATTCCTACAACTCTAAACTCCTGCCATTGCTAGTAAGTAAACTCTTAGATTGTCAAAGGCCTTTGACGAGAGGACAGAGTGCTTGATGTTATCACTGACCTGACACCTGGTCCACAGAGTTACCATTCAGTGAATATTAATTTGATTGAATTCAGTTTTATTAGAAGGAAGTCATAAAAAGCTGAAGCAAGTTACAGAAAGAATAAATATATCCAAATATATTTGGGCACTAGTGGCTCACCCCTGTACTCCTAGCTACTCAGGAGGCTGAGATCTAAGAATCACAGTTCAAAACCAGTCCAGGAAAAACATCTGTGAGATTCTTGTCTCCAATTAACCACCAAAAAAACCCCAAACAAACGGAATTAGAGCTGTAGCTCAACTGGTAAAGCATAGCCTTGAGCAAAATGCTAAGAGACAGCACCCAGGCCCTGAGTGCAAGCCCCAGGACAGCACAACAACAAAAAATGTAAATATACTTGAGACAATACATCATTATTTTATTAAAGATACATAATACTTGCTTAGCTATTCCTATTATAGTTATGTTCATTTTCAAACTATGTCTATATTTTAAGGACAAATGCTAATATAACCAATAAAATTTAAATAAATGATATATACTTTTTTAAAAAGTTAAACATTGTTGCATCAGAGAATAGAAACATTATAGGAATATTATTCTAGGGGGCTGGGAAGGTGGCTCAGTGGTAGAGCGCTTGCCTCGCATGCATGAGGCCCTGGGTTCAATTCCTCAGCACCACATAAGCAAAAAGAAAAAAGACGGAAGTGGCACTGTGGCTCAAGTGGTAGAGCGCTAGCCTTGAGCTGAAGAGCTGAGGGACAGTGCCCAGGCCCAGAGTTCAGGCACCATGACCGGACCTCCCCCCAAAAAAAAAATTGGAAAAAAGGAATATTATTCTATTTTCTTAAATGTATTATTTATTTAATTAATCTATGGCTAATTACTATTTATTGCCAGTATGAATTCATTTTTATATAAATAACATCATTTGTGTAACAGAATAGTAAATATTACAGAGTAACATATGGTTTCAAATAAACAGCTTTTTCATCTTACTGCATATGTTATAACATGCATAGATATATTATGGGTTCTTATTTTGTTTAGGGCTCGTCTATTTTGTCTACAATCCCAAGTTGCAACTTAAAAAAGTTAATTAGCTTACATTTACTACCACCAAGGACTATCCAGAGTTTCCCCCAACAAAGCAGATACATTTGGGGGAAAATTGAGGTTTCTAGGTTGAGTATTGGTGACCCTGGATAAGGTCTCCATTCTAGCATCGAAGGAAGAGGCCTCCATTCCCTCTCAACTCAGCTAAATTAAATCCTGCCAATTGAAAGTCCCTGCTTGTAGTTAGGCATGATGGTTCCTGCTGGTAATTCTAGCACTTGGAAGGCTGAGATAGAATCCTGAGTTCAAGGTCAGTCTGGGCAACAGAGCAAGACTCTGACCCAGCTTGGTCCCATGAAGAGTCAGTGTCATAATCCCTACTGGAAGGAGAAGCATACCAGAAACCAGGCTTCTCAGCACTGCCATAGCTTTAGAAGATGTCTATGCGGCTGCACCAGCTTCCTACCTAAGTGTGAACAAACCCACAATAAATCAACAAGAATAAGAAGAGGTAAAATATCATTATTCTGAATAGAGTAAATAATAAGTAAGTAAATAAATAAATCCAGAAGCAACTCTGGGAGAAAGGCATTTAAAATATCGCATTAAAACATGCATTTAAAAACATAGAAAATAAAAATGTTGTAAAGCACAGGAGATAGAGCACCAACTAGAACCAATGAACCAAAGAGCATGTGGCACTAAGTTCAAGAACTAGAAACAGGGGGGAGAAATAAAGATGATTTGATAATAAGAGGCTTTGGAGGTTTAATATAACTAGTGAGCCTGGGAATGAGTCCACAGAATTACCAATGATCATATTAGAAGAATGCTACAAAAATAATAACAGGAGAAAAAATTTTTTAAAAGAATGAAGAAAAATATTAATATAAGAGATCCACCTAATAAGTGTCCTAGAAAGACAGTTCAAAGAGAAAAAAAAAGTCTGAAAATTCATTAAACAAATTATTTAAAAACAAAATCCTCTCCCAGTGAAGGGAAGGACTCTTTAGATAAATGGGCCCTACTGTGTGTGCACATCAATAAATTAGAACAAGCAGAACTGGAGCTAGAACTTAAGACAGAGTGGAAACAGGAGAGACTGTGAATAGTGCCATGGGTATACAGATACTTCAGTAACCTGGCTTTGATACTTTGGGGTATGTATGTAGAAGTGGTATGACAGAATCATATAGGAGCTTGTACTCTTCATTTGAAAAGCATCTGTTCATTTGCCCATTTATTAATTGGATTATTTTATTGTCTTTGTGTTTAAAATGTTGTTTCTTACATATTCTATATACTAATATTCTGATGAATATCTGATGAAGAGTTTCTCCCATTCTGTAGATTATCTCTTCACTCTTCACTCTAATGGTTGTTTCTTTTCATGTGCAGAAGCTTCTTAACTTGCTTTAGTTTCATTGGTCAGTTCTTGTTCTTATTTCTTGAGCTGTAGGAGTCATTTTTAGAAAATCCTTTCTCTTTGTGTATATCTTGAAGAGTTTCTTCTCTGTTTTCCTTTAGTTGCTTCAAAACTTCAGATGTTACATTAAGGCCTTTGATCCATTTGGGGTTGATTTTTGTACAAGGTGAAGAAAGACTGCATTTCAGTCTTCTACATGTAGATCTTCAGTTTTCTCAGTACCACTTATTAAAGAAGCTCTTTTCTCCAATGTATGCTTTTGAAATCTTTACCAAGAGATAGTAATGCCTGCTTAGGATACTCCTGGGTCTATTATTTTACTGGTCTTTGTTGTTTATTTTTGTGTCAGTATCTTGCTGTCTTTATTACTATGGTATAATATAGTTTGAAGTCAAATAGGGTAATACCTCCAGCATTGTTCTTTTTGTTCAAAGTTTCTTTGGCTACTCAGCATCTTTTTTATTTGCATACGAATTTTAGAATTGTAAATTCTCAATCTGTGAATAATGTTACTAGAATTTTGATGAATAGAATTACTGGGATTTTGATGAGGATAGCATTGAATTTGTATGTCACCTTTTGTAATATGGCCATTTAAAAATACTTATTCTTGGGTCCACGAACATTCTTTTTTTTTCCATGAACATTCTTGTGTGAATGACAGTCTACATATGGGAACATACCTCCTTTCTAGAAATCCCATTAACATCCATTGGAAACAGATCTGAATTTAGTAGCATTTACCTAGTCATAAAAATTTAAGAGCTGTTTATTGAGTTTGAAGATTTAGACTCAAGTTCATGGTAGCAAAAGAGAAAGTAAATGTGAACCATCTGAAGATGACAAAATAAAATTACAGAAGTGGAAACAGAAAGGAAATAAAATAATATATAATCATAGAAAGTAGAGTCTTAAAGAATTAAAAGGTTAAAATTGTTGAAACAAGAATTAGTGTTCATATAAGATGACATTAAGTGAAATGAACCACAAGATAGGGACACAACTTGTTTTTTCTTTCTTGCTATTGGTTTTAACGTATCTAAAATGTACTATGTGATTTTTTTGTTTCTCTTGTATGTTCTTCCCCCACACTATAACCCCTGTTTTCACTGTATTTGAGTTCGGTGCCCTGAATCTTATATATACATTTTTCTAATTTGGGGAAGGGGAGGGAAATAACAAAATGCTGAAACAAGGATACAGGTTGACCTAGTCTAACAATGAGATGTACAAGACACTGTTGAATACGAACTTTACAACTTGCAGGGAGGGGGGCATTTGGGAGGTGGAGAGGGAAGGGATGGTAGGGGAAAAACAAAGGAGGAGGTAACAATGTCCAATAGGAAATGTACTCATAATCTTACTCATGTAACTGTAACCCCTCTGTACACTATTTTTACAATAAAAAAGTTAAAAAGAGAATTAATGTTCAGAGTACACTATTCAAAGTTGTAAGATCAGCCAGTAAAAGAGCTAAAACTAGTAGAACAAATGTAAAAAAAAAAAAAAAAGAAGGTAAATGGAGAAAGAAAGGAGAGCATGGCCTGCTAGGACACTTCTGATAAAGAGATAACAGTCCACCAAAGTGGTATAAAAATTACTTTAGAGGCTGGGGGTTTAGCTTAGTGGAAGAGCGCCTGCCTGGCGAGCGCAAGGCCTTGAGTTCGGTCCTCAGCTCTGGGAAAAAAAATACTTTAAACTGAAAAGTTTTAAACAATCAACTGCCATGGAAGGAAACATGGTCTAGACTTCTGCAGAGCTCTAGAAAATAAAACTGGCATTGACCCCACTCCAAAAGTTTTTTGGGGGGGTGATGGGGAGGGAAGAATAGCCCTTAGGGCTGTTAAATGAAAATTCAGCTCCCAGTAGTGTGAATAAGACCAATAGATATTTCTCTCTTTCCCCACTGAAGCTCTAAACCATCCTCATTTTTGTTAGAATCATATGTAACCTTGCATCTCTGGCTACTCATTACTGACTATTCCCACAACCATAAGAAACTCTTATTAGTCTGTCATTTCCTCCACCAGTCAGACCTAAATGGGTGGAGAGAATCCTTGCCCAAAACTGTTAGCAGTAAGAAGGATGGGCCAGGACATTTGTTGTTCCAGAGACTTCAGTGGGGGTCCTGAGACTTCTGCCCAACCCAAAGAGGAATTTTCATTACCAGTATAATCCTAGGATCTTTACTCAAAGTCTGGCTGAACAAGGTCAAGAAAAGCTTGTGTTTTATTTTTTTAAGGGACATTATCCAAAAGTTGGATTTTTTTTTAGAGGATCAGTCTTTTCCCAGTGATAACCATTGTCTTGGATGGGTTTTTTTGACTGCTTTCTTTTGTGCAACTCTTCTGTAGTGTTATTTTTTTGTGCTGTAAGAGCTTGGCTCTGGAAGTCAAAAGTAGTTCTCTCTGCTTTCCAATTGCTAAGGGCCCAGCTTTGGGCTATGGACAGATGGGAGATCCAAATATTCTTGCCAGCTGGTGCCAGTTCTCATATGTTGTTCTACATTCAAACCCTTTTTTGTATCATTGTCTTCGTAGTGCTGGCAATTCCCATCTCAGTATCACCCATCTGGATTAGTGGGCCTGTGACTGCATCAGTAGATACAGGTTCTTGTTTCATCAAAGAAGAATTCAGGATGAAAGAATAACAGATGAGTTTTGAGAGAGTGTGATTCACTGAAGCAAAATCAATAGTATAGTCTTCAAAATAGTGTGAGGGCATCAACCTGGCCAAGCAGCAAAGCACTCAAAGCTCCCAGGCTTAGGTTTTTATGAGTAATAGTAGACTAATTATGATAATTTTATGTACATAATTGTGGATTTTTTTAAGAAATGGGAAGTCTTTTCCAGGAACCAAGGATAGGGAATAGTTTTACCTAATAATATATCCACAAAGCCAAGACGGTGATTTGAGGGCAGTCACATACATCAAATTGCAATTGTAAGATATATAGATGAAGCATCTGAATACCCTCTAGGTTTGTAAAAGTCCAGGCTGGGACTGATAGCTGATATACCAATAGGTAGACCAACTACCAATGTTAATACGTGTATCAACAGTAATGCCAGGAAAGATGCATAGGAAAATGCATTTAATGTGATACTTTACTGGTTTACTGGTTCATTTTATTTCAATGTCCATTTCTGCCTGTCTACTTCATATCAATTAAAGGTGCCTCGGTTATGTGAGGGAATCAGAATTTTATTCTTACTGTCTTTGGCAACTTACTTTCCTCTTTTCTTTAACAGTGACTTTACCACAAACACTGAATTTCCTTCACTCTCTTCAGAAATGTATTTTGAGTGGATAGCTAAGCATAAAAGGTTTCTTGAGTTACATTTGGGATGAGTATTCATTTAATCATGAATGGTCACAACTATGGATTCTTCACTTTGGAAAAGCTTTTTTTTAAGTTAAAAGTTTATTTTTTATATTATCTTTTTTAATAAAAAGAAAAGAAAATCCTTTTATTTAGTACTGAGTGTTGAACCCAAAGCCTCCTTCACTCATGCTAGGCCAGTATTCTACCACTTGAGCCATACCGCCTGCCCTTTTGGTTATAGTTTTTCCTTTTTTGGGGGGGGGTCTGGTTATGGGGCCTGAACTCTGGGTCTGGGCGCTGTCCCTCAGCTCTTCCTTCCCAGCCCCTCCTTTTTTTTTAATATATATTTTTTATTGTAAAGATACTGTACAGAAGTGTTACAGTTACATGAGCAATAGAAAAGTTTTTATAATTACCAGAAATATTTGTTTGTTTGCTTTCTGTGACACAGACTTACTATCTGTCCCATCCTGGACTTGTGATCCTCTTGACTCAACCTCCAAAGTACTAAACTCACAGGTTCACATCACTATGCTCAACTTTGGGTTTTGTTTTTTTAGAAAGAAGTCATCCTAAGCAAATGCCCTATTAGTGAAATGAAAATAGAAGGAAAATTAAAATGAAACCACTGTTGAAAGAAAGCCTCAACATGGAGTCAGGTTGTCATTTGGGAAGCAGAAAACAATTCCATTTGATTCCTGGAATGTGAACTTCAGTCACTTTTACCCTTTGGCTTCAAGCATCTGAAACAACATAGATGCTTGGATAATTACATTACTGGCCCAAGACACATATCAAAAGGATATCATCAAACTCCTGATGTAGATACTTTGAGTCTGTTTAGTCATTCTTTTGTTAACTTCACTGGTCATGTTGCTCTGTTTCTTCTCCATGTGTAAGTTCCCACTTTTCCTACCTTCTTCCGAGAACTGATGCAGCTATTGAAATGCTTGCCCTCCTGTTTGTAATTCCCAACAGCTCAAAATTATTTTACTTATACAATTTTTTAAAATTTGAACTGAGCTGTAGCACTATCCAAGTGTCACAGAAGCCTAAACCATTTCTCCAGTAAGTCCATTGGAGAGAGACCTACTCACTGAGGAAACTGATGATCAGATCCTCTCTCAAACCTCTGACAGGTAATTAGGAAATAAGCTTGTAGCAGGCTAACATTAAGGACATGATAGAACCTATTTCAAGATTGTTCCCTCCAAAGGTTAATTGACTATAATATGACTATTCTGTGACTTTGTAGAGTACTATATAAACATTCAGAAGGCACAATCTCATGTTCCTAGGCTCCAGAGCATAGGATCTCTGGCTTTAGTTAGAAATTTTCTCCTTGTTGTAAAGAAGCAAGTCTTAAACAGTGTAATTGGACTGGTAGGATAGTTTTTAAATGTTATTATTTAGGTTGGCTACCATTCTGTGAAAATAGTTTACATAGAGGCAAAAAGGAACCAAAAACAGTAATCTCAGGTTGGGATTGTGGCACAGCAATAAAATGCATATTTAGCATATATAAGCCTGAGTTTAATATCAAAAATAACTAAATAGTGATTGAATAAAGCAATATTCTTTGTCATAGAATACAAGTCTTTACAAGGACAAAAGCATAATTGTAATAAAATCCCCACATCTTCTTTTTTTTTTAATTTTATTTTATTTTATTTGAGAACATACTGTACAGAGGGGTTACAATTACATTGGCAGGATAATGCATACATTTCTTACCAAGCATTGCAGCCTCCTCCTTTGTTTACCCTTCACCTCCCTTCCCAGCCTCCCCCCTCCCCCCCACCCAATCATACTCCCCTCCCCCCCCACACCGACATTGTAAAGCTTGCTTTGACATGACATTTTGTAATTCTCCTTGTTGCAACAGGTCCACCTGAATCCTTAAACGACTTGTTTGTCCCCATCTCCTCCACATGTTATACTGACATCAAATAAAGTGAAAGCGGGGGTTACACTGTGGGGGAGGGACATACAAAGCAACAAAGAAATAATCTTATAAATGCGTTAGAAACACATGCATGAAAGAAACGAAAACATTAAAATACATATTTAAGGGTTCGTTTTCCTAACATCACATTATCTGACCTTTTCCGCTTGACTCATACCTATACTAGATATTGCAAATAAGGGAAACCATGGGACCTATGTTTCTTTGGGCCTGGCTTACTTCACTTAATATAATTTTTTCCAAGCCTTTCCATTTCCTAACAAATGGGGAAATGTCATTCTTTCTGATGGAGGCATAGAATTCCATTGTGTATATATACCACATTTTCTTGATCCATTCATCTACTGAGGGGCTTCTGGGTTGGTTCCATATCTTAGCTATGGTAAATAATGCCCCACATCTTCTTAACCTTTTATCCACCACAGCATCTCATCTATTTATCTGAAGACACCTGAAGATATGTAAAAAAGGAATAACCTTGCAAGTAATACTCAAAGAAAAGCTAGATGAATTATCCTGCTCACAAGCATGCTCAGAAGCGCTAATCATTCCCTTTTATGTTCAATTTCCATAAACCTTACTTATTGGTAATGTAATAAGGAGTGAAAGCTGCTCCTTTTAAAAGCATTGATTCTTCATTTGGAAATGCAGCTGGCTCCTTTCCTACCATCAACTTTGAGTTGAATTCTGACTCAATTCTACCAATAGATATGTTCGTATTTTAGGCAGTTTCTGTCTAAAAACTAGAAATTCAAGGTTGATTTGCACTAAATTTACCTAACTTCTCTTGCTCTACTTTGTGGCTAACAGCATCAAAGATAAGGATAACTAGGACATTGCCAAGAATCCAGGAACTGTAAGCCTTGCAAAGAGATCATTTAATCATGGGAATCTAGGCACATTCTTAAGCCCATACGCTCTAAGCTCGGGACCTCTGGCTTTAGTTAACAATTTTCTCCCTACTGTAAAGAAGCAACTTCCAAACAGTGTAGTTGAATCAGTCTGACAGTTTTTAATGTCATTACTTGAGTTGCCTATGAGTTCCTTGAAAATTAGTTTGCAAGAAAGCAATGAATAAACAACCAAACAAATGCATGTCAAGTAGAAGCAATCACCTTGTGGCAGAAACAAAATTGTACCCCTTGGCAATAATAACCTAATACCTGCAAACATCCCCCAGAATCAGACCTAGGCCAATGATCTGAGCACAGTGTGATCAAGACTGCCTGACAACACATTCCTCTTTTCCCCTTCTCTAATTCTTCTCCTGTATAATCTCAAAACTCTTCGTAGACAAGGCTTAGGATCCTGGTCCCCTATTCCTTCCTAGTATGTCCATAGATAATAAACTACCAAGTAGCTGATTGAACACTGGAAGAGATCAATCACCAAATTTGATCAATACCAGAATCCTAGGCCAGAGGATTGGCAAACTATAGGGTTGGTCAATTTCAGAACACATCTCTGAAATTTTTTAAAAGGACCAGAAACTGGATATTTTTAAAACCTGGTCTATCATCAGCTCCAAGTTAGTTTTCAATTACAATTTCTTTGTTTTTTCATTTTATTTTATTTTATTTTGTGAACATACTGTACAGAGGAGTTACAATTACATGGGCAGGATAATGTGTACATTTCTTATCAAGCATTGCAGCCTCCTCCTTTGTTTACCCTTCACATCCCTTCCCAGCCTCCCCCCACCCCCCCAATCCTCCCCCGCTCCTACCCCACACCAATGTTGTAAAGCTCATTTTCTTTTTTTTTTCATTTTATTTTATTTGTTTTTTGTGAACATACTGTAAAAAGGGGTTACAATTACATTGGCAGGATAATTCGAACATTTCTTATCAAGCATTGCAGCCTCCTCCTTTGTTCACCCTTCACATCCCTTCCCAGCTACCCCCCCCACAACCCCACCCAAACCTTCCCCGCTTCCCTCCCCCACCCCCCGTACCAACGTTGTAAAGCTCATTTTCAACATGACAACTTGTACGTCTCATTGTTGCAACAGGTCCACGTGTATCCTTAAACGACTTGTTATTCCCCATCTCCTCCACAAGTTATACTGACATTAAATATAGTGAAAGCAGGGGTTATACTGTGGGGAAGGGACATACAAAGCAACAAAGAAATAATCTTATAAATGCATTAGAAACAAATGCATGAAAAAAAATTAAATACATATCTAAGAGTTTATTTTCCTAACATCACATTATCTGACCTTTTCCACTTGACTCATACATCTACTAGATATTGCAAATAAGGGAAACCATGGGACCTATGTTTCTTAGGGCCTGGCTTACTTCACTTAATATAATTTTTCCAAGTCTTTCCATTTCCTAACAAATGGAGCAATGTCATTCTTTCTGATGGAGGCATAGAATTCCATTGTGTATATATACCACATTTTCTTGATCCATTCATCTACTGAGGGGAATCTGGACTGGTTCCAGATCTTAGCTGTGGTCAATAATGCTACAATAAACATAGTTGTGCTGGTAGCTTTAGTGTGGCCTTGTTTGTAAACATTTGGGTAAATGCCCAAAAGTGGGATTGCTGGGACATAGGGGAGCTCTATGTGAAGTCTTTGAGGAACCTCCATACTGCTTTCCAAAGTGGTTGAACAAGTTTACATTCCCACCAACAATGAAGTAAGGTTCTCTTCTGTCCACATCCCCTCCAGCATCAGTTGTTGTTAGAGTTCTTGATTTTTGCCATTCTAACTGGAGTGAGGTGGTATCTCAATGTTGTTTTGATTTGCATTTCTTTTATGGCTAGGGATGTTGAGCATTTCTTCATGTGTTTATTGGCCATCCTTCTTTCTTCTTCAGAGAAGTTTCTCTTTAAGACTTTAGCCCACTTATTTATTGGGCAGTTGTTTCTTTGAGGATTTGTTATTGGGAGATTTAATTTTTTGAGTTCCAGGTATATTTTAGATATGAGACCCTTGTCCATTGTGTGGCTAGTGAAGATCTTCTCCCAATCCGTGGGCTTTCTATTGATCTTGCTAGCTATGTCCTTTGCCATGCAGAAGCTTTGCAACTTCATGCAATCCCATTTGTCCAACCTTTCTTTGATTTGTTGTGTTTCCTGGTCTCTATTCAGAAAATTTCAGCCTGAGCCAAGGAGACCTAGGGTTTCTCCTATTCCATCCTGTAATGTTTTCAGAGTGTATGCTTTGACTCCGAGGTCTTTGATCCATTTGGAGTTGATTCTGGTGCAGGGTGATATATAAGGTTCTAGCTTTAGTTTTCTACAAGTAGTTAACCAATTTTGCCAGCACCATTTACTGAAGAGGCTGTCTTTCTTCCATTCTATTGTTTTAGCTCCCTTATCGAAGATTAGATGGCTATAAGTCTGGGGGTTCATTGCTGGGTTTTCAATTCTATTCCATTGGTCCTGAGGTCTGTTCTTATGCCAATACCAAGCTGTTTTGATTACTATGGCTTTATAGTAGAGTTTGAAATTTGGTATTGATATTCCTCCAGCAATGTTCTTTCTGTTGAGGAGTGTTTTTGCTATTCGGGGTCTTTTATTGTTCTATATGAATTTTTGGATTGCCTCTTCTATTTCCTTGAAGAATGAAGTTGGAATATAGAGAGGTATTGCATTGAATTTGTAGATAGCCTTGGGAAGTATTGCCATTTTCACGATGTTGATCCTTCCAATCCAGGAGCATGGGAGGTTTTGCCATTTTCTAAGTTCTGTTTTGATTACATTTTTCAAGATTTTAAAGTTTTCATCATAGAGGTCCTTCACTTCTTTGGTTAAGTTAAATCCTAGGTATTTTGTTTTTTGTGGGGCTACTACAAATAGAGTTGCTTTCCTGATTTCAGGCATGCTTTTCTCATTGTTGGCATACAGAAAAGCCATTGATTTTGGGGGGTTAATTTTATACCCTGCTACTTTGCCAAAGTTTTGAATCAGCTTGAGTAATTTGGGAGTGGAGTCTATGTGATTCTTTAAATACAAGATCATGACATCGGCAAAGAGGGAGAGTTTTATTCTTCTTTCCCTATTTGGATCCCCTTTATGTCTGCATCTTGTCTTATTGCTGTAGCTAGGCATTCTAATACTAGATTGAAGAGAAGTGGAGAGAGTGGGCATCCTTGTCTTGTTCCCGAGTTAAGAGGAAATGGCTTTAGTTTTTCACCATTGAATATAATGCTGGCTGTAGGTTTGTCATATACAGCCTTTATTGTATTGAGGAATGTTCCATGGATTCCTAATTTTTCCAAAACCTTCATCATGAAGGGGTGTTGGATCTTGTCAAATGCTTTTTCTGCATCTATTGAGATAACCATGTGGTTCTTATTCTTGCTCTTGTTGATGTGATGAATAATATTAATTGATTTGTGTATATTGAACCAGCTTTGCATCCCTGAAATGAATCCTGTTTGATCGTGGTGTATGATTTTTTTGGATGAATTGTTGAAGTCGCTTGGCCAAAATTTTGTTGAGAAGTTTTGCATCAATGTTCATCAAAGAAATGGGTCTATAGTTCTCTTTCTTTGATGAGTCCCTGCCTGGTTTTGGGATGAGGGTTATGATGGCTTCATAGAATGTGTTGGGTAGTGAGCTTTCTCTTTCAATTTCATTGAAGAGTTGGAGGAGTATTGGTGTGAGCTCTGCTTTGAAGGCCTTGTAAAATTCCACTGTAAAACCATCTGGTCCTGGACTTTTCTTAGCTTGGAGGTCACTTATTGCTGTTTCTATTTTAATTCTTGATATGGGCCTGTTAAGCTGGTTTAACTCATTTTGGTTTAGTTTTGGCATGTCAATATTTGCTAGGAAAAGGTCCATTTCTGTCAAGTTCTCAAACTTATTAGCATAAAGTTTTGAGAAGTATTCCCTTATAATGTTCTGAATCTTGGTTGTTTCCGTGGTGATGTTTCCATTCTCATCTCTGAGTTTATTAATTTGGGTGTGTTTTCTCCTTTTTCTGATAAGATTTGTTAAGGGTCTGTCAATTTTGTTAATTTTTTCGAAGAACCAACTCTTTGTTTTGTTGATTCTTTCTATAGTTTTTTTGGATTCTAATTCATTTAATTCTGATTTAATTTTAATTATTTCTTTCCGTCTACTGGATTGGGGTTTATCTTGCTGCTCTTTTTCAAGGAGGTTTAGATGTGTCATTAAATTGCTAGTTTCAGATCTCTCCAATTTGTTGATGTAGGAGCTCAGAGCTATAAACTTGCCTCTGAGTATTGCCTTTGCTGTGTCCCAGAGGAGCTGGTAATTTGTGTGTTCATTTTTGTTGAATAGCATGAACATTTGAATTTCCTTTCTAATCTCTTCCATGACCCACTCTTGATTTAGCAGTGTGTTGTTGAGCCTCCATGTGATATCGGACATTCTTTGGTGGCTTTTGGTGTTGAGTTCTAATTTTATTCCCTTGTGGTCAGAGAGAATGCAAGGTATAACTTCAATGTTTCTGAATTTAGACAAGTTTGCTTTGTGGCCTAAAATGTGGTCTATTTTAGAAAATGTTCCCTGTGCTGCTGAGAAGAATGTGTATTCTGATGCTGCTGGGTGAAATGTTCGGTAGATGTCTGTTAAATCTAGTTGATCTATGCAGCTGTTTAGACCTGTGGTTTCTCTGTCGTGTTTTTGCCGAGTTGATCTATCTAGTGGGGAGAGTGGTGTGTTAAAATCCCCAACAATTAATGTCTTTGGATCTATATGGGATTTGAGGGAAAGTAGTGTTTCTTGGATAAATTTGGGTGCTCCATTGTTTGGCGAATAGATATTTAGAATTGTAATAGCCTCCTGAAGGAGAGATCCCTCAATTAGTATGTAGTGACCTTCTTTATCTCTTCTCACGAATTTTAATCTGAAGTCTATTTTATCTGATATTAGCATGGCAACTCCCGCCTGTTTATGGGGGCCGTTTGCTTGGTAGATTTTGTTCCAGCCTTTAACATTGAAAATGTGTTTGTTTTTACGGGCAAGATGTGACTCCTGAAGGCAGCAGATAGAAGGGTCTTGTTTTTTAATCCAACTAGCCAGTCTATGTTGCTTAATTGGAGGGTTAAGTCCATTAATGTTAATATATAGGACTGAGAGGTATTTGGGAGTTCCTGCCATGTTATCCACCTTCTTGGGAGCTGCAAAAACTGGATTCTTCCTATGTTCTTGGATTCTCAGTTTGGGTGCAGTTTCTTGGCCTTTGTTGTGGTCTCGTTGGTTTTCTATGTGCAGGACATCTTTAAGAATCTTTTGTAGGGCTGGTTTGGTGGAGATGTATTGATTCAATTTTTCTTTGCTATGGAAGGTTTTTATTTGGCCTTCAGTTATGAAGGAGAGTTTAGCTGGGTACAGTGTTCTTGGTTGATAGTTGTTTGTTTTTAAGGCATGGCATACATCATTCCAGGCTCTTCTTGCTTTTGATTGTCTCTGCTGAGAAATCTGAGATGATTCTAATTGGTTTCCCTTTATGGGTGATTAATCTTTTCTCCTTGACAGCTTTAAGGATCTTTTCCTTGGTCTGAGTTGATCCTGTGTGGATTATAATGTGACGGTGGGATGTCCTATTCTGGTCTGGTCTATTTGGAGTTCTAAAAGCTTCTTGTATCTGAATAGGCCTATCTTTTTGCTCTTGAAGCTTTCTTTTAGATCTTGTATGAACTTCTTTACTTCCTTAATTTGGTGTTCAGTGTTTATTCTCAAATCACTTACTTGATTGGTTATGGTTTCCTTGGACTCCCATTCCTTCTGTTGGGTTCCATTCAGCATTCCCTTTGTGGTCTCCCTGACTTCCTTCAGCTCTTTGTTAATGGATTCCATGAATGCCTTTAGTGATCTTTGTGTATTCTCTTCCTGCTCTCTCAATTCCTGTATTACTCTTTGATTAGCTTCCTCCCATTCATGGGATTCCTGTAGTTCTCTTTGGGTGTTCTCAGCCTGCTCATGCCATTCCTGCCTTTCTCTTTGAGTATTCTCAAGCTGCTCACACAAATCCTGTATCAGTTTTTGAGTAGCTTCCTCACGCTTATGATATTCCTATATAAACTTTTGGATTGCCTCCTCTCTTTCTCTATCACGCTCATACAGCATCCTTTGTATGTTTTCAATCTTTTCATTTATCATGTTTGCCAGCAGTGTTTGCAGAGCTGTTTGGGAACTCTCCTCTGGATTATTCATTATCTGTTCTTTCCCCTGATTATCAAGATTGGGAATTGAGATACCCGGATTTGCCATTTTTCTTGTGTTTTTCCGGCTTACTCTGCCCATTTGAGATGAAAATAGCACCAGTTTTGTGCTAGAACACTATCTTAAGGCAAGCATCAACCAAAGTCTGAATTTGCACAGTCAATAGTCTACAGAAACAATCTAGTTCAACAGATACATCTATTCAACATCAAACAACTCTATGTTAATGGCCTACGAACCGCAAAGAAGAATTTGGAAAACCAGAAATTATTAGGGTTAGGGAGAGATGTGGGTAAAAAATAGGAATAGACTGATGTGGGAAGGCACAGGGAGAGTTAACCAAGTCCTAATCTCAAAGCAGGAAATAAGTTGGGTAGGATGAAAGTAGAGAGAGAGAAAAAAAGAAGAAAGGGAAAGGGAAAAGAAAAGAGACCAGAAAAAAATAGAAAAGCAAAAAATAATAATATTATGCAGAATGAAAACAATCTATTTAGAGAAGAACGTGAATATATTGAGAGAAGGGTAGGGATATAAAGGAGATGTGAAAAACTTAAAAATAAAAATGCTTAAAATATTATATAGGTATAAAGAGGTAGTACTGCTATTAAGGAATTTAAGTCTCAGAGGTTTTGAATTGAGTAATAAATTTGTGGATTAAATGTGTACACAATGGGGGATAGGGTCTAATAGTCAACTACGGGTTTATCTGAGGATGTGCAGGACAATAATTAAGTCACATAAAGAGAGGAAAAGGTGAAAAGGAAAAGAAAGGAAGAAAAAAAGATCAGAAGTTCAGTAGAGCTAAACAAAAAACAAAAAGATAATTCAAAAAGAAAAAAGAGAAAGAAAACAAAAAAAGAAAGAAAAACGCACACTCACGTATCCCTAAAATAAAAATTATAAGAGGAAAAAAAAGTTACTGGAAAACAACTTTTTTTCAAAAAAGGCAAAAATTAAAGTTTAAAAAAAGTTTTAGAAAAGAAAAAAAAATTTTATATAAGGTACCAAAGAAGAAAAGAAGAAGAAGAAGAAGAAGAAGAAGAAGAAGAAGAAGAAGAAGAAGAAGAAGAAGAAGAAGAAGAAGAAGAAGAAGAAGAAGGAAGAAGAAGAAGAAGAAGAAGAAGAAGAAGAAGAAGAAGAAGAAGAAGAAGAAGAAGAAGAAGAAGAAGAAGAAGAAGAAGAAAAGTTCTTTGATTTTTGTGGGAGGGGTGGGAAAAATCCTGTATCTCCCTTGTGTCCGTAACCAGCCTCTTGTTGGAGTCTCTGGTCTGCTTGTGGTCCTGTGGCTTAGTTGGTTTCTTAAGTCAGTTTGTTGGAACAGGCAGAAAAATGCTCTGCTTTACCCAGGATTTGGCGATCCTCCTCCCAGGCTAGTTCAATAGGAGGCAGACTTGCTTTGGGTATCACAAAAGAGGGAGATGCAGTGATGAGGCTAGGTTCTGGGTAGAGTTGAGGCCTTTCAACAAACAGTAGCTTTTCCCAGGGGCTAGTTTGTGAAAAACTCACAGAGCCCAGCCTGGAGCCATTCTCAGGGTTTCTGTTTACTGAATTTCAATTGATTGTCGAGGCTGCTAGAGGGAGGAGCAGCCTCTGGCTCTGATTACCCAGTGAAGAAAGCCACTCCTAGGGCTGGTGCCCGAGCTGGGTGACTTTTCCCTGGGTGGAGCTGAGTCTGGCAAGTCACGCCGCTATTAAGTTCTTGTGACCTGCTTAATGACTCATTTTATTCCAAGGCTTGGGTTGGAGCTAGCAGCTCCACCGAGCTTTGTCGGTATCCAAGATGGAGATCTCCAGTTCGGGGGGGGGGGGGTGGCCTTCCCTCCTCTGCTCCCTGAGAAGGAGTGAGGATGTCAGGCTTCTACTCATGCCGAGTCTTGGTTCCTGGGTCGTCTCTGGTCTGCGAACTGCAGGATGAAGATGTCTGCTCCTTGTCGGTTCTTGCTGGTGTTGAGTAGAATCTGCTCACCTGCTGCGTCTGGCTCCTTCGTCCCAGACTCTCTGTGGTTCAGGTATGGCGCCTGCAGTCGCCGCCACCACTGCTGCCGCCGCCGTGGCGGCTGCTGGCAAGAGCTCAGATCTGTCTCCTTGCCTGGATTTTCCCTCTCTGGCCTGACTCTCTGGTCCTGTGATGGCACACTTGGTGTGATTCTCTGGCTTAGGACTGTTCACTGGAACTCTAAAAGTGCTTTCTATGCGAGAGCTTGTTTAGACGCCAGCTTCTCCTCCGCCATCTTCCCGGAACTCCTCAATTACAATTTCTTTCTCTATCTTTTAGACGTAAATCTTCTACCACCTAGAACTTTTTTTTAATCTAAGTCTTCTCTGGTTAAGTACCTCCCCTATTTTTTTAATTCATGCTGACTACATATTTTACCACTATCAGGCCTTCGCTGTCCATTTCCTTTCTTACTAATACAACTTTACTAAGAATAATAACTCCAGTGTTTTTTTTTTTTGAAGAAAATTAGAGTCTATCAAGCTGCTGATCTTTCTTTTCCCATTGAGCCCCCAGATTCCCTGTAGTCCTCAAGCTTTAAATTTTCTGTGCAATTGGGGGGTTCTCAATGGACTTGAGGAGACCAAAAAGCAGCCACCAGAGGCTAAAAAGGATACTTAGAAACAGGCTAGGTATTTCATATCCCAGGTAGACTTTGGCGATATTCACATGACTACTTAAGGCTTTCTCATTCTTTTGTCCAAAATTTAATTCACAGTAAGATAATACATTGGAGAACATAAAACTATTGTCTCTTCCAGAAATACTGTTTTAACAAATAAAAATAAAAATAAATAAGCTAGCCATCAGAATGATCAGATACCTTTAACTTGTTCCATCTGCTTGAAACATAATTCAGATAAAAATATAAAGTGGAGTAAATCTGAGAACTCTTATATAAACTAGTGAGTTTTATATTACTGTGTTTATGCTGAATGCATGGGTAAATTTTTAGAAGGAAGCCCAAGACCTCTTCTTGTATTGTCTCTGTTTATGTATATGTGTGGACATATGTTAAGCATATGTGATATTTTCCTACCTCCAGATGGTATTGTCAACCTAATTTACAAAACCCATCTAATTTGCTTAGAGAAAAATAGGAATTTCTATAAATGTAATAGAATATTTTATACAAAGTAACCAGAATGCTTTTCAAAGTCATCTTATTTTGGGTAAATAAGAACAGTTTGCAATTTTGTTTTCAAAAAATTAGTATGTCTTCAGGATTATATCAGCATTAAATATAATGAGGTTGCACAATTTTATTCTATCAATTTATTACTGAAATGAACTAGGATCTACAGGATGTTTAAGATTATAAAACTTAAAATTTGAGCATTGTGGTTCATGCCTATAATACTAGCTACCAGGAGGCTGATCTAAGGATCAAAATTTGAAGCCAGCTGGGGCAGAAAAGCTTGTGAGACTCTCTTCTCCAATTAACCAGCACCAAGCTGGTGTGACTCTAGTGGCAAAACATCATGACCAAAAATCCAAGCAAGAGGAAGGGCCCTGAGTTTAAGACCCAGTACTTACATGAAAAACAAAAAACAAAAGAAAAACAAACAAAAAATCTTACATTTGAGTTTAATGAAATTAATCATTGTTTTGGCAAGCTTATTTAAATAATGATTATATTTTATGTATCTGCCTGAAATTATAAAAATTTTAGTAGTGACTTGAAACTTGTACAGTTATAAGTTATGTTAATTTAAACAAAATATATGTATATTTGTTAAAAATATAAATCATTGCTTTTTTTTTTTTGTCAGTCATGGGGCTTGAACTCTGGGCCTGAGTGCTGTCCCTCAGCTCTTCAGCTCAAGGCAAGCGTTCTACCACTTCCAGTTTCCTGGTGGTTTATTGGAGATAAGAGTTTCGCAGACTTTCCTTCCCTGGCTGGTTTTGTACCACGATCCTCAGATCTCAGCCCTCTAGGTAGCTAGGATTACAGGCAAGAGCCACCGGTGCCTGGCAAAAATCTAAATCATTTCTAAGAAACTTCTAAAACATTTTTACTAAGTATAAATCTAAGTTTATATATTTTTGTCTTCCCATTTCTACAGAGACTAAAAATATTTGTTAATAAGTATCTTACAAATGAATTTTCTGTAAAGAAGCATACTTCTACGCATAAAATAGTATACTAAATTGCTTACAACAGACAACTTATAACCATCTACTTCCTACTTTTCTATAAAATTATAACTGCAGGTGGATAAAAATACAGATAGAACTACAAGAAATAAACTGAAAAGAACACCTTTGCAAGCAAGGCATGCAAGAATTGTAAGATCTACTTTTGTTAGGGGTAAAAAGAGAGTACTCTTGTTGGAAAATAGTGTAAGAATTACTTAGATATTGATCTAGAATGGGGGGGAGTGTAGGATATAGAAAGTTCTAAAAGGTTTATAAAGATAGTCTTATCTGAATGAAGCTGCTAAGATTGAAGAAATTTCCTTGTAAGATTTAAACATAAACTTTAAGATGAATAACACAACTTCAACTTTCTCTCTTAAAATTACAAAGTTTCCTGGGTCTTTGGTCTGATATGTTTGGGGGTGGAGAGAATAGTACTGAGAGTTTGAACTTAAAGCCTCATAGTTGCTCAGCTTGCTTGTTTGACTGATACACTGCCACTTTAAGCCATACCTCCAGTCCAATTTTTACTAATCATTTTGGAAATGGAATCATGAGGACTTTTCTGCCAGAACTGACTTCCACTTATTATCCTCTTGATATCAGCCTTCTGATATAGGATTTCAGACATGAACCACTGGGGTCCAGTTGGTCTGCCTTTAAAAACATGTTTTGAAAGATTTTACTTTACCTTTTAAGTAACCTATCTAGGAAACACATTCTGTGTCTTATCACAAAAATTTCCTGTGTTGTCTTTATTATGTCCTCAATTATTTAGGAAAAAAGAGGGTTTTTTGGTTGGTTTTTTTTTACCATTAAAAGAGTTAAGCTTTTCCATAAGTTTTAAAATCAATTATACTACCTTCTATAGTTAACTTTAAAATCTTCTTATTGCCACATTGACTAATTAGATAACCAAGTATTGTTTTACCTATGATCATATTTGAGCAAGTGTTTGAATCTTCTGACATTCTAACTTTTGATATCTTGTCTTTTCCAAACCAAATCCTAAATAAAATCTTTAAATTAAATTAAAATTAAAATTAAATTTAAATTAAAAATTTCCAAGATGGTTTCTGGGAAACCTCAAAAGATTTGTTCTTTAGTCACTGTGGCTGCTGGAGTCCTGAGGTGATCCCAGAGAAAGAAGGGTAATGTTATTCTGGCGCAGTGAGCCAGTTCTTAACTTCACCACAGAAAAGAATGTAAGCGTGAGTCAGAGGTGAGATGAAAGATTATTTGCTAGTACAAACACTACACACTTTCAGAAGTTGAATGCAGTATAAGAGAGACTTTTTTTAAGTTTTAACAAGAGTTTATTTTAGTGTAACTAGCACAGTTAAAGGAGTAGGGAGAGAGGGAAGGAGAAAAGAGAGAGAGACACAGAAGAGAGAAAAGGAAGAAAGGAAGAAAGAATGAGAAACATTTCCCCTTGCATGAAATAGGAATTAGAGACTCTTGTTCTATCTTTAACAAGACATGCATACATTTTAAGCTGCATCTTTGAGATCTATATTGTTTTTGCTTTATATTTTACTGTTAGGCTACTCTGATTTATTTTGATCTTAAGTTTTAGCTGATAGTTCCTGTTCTTATTGCTGGGTGTCCTCAGTCAAAGGGCAGAATGGGAGTGCAGGCAATTATTTATCACTCTATAGGAACATGTTTAATGTTGTCAATGACACTTTACAGGGGTGGGGGACCTTTTTACTGCCATTTGAATATTTAAAATATCATTTGAAAATTAATCAATAGCTGGGCGTCGGTGACTCACACCTATAATCCTAGCTAAGCAGGAGACTGAGATCTGAGGATCACCTTTCAAAGCCAGCCCAGGCAGGAAAAGTCCATGAGACTCTTATCTCCAATAAATCACCAGAAAACCAAAAGTGGTGCTGTGGCTCAAGTGGTACAACACTAGCCTTGAGCTGAAGAGCTGAGGGACAGCATTTAGGCCCAGAGTTTAAGCCCATGAACAACAAGAAGGAAGGAAAGAAAGAAAGAAAGAAAGAAAGAAAGAAAGAAAGAAAGAAAGAAAGAAAGAAAGAAAGAAAGAAAGAAAGAAAGAAAGAAAGAAAGAAAGAAAGAAAGAAAGAAAGAAAGAGAAAGAGAGAAAGAAAGAGAGAGAGAAAGAGAGAGAGAAAGAAAGAAAGAAAGAAAGAAAGAAAGAAAGAAAGAAAGAAAGAAAGAAAGAAAGAAAGAAAGAAAGAAAGAAAGAAAGAAAGAAAGGAAAGAAAGAAAGAAGAAAGGAGGAAGGAAGGAAGGAAGGAAGGAAGGAAGGAAGGAAGGAAGGAAGGAAGGAAGGAAGGAAGGAAGAGAAAAAAGGAGAGAAAGAAAGAGAAAAGAGAGAAAGGAAAGAAAGAAAAAGAAAAGAAAGGAAGGAAGGAAGGAAGGAAGGAAGAAAGAAAGAAAGAAAGAAAGAAAGAAAGAAAGAAAGAAAGAAAGAAAGAAAGAAAGAAAGAAAGAAAGAAAGAAAGGAAAGAAAGAAAATTAATCAGTGCTGGCAGGTGTCCTACCAGCCAAGAAGAAGCATATGTGTCTATACTTTTGAGAGCTTTATACAGCCTGTAGGCTGGACTTTATACACCGCTGCTTTAGTATATGTTGGGTAAGGTCTGTAATAGGGCTGTTTACAATTCTCTGTGTGATTGTGTGATTGTGTGATTGTGTGATTGTGTGTGTGTGTGTGTGTGTGTGTGTGTGGTTAGAGAGTAAACAGTTTACTGCTCTCTGTGAGTTTAGAGCTCTAAAATCAAGAACAAGTATAATATAATACAGAAAGATGCATCTTAATGTTTAGTTGTTTTTCTATCCTTTCCCTGTCCACTCCATTTTCCTTCTTATAATAAATGCTAAAAATAACTGTTATTTGTATATGTCAGCACTGGAGCTTGAACTCAGGGTCTTGAGCTCAATCTCAGCTTTTTCCTTTACTGCTGGTACTCTCACTGGAGCCATACCTCCACTTCTGGCTTTTTGCTGATTAATTAGAAATAAATGTCTCACCGACTTATCTGCCTAGGCTGACATCAAACCATGATCCTCAGATTTCAGCCTCCTGAATAGATAGGATGACATATCTGAATCATCAACACTCTGCTATGGGATTTTTTTTTTAACATGATAAATTCCATGAAAAGTTTTGTCCAGGTACAAAGTGAAGATACCTAACTAACCAACATTTGTTTAAGTAAATGGTATTAGTGTGATATTAATATATAAATATAGTATTTCAGGAAATCTAGAAGATACAACATTCCTAGAAATTTGTTAATGCCCTTTCTATCTGCATGTCCTTTTGAGGAAGGCCAGATTAATGTGAGGACAGGGAAATATTACTTTTTTAACACATTCCAAAAAAGGCCAGAATCAGAAGTTAAAACCAGGGAGTATACTGAAAAAGCAGGTAAGCTCCCCTCCCATCATATCTTTTTTAATCATAATTATATGATTAGGAGACATATAAGGGGTGGTCTAATTAATCTGCCTTCTCCTTTAAAATAGTAAAAGTCTGGAAACTCTTCATGTATAGCTAGAAACAGAAAGAATGACATCTGGGTGTGCAAAAGGAAATCTTAAAGGAAACTGTGTTTTAGGGTGGGCTTTACCCATCTTAGCCACCCAGAGCATTTTCTAAAGACTAGGAATTGCCAGACTGTCAAGAACATGTGTATCTGCCTAGGGAAGTACAAAAGCCATAAATAGGAACTGCCATTTAAAATTTAATTCTCAATTACTGCCTGGGAAATAATGTGTCTGTCTCTGTTTCTTCCTATTTCTACTGTTATACTGAAACTAAAAACTAAAATTGTGCACCTTTGAGACTCATTTTTGTAAGACAATCAGAAACGCTTTTCAAGAGTGTAGATCTCAAGTGCTTCAATTTTCATGGAAACTGGGAGCTGAGGGAAAATCTCATCCATCCTTGGTGATTACGAGCTCTTGCCTGGAGTGTAGGAAGCCCAGTGTTCAATTCCCAGCAAAGGAAGGAAAGACAAAAACAGGAGAAAGAGAGGAAGAGAGGGGGTGAGAGAAAAAGAGGGAAGAAGGAAGGAAGGAAGGAAGGAAGGAAGGAAGGAAGGAAGGAAGGAAGGAAGGAAGGAAGGAAGGAAGGAAGGAAGGAAGACAGTAATCTAAAAGAATTGATTAGTAATCTTACAATTTTTTAATGACCTTTGGAACATCCCATTTTTCCCTCCATCCCCACACACAAGTTGTATAGTTCCTTTTCCCCATAGTGTCTAGTACGTACTATGCTTATTTGTTCACCTTTTGTCCCATCTTCTCTGTGTCCTCCCCCAAGACAAATAAACTGAAAAACAAGACAAAAATGAACTCCATTTTTTGGAGTTCATTTTGAAAAATATTATTTTATATGATCATATGCGTATAGCTATTAAGCCTTTGTGATCTGCTCCTGTGAATATTCTCCTTTGGTCTCACTGTATTAATGTCTAGAGAAATAACTTATCATGTCCTAGCATATGTGTATGTATGTACACATATTGTTTGCTTGATGCCCCTCAGTGAAAGAATGGATCAAGAAAATATGATATATACACAGTGGAATTCCATTCTTCCATCAGAGAGAATGATATTAAACTATATGTAAGAAAGTGGAAAGACAGAAAAAATTAAATTAGGTGAAGTAAGCCCGAAGCAAAGAAACATAGGTTACATCGTTTCCCTTATTTGTGGTAACTAGAATGTGCCTCTCTTTCTTTCCTTTCTTCCTTTCTTTCTCTCTTCTTTTTTTTTTCTTTCTCTTTCCTTGATTCTTTCCTTCTTTCTTTTTTCCTTTTGTTCTGGTGGCTGGGGCTTAAACTAAGGGCCTGGTGTTGTCCCTTAGCTTTTTCCACTCAAAGCTGGTACTCTACCACCTGACCTACACCTCCCATTCTAGCACTTTTTTTTCTGGTCAACTGGAGTTAATCCCACCGACTTTCCACCTAGGCTGGCATTGAATCTTGATTCTCAGATCTCAGCCTCCTGAGTAGCTAGGATTACAGTCATAAACCACTGGTGCCCAGCTTCCATATTTCTTTCTAATCAACTTTCTTATCACCTTTACTATGTTCATGTCTTGCCTGAATTCTTCTCTTGTCAGGACCTAGGTTGTTTAGCTGCCCTAAACTTTTTGGTAACACTAACATTAGAGCCATAAGTCTTGGCTCTGGTCACAACACTGGCCCTCAGTTAAAGGAAGAAACATCAAATGTATACAAATGGAAAAACAAATTTGTTTACATTTTTTTGCCAAAACTTGGGAGAGAAATTTTCAAGCTATTTCCTTTTGGCCCTACCATATTACGATTCATAGAAAAGGAAGTAGCAGGAAGCCAGAATATGTGTATGTGGAGATTTAGATATAAACCTAGTTATTGGATCTGGGAAATGGTTATTTTTTTTTTTTTGGTCGGTCGTGGGGCTTGAAGTCTGGGCTTGGGTGCTATCCCTGTGCTCTTCAGCTCAAGGTGAGCGCTCTACCGATTGAGCCACAGTACCACTTCCAGTTTTCTAGTGATTTATTGGAGATAAGAGTCTCACGGACTCTCCTGCCCGGGCTGGCTTTGAACCATGATCCTCAGATCTCAGCCTCCTGAGTAGCTAGGATTACAAGCATGAGCCACCGGGGCCCAGTTGGGAAATGGTTATTCTGAAGAAAGGGTTCAGAGTTTTGCTGTTATCTATTTTCACTTCTAGCCTGGCATTTCTTCTAGGCAGCTCGAGCTACAAATAAATTTTGAAACTAATTGCTTAATCCTAGGATGCTGATGTACCAGCTTCCTTGAATTTCAGGTTACAATAATCCAAATTGGCAGTTCTAAATTTTCTCCTACCCTTCTTGACTTGGGGTTAGTAACTACTAAGACACAACTGAAGTTTCTTATCTGTGACTCAATTGTCTTGCCACCTACCCCACAGGATCCATAAATTTCCTCATCAGAGAGACATGAGAATGAATCAAGCAGAAAGGAAAGTTGTATAATCAAGAGACATAGTAAATATAAGATTACAAGATGATTGCCAGTATAATCCAGTGCATGATTTTTATAGTAAATTGTTGTTGTTGTTTTTGCTGGTCCTAGGGGCTTGAACTCTGTCCCTAAGCTCCTTTTTGCTCAAGGCTAGTGCTCTACCACTTGAACCACAGTACCACTTCTGGCTTTTTCTGTGATTAATTGGCGATAAGAGTCACGTGGACTTTCCTGCCCAGGCTGATTTCGAACCACAGTCCTCAGATCTCGGCCTCCTGAGTAGCTAAGATTACAGGCATGAGCCCAGCTGTAAATCAGGTTTTTAATAATGAAACTAGCATTGTAAATATGTAAACTAGGACTAGTCATTTATTATTATGAAGTGTGTGCTATGTATAATTGTATGTGAGTAATGTGTTTGACAGGTATGAAGTCACTAGGCAACAGAAATGTTACAGAGCGTCTGATGGGATAACATTGTATGTATTTGCAGGGCATAATGGTAGAACTTTCTACACTTCCCACTCAAACCCTAAACCATACTACATTTTGTTAAGCTAGTATATAAGCCTTCACCTCTGTCTGTTTAAGTGTGTTACTGGTTACTAAATATTCCCAGATATATGATGACTTTTCCTTTTTTAAACTATTTTATGTTAATTCATAGATTCCCAAACAGTTCTGAGTAGAAAAGATTTTCACTCAACAAAGATATCAATAATACGATCTAAAATTAATGTCATGTCGAGAAATAAGAAGGCATATAATAAGCAACTTGTCTATAATTATGAATCTAGTAGGCAAAAAATAGTTTCAAGAGGTTTTCTTCAGAGAATGGGTTTCAGAGGGGAGAAGAGCAACAGTCACTTGTTTTTGCATTGTAAGCCCTTCAATAATATTTGATCTCTTGATTGCCATGTATTTCTTTGATTAAAAAAAAAGTGAAAGAATTAGATGAAGAGGAAAGCCACTGTTGAGTCTGGAACAAAGCATTCATACCTTCATGTATTTTTCTTGGCAGTTTATACCTCACTGTCCCACATCTCTTCAATGAATGGTGTATAAAACTTTGAGCCCAAGACATTTACATCCCAAGAGATTCACATCTGGGCAAGAGTCCCAGCAGAATAGTGGTGGATGTGGAAATTGATTGAGACTTCAAACTCTAGCCCAAATGTTAAGTGGATATTCAAGTGCAAATGTGTCTGCTTTGCATTCCCTTGGGCCCACAGTGGGGTATTCATGTGCTAATCAGAACTCACCAAACAATGGTGCTCATCAGTGATGAAGATCAGTACAAATTGTTAATGCATAGGAACTTTCAAGAAGCCAAAAGGGAACACACTTCAAAGTGAAGGAGCAGCTTCTAGTTTATTATGGGAAATGCAAATCCCCACCTCCTCCAAATATTTTATGCTTTTCTTTGGACTATCAAAGGTTTTGTGCACAAGATAAATCTGAATTTGTAAAGCTTTACCTCCACACACAATTTTCTCAGGCCTTCATTAGCCTCTTGAGTCTTGTTGAACTGTATGCACTGCCCTAATTCACACACGTGTGTTTTTTTCTCATAGCAATCTCTGAAACTGAAGGATCTATCCCAGAAGTTCCAAAACATTCTAGGTTCACAGAGCTATTAGTGTCTTGGCAATTTTTACAGCATCTCAGACCAAAAGAAATATCTACCAGCTAACTCAAAATATTGCAATTTGAATACTGTACATTTTGGTGATTCTTTTTACACGTTTTCCAAGATACTGATCAACCAGATCCCTGATACAAATGACTTCTTAGAGGAAATCTGGAAGATAACAAAAGTCCAATATTATAAACCATTTCATTGACATTTTACCAAATGTATTAGTACATTTTCTGATACTACCAAAAAGCCTGATGGTGGGTACTTTATAAACAGAAATACTTAGCTCAATGTTTTGTTAGCTGAAAGTTCAAACAGCATGTCACTGTGTCGATAGGGGACACCCAGATCCCATCACTTCATGACAAATGGTGTGTCGGAAGAATCACATGATGAGACAGGAATCCAGTTTACTAATGAGTACTTGTCTGCTTTGACCAAATACATGAAAAACAACATGAAGGAGAAAAGCCTTGAGAGTTTTCAGTCTATGACTATCTGATTCCATTACTTTTGTAACTGTCATTAGGCAAAAATATCATGGAGGAAGAAAGCTACTCACCTCATGAGGGCCAGTAATAGAAAGGCTGAAGCTAGAGACAAAATATACTCTTCAAAGATATGCTTTCTAGTGAATTCTCCTACCAGACCCCAACTCTCAATAACACCATTGGAAGAGATGTTTAGAAGCTACACTTTGCTGAAGAGCACTAACTTCTTTCATAGACCCACAACTTAACTAGAAACAGGATAAAGGATAAGTATTTTCACTTTCTTCCATTTTGTATTTATGTCCTTTTCCCTAAGCCATTGTCTTTGCAATCACTTTTTAACCACCTTAGGGTCTGGAAAGAACAGGACTGATCGATAACATCATTATGACAAGGGACCTAAAGTACCAGGCAGTGAATGGTTAGTGATGACAACAATAACAACTTCTCTAGAATCCCTCCCCAAGTAAAGGACTGAAATAAGCCAGGCACTGGTGGCTCACTCCTGTAATCCTAGCTACTCAGGAGGCTGAGATTTGAGGATCACGGTTCAAAGCCAGCGCAAGCAGGAAACTCTATGAGACTCTTATCTCCAATAAACCACTCAGAAAACTGGAAGTGGTGCTGTGGCTCAAGTGGTAGAGCGCTAGCCTTGAGCTGAGAGACAGCCCAGCATTCAGGCCCAGAGTTCAAGCCCCATGACCAAAAAAAAAAAAAGATCAACCAGGCCAAACTTTGATCAGATTTACTTAATAAATTATGCATGTATCTTTCCCCCATATGTATACACCAAAGACAGCTGAAGAGAGACTAAAATATTTTCTTCCCATGGTATACCCAAGCCATGTAATATATCTTCTTTCTCTGCCCTTTACCATGTCTCCATTTGGTGTATAGAGTGAGTGGCCAGACCTCACATATAGATTTCCTTGAGTTTGGGTGTGGCCTCTAAAATTCTAGTTTTACAATCACCTGGGGAATCAAGCCTTCAACACATGAGCCTTTAGGGTCATTTTGTATCTAAACCACAACATTCTGTGGTAAGGTGAGAATTCAGAGAAGCCTCATTTTGAAGGATGGAATCTTGGAGTCTTTATTAGAGCTTTAGCAGTCTGCAGGCAGCCAATTGTTACAAAGGCCTGCAGTCCACAAATACTCTTAACACTGTTAGGAAACCAGAAAGGAAAGAAAGAACAAAAACAATACCAGCAATGGAGAGTTGAATTGGGATGCCATGGTGACCAGAGAAGAGCCAGGAGCCAGGACACAGGACTTAAACACAGAGAAACGTGGCATGGCATAAAGGTGCCTATGCTGATCCTGGCCTAAATAGGGTCAGGCCAGGGGGCAGGGTCACAGGACACTCCCCCAGTAACTGAACAGACAAGTTCAATAACTTATCAGCCAAGTGCCTGCACCTGTCTCTAGGGATCCAGGCATGCCCATCACCTGAGAAGAGGTTGGCATCACTGTCCCCTACCATGAAGACAAGATGCCAAACTTTAAACTTTTCCATCTGGGGAAGATAGGCCTTAACCTTCTGTATAGGGTATGGTTAGAGGCTACTCAGAGGAAGCTAGTGATTCAAGCCAGCTAGGGGGTTAATCAATGCAGAATCAGAGCATTCTCTGAATGCAACACTTTCCTAAAGCTATGGCGTCTGCATTTTTTTGAACCAGAGCCCTTCTATCTCACCTTGAGCTAGGCTTCTGCATTCAATGAATGGCCTCTCTCACCTCTAGGCTTTTCAGCAATGGGTGGAGAATTCCCTTCAAGAGGCTCCAAGATGGCTTTCAGAAAATTCTGAAGACTCAACCTCCTTACTTCAGTTCTACTCCTGGCCCCCAGAGATGCAAGTCTATCTCATAAAGTCTCCCTAAAGTCTTAACGGTTTAAACATTCTTCAAGAGTAAAAGTCCAGAGTTGCTTCTGAGATTCAAGGCAATCTCAGTTGTAAGCCCTTGTACAACTTACATACTTCCAACATTCCATGGCATAAGATAACATCCCATTCTAAAAGAGGACAGAGGCATAGATTATATTAGTAAACTGTAACCCTGCAGGGAAAACATGAAATCCTATAGCTCCAGGTCCAGCATTTCAGACATGATGCAATGTGATGTGAGCTCCAAAGGACTTGGGCATCCCTGACTATGGCTGTAGCCTACATGGTTTCTAACTTGGGAGGCTCTGCTCACTGCCCATGGGTTTCCTCAGCAGCCACCCCATGTTCTTGGCATCTTCAACTTCCTAGGAGTTCCACTGCAGTTTAGGTTTCACTCTCATAGCTTGATACCATCACCTTTCCAAGAGTTGTCCACATTGCTGTACACTCATGGCCTCCAAGGCCTTCCTTTGACATCTGGGTAGAAATCTCTATGACCCTATAACTATTGTATGCATGTCTGAAAAACCCTTCAAAGACCTGTCTCCAGTGACTGACCCCACCTTTAAATACCACAATCATCTAGGGGCCATGAACCCACCAGCTGGGAACATGAGCAGTTGGGGGCATTATATATCCTAACCACAACAAATCAAAGAGTGGACAGGTGCCAGATCTGGTTTTGGTAACCATTTCTCTCTTTCTTCCTCTCTCTCTCCATCACCCTCTCTCTTGTTCACTCCCTCCTCCTGCCTCCTCTTGTCTTTCTGTCTTCTCTCTCTTCTAGCTATTATCAATGCTTGAATTACTCTGGTTCATTTTGCTTGCTCATGGCCATTCTTCTACCACTTGAAACTTGAACAATGCCATACCAGTCCAACATTTTGCTGATTAATTGGAGACAAACTCAAAGACTTTTATGCCTAGGATGGATTCAAATAACCATCCTCCTGAGTAACTAGGATTACAGGTTTAGCCACAGGTGTCTAACTATAATCCACACTTCTAAGAAGTAACATATTCTGTGAGAGCTATATTAATTTCTTCTGCTACCTCTCAGTTTTACCATGATGAAAACCAAGCTTCCAACACATAAATCTTTGGGGACACATTCAAACAATATCCAACCACGGCACCAAGTGCTTCACCTCGTCAGGTCTGTTCTTCACCTTTGTAAGATAGAGGAGGAGTCATTCAGCCAGTGTCATTCAGCTAATGAAGACTTATCTAGAAATCTAAAGACTTATCTAGAAATCTTTCTAAAACTCATATCTACTTAAACACGACGCAGTTTCTACATAACTTGACTGGCCAAACAATATATTTCAATTCTGGGAACTAATGAGAGATTCTACTGGTAATCTCTATTTTCTTTAAAAAAAAATTATCTCTCTGGCTATATAAATTTCAATTGTGACTTTGTTACCACTATTTTCTTTATTTGGAAATCAGTGGAAACAATGGGAATAATAACATGAAGAGGTCAAGAGACAGAGTCTGTATTTAATTTGGCTTCTTAAGGAAGTCAAGCAATGGAATTTAGGGAGATTAAAAACTATATTTGCCAAAAAGAGTAAGCAAAAAAAAGCAAAAGGAAATGAACATGTATCAAACCCCTTTGGTGCAGCACAAGTTTTTGGAGACATTCCCTGCCTCCATATTTTGATCCCAGCCAGGTGATTGTTTCTAGATGAGGTAAGGGTTCCTTAAGGAAGCTCACAGTGACATGAGTTAAGAGTGAGAGTCTCAAACCTGGGCTCTTTCTTCTGACAAAAAAAGTTAATAAACACAAAAGCAATAGTCGGGTATGATGATGTATACAACTAATTCTAGCACTGACAGGATTTTGAGTTCAAGATTAACTTGAACAAGACCACTGTCTCACAAAACAAACAACAATAAAACAAAATTTAAAAATCAACACAAACTACTATATTAAGTATAAGGGTTGCTGAAAGGAGACCGCATGTGGTTCAGGCAGAAGAGAGTTTATTTTGAACATCAACTGCCAGTCTGCACCAGGTGTAGGTGTGCAGAGAGGGAGCCAACTAATTGTGGAGAGAGATTATATAGGGGAGGGCAAGAAGGAGGCATGACAGCAGCTAATAAGAAAGTGATCTCAGAGGATGAGTAAGTGACCTGAAAGCCTGGGGGACTGCCCACTGCCCCCAGGTGTGCCAGTTACCTGGGTTACAGGAACTTGGTAGGGAGTTCTAGGGAGGGCCTCATGCAGTCATACGGGAAAAGAGTGCAAAGGAAAGGGGTCTACATGCAGTTTCACATGGAAAGAAAACAGAGAAGAGACATTTTCCTGGGCGGATCTTACACTAAGTATATAATTCTAAATAATAAATGGCTGTATTTGCAAACAATTATTATATTTCTTTGTAAAAAACCATGTCCTAAAAGAGTATAACAAAAAAAAGCTGTGTTCTACAACTTGTCAATGCCATTGCTAGCATCCGTCTTGATATTTGCCAGAATAGACTACCAACACTTTTTCATTTGTCTTCTCTCTGTGTGTTCAGATTAATTTAATTCCAACAAGGCATCTGTATGCATACAGGAAGAACAAGTAGGTTCCAAAGAATGTGCTGTTACCCAGCAAAGGAGGATCCAATGAAGGAGGATCCCACACACCTATTCCAGGGGACCATGCAGACACAGGCAGGCACAGGAGAAAGATTATTATAAGGTTTATTAGAGGAGCCATATTTCCCCCAAGAGGGAGCATATGGTCTCTGTCACCATCCAGGTAGCAGGAGGGTCTTGGGGATACTAAGTGAGGGAGATGGGAGTTCAGGTGGGCCTGGGTGGAGAGAGGGAGGGGCCAGCTGTATGGTGGGAACTCCAGGAAAGGGAGGGGGCCCAAGTCTGGGTGGAGCCGAGGACCAAAGGTGAGCATAATTCCTCGCTCTGTTGTTTAATAAAAATAGGAGCTACCAGGAATGGGGGGGCAGGTAATGGGCAGAGGTCGTTTCTTCTGGAGCTACTTCTTGCAATAAAGGGGTGAAGTAGTCAGGGGTCCCTGTTTCGTTGGAGTTGAGGACCAAAGGTGAACACCCAGAACCTCCAGAAAAGAAATATGAAATGTTCCTTGGTGACTTTTATAGTAACTGAAAGAGGAAAGAGTATTGACTTTTTTTCCTTTCAGTATTTCCAAATTACTATCTACATCAACATCATACGGTTATTGTTAGGATAAATAAGTTGATGAGTTTACAGTTGCAAGCACATAGTGAACATTCCAGATTACTGTTACAAATTACTGCTACTAGGTCAGGTTTTGAAATGACAGATAAATCATAGAAACTGGAGCTTATTCAGCATTGGATTATCTGTAACTCTTGCCAAAAAGCCTCACCAGATATGAGCATCTATGAGGGCATATTCATTTCCAGTTTGGGTGGAGACTTTTCAGAATGGCAGTTTCAGAAAACAGAGGGTACTCCTTTAAGTGTATGAGCATTATATCTTAATCCAGCATTTTTCTTATGAAGAATAACTTACCATGACATGGAGTGTAAATTTGGGAAAAAGGGATTCTGTTTTAATCTTTAATTTAAAAAAATTGTAACCAGGAGTAGCATTAGAAAGGTCAGTGATATGTGTTTCCATTTCTGTTTCTTCTCTCTTGGTAAAAAATAAGTCCAAATAACATGCAATGGAAGCAAAGGAAAAGGGGAAGGGTGAAAAAGAAAGAGAGGCAATACCATTTAATAAGTGGTACCTTGAACTTTTAGTCACTCCCTCTCCCCAAAGCAAACATCTGTTGTATAAAAGAGAATGCTGACTTTCCATTAACAGAGGCCAAAAGCTTGAGTGAATATGTCTTTCAATGCAATCAACTAATCAATGTAATTTTCTTTCTGTACCCTTTCTTTAGCTCTTAGCACTTCATTCTGAAGTCCTTGGAAATAAAAATTACTTTTCTTTGCATCTCCCAAGTGTTTCCTGTGTTCTCTGGGAAAGGCAGAATCTCTTAACCACTAGCTTCATGAGGAAGGTTATCTCAATAATCACTTAATGAGTACTTACTAGTTTACATGGAACTACCTTTTTCCTTTTTCATGTTAGGAATTGAACTCAAGGCCTTACTCTTGAGCCGTGCCCCAAGTCCTTTTGTTTGTCTGTTTGTTTTTACTTTTGGTATCTTTATGTACGTGTACAAAACATTCAACAAAGCAGTTTATGGATACGATGCATCTGGATCAAGGTCACCCCAATCAACATTCTCATCCCTCCCAACCTACCCCTTCCCTCACGTATCTTAATTTTAAGTCATGAATTGAATTTTTTTGCAATTTAACAAAGCAGTGTATATGTACACTGTGTCTTGATATGTGTCACCACTCCAACATCTTCACCCCCCCCCCTTTCACCTACCCCTTCTCTTATTTTTCTCAGTTCTGTGGCATTCCCCCCACCCCCTTCCCTCTCTATTCTTCTTCCCTTCTCCCCTGGGCCCATCCTCCCCTCTTGCAAGTACCCATTTCCTGCTACTTATTTTGTTGCGTTTTCCCTTAGTCTTTTAAAAGAATTATACTATTTACACTTTCCAAAGAGTCTATTACACTTCAGTTAATTTATTCGCAGCCCCTTGCTTACCACCCAGAGTGTTTACTTGTAGATTTATTGGCACATTCTAGCTACCACAAATGAGGGAAACAATGCAACCTATGTCTCTCTGAGTCTGGCTTATTTCCCTTTCCAAGTCTTACTATTTCCTTATGAATGGTGCAATGTCATTCTTTCTGATGGATGAATAGAATTCTACTATGTCTATACACCTCATTGTCTTGACCCCATTCATTCATTGAGGGGCATCTGGGCTGATTCCATACCTTGGCTATCATAAATAATGGTGCAATGAACATGATTGTGCTGGTAGTTTTCGTGTGGCCTTGTTTGTTCTCTATTGGATAAATGTCCAGGAGTAGAATTGCTGGGTCATAAGGAAGCTCTATGTTTAGTTTTTGAAAACCTCCATATGGCTTTCCAAAGTGGTTGGACAAGTTTATATTCCCACCAACAATGTCAGAATTCCCTTTCGGCTACATCCATGCCAGCTTTCGTTATTGTTAGTTTTCTTGATATTGGCCATTCTAACTAGAGTAAGTTGGAATCTCAGTGTTGTTTTGATTTGCATTTTCTTTATGGCTAGATATATTAACACATGAGGAAATATCTTTTCATTTTTATTTTCATTTCTGAAATAGAGTCTCAAGCTAACTTTGCCCCAGCTGACCTAAAAGTTGCCATCCTCCTCTCTCTTCTTCCCAAGTAGCTGTGTGCCACGACACTCAAATGTATAGACCTATCTTGACACTGTGGAGAATGCAGATAAATACAAAAAGTAATTACATCCTCAAGACATTTAAAAGATAATAGAATAGATACAACTGTTGTTAAATGGGCATGTAAACAACAAGGTAGAAAGCTATGGTATATTCTTTCAGTTTATGAAGATGAAAAGGGAAATAGTGAGTGTGGCCACCCTGCCTTGTTCCCATACTAGAATCTTCCACATTATTCAGATGTGTACTACAGTTGCACATGTCCACACACTGTACTGAATCACGAACACAGTACATATAGGTTGTACATGAAGTTAGAATTCATGAAGGTTAACTTCTCACTTCACAGATAAGAGTTGTTCTTAATGGGGTTCCTCCCACTCAGATCATGCTTCTGTTTCTTCATTTTTCCCCCAAATCATATTTCATTTTCTTGATCAAATCTTTGTTGACTCTCTCCATGCAAATTGACCTGTAGTCCTATTAGTTCTTATATACCTCAGGTTCTTTTTCTTCTTGTCTAATTTCCTTTTCTTTTCTCTTCTTTTCTTTTCTTTTTCCTTTTTCTGTAATTTCTTTTCTTTCTCCTTCCTTCCTTCTTTTCTTCCTCACTCATTCTGTTTGTAGTTCTTTCTCTCCCTTTCTCCCTTTCTCTTTCACTCAAAGCTGGCCCTCTGCCACTTAAGCCACACAATTCCACTTTCAGCATTTGGTAGTTAATTGAAGATGAGGCTTACAGACTTTCTTTCCTGGGCAAGCTTCAAACTATGATACTCAGATAAGATCTGAGCTACTCAAGCCTCTTGAGTAGCTATGATTACAGGCATGAGCCACTGGTACCCTATTTCTGTTTCTTTTTTCCAACCTAGAACTTTTCATAGGCTCCCTAAGTACTGGGCCACTGAGATGCACATCCAGCCCCTCTTTCCTTTTTCCTTTTGTCTTTCTTTTTCCATTTCTTTGTTCTTTCTTTCCTTTTTCTTTTATTTCTTTTGAATTTTCAATTTTACTGTTACAGCTGTACATAATACAATCATTTACATTGTGGAAAATTTCAAAAGTACAGGAAACATAAGAAAATGGAAAAAATCAAATACCTAGATTTAATAAATGTTCACATTTTATCACATTGACTTTAGCTTATTATTTAAGTAAATTTAATAAGAATACAAAAATATACCTTAGAATACACTCTAATCACAGTACAATAATAATTTCTGAGAAGAGAGAAAAATAAGGAGGCAAGGAAAGGGGGTAAAGGGTAGGATTTGAGCTATAAGCTAACTTATAGAAATTGATAACTACAAAAACACTCTGGAAACTGATTCCTCCCCTATCCATCCATATTCTCTACTTACCATTTAACAGCTTGCTTCTTTTTCCCTGGCTGAGTCTGTCTGGCATTGTGAGCCCAATTCCTGATATGGTTAAGTCTTGACTGCAAGCTCCTGGAGGGTAGGGGCCGTGTCTTATTTCCATTTATCTTCCAATACACAGAGACCATATGGAACACTTTGAGGCTTATTTCATTTTATTACACATGCCATTGCTATAAATGTGACATATGCAGCTCATTTTTTCAAACTTTTATATGAGCTTCTCTCTCAAATTATTAACTTTGCAGTACCTCCATTTGTCATCTCATTCCTTGTCTTCCCAAGAATGCTGTAAGAATTTTGAGTGAAATTTACATATGATCTCTAACTTGTTTCCAAGGGATTCCCATTATAATGAGAATGAAAAATAGCTGAAGACCATTTCCAACCCCATCTGCACTCACGATGCTTTAGGGACTCATTAGACACATTTTCTTTGCCTATTTTGAAGATAAACTATAGCAGTGTCTCTGTGGTGGGGCAGATATAATCTTCCCTAGCCTGATCCACTGCAGATGCTTAGCTGCACAGTGGAATTAAATGTCTCAAAGGTCAATAAGTCTTTCTATCATTTTTCATTAAAGAGCTTGGAGCAGGCAGTTCCTGAAGGAATAATTACTTGGAATCTGGCATACAATTCTTGTTTGCCCCAGCTAGTTAACCTTGAGAATTCAACTCCAAAGCCAGCCCTTGACAGGTCTGTGTGGGAGTTTCATCTCACACCTTGGAACAACTGAAACTTCTTAGGTAATTCACATTTCCAAAGCCACAGTTCCAAGATAAGCACCCAGGCCAGTATGGGGGCACAATGAATACTATATTGAGAGATGGGGAATGATGCCACATTTGCCAGAGGGGAAATGGAGAGATACAGGAAAGAAGCAGCCATTCCATTCCAAGTGCTCATCACTCAGATGGCATTTGAACATGACTGTTGTCAGGGGTCCTGGAATGGATTTTGGAGAAAACCACAAAGCCATGTACAACCTTGGATTTCAAATGACCACATTGTTCTGGTTAGTGTAAGTGCATGAGAGAACACAGGGGAAGACCCAGGGAGAATGGGTGCCACCCAACTCCAGGGCCTTCACAGACTTTTCTCTAGAACCATGCAGGTCAGACAAAACAGAACTTTAACCACACATGTCACTGGAGAATTTATAGTAACCATATTTTAAAAAAAAGTAAAAGTACCAGACCCTGGTGACTCATGCCTATAATCCTAACTCTTTTGCCTGGGCAGAGGGGAGAGGGGAGCTGAGAGCAGAAGGATCACAGTTCAAGACCAACTGGGCAGAGAAGTTTACAAGATCCTATCTCAAAAACAAAGAAAAACAGCAAAAAGTAGGGTTGGGGTGTGGTCCAAGCAGGAGAAGTCGTCTGTTAAATGCAGGGCCCTAAATTAAGCCCTAGTACCACAAAGTAAAAGGAGGTAACAGAAACAAGCAGAATTAATTCCAATATTGTATTTTAATTCAATATGCCCAAAATATTGCCATTTCAACCTGGTGAATAAGGGAGAGTGATAGAGGGTGAGGTTGAATGGGATATACTGGATGCATATATAGAAATGTCACAATGAAACTGCCTTGCAAAACTAATGTATGATAACAGAAAAAATCAAAAAATCCCAAAAAATCCCAAGAAAAGAATTGTCAATAAATTATTGTAAGTTCACTTTTCATAGCGAAGTGTGTATTTGACACTTACAGAAGCTCTCAATCAGATATGAGCCACATGGAGTACTACTACAAGGCTATGCATGGCTTTGGATTAGACAACATAGCTCCTGTTGCCTCTGATCCAGGTGATTATTAATGACACAGGATACCAGTGTGTCTCAATTCAAAGCTCCACATGTGCTGGAGACAGAGATGTATCTCAGCCAGCTCACAGAGAAGGTGTTCTTAAACAAGGCAGCAACTTCAGGAGCTATTGACCATAGAGGATTTGGGGTTGGTACAGCAATTGACTGAAATGTCATAGGTAATTCTTGTGGGCAAAGATTTGAGAATCACTAATCCATTAACCTTTAAGTTTATAATTTGACTCAAAGGGGAGTGTCCATTTAACTAGTTCAAAGACTTTTGCCCTTTGCCCTACTGTGTAGCCATGTTCTGGGAGGATACACAGCTTTACTGACTGGCCCCTCCTTATCTCACAGAATTGGGTCATTCTGATACATATAATTGCATTCCTGAAGACCTGAGAAGCTACCTGGAACTATGTCAGCCTTCTTGGCCAATTTCAGACTCCAGGCTTCAATGTCTTTTTAAAGTCCCTTCTCTTCTCTATTTCCAGTTCCAGTATGGTTTTAGCAAACCAGATGCTGAAAGAGGTAGGAACCCTGAGTTGCAACATTTGTCAATACCTGTGATGTAAACACTCCCATGCGATAATGACCAGTTATGCTACTAACAGGATGTCTACTTGTCTGCAAAATCTAGAATGTTTAAGTGCCAGGTCTTGTGATCCAGTCCAAGCTGGACCTGGCATACTACTATAGCATGCCCAAACATTCTCACCTCTGTGCCATCGTCATTCAAAATCATCTCCTATGAAAAAACAATGTGATATAAATGGCTTCAGAAGCAATGAGACTGTGCCTGAGTCTGTCTCTTTCTTCCCAATGGATATCTTTGACATTTGAGTTTATGTTAACTAACTTATGGAGGATGTTGGTGAGGATTAGAGAATATCTTTGTAAAGCTTTATGTAGGAAGCACTCCATAAATGCCACTATTAGTGTTTCTACTTTTCTAACAACAGAATACACATAGATAGTCTGAATTAGAGCCAGCACTAGAACCCAGGCAAGTGCCCTCAAGGATTTCAAACTAAACTCACCATTATGAATTGAGATGATGCTGAAATAATAAATAAAATTGGTGGCTGTATTGGTTATAGTGAAGTACCACAGGATAGGGGATATTGCAACAATAAAAATGGACTCTTTCCCAGTCGGAGGCCAAACATCCAAAATGTGCATTTCTAAGTTAAACTAATTGTAAATCTCACAAGAGAATCTGGGCCTCTTCTCTAGGTCATATTAACCAAGCTTTATTCAGCAAAATGTAGCCAGCAAGTATGCTTCTTAGCAGAACCTGAGTTATAAATACTAAGAGGTTGTTCCCACCATCACAAGACTACTGGGGCTGAACCAGCAAGTTTAGACATCTACCTTCTGCCAGGGTTTGGAGAACTGTCTCCCAGTAATATATTGTTAAAGGCTGGGTTCCAAGTGTAGCACTATTTGGAGGTGGTGAAACCTTTGATAGGTGCAGCCTAGTGGGAGGTCTTTAGGTCATTGGAGGTGTGCATTTAGAGGGGTATGGGACCTTAATCCCTTCTTCCTTCTGTTTCCTGACCATGGAGTGAGAGTTGTTGCTCTGCCACATACTCCTGCCATGATGTTCTGCTGAAGGCAATGGAGCCAATTAATCATGAATCAAAATCTCTAAAACCAAGAGCTAAAATAAGCCCTTTCTCTTTTAAATTAATTATGTTAAGTGTTTCATTATAAAAATAAAGGACTAACTAGCAGTTTTTTTCTTTCTTTTTATTTTGACTCTCCCACAAAAATGTGCATTCTTCACTTACTCATTTATTCAGTAACTGAAGTTATGAGAATTTTGTGATAATTACTCAAAGACAGTATTGCATAGTGTTTAAGTCATTCTGTATTTGAATTCCAGATACACTTACCAGACATTTGATTTTAGTCAAGTTAGTTCAGTTCTCTGTGTCATTGTAAAAAGGCAATAATGACAATGCCTATTTTGTTGAGATGAAAATGAAATGAAGATTATAAAATATAATACAGCTGAGTGAGGTGGTGCATTTCAGTAATTCCAGTACTCAGGAAGCTGAAATAGAAAGATCATGAGTCCAAGGCCAGTCTGAACTGATCCTGTCTCAAAAAATAAAAAAGATGAAGCACAGGTAAGTCACCTGGCTAACCACTGAACAGATGACAATCATAAATGCATGCTCATTACTCTGAGCTTGGCCATAAATCACATGATAGAGATAGAGTGACAAAAGGACAAATCCTGGCTCAAGGGGTTACAGTCATAAGAGCTCAATGTGTGGCATATACCCTCATTTCCATAACTGTTACTTCAACTAACCAGAGATTCTGTTTAAGCTTTTCCAGTCTTTCCAATGCCATCCAATGGTTTGGTGCATTTTCCATTTATCATGGATCAAGTAAAAGGATGAAGTATGAGGGTGATCATTTATTCTCCTCATGTAGTTTCCAAGTAGTCATGAAGTAAAAAGAAAGTAAGGAGTGAAGATGTTGAACAATTGTCTCCAGTGGGCCTTTATCAATACAAGCCTAAAGCAATTTTGATGTATTCCCCATTGTCTCTAGTAACATTTTCTAACCCTATAAGGGCTCAGAGAAGCATGTTAGGTTCAGTCTAATCACCAATTGCTCTGAGAAAAGGAAGGGAGAGACAACAAGAAATGAATGGCCTAACTTTTTGGGGAACTAGAAGTGGGAAATGATTACCAGAGTTGAGTTAACTCCCCAGATTCTATACAAAATTCTTCTGCTCCATCTGTATTGGACCTAGTTTTATATTTGTCTTACCCCTACAACAAAGCTATGGGCCAATTCTGATTTAAAATTTTTTCCCATTAGCCAGGTATCTATGGCTCATGCCTATAAAATCTTAGCTGAGGGTTACTCAGGAGGCTGAAATCTGAGGATCAAGTTTCAAAGCAGCCTAGGTGGAAAATGATGAGATTATTGCCTCCAATGCACCCAAAAAAAAGCTGGAAGTAGAGTTTGGCTCAAGTGGTAGAGCATCATCCTTGAGTAAGAAAAGTTAAGAGGTACTGCTTAAGACTTGAGTTTAAGCCCCAATACCAGCACGCACTCACACACACACACACACACACACACACACACACACACACACACACACACACACATTAAACAATATTCGTGCACTAAATGTAGACTTATCTGTAGTTCATAATTTTTTACTTCAGATCATGTGTGTTGATATTTTCTCAGTGAAAGACAGTCACTGCTAGAAAGGGCAAAAAAAGTGGGGAGACTTACAGATCAGCCTATTCAGAGATTTCCAAACTGGGTTGCATCAGAATCACAGTTTTCTGCTTATTCCTTCCCCCTGAAGCTGAGCTAGTGCCTATAATAAAATGTGGGGCTGCATGTGTATACCATCATTATGTCTCTTTCCCTATTCTCATGTCCCCTTGGATTGGAGAATCACAGGAATAACCCAATCCTTCATTTGATGGGTAAGAAACTGAAGATCCAGAAAGAGTATGACATAATTTGAAAAGAATATGTGAACTTGTATTTTTTATCTCTGTTCCCTTACACATAGAGATGGCTAGTTTAAAGTGTTGCCAGCCACTTTTGTGGGGACAGGTCAGCAGTAAATGATGGATGACATTTCAGCATAAAGGTGAAATGTTCCAGCTTTGCATCTGACAAACCACAGCCCAGTCACCTCCTTGGCCACTAATCAGTATGTGGAAAGCTAAACTGGAGGCTTTTAGAAGCTAGGCGGGAGATAAATAGCCTTGTCTCTGCCTTATAGTCTCCCATGGGAGATCCCAATTAGAGCCTACAAAAATGACATAGGCTGGGCTGGGAAGGTGGCTCAGTGGTAGAGTACTTGCCTGGCATGCATGAGGCCTTGGGTTCATTTCCTCAGCACCACATAAGCAGAACAAGCCAGAAATGCTGCTGTGGCTCAAGTGGTAGAGTGCTAGCCTTGAGCTGAAGAGCTGAGGATCAGTGCTCAGGCCCAGAAATCAAGCCCCGCAACCAGGAGAAAAAAAAAAAAAAAAAACCAATGACATAGGCCATCAAGGTCACACTCAAGTCTTTGGGAATATAACTGTTGAATTCATCAATATCAAGTGTTGCATGCCAAATCATCCCCTTCCCAAGGTCCAACAGAGCCAAGTGCATGGAGCCCTTGCCAATGCAAGCGGCTAATCAAAGTAGCACCTTGGGGTAACTTATATCCACCTACTGATTCAGGTTCTCCAAAGGGCATGGAAGTTTGCCTGGATTACAGAGAGAAAAAGAAGTCTTTTTCTGTGTGCGTGTGGGGGGGGGGGGGTCCGGTTGTGGGGCCTTAACTCTGGGCCTGAGTGCTATCCTTCAGCTCTTCAGCTCAAGGCTAGAGCTCTACCACTTGAGCCACAGTGCCACTTCTGGCTTTTTTCTTTTTGCTTATGTGGTGCTGGGGAATTGAACCCAGGGCCTCATGCATGCAAGGCAAGCGCTCTACCATTGAGCCACCTTCTCAGCCTCCAAAAAGAAGTCTTTGATGGGAAAGATTAAACAGGAGGTTGATGGTGTGGTTAAGAGTCATAGATACCCCCTGGAAGGAATGTCTTGTGCAGATTAGCTTGTTAATTCCCACAAAATAAGACCAACTGTTCTGCATGTTGATGCGAGTGACCAGGCCCTCAGAAGGGAACACTGATCTCCCTGTCCCCCTTGCTGCTCCGAGAAGTTCAAACCAGCATGGAAGGAACAGGTATCTCCACACATTAAGGACTAAGTGTTATAGGGTCCTAGTAAGGAGGTGACATGCAATACTACTCCGACCTTTTCTGGGGATGCTGAGTGCAAAGGCAGGGAATGAGGCTTACTTTCTTCACCTCTGGCTTAAGAGTGGGGGAGTTACAACAAGCCTGTGTGTTGCAACTGGCCATGAACAAAGATGCAGAAGCAAGAGTATGTCTGAGAGGCATTTTTCTGGCTTTAAACAGTTCACACCATCCCTCAGGGCCATGTGTCCAAGTGATATGTTGCAGTTCTAGCCCCTCATCCCATAGGCGGCTTCCAGACCCTATCCTGAAAGGGAGGCTCTAGTAGCCTGCTGTGTCCAGTACCCCATTGCTGGAGGAGGGTCAGGGGAGGGCTAGAAGAGTCACCTAGGCTAGAATAACTTGGGTAGAAGAATGGGATCCTTAGAGTAGATTTATACTGGGGACATAGGTCCTTAGAAGAGCTTCAGAGATACAGAATCACTCAAATTACCTCTCTTCAATCATACCTCCTTATCCAACAGCCTGTGAGATCTCTTCTCAGAGCCCAAATCCCAAGCCAGGAGATGATGAGGTACATAAGGTACAGCCCTGTGGGCCTCTGCTCCATGCCTTCTTCCAGCCTGGAGCACTGCCAGGCAGTGACTAATCACCTTCTCCAGCTCAACTCTTCTCCCCAGGCACCCTTCCTGTCAAAGTGCTTAGAGAAAGCCTGGCCTTTCGGTCTCAGTGCACTGAGAGGATAAGAAGAGGAAAAGGCATGCCAAGGGCCAACAATGGAGACCTTTGTGGCCTACTGGCTGTACCTCAGGTTCCCCTCCTTGTAGCCCTCATCTGGAGAAGTCTCTGGGATGAACTGAGCGCAGCTGCTCCTAGGCCTCCTACCTGGGGAAGGAACCCCAGGGGTTCATCTGCGCAGACTGTACTATGAGAATGGACATGACTTTTGCTGGGCACTGACTGTATCACAGAAGCAGTGTCTGAGGAGAGAATTTCTAGTACTTTCCTGTACTGTTCTTAAAACCTACTATTGACTGTTAGAGAGAGAGAATCCCTGAGCAGAGACAGTCCTTGTTCCCCTGAGGAGTTCAGAGGAGAGCAGGCCCACATTCTTTGAAGAAAAGCAATGGTCTCCCCTGAGACAACCAGGCTGCTTTTCCTCAGGACCTTCTTCTTGCTACCCTTCTTTGGTTCTAGTCTAGCTTTATATCCCAAACCTGTTTATTCTGGAGAGGCAATTGCATATCAAAGACAAAGATGTCTGCTGGAAAATTTCAAGTCTTAAGAGACTTCTGTTATATGCAGGCCTTCAACTCTCTGGGTAAGTTCCATGTACAGAATAAGAGTGTTGTCTACTTTTCCCAGAGTCCACCAATTGCCACCATGCAAATCTCATCCAAAAGGATACCCATAGAAGCATCTAGAATAATATTTGACCACGGATTTGGGTATTGTGGCCCAGTTATTTAGGTGCATGAAATTAACTATCTCAAGACTATCCCTTATCAAGTTGAGACTTATATACATCCACTTAAAACAGCTTATTCTGCAAATAACAACAGCAACAGGTCATAATTCCACTTATAATGCAACTATCCTACGTACAATTCTGGATTTATTAACCCTTTCCCCAGAGAGGATGCAAAGTCCTTGGGTGATGTTTACTATTCTTGATATTCTATAAATTAAAGACTATGATGCAGAGTTAACTTAGATACTACAATATAAAGTCAACACATTGTTTTTTGGGTTTTTTGCTAAGATAAAGAGATACAAGAGCTGAAAACATAGATATTTTATGTACATATACAGTCACAGCAGATAAGTCTGATTTTTGTTACTGGCTTCTATAACCACGTTTCTGTATGGTCATGAGGTTATGAATTGTATGTATCTGTCTTCTACTAACCATTCTGTTATCCCTTTGCCCTTAGAAGTACCTTAGCAGGTATGGTGGGCTGCCACAATCTTTTTTTTCTAGGAGGATCTGTCCTCCTGACTAGATTGTATTGTTGTAGTTTGCTATTGGCCTTAGTAACAGGATGTGTTCCAGGCCTGCACTTTCTCACCTACACTATAGAGCAGCAGTTTAATTGTTTCCTGGTCATCAACTCTAAAAATCACCGATGCCTAGCCCACTGAATCAGCAAGACCTTTGCTGCGAGGGGTGGGATACAGTAAGTGAAGTTGAACATTTTCTTCAATGATTTTACTACACACTCAAAGTAGAGATCCATTGTCCTAATGGGAGAAATAGGAAGGACAGCAGGGAGAGGCAGCCATCATAGTCCGGGGAAGGTCAGCAGGAAAGATACACCATCCCTCCTGACAATCACAACTCTGTTTCATAGCATTTCCCAGTGGGTATTCGAGGAAATCCACAGTGGGGAGGAAGGATCATACATGGACTGTCCCGCCCATAATTTCATAAGAAATAATGCCATAATGTTCTAAGACATTAAAAATGCACATCATTTGTGAAAGACGAGAACGAACTCTGATCTTGAAGTATAGAAGAAAAGGAACAATCACCAGGAGGGAGATACCCTTGACTCCCATACCAGCTAAATATGTAAGCAGAGATGTCTGGAGGCTCCATTTCTTCAAGCAGAAGGTGATTTTATTCTTCTGGCTTTAGAACATGGATTATCATCTCCTCCCTCACAAGAAATACAAATATGTTCAGAAGCCACATTCCAGAAAGAGTTCACATTCCAGAAAGTGGGGACACTGGTTCTTTTCTTTTTTTGTTTGTTTTATGATTTTTTTATTGTAAAAATACTGCACAGAGGCGTTACAATTACATGGGCAAGGTAATGAGTACATTTCTTATCAAGCATTGTTGCCTCCTCCTTTGTTTCTCCTTTCCATCCCTTCCCTTCTCCCTCCCCTTCCCCCCCCTGCCAAAGTTGTAAAGTTATTGGTTCCTTTCTGAGCTGCCTGCATATAGTTGCTATGGTAAAGTAGATGGTTGAGCCAACTGCATAAACTAGATGCTAGTTTAGTCTATTCCTTGAAATACATTTTGTTTCCATAAAAAAAAATCAGCATTTAGGAAATAGGGAACATAAAAACATGGCAATAATTTCTTGTGTACTGGTGTCCATATTAAGATATATACTAATTTTTACATAGTTTTATAATATACTTTTTATTTACTCTGTAATCATAATTTTATGAATTATGAAAAATCATTACCATTAATTTTACCTGTTTTGAAATAGCCATTGAGTAACCAATCTATCTGATGATTTCTGTTTTAGAATTTCTAATTGCTTACTTTTAAAAAAAGTGAATATCTTCACTCAAGAGTGTTTTTATCAATTCCTAAGAGCAGAGTCTCCAGGTCAGAGTGAATTTCACTGGACTTGTATCTTACACAATTGCTTTCCCAAATTTCAGTGTCATGCTATTAGCAGATACTGAAAGAAAAGGGCTCTGTGGTGGTAGGTGAGACAGATTACTCACAAAAGTCAAAGTAAAAATGTGTCTACAAGATGGACACAGAAAGTTGCTGAGTGGTTTAGCAGAAGTGTTTGTGTGGGAAAAAATAAAGTTAAATCTCTTGATCATACCAGATAAAAAATAAACTCAGATGGATCAAAGACATAAGCTAAAATACAAAACCAACACACTAAGGTCATACAATGTATGGGAAATAATTCTTAATACTTCAAGAGGCTAAGAATGTTTGTTTTTGTTTTTGTTTGGGTGTTTGTTTTTGAGACAGGGCCATGCTTTGTGGCTCTGACTACATTATTTCATCTAGACTGTAATATCTATGAGCAACATGACTAGGGAGTACAGTTAATAGCAATTAAGATGTGATATAGCAATTGAGATATGATAGGGACCAGCATCTGCATTTGCTTTAACTTTGGGGCTATATAGCCAACAAGCTGGGTGTGCTGACTAAAAACTGTAAACCTAAGCATTTTGGGAGGCATAGATTGGGGAACTATTAGTTCATCCCAGGCCCCCCAAAAATGTTCATAAGACTCTATCTCACTCAGTAGCTAGGTGTGGTAAGGCATGCTTTTCATTTCAGTTATATGAAAAACACAAATAAGAGGATCATAGTCCGTGCCAATTGAGGAATAAAGCAAGACTCTATGAAAGAATAACCAAGTGTAGTTCAAGTGGTAAAGTACCTGTCTAGAAAGCAAGGGGACCTGAGTTCAAATTCCAGTATTGAAAAAAAAACTTTTAAATAAAGAATGGAAATTTATATGCTCTAATACAGTTTTCTGGATACTGGAAATTGAATTTCATTCATCCCAAATATCTCTTGAAGTTTTTTCAGACATTTTAAAGTCGAGCATTTTTTTTCTCAAATTATGGACCATCCAAAAACAAGCAACAGGGCAGATGTGAACCACAGGCCATCATTTGCTAACTGTGATGCAGATGACTCTTAGCAACATGTTAGATTAAAAGAAGGCCTAAAATACTATATGTAGAATGGTAAGTTAAAGCTATCCATACAAATGAATGTAGATACATCTCCTGCTCTGATGTTTCTTGACCATATTCAATCCATTAGTTACAGAGAAGATTATTTATTGCTAGCTACAAGCACTATGGTTTCCAGATTGCACCCAGATAATGAAATAACTATAAATATATATTCTGCTTAGGACTGTACATCACACAAATACAAAAGGGAATATAAATTGGGACATGAAAGCAAATGGAGAAATAATGGAAGGCCAATAGATGTGAATTCTTTTCAAAGGTCTGGATCTTGTTCTGGATCGGAAGCTTGTGGTGCTTATCATATTATTGAAAATAACTTAAAATGAGCCTTGCAAATCTGTGATAAAATATTGATTATGACTAACTGGATATCTAGACTCACTGTGGGGGGGGGGGAATATAAGAATTAGGTTGGAATAGGTAATGTGTAGAAGAGATAGGAAAAATGGCCCAAGTAGAGAGAACGGGGTGCCCAAAAGGGTTAGAGGACCAAAAAGGGTCTTGCATGGCTGCATTTTAAAAAAGCAAAGCAAAGATGGATGTGTGTTACATTTAACATTAGAATGTTAAAAATCCCCCAAAGGGTCATGTGTTAAAGGCTTGATATCTGAATGATGCTATGGGGAAGTAGCAGAACCCTTAGGAGATGGGCTAAGGGGAAGTCCTTAGGCACCAGTGGCATGTTCTCAAAAGGGATATATGATGCTGGTCCTGTCCTCTTTCTCTCTTGGCTTCCTAACCAATGAATTGTGTGGTTTTGCTTTAACATGTGCTCTTGCCATGATGTGCTGCTTCACCACAAGCCCAAAGCAAGAGAGCCCACTAATAATAACTGGAACTTCCAAAACAAGCCAGAATCAAACCTTTCTCTTTAGAAAGATAACTAACTCAGTAGCTATGGCAGGGGCCATGGTCACACAAGGTCTTAGAAGCATTTGAGCTTGGGTTCAGCTTTATATCCTAGATGGAAGGGAACACACTAATGGATTATAAGTATGGTAGTAGCTTCAGGTTTGTACTAGTTAACAGTCAAAGTTAGAGTGAGGAGCCAATCATGAGCATGCAAGAATAGGTGCAAGTGAGTAGCTTGATAAGGCCACAGACTTGTGGTTTTCTTTATTTATAGAAATCCTTTTAACATTGCATTCTACTAGATGTTAGTGGGATTTTTTACACTTAGGATCCCTCTTTCTCTGAGAGTAAAGGTGAGCCAAGTATTGGAATTTTTGTACTTGATAGTTCTATTCCAGCATCATTGTTTCTATCAGCAATGATAGTGATCAGCTCTGCCTCAATTGTGAGCAGTCCATCATACTACAGTACCCATTCGTTTTCTTTCATAGGCCATGGAGTCTAACTGATCATGAAGCATGAGAAATGCATGTCCTTATTTTCATACTTAGAATTTTCATACTGTTCTCAGTCCCTTTGCCTTATCTCTTGGCCTGTTTTCTGTATACTTCCTTCCACACGACACTTTTTCAAGTCAGAAATACCTTCAGATAGTTTCTCTTTAACTCTCAAATTTCTCTCTTGTGAATAAGAAGTAGAGAAGGGCTATTTTTGATCATTACAGAGGCAAATATTTTTCTAGAAGATCTTCAGACTGAATGGAAGATAAAGATGTTCTAGAAGAATACCAAACTGACTTAAAAGTGCTGTATATAAACAAGAATCTAACACAGGGCAGTCAGTGAGGGGGGGAGTTTACTACACATAAGTAGGAATCAACATGGAAAAATCAACATGTTCTTTGTATTTGTAGTAAGCTTACCATCTGTATAATATGTAATTTCTTCCCTGATACATAAGATTAGAGTTTGCAATCTGCAGTGAGTATTAGTGGTCAAAACTCATTAATGCTGTTGCGTAGGAGCTGATGAAGACTTTGGTGGTCAGGAAGACCCAAAGGCAGGTAGGTGAAAAGAGAAGTTCATGACTGAATGCCTGAATGGAGTTTATATTTGTGCCCTGAAGATTAAGGAAGTGGTAAGAACTGACTTGTTGATTTAGGACAAAGAGTTTCACTCATGCTCTCTCTTCCATGCCCAAATTGGAACAATCTTCTTGGTCCCTTTACCCAACACAGGAGGAAATCAAGACAGATTTTTTTCCTTAACTCACCTCCTATAGAAAACCATGCTTGTATTCTGATCTCATAAGAAGCAGCCTCATTGGAAAGGACAGAACTGGCCTGAGAAAGGAAGTGCCTTTATCGTGCACAGGGCACCACACCATGCTGTCTTCCAGTCCATTCAGGATGCTGACAAACAGTAATTTTAGTCATCATGGCCTAATGGCAGGGAGGAATAATTTGTTTGATAGTAAATTACAACCCTGTCTATTCTGCAGTCTGATAACTATCCTTGCTCATATTCAATCCACTGATTTCAAAGAGATGACAATTTTATGCCCACACATGGAATGTTAGATTATAAAGTTATACCAAGGTAATGAAATATCATACTGATATCATTGGTTTAACTAGCTTATTGCCCTTAAGTGATCCAATTCATAACAGTTCCCTTAGCCCTCTGTGTGGCCCAGTCATGCAACCTTGGCTCCTAGGAACACACAGCTTGTCTTGCAGGGTCTAGATCCACCTTTAAGGCCAATTCTGAGCCTTCATGCCCCGGTATCTCTTGTTCGCTTTTTCTTAATTCCATCCATCATCCCTTCTCAAAGTATTTTGTACCCCAAGACTTTTTTTATATGTCCTGGCCAATTACTCTCAATGTCTGTTCCCTTCCTTCAGATCTTTTCTAGTTACTTACCTGTGGTCAACTTTGTGTTAATTGACTAGTCTTGCAACAATCCAGATTGGTTCAACTTATCCTCCAGGATGATTTTATTTCTTCCAAGCTACTTTTTCTCTTTACTCACAATCATAAGAGTTCACAAACGTGTATCTCCACTGCCTGGTAAGATGCTGAAGATCTGGGACAAGGGAAGCATGCTAAAGAGTGTTGTCCACTTTAAGTCCCTGGCTTGTCCACAAACACTGGTCGTTAATACATACCTTTGCCCCAGAAAGTAGCCCTGGGTGTTTTCTGTGTGTTTACCACATTAAACCATGTAACTTCTCCTCCAAGAAGGCACCTGACCGCAGGGCAGCCTACCTAAGAAATCTCTGTCTGGCTAAACCAGCTAATGGGAACAACATAATTAATCAAAGCCTCCATCATAATTGGAGTAGACAGTCAAGTACATTATTCAACTTATTTATAGGCTAAAAATTATTATGAGATCTGAAGTAATCAATAGTGAACTACAGAAGGAACATCTAGATCGACTCAATCCTAATGACAGGGAGTAATCCAACTAAGTTACAATGTTTGTCTTTAATCTTTAGATCAGGAAACAACTAGTAACTCAAAAAAAGGAGCATCTGCAAAATAGTGACTCTACCAGAATCCATGTTCTCCTTAAGTTTATCCTAAGTCATACAGCAAGCTCAAATCTATATTTATCTATTGAGTAGTGTGATTTTTTTTTGTGTGGGTGGGTATATTCATGCAGGTCCTCGGGTTTGAACTTGGGGCTTGAGAGTTGTCCCTGAGTTTCTTTTGCTCAAGGCTAATGCTCTACCACTTGAGCCACAGCGCTACTTCTGGTTTTCTTGTGGTTAATTTGAGGTAAAAGTCTCATGGAATTTCCTGCTCTAGCTAACTTCAAATAGTAGTCCTTAGATCTCAGCTTCCTGAGTAGCTATTATAGGCATGAGCCACTGGCACCTGGCTTTGGAGCTTTTTGACACTAGCAAAGAAAATGTTTTCCACCTTCATTTGTCCTCATAGAATCCCAAGCAGCACCTGTCCCTAAGCAAGAGTCACTCCTAATCTCTCAGAATTTGAGAGTGAGCTGGAATGCAGTCTGCAGAAACAAGAACATCTATGATGGTACAGTGAGAATCTGGGAAAAGACAACATCCATGTACAGTAACTCAAATATCACCAAGTTCAAGCCAAAGAGGGGATCCGCAAGATATAGCATGACACAAAGTTCAAAAATCAAAGACAAGAAGAATGAAAGCAGCAGAAGGCAAAGGAAGCCCAATACAGCTCTCAGCAAGTTTTTGGCAGAAATCCTGCAAACCAGGAGAGAGTGAGATGATGTATTCAAAGTTATGGAGCTTTTAAAAAATGCCAATCAATATTATTTTACCAGATGAAGCTCTCCCTCAGAATGAAGGAGAAATAAAATATTTTTCAAAAGCTAAGGGAATTCATCACTATTTTTAGGAATTGATAATGGAAGTTGTTCTGGCTGAAAGACTGCTGTTATTTAACAAAAAAAAAGAAAAAAAAAACAAAATAAAAACAAAAAAACACACATGAGCCAGGTGCCATTCAAAGCCAGCCCATTCTAAGCAAGCACAGACAGGAAAGTCCCTGAGACTCTTATCTCCAACTAACCACAAAAAGCAAAAAGAAAAGCTGAGGCTCAAGTGGTAGAGAATTAGCCTTGAACAAAAGAAGCCCAGGTCCTGAGTTCAAGACCTAGGATAAGCACCAATCAATCAATCACTCAATAAATAAATCCTCAGTCCCCAATACCAAAAAAGAAAAGACAAAAAGAAAAAGACATAAGAAACAAAGCCAAGATAAATAAATGGGAATGCATCAAACTAAAAGGATTCTGGCCAGCTGTGTTGGTCCATGCCAGTAATCAATGAAGATGAGACAGGAAGATCAAAAGTTTGAGATCATCCTGGGTATTCCTTTGGTCTTATGTTCAAGCCCCAATACCAGAAGAAAAAAAAAGTCTTTATAGCAAAGGAAGCAATTGACAAAATGAAGAGCAGCCGTATAATTATAGAAAATATTTGTAAACCATACACAATTGATAAATGGCCAATATCCAAAACACATGAGAATTCAACTCCATAGCAAGAACATAAAAAGCATCAGGCTCTGCATCCAAACCCCACTACTACTGGAGAGGGAGAAGGAGGAGGGGGAGGAGGAGGAGGAGGAGGAGGAGGAGGAGGAGGAGGAGGAGGAGGAGGAGGAGGAGGAGGAGGAGGAGGAGAAGAGGAGGAGGAGGAGGAGGAGGAGGAGGAGGAGGAGGAGGAGGAGGAGGAGGAGGAGGAGGAGGAGGAGGAGGAGGAGGAGGAGGAGGAGGAGGCAAAAGAAAGATTTCAAGAAAACAAAACAACAACAAAAAATACTTCTCCAGATATGACATACAAATGATCAATAGGCACTTTAAAATACTGAGAATCACTAACTAGGAAAATGCAAATTAAAACCACAATAAGATCTTACAGGTGTTTGAATGGAAAGGATTGCAGAAAGAGAACTCTTAAACCTTATTCATGGGATTGTAAATAAACACATCCATTTGGAAAACAGTATGAGAGTTCATTAAAATCTGAAAAATATCCAAAGGAATTGAACTCGAGTTAAAGGTAATATACATCCTGTTCAATCACTACAACATTATTTTAAGGCATCAGGATATGGAAACAGGTGTCTATCAGTGTATAAATGGATAAAGGAAAGGTAGTATATATACATCAAGTAATACTATGTGGCTTTTAACGGGTGAAATTAAGTCAGACACAAATCACATCATCTCACTTGTATCTGGACTCTAATAAACTAGAACTGAAAAGTAGAAAAAATAATGCTTACCAGAAAATGGGGAGCTATTGATTTCAGAGTTCAGTGTCAGGTATACTAATACTCTTTGAGATCTAAAAGATTTCAAAATACCTCAGTAAACTTCAAATGTCTCATCATCTAAAGGACAAGCAGGATGATAAATATATTATTTTTATTTAATTATGCCATGTTATATACATATACCAAAATATTACCTTGCATCCCACAAAGGTATAGAATTATGATTTGAGAATCAAAAATAATTTGATAAAAATGTATATATATTTGTGTTTATATGTACACACATATATGTATATAGATATACATGATTGATTCATTAATATTGAGACAATGAGTTTGCCTGAAAATATTGAGAATATCATGTTTTACATTTCTGAGAAAGATATTTTAGCCAACAACCCTATGAAAAGTTATAATAAAATGTTAGTGATTTTCTTGAAAAAATAAAAGATTGAATTTATAACCCACAGAACTATATACCTCACGTAGTTCATGCCAGAACAACTCTTACCATTTGGAGCTATGAACAGTAAACAGGACTGGTCCTTGGGAGTGATTGCAAACAATAAAATCATCAGTAAGAAGCAGAAGAGGCAATGCAGCACTAAGTATGCTGCAAAAAGGGATAGAGGTTTACAGTTCAAAGGCAAAATGGCCATCATTCTAGCTCAACTAGGCCCTTACACAGGTGGCTACTCTATGTTCCTCACTGCACATGTCCCCTTGAAGCAGGATAACTTCCGGAAACTGAGGCCTGGTGTAAACAACTAAGAAATATGGTATCTAAAAACTTAGAAATGTTATTTTTGCTTCAAAGAGAGGCAACTGAATGCATTCTTTCCTAAGGGATGCGTTTCTCACCCAAGAATTCACAACTGCCTGACAGGATGCCCCAAAATGCAGATAGCAGGGTGTCTCCTTGTTTCAAGGATAGGGATCTGTTTTATGGTAGCATGCATTCTTATCTGGAACACCAGGTGTAGTTAAAGCAAAGACAAAGCACCTAGCTTTGCACAACTTAAAACCAGACCCCCTGCCTTTACCCTATAAATACCCAACAGCCCAAGAAGCTGTGTGTCTCTCTGGGTGTCTCCTTGTCTGTGTCTGTCTTTGTGTCCTTATGAGAGCACCCACACTCTGTTAGAGTGTGCCCCTGCCCTTCTGTTTGTCTGGGGTTTTATTTTTGTCTGTTTGTCTGTTTCCTTGCTTGTTTACTTAATAAAGTTCTGCCCAAGTTTTCTTACCATTGTGACTTGTCCAGAAATTTTTATTCTGTGATCGAAGTCAAGAACCCTAAGTGAAAAGTTCCTATATCTAAATGGGAGCTTCATTAAACCTCACCTCTGTCTGATGACACCCTGAATGACTGTGAATATACCATAGTTATAGATTTCTAGGGGGGAGGGGTAGAGAATAGCATAAATATTTTAGTGAGTAGGAGAGTTTGCATGTAGGAAATCCACAAATTATTTACATGGTGGAGTCAGTAAGTCTCAGTCTGTACATTCTCCTAGATTGACCTGAGAGTTTCAATGAGCTATGATTCATTTTTAAAGGTCCTGGTAAAGCTATGTGTCAATGGCTCACACCAATAATCCTAACTACTTAGGAGACTGAGATCAGAGAATTGCAATTTGAGGCCAGTCTGAGCAGGAAAGTCCATAGGACTCTCACCTCCATTTTACCACAGAAAATCTAGTAGTGGAGCTGTATCTCAAGTGGTAGAGAACCAGCATTGAGTGAAAAAGCTAAGGGACACACCCTGAGTTCAAACCCCAGGACCAGCACCAATAACAAGAGGAAAGCAAAAAAAAAAAATAAAAGGTCCTGGTAGGGCTCAGTGGTAGAATGCTTGCCTTGCAAGCATGAGGCCCTGGGTTTGATTCCTCAGCACCATGTAAGCAGAAAAAGTTGGAAGTGGCACTGTGGCAAGTGGTAGAGTGCTAGGCTTGAGCTGAAGAGCTGAGGCACAGCACCTAGGCCCAGAGTTCAGGCCCCACAACCAGCAAAAAAAAAAAAAAAAGTCCTGTAGAATAGAGCTTGTACCTGGTTAGGTCACTTAGAGTCACAGACCTGGAGTTCTATATTCAGTTGTCTCATGGGAGCCATAGAGGAGAAGTCCTCCAGCTTCATATGTGAGGCCAGATGAGATTGAGATTGGTATAGGGAACCATCATTATCGTGTCAGCTTTCTATTCAGCCTCTCATTCTGTTCACTTAGGCTTAACAGAAGTGATTGCAAAGATAGCCAATGAAGGAAATTCCAAGATGTTGTCACCTCCCAGGGTAAACTCAAAACCTGCCAATGTTACTCATCCCCAAAGAGAGAACACATTCTCTCCAGCAGCTTGAGCCAAGTGGTCTCATTTTTCATGGGACAGAAATTCTGAATGCATCTGGTTTTACTTGCCCAGCAAAGGATTACTTGTTTTCTAGAATGAACATATCCACTTGAGATACTGGGAGATGGGATGGTTAGTGGAGTCCTTGTCTACAGGAAGAGAAGAATCCTCAGAAATTCCCTGAATCAGTCAAATCAGGACTAAGATGAACAATCTGGAATTAGGAGGAGCCATGAAGACTATGGAAAGAAGCAATACTACTTGCAGTACTTTCTCCAGCAATATTTCCTGGAGGTTTCCAGGCCCCAAAATGTGTTTTGACTTCTTTTCTATAGCACAAGAAATCAGCATCTTCTCATGTTATATCCTGGAATTCCTCTGCAGAAGAGTTTATTTAAAATTACTCTCATCTGTCCCCTAGCTTAATTCCCTTTACCCACTCCAAGAGAACTGCTTGGGCCTGAAATAGAAACAAAAGATGGGGGCTGGGAAGGTGGCTCAGAGGTAGAGCGCTTGCCTTGCATGCCTGAGGCCCTGGGTTCGATTCTTCAGCACCACATAAGCAAAAAGAAAAAAGCTGGAAGTGGTGCTGTGGCTCAAGTGGTACAGTGCTAGCCTTGAGCTGAAGAGCTGAGGGACAACGCCCAGGCCCAGAGTTCAGGCCCCACAACCGGACCCCCCCCCAAAAAAAGATGGTTTGTCCTGAGGAGGGGGTGGGACAGACTTTCCATTGGAGCTCAAATATTTGGCTACAGACCGGTTTAGTAACCTATTGTCCAAGACTTTGTCCCTTCCTCCAGGGATTCAGGCACGCCCATCATCTGGGAGATGGGGGCTTCACCTTCCCCCACCATGAAGACAAGATGCCAGACCCTACCACCCACTATGTGGCCAAGATGTGTTTGCCAGACCCAATTTCCCTATTTCAATCATTGCTCAATTAATATTTGGATAAATGTTGATTCTAGCTAAACCTTTATAGATAACAGCATGTGGAAATTGTCTCTCTGTCAATTCAGCCTCAGACAACTCAGGAAATGTAGTAACAAACCCTTCGATGTTCATTCCATACCACACCCATTTTATTCTATACTCTTTGCTCTAGGGCTCCTGGTGCTTCTTGAATTCTGTGCATTGCAGAGCCTTAGTGAATCATTTCCCCTGTACGCCCAACTCCTACCATTTCTCCAAGTCAGTAGTTCACACTCTTGCAGCATTTGCCTTTGTCATACTGTTTAGCACATGCCTTGTGCCTAATTCTATCTCCCACACTGCAAGGCCAGTGTTGGGACCCATTTGATTGCTGATTTACCCTTGCCTATCTCCAGCATGGAGGCTAGTGGCCAGCAGACAATAGAAGCTCAGTATATCATGAAAAATTAGGTGACATTGAAATTGAGGCCTGTGCAGGGATAGAGCACTCCAAGCAGGAGAAACAGAGCAGATCCCTGAGGAATGAGATATCCTGCTGTATTTGAAATCAAATGTGGCCCACTGTGGCTGAGCATAGGGGAAGTGTGATAAGGTCATGACTTGGCAGGGAAGTAGGAGAGACTGCAAGGTACAGGGTCCTACCCAGCTTGGAAACAGGCCATGGGAAACTGCTATGGGGTAGGAAGTGGGTTGGTTCTGCACAAGAGCTTTATTAACCCACATCACCACATGCTACCACACTTGTGAAGTTGATCTTCTGAACCAGAGGTTGGTATTCTACAGGCACACAAAATGCTAACATGTCCCTCCCCCACAGTATAACCCCTGCTTTCACTATATTTGATGTCAGTATAACTTGTGGAGGAGATGGGGAAAAACAAGTCGTTCAAGGTGGACCTGTTGCAACAATGAGAAGTACAAGTTGTCATGTCCAAAACGAGCTTTACAATGTTGGTGCGGGGGAAGGGGGGAGAGGATGAGGGGGTGGGGGGGGAGGCTGGGAAGGGATGTGAAAGGTAAACAAAGGAGGAGGCTGCAATGCTTGATAAGAAATGTACACATTATCCTGCCCATGTAATTTTAACCCCTCTGTATAGTATGTTCTCAAAAAAAATAAAATAAAATAAAATGAAAAAAATGCTAACATGTTTCATGGAGCCTATTGTTCTAACTTTCTGAGGTCATTTTGAGTCTTTATTGTGTTCTCCAGCATTAACATTGATAGTGATTTGCAGGGATAGAAGCAGGTCTTTCTATCGAGAAATACCAGCAAAGCCAAGGGAATGTTCTATAGGCTTTCCCTCCACAGCACAGACCACAGCTCTGTGATGATTTCCATATCAACCAGATGTGGAAATCAACCAGGCACTTCTTCGTATTTTATTTTTTGATGTTCCTTTTTGCTCCTCTAGCCTCTCCTAATTTTAATTTTAAAAAAATCTTCTTGGATAAGCATGCTTGATAAAGAAGGTAGAGAATTATTTCTTTGTTTTCTCCAAATAAACTGAATTTCTCTTGCTCCAAAGGAATTTGTTTTGTTTTCTTCCTGTTATCTGATATGCTTTAATACATGGAATGCTTGTCTTTCACTTACATGTTTCCAAAAAAATGTCCGAAACCAAGGATTTCATCATGACTTGAAAGAAGTAAAGCTTCCACTGATTTTTCAAGAGAAGGAGTATCCTTCTGATTTGCAGCAAATATGATAAGAAAACATGACAGATGTGTTTGTAAGGATAGTTTCACCCAGGCTCCAGTGACTCATGCCTGTAATGCCAACTTCTTAGGAAACTGAGATCTGAAGATCAAGATTGAAAATAGCTTGGGCAGAAAAGTCCATGTGACTCTTACCTACAATAAAGACACAAAAAGCCAGAAGTGGAGCTGAGGCTTAAGTAGTAGAGTGTTAGCTTTGGGTGATAAACTCAGTGTCAGCCCCTTTACCAGTGGGTGCACACATGCGCATGCATGTGTGCACACACACACAAACAGAAGAAAAGAAAGAAAGAAAGAAAGAAAGAAAGAAAGAAAGAAAGAAAGAAAGAAAGAAAGAAAGAAAGAAAGAAAGGAGGAAGGGAGAAAGGAAGGGAGGGAGGAAGGGAGGGAGGGAAGGAAATAGGAAGGAAAGAAAGGAAGGAAGGAAAGGAAATAAGGAAGGAAGGAAAAAGAAAGAAAGAAAGAAAGAAAGAAAGAAAGAAAGAAAGAAAGAAAGAAAGAAAGAAAGAAAGAAAGAAAGAAAGAAAGAAAGAAGAAAGAAGAAAGAAAGAGAAAGGAAGGAAGGAAGGAAGGAAGGAAGGAAGGAAGGAAGGAAGGAAGGAAGGAAGGAAGAAAGAAAAGAAAAAGAAAGAAAGAAAGGCATTGCAACTGAATGGTCATTTTTTTAGTTGTTGGGTTTTTTGTTTAACTACTTGGGAATTAGGGAGGTTTGTCTTTTTTAAATATAATCACATATATAAAAGTAATTCCAAAATCATTTTTCTTCAGGCCATTATAAGCTATATGATAAATTTCAAACATTGAGAATGTCTCTCTTTTAAATTATTGCTCCCAAATTGTGGATTCAGAAAAATGAAGCCAACAAGTTATTGATTTCCTATTTGATTTATATTTGTGAGAAAGCCAACATGAAGGGAAAGAAAGAAGACCATAATAGAGAAAAACGACTATCCTTCTATATACCTCTAATTCCAATCTTGAAAAAGTAGTTTAAAATATCATACTTTTGGTTTATCAGATCGAGATGAAGAGAAAAATGATCACTGCTCCAATATAAGAAGTCAGTGCCATGGATACAGGTGTGTAGCTCCTGTTGATATTGCCCAGACTTCTTCCAGTGTCGCACAGAAGGCTAAAGTATCACTACTGAGCGGCAGATTTTTTGTATTTAATAGTTTTCCTGTGGTTTGATGACAGTGATTCACAAGCAAGCAAGCACTCTGCCACTTGAGTCATGCTCCCAGTGCTTTCATATGTCTTTATGTTCAATTGAGTTTGTTTCTCTTTTTTTTTTTTTTTTGGATAAAGTCTAGAACTTTTGCCTATCTCTGCTTCCTGAGTGCAACCCACACCCAGCCCCAGTTGTAGAATCTTAATGAGCCCATTCTTCTCCACTTTGCCAACATCAAGATAAATTTTGGCCACTACATAAGGTTGCACTGAAATCCAAAAATACCCCACAGAGATGTCTGATGAGGTATTCAATAGTCTGTGAGGCAAACCTAAGCACACTGCTTAAAAACCACCAGCTTCTAGTCATCTTTGCTTCCTGTCCCAGATGCCTGAAGGAAGAACTTGTCTTAGAATCTAATCAAAGGTATGCATGAAGTTCACTGCCCATCATGCTAAATCCGTGTCCAATCAACCCACCTTCCAGATTCCAGCCCAGCCCAGTACTTGCTGCCTAAGGGAGCAAGTGACCCCATTATAGGATTTTAACAGGAAAAGAAATCCAAAATAAAAAATTGTTTCGAGAAGAATTTGTTTTCTTCTGTTTTTTTTTTTCAACTGAAAAGTTCAAATGTGGTTCATGAACAATACTCAACTGACCAATGGGAGCCTTAAGCTAGTGTTTTGAATGCCAAGTGCTTGGAGCCCAGTTCCACCATCTCCTTTGGGGCTCTCATGAAGTTTTAGAGAACAGACTGGCCATGCAGAGACCCTTGGACCAAAGTGGGCTCCAAACTGATCAGTTCCAAGTCCACAGGGAGCAGATGGTCCAGTCTCTATGTGCTTACTGTCTGCTTGCTCCCTCACCTAGGGGTGAAGACAGAGTGGGAGCCTGATTCTGTTACTCTCATTGATTAAATCCAGGTGATCTGTTTGTTTCAGAGTGAAAGAGAGGGAGAGAAAGAAACCACCAAGCTCTTAAAACTTGCATTACAGACAGGAAAACAGCACCCCAGAGACCCTGGTATCTGCAACCTGAGGACCAAGAAAGGCCTCTTCTTAAACAGAGCTCGTTTCTTCTTGGTGGGAGCCCAGGCCTCTGATGCATGATGGAAAGCATATTTCTGCCTGCTTATCATGGCTGGTCAAGGCTTTTCTGCCTATAAATTACATATTTAAAATGGACTTAAGTCTGTCCTTCCTCCTTACATTTAGCAGATGGTTTTAACTTGATCCCAGCCATGCTGTCTCTAAAGACAGTCCTTGTAAACTGGCCATTAAAATCTTCCTAAGAACTAGTTCTTAATGCACAGCAAGAATGAGATTGGCACCCAGGCAGCCAAACAGAGGAACGAGGCAGGAAGGGAGGATGCTGAGGGCAATGAGAACCTCATTAAATCTAATTACCTGGAGTGCTCACTTGAGAGCTAAGATTGGAAGATTTATGGAAGAGCTTCCTGCATCCTCTCTGCTGAAGGCAGCCTACTACCTCCTTCATATCATGCTTGTCACTAACCCTTGCCATACTTTTTCTCATCAGAGGCTTAGAGACATTTCTAGAAAAACAAAACTTTCTTTAGTGTGATGTTTTAGAAGCCCCAGCCCCTTTCTGCTCTCCTTGACAAAAGAGGGTTAGGAATAAACCATTTTATCTCATCATCTTCTCCAATAGCCTCAACATCCTATGGCTAATAGTACACATAAGAAACTTTCATACACTTGCATTGTGAGATGCTTCTAGCTTCTGCACACGAGGGAATTAACAATGTGTGTCAAGCAGCACAACACTTGTATTCCTAGTATTTGGGAGGGTGAGACAGGAGGATCACAAGTTCAAGGCCATCTTGGGCTATATTTTAAAAAAAAAGGAAGGAAGGTAAGACAGGAAAGGAAAGAAGAAAAGAGGAGAAGAGAGAAGAGAGAAAAAATAGAAAGGAAGGAAATGAGACTCTATTAGCAACAAAGGCCCCGTGTGCTGACAGCAGGCTTTGCAGGGCTAGCTGAAGCATTCTGGGTGGACTCCATTCTTCCCAGCCATTAATGGCAGAAGGCAGAGTGATATCTAGAGGTTATTCCCACCCCTAACCTATGGTGTTAGGTCCTCCTCTATTCAGGGGCCACATGCCTTAGGAGCCTTTAGTTTACTAATTCTGTCTTTGAAACTCACCAAACAATTCACCCAATGGGAGAAAGGACATAAATAGGCTAACTGTAGCAAAGACCATCCACATTAGACCCTGTGTGTTTCAAGCTTTTTAGCAAGAGGGTAGGTTAGTCAAAGTGAGTTTTAAAATTGCTGCTCTAACAAGGTCTTTTAAAGGACAACTCTAATGGTAGATTTGAAGAAGTGGAGAGATGGAAGTGTTCAGAATCCTAGTATATTGCCAACACTAAACTCCTTAATCCTTATGTGTCTTTTAATCAGTGACTGTTTTCTAACCAAGAGGAGTGTTTACCTTGTTTTATAGATGAGGAAACAGATTCAGAAAGCAATCAAGGATACATGACATCACTCAGCAGAAGGTCAAATTCAAGACCACACTTCTCTTTCTCCCAGATGCCGTGTCCAGCTGGCCTTTGGAAAAGAAGCAAATTTAACCTGCTGCACCAAATAGATGCAATCCAATCAACTTCTGGTAGGTTTCCCCCATAGATCCACAATTGCTTTCTTTAATCATGTATTGAACATTACTTAAAGAAGGGATACTTGGGTGCCCAGGGGTCAAAAGTCAGTCATATCTAAAGCCAATCTGCCAGTTCATAACAGACTCATTATCAAAGTTAGAGCGTGTGGGGTGTGTGTGTGTGTGTGAGTGTGTGTGTGTGTGTGTGTGTGTATGTGTGTGAGTGTGTGTGTGTGTGTGTGTGTGTGTGTGTGTGTGTGTGTGTGTACAGCTGTAGGTAAAGGCAGAATCTACCATGACATAAGAGCCTAACAGTGCTATGGTAGTATAAGATCATCTAAGGTTTCCTTTAAATGGTGAAGTTGCCATCCAAACTCACAGCGTGAGACTGAAAGCGCACTATAGAACAACTCCCTTCCCCACTCCCCCATCCTGGACCAGCAAACCACAAAGGTTACTTTGAGAAGAAACTGTAACCTTGGTTACAGTGGGATCAGCCCTCCACCTTCCTCCCTACAAGAATCTGCTACATGGAAACCTGCACCAGACAGCCTGAAATTCCTTCCTGTGGTTGACACCAATATCTTTTCCTGGAGGGAGTAACCACTGCAGAAAAAGAGTTGACCATCTGGCTCATTTTTAAGGAATTTGAACTTTACATTTCTTCCAGTCAAAGACTTGGCCAAGACAAGTAATTTTTTTTTTTTGGTAAGCAACAACAGGAAGAAGACAGAAGAGATATTTTTTTAAGGGAGGAAAAAGGGGTAGACATAGAAAGAACTACATGGCTTCAGAAAGAGAAGCTGCCATTGTCCTCTGTTCCATACCCTAGCCACTGTGTCATACCACTTAGTCAATGACTTCTAGAACCAAAGTACTCTGATTTCAAAGCTCCTGTGGGAGCTGGTGGCTCATACTTGTAATCCTAGCCACTCAGAAGGCTGAGATCTGAGGGTCATGGTTCAAAGCCAGCCTGGGCAGGAAAGTCTGTAAGACTCTTATCTCCAATTAAACACCGGAAAACCAGAAGTGGCACTGTGGCTTAAGTGGTAGAGCACTGGCCTTGAGCTGAAGAGCTTGGGGAGAGTGCCCAGGCTCAGAGTTCAAGCCCCAGGAGAGACAAAAAAGAAAAAAGAAAACAAAAAACAAAGAAGAATGAAAGCTCCGGTGGGATTCTGGCCTAGAATAACTCCCCCCCACCACATTTACCCTGACATCACCCCATTTTCTTAGACACTGTTGTTCTCCAGAGCTGTACACCCAATAGCTAGCCACCAACCCAATGAGCACACAGCCGTTGGCCCTTCACATGCTTTCTAAAGAACTCAATTTCCATTCTGTCTTGCGCAGCAGTGCCAGCAGCCATATCTCTTGATGGCCTGCTGGTTCAGAGCTTTACATGAGAAGGTAAAACATGCTAAATCACAAACTCCATCACAGATGGGATCATTCTGCACTTGTCCCTTCATGTGTCACCACTTCATTCCCTGACTTGGCCATCAGATGGCACCACGATTCCATAGGTCATCCAAGACAGCCAGCCAGGAACCTGGGAGGGGAGACTTTGTACCCCGCTGCTGCCCCTTTTGTGAAGTGTGCCATCATGTGGAGGGGTTGCCAGAGCCAGCTGCTCTCTGAAGGGTCCTGGTGTATCTGAGCTTCTTGCAGCTCTGTCCTCATGTGGCTGCTGCTTGTACGCTTTACTTTGGCTGGCACTGAAGGTGATGGCCAGTGGGGAGGAGCTTAGCTGGAACCAAACTAGGCTCTCAACGAAGAACGTTGGGAAGATTTCTGTGGGTGTATTGGGGGGAGGGCGTCTAGCTTTAGCATTATATAAATACTGCTCCTGCTCCCTAATATTTAATCTCCCTTCATCATCTACCAGCTTTCCTGCTTTGAGCAGAGATATCTGTTTAGTAGAAAGGTAGACCAAGGGGGATGTCTGGGCCTTTTACCCAGGAGGTCTCATTTTCCCAAAGTTTACATCTTCACAGTAAAGCCACTGAAATAAATGGGCCTTTTTAGAAGCTCTCAGAAAATGGATCATTTTTAAGAAGTATTCATCCAGTAAACCTGATGTCAATATTTGATTTCCAAACTGATCAATCCAGCATATACAAATTGTGTTCCAGTGATCATATGATAGTTCATAGAGCATCCAATGTATGTATAAATTGATCTCTAAATTCATATAATAGCCAAGACAGATTCTGAATGTAAGAGTTCTGTATGTGTGCCCCCTCTCATCTGTTTCTTCCACTCTGCTTCTATGTGCATGCACACACACACACACACACACACACACACACACACACACACACACACACACACACAGAGTCTTACTAGCATACCTTCAACTAGTAACAAGATACTAGCCGAGTCTCCAGGAGAGCTACAGTTCAGAAACTCTCTAGGCTCAAGAAATGTTGTTCGGAATGCCAATTATAGGGAACATGATATATGCAGACATCAGCCAACCAAGTTGCTTACTATTCAAATTGATACCTGCAGAAAGGGGCTTGGGGTCAAGCTCAGACACTACTACATGGACATTCCTAGTAGAAATTTTGATTTAAAATGTGAAATTTCTCTTCCTTAAGAACTTTCCACTTCTGACACAAACCTTGAGACCAATCCCCTTTTCTAGCTATCTCAGTTCCTGGCACACTCTGGGAAAGCCACTGATGTCAGGCTTCATCTCTTGGCCTATCATCTGTTTAGCCCAGATATCCAGGACAGCAAAGTCTGTCTCTCCTCCAAGCAAACTAAGAAAGACACAGTGAAGAAATACTCTTTCTAAAATGTGTATCTGTGACCTGCTCTATGTGGGGTTTACCTTCCTCCAAATTCTTACATTTCTGGTACTGAAACTTAGTCCATATTTAAAAATCAGAGGACTTAAAGTTCTTACTCTTCTCCATATGTTCTGTTAGTCATAGTGAATAAAGAATTGTTGCTTTCTGCTCTCCTTGCTTTAGTAAAGAGGAACAGACAGAAGTTCCTCTTGAGACACATGTGAATTATTGACTCCAGGGAGCCCTGAAGAAGACAGGTCTTCGCTATAAGAACAAGTGGCACTACATGCCATAGACCATTCTATGACAGGCTTGTTCCCACCTCCTGTGGCTTTCCTTTTCTTCACTGCCCTCTCTCTACCTGACTATAGTATACATTTGCCCACTTAATTCATTTAAGACGTCTTCTCCTATAGAAAGAACACCTTTGATCACAAAAACATGGTCTTATATACTGCTAGAGCTGCAGAAGCCAGTAGGAATTCCATCATGCTTACTGGGCAGATGGATAGGTGGAAGGGCTGGTGGGACGTTGAGTGTACATGTGTCTGAATGGCTAGATGGTTGGATGGATATTCAGTAACAGTCATGTGTACCCCTAAACTGCCTTTGCTTAATCACTGCATTTCCAGTTCTAGCACAGTATCTGGCATATTACCACTGTTGTTCTATTATCTTTAAATAGCTGTATAAAGTAGCTTCAATTCAATATGTCACTTTATTAATACAATGCTTTCAATAGCTATACAAAGGCGTTTCAATTCAGTCAGATTATGAGTTTACTGCATCCTGATTTATAACCACTCTTCAATATATATATATAGAGAGAGAGATGCATTTTATACTTATTTTCACTAAATCAAAAGGAGCATCCTTCAACTTCTTGAGTTTTAGATAAGGTGTATGATATACAAAACCAAAATTATGTTCCAGGTTACCAAGAAGTTTTTCAAAACTTTGTAGGCAGAGTTCCCTAGCATTCTGTTCTGTCACCAAACTACATAAAATTAAGTCATCATTTTCAGCTATATGCTAACCAGCGTTTAAAGGATGAAAGTGAAGTCAGAGTAGGGAGAGGAGTAGGTGACAACGGAGAAACAAGAAAGACAGGAAAATGTTCCTATTAATTCCTTAAAATAAACTACCTTTACCATCCCAACCATCATATTAAGATAGGACATAAATAAATCTGCTGTCATGAAACACCCTAGCAGTTCAGATTATGATTATGTCTGCATTTACTTATTGCCATCAGATTACCAAGATAAAGTTGAGTACAATTTTATAGACTTTGGGAAGAGTTTGGCATCTAGGGAACCATGCAATCTGTCCCTCTTACTTTGCAGATAAGAGAACTGAGCCTTAGAAGTTATCAAAACTTTGAGTTTTAAATAGGATTGATCAGCCCCATTACCTAGAACCATATTCCACTATCTTCATTGTAAATCTTTTATTCTTTTTAATTAGCAACATTTTCCAGCATTTGTTTGTTGTAGCAGCAACAGGTAAGTGCCATAAGGCCCATGACTGCTGACAAAAACACTCTGTATTTCCTCACTACACATTGTGACTTCATTTGTGTGTACCCCAGAGCAGCCTCTGAGATAAGAAGCTGATTTGGGGCTGATGTAAGAGAGCAGAGGTAGGGTGTGGGGGTAGGACAGCAGACAGAAGAAAGCTCCGGGTATGAGGCTAGTGGGCTTTCTTTTGCCAGACAACAGGGACTTCATACTTGTTAGCTCCATGAAAAGGCAGTCTCTGGGTTAACTTCCCACCCATCTACCTACATCAATTAAGGGTCGTTGTGTTTCCCCAGCCTAGCATCCAGAAGCAGAGCAGACCCTACAGGAAGCTGGAGACACAGGAAACTCTGCAAGATGGCTTCCAAGGAGTCCACATCCATCGACTTTCTACCTACCAGCCGCCTGGGCCCTGTGAAGTACAAGCAATAGAAGGTAAATGCTGACCTCAGATCCTCACGCCTGGGAGGAACCTCAGAGGCCCTGCAGATCATGGTCATGCAAGCACTTCCTGTTAAGGGCCAGACAGCAAGTGTTCTAAGTTCTGTGTAGGGTATGGTCTCTGTGTAACAACCAACTATGTCATTATAGTAGAAAAGTAGGTATAGGATGTACATAAACAGCTGAGCCCCCCTGAGTACCATCAAAATTCATTTGCAAAAATAGTTGGGATGTGATGGGTTGAATTTGGTCCCTAGACTGTAATTTGTTAGCCACTGATATAGACAGTCTGTTTATTTTACCATGGAGGAAACTAAGACCCACAGAGCTCACGTGACAACTGCTCAGGGGTCATGGTAACAATATCAGAGCTAAGAGGAACAAATCCAAGTCTAACTTCAAGTTGAGTGCTTTACCCACACCCATCCCTTTCCAGTCTTCTTCCAGCCAGGGTCTAGTAGCTCCTCCTTCTTGCTGACCTCCTGGATGTGCAGATGTGAATAGTGGGAAAGTATAAGGGAACTATTGATTTCAGAGGGACTTGGGACTTTAGAAGATACTTTTTTCAAGCCTTACCATCTGCCTGTATATTCCTTGGCTTACAACTCTTATTCCTTCTCAGATCCCTCTTGCCTCAGCCATCCTGGTCTCTGCCTTCACTGAACTGAAATCACCCATTGTCCTATTATGTTCAAGTTAAAGCCTCAAGATATTATAAAGGTGACAAGGGCAATTCTTTCCTACCTTTTGCTTTGAGTATCCTATCCATGGTGTGACTTCACTACAAGATTTATAAAAGATCCAGGGGAACTTCTCTTCAGAAGAAGAATAACATTACACTGTCTAATTTTAAAATTGCCCATTTAAGAATATACTTTGTCAACCACTTTGGAAAGCGGTATGGAGGCTCCCCCAAAAGATTCCACATAGAGCGCTCTCCTATGACCCAGCAATCCCACGTCTGGGCATTTACCCAAATGATGACAAATAAGGCTATACTAAAGCTATCAGCAAACTATGTCACAAGGGAGCTCTGTGTAGTCTTTTGAGGAACCTCTCTGCTGCTTTCCAGAGTGGTTGAAGAAGTTTATACTCCCACAAACAGTGTAGTAGTGTTCCCTTTTAGCCACATCCCCTCGAGCATCTGTTGATATTAGATTTCTTGATTATAGCCATTTTAACTGACCATATAAGATGTTGCTAAGCAAAATCAACTCCAAGACACAAGAGGTTTTTCTTTGTTGTTGTTGTTGTTAATGTACTATGTCTTTTTTTCTTTTGTATGTTCTTCCTCTTATGGTATATACCCTGTTGTCACTGTATTTGATTTTGATACCTGATATTGTAATACATTTATTTGAACTAGGGAAGGGATGGGCAATAACAGAATGGTGAGACAAAGAACCAGTGCAACAGGGACATACACAAGACAATAAGTTGGAAATGCTCTGTACAACATGGGGGTAGGGAGTGTGGGGGAATGGAAAGTAGGAGAAAAATGAGGGAAGGGGTAACAAGTTTGCCAAGAAATGTACTTATTACCTAACTTATGTAACTGTAACCCTTCGGTACATCACCTTGACAATAAAAATATTTTTAAAAATAAATTAAAAAAATAAAGATCCAGGGGAAGGACATCTCCACGAGTAGAATCCCTGTAGTTCTAGCTCAAGTTCTATCCCCTCTGTGAAGCTGCAGGAACTCCAGATGGCTTCCTTCTCTTACAGATAGCGTGTGCATGATCTAACACCCCCTGCACCAGCTCTTGCATATCTTTGCTCATCTGGGCCTGCACCAGGGGGCCTCCAGGGCTGCAGCCATAGAGGCAGGTGCACAATATAGTCTTGACATCACAACTCCTCTGTTTAACACTACACTTGAGTTAGGTGGAACACACCTGTGGTCCCAGCTACTCAGGAGGCAGAGTAGGATGATAGCAGTATGAAGCCAGTTCATACAATTAGCTTAAAATCCTATTTAAAAACAAAGTAAAAATAAAAAGAACTGGAATATGGCCTAAATGGTAGAAATCAAACAGGTTGTTTCTGAGTCTGAGTGCAGTTATCTCTAGTGTAACACAGGAAACATGTCCTCTATAAATGCCCTTCCATACCATCTTACCACTGCGCAAACAAAAGAGGCTCTCCCTTATAAGGCTTTGACCCCACATATTTACTGTTTCTACCATGCCTAAAACCTATTCTCTCTCAGACACACACACACACACACACACACACACACACACACTTTATGACTTCTATACAGTGGTACCATTTTCCATCTTGACTTCCTAAATTCAAAGAAACTGGAAGTGTGCTCCCTCCAACTGCAAAATCATTGGTCCCTGTCACTAGCCAGAGACAGGAGTGTGGGTCCACTCCTTCTTGAGGATTGCCCTTGTCCTACGAGCAGGGAATGTCTATACTTACTTATAAAGAGAAGCAGATGGCCCAACAGATGACAAGGGATTTGATCCTTGCTCCTGTTTTCTGAAGGTACTGGGGGTAAATTTGAAATTTTCTATTTTCACATCCTATAAGACCTACAAAAGAGACTAAACTTGCTAGATACTGGTAGCTCACACTTGCTACTAGCTACTCAGGAGGCTGAAATCTGAAGATCACAGTTGGAAACCAACTTAGGCGAAAAGGGGGAAAAATAGATAGATAGATAGATAGATAGATAGATAGATAGATAGATAGATAGATAGATAGATAGATAGATAGACAGATACATATTATATATACATATATAAGTATGTGTGTGTGTGTGTGAGCTTATCTCCAATTAACCAACAAAAAGCTGGATATACTGGTGTTTCTCAAGTAGTAGAGAATCAACCTTGAGAAAAAAAAAGCCAATCTAAAGTATAGGCTCCCATTTGTTAGGAAATAGAAAGACTTGTAAATAATTATATTAAGTGAAATAACCCAGACCCAAAGAAACATAGGTCCCATGGTTTCTCTTATTTGCAATAACTAGTATATGTCTAAGACAAGCAGAAAAGCTCGAAAGCTTTGTACATATGACCATATAAGATGATGCTAAGCGAAATGAACTCCAATATAGAGACACAAGTGGTATTATCTTTCTTGCTGTTATTTTTAATGTATTTTTAATGTACCATGTAATTTTTTGTTTCTTTTTGTTTCTTCCCCATCCCCTGTTTTCACTGTATTTGATTCCAGTGTCCTGCATCTTGTATATATATTTTTCTAATTTGGGGAGGGGAAGAGAAATAACAAAATTCTGAAATAAGGATATAGGTTGACCTATTGTAACAATGAGATATACAAAACACTATGTTGCAAATGAACTTTACAACTTGGGGGGGTGGGGTGGGGAGGAGTTGGGGAAGTGGAGAGGGAAGGGATGGTAGGGGAAAAACAAAGAAGTGGGTAACAATGCTCAATAGGAAATGTACTCATTACCTTACTCATGTAACTATAACTCCTCTGTACTGTATCTTTTCAATAAAAAAAGATGCAAAAAAAGTGTGCAGCTCTGAGTTCAAACCCCAATAATGGCACAAAAAATAAAACTATAAAACAAAGGGACCAAAGCTTGTCTGGAGCCAATTCAGGCTTCACGGCCAATGTTTTTTAGTCTGTAGTGAGTCAAGGCCCTCAGATTACCTATGTTTCAATTAAGGAGTCAACCAGAACTTATATCCTGCTGATCAGACTCTATTGGATAGTAACAAGTAGAGGGCAGGGCTGTGCCCTAATTCCCTCTGTGACAAGACAGATGTGTTATGAAGCAGTCTGGAAGTCTATCCAAGCAGATCTCTGGAAAAGCCACCTGTACACAGTGCACAGGTTTTATGCACACCAGTGGAGATCTTTGGCTTTCCCCTCCAGGTCCAATTCCCATCTTTCTACTCTTTTCTCAGCCCCTTCAGATTGTCCCTAGGTTGGACAGGTACAGGTTCTCTTAGCTTCTGGCCTGCTGCTGCATCAGCCAATGTAAGATGTTTATTCCCCTCCTAGAAGGGTGGCTGCAGACTGACTACTTTCCTGAATTGAAAGGCCTGCCAGGCTAATTGTGATTCTGTCTCCCACCCTTGTCATTTCAAACTTAAGGGAGGAAGGAATGCAGCCCCACTGCCAGCTGTGTGGTCCTTCACTCTCTCTAATGGTTTTCCTATACTTTCCTTTAATTAAGCACCACTCAAGTAACCCAATATGCCACTGCAGGGATGCTGACTGACTAGCTATAGTGTATCAGTGAATGTCACAATAGGCTGCATGTGCTCTAGACCCAGGCTGAGGTAGGAGAAGAGGGGCTGGAGATGGGCCCACCAAGTAGTCACTTGAACCAGCCTTGAAAATGGGCTCTGAGAGCCTAGGAGGAAGGGGCCACAGTTGACAACAGAAAGGCTAGTGCTTTGTGGGGGTGTGTCATCTTCAAATCCTTTGCCCCAACCTTCGCATGGAAGAGGGCGCTCAGGAAATTCAGTCCAGATTCTGTGATCAAGCCAGGGAAACCGCAGTACAAATGGGAAAAGTTTGTCCCCGACCTGCCAGCTGTTACCACAGAGCCACATGAGGAAATAAGTTAGGATAGCTGCTGAGAGTGGAACAGATGTAGAGTCATGTATTTTCCCCACAGGGTCTTCTGGGCTGCACAAACACCTGAGAGCAGCCAGTGTTTTCCAGGGGCCTGATGTTGTGACATTCTCCAGATTCCCTGACAGCCAACAGGACCAGACCTAAGCTCAGCAGTCAGAGGTAGAAGAACCTAAAGAGCCTCAGAAATCAGAGTCTTTTGTCTTCGTGGGACGTATGGGTAATAAAGCTAATATTTGGGTCCCAGGTGAGTAATGCACCAAATGTGTACCCATTGTTCCTTCCCCAAACCTTCCAAGAAACATGAAGCACACCAGACATACAGAAGTTCTCAGAAGCAGGACACATGGCTTTCAGGTAGATTACATGGCCCATCTAGCAACGAGCACCTAAGAGTATGTCAGGGATATTTGAGTCAGAGCTTCACAAACTGAATGTAAAATGTATTCAGATTTCCTGTGGTGTATCAAGCAGTCATGAATGTGCCAAATAACTAAAGAGGGAAGAGACACAAACTTTTTGAAGCTTACCCTGGACTCAGAACCCAAGAATTAGCATGCCGATTTGTTGCTCATCCTATGGGCACTTGGGAGAGGGTCTGTTTGACCTTGACTTCAAAGGCAGAATATGTTGCTCTAGTTATTTTGTATGGATTTATTGTGCACTAGCTTATCTTTTTGCTGCATGTGTATATATTAATCCAAGATAATGTGTAAGCACTCTAACTTTACTCCTTTTGAAACAACAATAGTCCCTTTCATTTATCCTACACTATACTTGTTCAGGTTCCCAGGAATGTCTCTCTGAATTGGGTATCCTGGAAATTCTGCTTTCCCTCTACTTGAACTCATTTCACACACATTTGTAAGGCTTGGATCCCATTTTCTGCAGTCTCATTCATCCACCCAGCCTTACATGTATTTATTGAATACCTACTATGGACCCCAAACCAGACTTTTCTACCTCCTTACTACTCTTCAAGTTGTCTTGGTTTGTTTTTTTTCTTTCCTTTCCTCCTTCACTTGACCATCTAAATAACTTCACTGACTTGCAATAGTAGATTGGACCTATGACACCCATGTTTCACAAATGAGAGGATGAGGCTACGAAATATCTCACTCCTTGGGAAATGCTACACAGCTGTAGTTTCATAGGAAGGGGATAGCACTGAAGCTTACAGACTTGAGTTCATATTCTTGCTAGATTGTAGACCAGCCCAGTGATCTTGTAAATTAATGCTGATGATCTTCTTTGAGCCTTAATCTCATGTGTAAACTGAGGATAGCAGTATTTCTTTCAAAAGATTATTGACAAATTGAGTAAGGAAACATGTGCAGGTGATCTAAGAGTTGTTCTCGATATGAATCCAGGCCACTTATTGACAGAAACATGGCCCTTTACCTAGAAGACCACACAAGGCTGCAAAAACAGCTAGGCAAAGACCAGAGCTAGGAAATCCTTTATCTAACAGCACATAGACGACAAGAAGGAAACAAATTTCACTTGCTGCCAGGTTCATTTGGCCCCTCAGGCTGACCTGTTTGTTTAGAAGAAACTTTATACTACGTGTTTGTGTGACAGAGCTCTCTCCAAAACCAGTACTTAGAAAGGACCAGCACTGTACTCAAATATTAGGGAATGCCACATTTGGCTGGCTGCCATTTTGTGAAATTGTGAAATGTGTCTATCCTAAAAGATTTCTTTCTAGACCCAAGTGTGGATACAGATACTTAGGGATACACGTATGCCAAACAAAGAGACTCTGTTAAGAAGGAATCCTTAGCCAGATGGCAGTGGCTTATGCCTTATAATCCTACTACTATAATCCTATATCTGTACTATATGCTACTCAGGAAGCTGAGGTCTGAGAACTGAGGGTCAAAGCCAGACCAGGCAGAAAATCTGCAAGACTATTATCTCCAAATTAACTATCTAAAGCCAGGTGTAAAGGTGTGGCTAGAGTGGTGGAGTGTCAGCCTTGAGCAAAAAAAGCTAAGGGACAGTCCCTGAGTTCAAGCTAGCAAGCACACTCGCACACACACACACACAAATAAGAATCCCTGGTTTGAGGCTGCTCTGAGGAGTCTGGGTATTTAATGGTGTGTGCTAGGTGCATGGATGCTGGCCAGGGTCTATGAAGCAAGTCCCTGATGGATCTGGGGGAAAGCATTTAGTCCTTACTGAGCTCCTTGGGTGGAACCTGCACTTGCCAAAATGGGCCCACACTGCTCTCCAGGTTTGCTAGCTATAGTGCAAATTATGTGCTCCCCAGGGTACCCTTCTTCCAAGTGGAACCAAAAGTTTGAAGCCTTCAGAAACCCCCATGAGGCAGGAGAAGGAGATTTTTGGCAAGACACGTCCTGTGATCGACTCTGTGTCTGGTGCTGGACCTGAAATGAGAGACAGGAGATTGCCTCGGGTCAACCTCACTCATCTTACTCAACTGTCAAGTGAGGACTATATCAGTAATTTTCCCAAAGTTTGATTGTTCGGCCACCCTGTTTCCAATGATCAAGGTATGAACTAACAGTGTAGATAGACTCCTGGGCCACCCAAGTTGGCCAGGTGATTCTAACTGACAACCCTAAGACAAAATAATCAGTAAATTCCTTCCAGACCTAGCAATATGGAACCATGTGGTCATACAGACAGCACCCAACCACTTCTGTCACCTTTCCTTCCCACCTTAGAAAGGTTCAGGCCCCTGAGCATCAGGGTCTGATTAAAATACCACCCATACTTCCTTCCTATCTTAGCCTGTGGCTCCTGGCCCTCATTCAAATCAAATCTCATGGAGTAAACTGTTATCAGTCATTTATACATGAGTGAGTTTCAAATTATTTGCTGAGGACAGATGTGAGCCCAGAGAAAAGCCAAACTGAGGAAGATGGGGGGTGGGGAAAGGGTAGAAATCAGGGACCTTGGAATTCCTGAGATAAACACTGTCACTTCACAGTCTCAATTGTGGCTGGTGCCAAAGAGCAATCAGTCTTCCCCACTGCACCCATGTTAATCGGATTCACATGTCCTGACTCAAGAGTTTGTTTCTGACCTGGCTACTTGTCTGAAGTTTAGTGCATCCTGACAAAACCTTAAATTCTCTTTCCAGTAGAAGTTGTCTTGGAAACTATTTGTTTGCCCAAGGCTTTCATGATCAGAAGTATTTGCGGATGGTCAGGGCTCTGTCTCTGAGCGCTGAGCAGCTCCAGTAGGTTTTTCTCTTATAGGCTATCCAGTCCCTGGCCATCCATAGCCCCCTCTGTTGCTCATATTCTGGACACATTAGCCCCTCCAACACTCCACAGAAATCAGGAAGCAATGAACAAGGCATTCTGTGTCACTCTGAATAGCCTCTCTCAGAAAGGATCAGAGGAGATACCAAAGCTGCAGTATACTGAATTTAGTGCCATTTTCTGGGCTCGGTGAAGCTAACTTGTCTTCCTCAGTACTAATGTGTCTCTTTAGAAGTTTTCCAAAAGTCTCATTCATTTTTCTGCATTTATTTCATGATGCTTTCTGAGTTTACAAAAACACCCAATTAATTCCTCTGCCTTCAGCCACTTCCAGTTATCCCATACTTCTCTGCTCTCTGTTCTTCTTGGCATACTGGGCTATTTCTCAGATCTGTGAATGCTGCTCTGGCTTTTTTTGTTGTTGTTGTTGGTTGTAGGGCTTGAACTCTGGGCCTGGGTGCTGTCCCTGAGCTCTTCAACTCAAGGCAAGCACTCTATCACTTGAGCCACAGCACTACTTCTGGTTTTCTGGTGATTATTTGTAGATTAGAGTCTCACAGACTTTTTTTTGCCTCAACTGGCTTTGAACTGCAATCCTCAGATCTTAGCCTCCTGAGTAGCTAGGATTACAGGCGTGAGCCACTGACATCCAGCAGCTCTGGCTATTTAAGACTCTTCAGAGAAGTTGCCTCTGGTTGCAGAACACAAGACAGGTTGAATCTCTGCTTCCTTGTCTCCATACCTTTGCCAGCTCAGAGCCCATTGTTGAATCTCCTTTGCTAACAACCAAGGGGGTTCACTCTACAGAAGACACTGTGTTCAGACTTCTTGGGGAGTTTTCCACAGTGGCTTGGTGATGGAAGTATCTTTAGTAAGAAGACTTCTGGAAGTGATATGGCTTGCTCAAAGTCTACTGGGTCATGTCATGTGTCATGATTGTAAGTCAAGGCATGCAACCCATAGCCCAGATGCTCTTCCCACACAGTTGGATTGGGATATCAATACCACTATGATATGTTTGTATCTGAGTTCCAAGATGGTGATGGGAACTTAGAAATAAAAGATGATGGGATGAAAGTCATTGGTCCTAGAAAAGCATCTGGAATCAAGGTATGAATATAGGGATGAAGGGTGAGGACGAGGTCACATCTAGGAGGTGATTAGAAGAATGACTGGTAATGTGGTTCATATAAACCTTCCACAAGATATAAACAACCATTTATGGAAGGAGTTCATCTTGCTACGTAAGCCTCTGACCACTTAACTCTCAAAGTCCCTAAGGTGCTTAGCAGGAGAAACTCAATAAATACTTTTCAATAAAGAAAATTTACTATAGATTGGCCTCTCTGGAAACTCTGTGGTTTGCAGAACACAGCAAGCAGCTCAGATGTTGTACTTAGAGCAAGTTAAAGTTGCATAATCCTGAGCAGCAGGATTCCATCAGTCCCTCAGCTCTTATGCCCACTCAACTTCAGATTTCCAGCAGCAGAGTCTGACCTCAAGGATTTTCCATGGTGCACAGACGTGTCCCAATCTGAGCAAATGGAGACAGTGTGTCCTAAAGGAGACAGTCAGGAGTGGGAGCTGTTCTCAGCATCCAGCCTGGAGCTATTACAAAAGGCAGGGTCACCAGCGGCTCAAGGTCTCTGCAGCTGGTTAGAAAAGAATACCTCTGATGAAGTTTTAAAGTTTGGCTCTTTTCTATCCTTTGACTTTTTTAAAAAGACCAGATAGGATGATTGAAGGTCACCTTGTCAACTTACCCTTTCAACTCAGTTCATTGACCTTTCGTATCTTTCATCTACCTTTTCTATCTCTACTACAATAAGAGTGTGCACTGTACATCCTGATTTGCAAAGCTTCCTCACATGCATGACCTCATCTGAGTTTCTCAACAATCCTAAGGTTGCAGCATTATTCCCATTTTCTAGATAAAAACGTGGAGCTCAAAGACCATCATTGTCCAAGGTTTAAAAACCCAGAATTTTCCCCCCACATAGGGTCTTTTTTCCAGTTTCCTTCATATTAATGATCACATCCATGAACTACCCATTAAATCACATTTTAAAAGTCTGTAAAACACACCTCTGATACTGCTTTTACCTAATTCCTCCTCTCATTACTTACCAAATTCTGTTTCCTAAATATTCCTGGCCATCTTCCCCACTGGACTATCAGCTAAGTCACTTGTCTCTGCTCAGGACTGATGAAACAGTCCTAACCTCTAACGCCACTCTTGTCCTACAAGTATTGTGCTGTTTTGAAAATGAAATCTGCTCATGTTTTTTTCTCAAACTTAAAACTCCCCACAGGGTTCCCATTGTAGCTAGCAAAAATGGAGCAAATGCTTAACATGACTTTTGAGCATTTCATGGTGGCTCTCCTTCTACCTCTTTATTTCCATCTTTATTTCATGGCTCTCCTTCTACCTCTTTATTTTCATCTTTGTTTAATCTCTCTCTCCTCCTTCTCTCCTTCATTCACACTGGCTTTCCTTTAGATCTCTAAATATCTTCACTCTTCCCCAGATAAAAGTGACTTATCCTATTATACATATATTTTTCCATGTCTCACCCTCATGAAAGTCTCACAATAATTCATTTTTGTGTGATTTTGGAAGCTATCTAATGGCACAAAGATGCTGCATAAAAAATAGTTTTAAAACCCAGTGTCTTGAAATAATGTTTATGTATTCTAGATCTCAGAAGGGCCAAGAGAGCTCAAGTTTGTGCCTTGCTTTAAGCTGCAGTGATTGGGGTGGGTTCTCTGTCTCTGAGAACTATGTAGCCTCAGGGTTAGCCTCTGCTCTGCACAACTCCTGCCCTCTTCAGGCCAGCTAACTGAAATAAGTTCTTATTGTTGATAGCAAGGGAAGAAGAGACCAGACACTTGTAAAGTCTTGGCTTAGAACAGGCACCTTGTCATATCTGCCCCCATTCTACTGGCCAAAACCAACGTCAAAGGTTGGGAAAACAAACACTACTCCTCTAATAAGACAAACAGCGAAGTCACAAAGAAAAGGATCTAGGGAAGAGGCAAGGCATTAGGGCAAGTAATGTAATCTGCCATAGCATTTATTTGTTGAACCGTTTTCCCCTTTAACTTTCTATACTGCATAACAAATTGCCACAAATTCAGCAACTGAAAACAACAGATGTTTATTATCTCATGGTTTCTGTGGGTCACAAGTTCAGGCATGGCTTAGTTGGATCTTTAGCTCATAGTCTCATAAAACTACAGTCAAAATGTTGACTTGGCTGTGTTCTTATCAGAAGGCTTGACTGGGGTAAGAATATCCCAAGTTCCCTTATATTGTCAGACTTCACTTCCTTGTCACTGTACTAAGGCTCCTGTTTTTGTGCGGCTGTTGGTTGTTGGACAGTTCCATTTTCTAAAAGTAGATTATAGGACCACAGTTCGCTGCCACATTACACTTTGCATAAAATCATCACCACAGAGCTGTTTGCTTCTTCAAGGAGGCAAGTCAAATTAAGTCTGTCCAGAGTAATCATAAGAAAGATAGTACATTATCTCTACCATGTTGTTTTGACTATACATAGAGAGATCTCACCAATATCCATGGGGTCAGGACCCTATGTTATAACATCAGAGAGTAGAGACCCTAGGGCCCATTAAAATTCGACCTACCCATTACAATTAGGATAAGGGATGGGCGGCACTTTCCCATCTTAGGTTAGTAGTCTCATGCTTAACATATCTTGAACATAATTTGTGTTTAATAAATATCTGTCAAAAGAGTAGATGAGTAAGAAACACGGATAACACTGAAATCAACTTCAAGCCAATTCTTTCATTGTTCCTGGCACTGACCCCTCTCCCTATCTTTTTAATCTTGCATTTCACTATATTTCCACTTCTTTTGCCATCCATTTTCATTCCTAGTGCTCTTTAATTTTTAAGTCTAGGGCTGGGATGTAGCTCAGTGGCAAAGCGCTTGCCTAGCAAGTGCAACGTCCTGGGTTCGATCCCCAGTACCAAAAAAGAAAAGACAAAAAAAATGCAGTTTAAAAAAATTTTAAGTCTACTGTATTGTCTTCCTGCCTCTATCATGACTCTTTATCTTTGCTATTCTACCTAACCTCTAGGCACTTTCCTGCACTACTTCTGGATTTATATGCTTCCCAAAGTGCCAAGCCCCCTGGAGAATGGGAAAAGGAATAAGATGCCTGCACTATCAACATATAGCAACTCAGACAATATGTTTATGTGGATAACTGAAAAAATGAATAGGAAAGATAACTCTAGAAAGAATAAAACAGTGGTGTATATTTTAAGATGTGCCTGTTTGAAGGTTATGAAGGAAGAATTGTCAAACATGATCAGGAAGACCCAGAGTAAATTTCTGCTGCCCTTATGTAATCAGAATGTAATCACTTCCATTTAAGCTTTAAGAAGAGTGAATATGAAAGAACGAGAGAGAGAAATCTATAATGCATACTCAATTTACAGATACTTGAAAACCCAGAGCTCCATTCTTCTGAGACACTTAACATTCTAATTTAAGTATTTTTCAAGAAAATCTGGATGTCATAGTCAAAGCTGTTCACTTTTTAACCCCCAGAAACCACATACTCTTTACCCCTTTATGCTTATGTTTTCAAAGATAGATACACCCCTGGAAAAAAGTGTTTTGTCCTTTCTGGAGAGATTTTTTTTTCCATTTGGTTCACCCATTTAAGTGTGTTGTTTTGAGTGATTTCTGATTTTATCTTAAGAAAATGACAACAAATTAGTGATTAATATTGTATTTTCTCATTCTACAGGGTACTCAGATATCTGCTTGAACCTTTTTCTGGATCTTTCTATAAGGCAGCTTTTGTGTTTTTGTTGTTTAGAGATTAATTACCTTGATTGGCAGAGTAAAGCAGGCTGTCCTCCATAATGTGGGTGGGGACTTGTTCAATTGAAGAACAAAACTTCTTCCCTCCCCTAGGAAAGAACATCTTCCCAGATGGCCTCTGAATAGGGCAATGGCTATATTGGCTCTCCAACTTCCCAACTGGGACTTACCAGCCTCTATGATCATGTGAGCCAATTACTTACAATAAATCTTTCTCTTATTCTTCCTCCATACATATATCCTATTGGTTGTGATTGAAGAATTCTGACTAATATAGTGACCTTCTAAGCCTATGGTGATTCATAGTTTGGAATGTGTTAGATGAATAACTGGGTTTGTCAGTCTCATCTTTGGTCAGTTGGTCAGTTGGCACTGTCATCAGGCCTTGTCCAGTCCGTTTGTGCTGCCATCGGGACACACAAAAGTCAAAGGTACTTGCCACTGAACTGAGCCAAGCTCGCAGGGAGAGGGTAGAGTTTATCAGGGGGTCTTCTCTGTTGGGTCTCCTCTCATGTCTCTGCATGAGTAAACCTGCATGACCATCACCCTGAGCGCAGAGTGATGCACTCATCCATCCTACAGCTTATTTCAATGACCTTATCCTCTTTAAAAACATTCATGGTTTGTAGGAGAAATTCCCTGAGGCTGCAGCCATCAGAAATGACCATCTTTTCTGTATCCTATAATGTTGATCTATCCAAGCCTTAGACTAAACATGTGACCATTTGGATTCCTAAGCTGATCTGAAATGAAATTTAGTATTTCTCACCTTTGGTTCCATTCCCTGTTATTTACACTCTGAAGATGATTTTCTTTAGCAGAAAGTATATAGTAATTAGGGTTTGACTGGCTTTGTGATCTCAGAGTCAGAAGATAGTGCAGAAAGAGGTACTTTTTGCTTACAATAGGAGAGCTGTGCTCTTGTCCTTCTTCAATAACTCATCAGCCTTTTCACCTTCATGAAGCACTCATCCTGTCTTGGTTTCTTTTCCTCTTTGCAATATAAGAGGTTTGGACTATTCATGAAGATTTATTATACTAAGCCACTATACAAAGGATACCTCAAAATATAAAATTGGAAACTCTTGCCTCTTTCTCAAAAAGGGTTAGAAAGTTTATCCAAGGACCCAAGCTCTTGGGTCACATGTAAATTCCACTTCTAGATCCACAGCAGCAGAAGCAGGAAGAGAGACACTCCAAAGCTTTTCCCTTTGAGATTTTAGATATTACCTAGAATCACATACTTTATTTTATGTTCCACTGGCCCATGACTTAGCCACATTGCTACCCAGCTGCAAAAACAGATATGTGGCCACCCATTTATCTGAATCAAGCTAACTACAGCTGGGAGTGGGGAGAGAAAGTTGTGAAAGTTTTATTAGTAAACAAGAAATGAAAAGAGCAAAAATGGAGAGCGTCTACCACTGAATAACAAGATGATCTCAAAAGTCCTTTTGGCTCTCAAAACAGAAGTTTAGTTTCTTACGCAATTACACAATCCTTCCTAAGTGTTGGCTTCAACCTGTTGTCATTTCTTTATTCCAAACAGGCGTTTTATTGTTTTATACATTTCACAATACACAACTCACTGCTATTCTCACTCTCTGACATCTTTCATGTGTATTGGCCCAGTCGTACACCTTTCCCTCCGTGTCTCATATGCTCATTCTCAAAACCTAGGCTCATTAGTAAGTTGTATGGGCAGTTGTTTCTTTTCGCTTCTTCCATTTTCTCTTCCTCTTCTTGTTTTTCCCCTCTTTGTTCTCTTGTCCCTTCTATTTTCCTCTTTATTGATACTATTACTGATTAACTGGATCTTTACAAGTTGTAAATCTTCTAAATGATTTTCACCTCTTGTCATCTTTTCTAATAACTGTGACCTTTAACTAACTACATCCAACATCATCTTCCTTTATTTTCTCCCAAGGTTTCTATATCATAGAGAGCTCAGCCCTGGTAGACAAAATCAAAGAGCACCAGTACCTCAGACCAGTTCCCTAAAAAGATTAAGGCAAGTTAACCAGACTTGAAATTCAAGACTCTAATTTTTGCCCCAGGGCTTCCTTTTGTGTCTGTAAGAAAATTCCCACACCAATACTTCAACACGGTGAGTTCCACTTTTCCCCAGTTTTCTGTTGATATTTTCCTCTGCTCATCTCTGAGCTCTGTGCATTATTTAGCATTGTCCTTTCAGCAAACACAGCAAGCCCAGAACCAACAATACTAATAATAACAGTTCTGAAGAGTGCTTCTGAACAACTAAGCTGCCTTCTCCCTTTCTTTGTTCTGGGATTCTGGCCACTATGATGACTCTCCCTGTTTAGAGAATAGGAGGAGACTTGCCTGGATGGAAGAGGAAACAGAGTGTGAAGCTAGGGGAAAGAGAGCAAAAGCCAAGATGAACACAGCAAAAGGGCAGGAGCTTGACTGGAGCCAACACTCTGGGGCCATGATTAAGAAATTTCCTAAGCCCATGAATAATGGATAGAAAAGAGGTGGGTACAGCCAGCTGGCTAAATATCTCTAGGAAGCAGAAAGACTGACTGGGTCTTCAAGAATCCACTTTGGGGCACAAGGAGAAGAATGCAGATTCCATCACTGAGGCCTTATGAGAGAGTTTAGCCTCTAGTGAGCTGATGGACAAGGAAAGAATGGGGACCATTGAGTGGGCATCAGCCTCCAGTGTGTGAGGGAAGGTTACAGTCAGTCCCTGGTCAGTCAAGAGGCCAGGAACCACATGTGAACAGCTAGGGTAATGCTGTCTTTTGTGGAGAGACCAGAGTGGCCCCAAAAGCCTCATTTGACTTCACAAAGGTGTATGTTATCTCTGTCCTGAGAAGTTTGTTTCTTATCATTTATATTTTCTGGATGAGGTGAAGGAGGAGGAGATTGGTGTTGAAATACAAAGAGCAGCCTTCTATTTTTCTGCATCAGAGGATCCAAATGAATAAAAAAGGTTGGAGCAAGCTTGATATTATCCTGGTTTGAGTTTTGCTTAGGCTCATAACAAATGTTCGAAACAGAACGTCTCCCTATTTCAGAGTTAAAACCACACACAGAATCAGTTCCAGGTTTAGCAGAGGAAAGAGAGGGTCGAGATGGTAACAATTGCAACTGAATGCGCACTTCATTTCTGTAGAAAGAATAATCTCTTGTCATATAATTGCTTCCATCTAAAATGGTTCCAAAGTCAAATGAGAGTCAAGGCCACAGAACAGCTTCCTCAGCTACTCAAGAGTAAAAAGAAATCTCCTTCCCTTTGGCCACAGCTATAAGGCGAAGGACAAGACCCCTGTAAAATTGCCCAGAGACCCTGGGTCACAGATTGAGGATCTTGAGGATCTTGAGAATCTTGAGGCGGGATATTTGTGTGGTATATTCGCACACAGGCTGTCTACCTATGCTCTGCCCCCCTCAGATTTTCAATCAGCCATACCAGATTTTTCCAAGGCAATAGACCCCAGATTCTTCTTATTCACTTGAAATCCTGTGGACGTCCATGATTCTGACTCTGTGTCCTTGGTGGCTAGAAATTACCAGGTTTCCCACACATCAAGCTGAATCTAAAGGAATGTAAGAAATCCTTCCGTAAGCTTTCCTACATCCCCACAAGCATTTTACAGGTAAACAGATTACATTTTAAAACAAAACTAATTTGGCTTCCTTGAAAAAGAAGGGATCTCCTAAAGAACAGTTCCCACCCCCAGGCCTAGCTTCACTAACTACATCCAAGGATCCAAGAGCCTGCTACTTACAGCCCATTGCGTGGAGATTGAACAAACATAAGTCTTTCCCTTAGCCCTCATCCCAAGGAAAACAGTGCCCATTCATTCTTCCACTTCAGGAACCACCTCTTCCTCAACGGGTCATCTCTCCCTGCTACCTGATCTGGGATGCAGTTTTCCTCCTTTTCACAAGCCTATACTTGTTTCTTCTCTGGAATGAGAGAAGTATAGCTATCAGGACCAGAGCCCTGCCTGTCTTTTGAGAGGAGATAGCTAATACTATTGATTCCTTGGGAAGACTAAAAACCCAAAACAGGAGAATAAATTCCTGTTAGGCTGGTTTTATGTATGTACCTCATAGGTAATTTTTCCAACTCTTTGTATGATGGTAGGGAAGTGGGGAGAGCCTGAGATCCAAGCTGTATGCTCTTCTGCTCATCACACAAAGGTATCTGACCCAGTAGAGTTTGTATGTGATCAGGGCTACCAAGTCTTGCCACTTGCTGTGATACATGGGCCTAGAGGAGGTACTATTGGCTAGGGGCTCTAATGCCATAAATCTATATACCCCTCAGGAATCAGGATCATTTAGAAACATTGTTCAGTGCCTTATAAAATTAGTATAGGGGTATCATGAGAGAAAATGGGAAATGGCCTGCCCATGCCTGGAACCACTGCCCAGCAGTCTAACAAGATGGAAGCAGGTGCTGCATGCTCAATGATATGGCTTAACTCCCTGTAGTAGGTCAAGTGAGGTCAAAGCAGAATTTTTCTCCCTTGGATGGGCTCTTCCTGGAAACCCTCTTTTCCAGCTGGGGCAGCCTGGTCAGCTCACTGAAGAGAATACCGCAAGGAGTTGGGAAATACAGTTTACAATTCCTTTCTACAGTGTGGGAAATGATTTATCTTCCCTGGATCTTTGGCTTCCCTAGCATCCTAAAGTAGGTAGACAATAATTACTTTACATCAAATGGATAAATCAGAAAAGGACCAGGAACTCTAGACATACCAATAAAGGGGGTTCAAATGCTGGATCTAAGGGCCTCCTCTTCCAGGTTACATCTTTGCTCTTGTAACAGGCCCTATGCAACATATGGACTAAAGTGATCCATAAGAAAGTTAAGAAATTCTAGAAACTTTTGTTTTGAATACAGAACCAAATAATCTCCCATTTCAGCTTGACAGGAAAGGAGAAATGACCTCTCCCATCTTTGTAAACTCCAAATCACCATTTCTAGGAGCTAGTTGGAAACACTTTATCTACTTGAATTGGGTCATGCAATAGATAATCCTCACCCCCCCACCCTCTGGAGCAACCCCACCCCACACTGACCCTGAAGACCTTGAGGCCTAGCCAGCCATATCAGCCATGTACTCAGCTGGGGAAGACAAAAGGTAGGGGGAGAAATGATGTGAGAGGTTTGGATGTAAAGTGGGGGAAGAAGAATGAACCAAGATTCTTCTGCCAGAACAGATTTGGACTCTAAAAATAGTTCCATGATGTAAATCCCAGAACAAAGGATTCTTTGGCTGTCGGAATAAAACAATTCTGAGTTTGGAATTCAATTCAACCAAAAGTTTTGCTACAAATACTTTACATGACAGAACTTATTAATATCTCCAGCTAATTGTGCCCAGTTTTGTAATCTTATGACAAAAATTCCAGCCAGGTCAATCAAGGGGAGTGGCTTGGCTTTGTCAGGGGGCCTCCAAAGGTCCTATAAATGTGTTTTGTCCAACACAGATGTTTGTTGCTGTGACTGGGTCTTAAGCCTCTCAGACTTTGGATTCTCCAGATCCATTAAGAATGGCAAGAGAAAATAACAAAGGGACATAGCGAGAATAAGACTTATCAAGGCTGGAAACTAGACAGAATCTCAGATAGCAAGCATGTTTGGGTGAGTTTGCTTTTGTCTGGATACAAGTGGAGCTGCTGAAACCTCCAGCTTCCTTGTGTTTTGTAGATTGGATCGATCCCTTCTGCTTTTCATTAGTGAATCTCTTAGGCCCCACAGGGCATGGTCAGGCTCTCTCTGACCACAGGAAGAACCAAGACCATTGTGAAGAGAAATTAAGAATTCAGAAAATTTGAGCCCTGTTGCTCTGGCTCAACAGGTTGCCAAGAGAAAAATAACTTCAAATTTGCAAGAATTTCCATACATGTAAAAACCCTGAGTAAAATAGATATGCATCATCCCTTCCCTTTACCCCAGGAGAGGTACAATGAATAATTCTTGAACATTTGTTCCCCAATAATCACAAGGAGCAGCTAGAACCGAGAAGGCAAAGAGCACTAAGCCATTAGAAAAATTCCCAGCTCAGAGGAGAAACTATACTTTTCCCACCATGCATCCATCCACAAAACACAGAAGAAATGTAAGAACAGACATTAAATTGAGAAAGACATTCTTTCAGTCTTATTTCCTAGAACTTTTATTTTGTTTCTTTAATTAATGTTTGTGCATTAATTTACTCAGGCATCAGGAGGACTCTGAGGGATGGTTCATCTTCAGCTTCTGAGCTAGGGGATCAGGATTCAAAGATTTGCAAAACTGGTAAGAATTTCTGTCCTGGATTGTCATTCTCTTGTTCTTGGTTGGAAATAGATTTAATGACTACCTTGTAACCTCCTTTTCAAGAGATGTATTTTTATTACAATAAATCATAAATATATAGAATCTTTTGTCCTTTCTACTCTAATCCATTATGAATTGACCATATTAACACTTCTCTGCTTGCTATGTTTATAAAGTTACAACACTTGGTGAGAATAATCATCACCTGTGTTCAAAAAAAATATCTGGAACCAGGTACCAGTGGCTCATACGTGTAATCCTCGCTTTCAGGAGGCTGATATCTGAGGATCACAGTTTAAAGCCAAGCTGGGCAGCAAAGTCTTGAGACTCTTTAATTAGTCACCAAAAAGCCAGAAGTGGAGCTATGGCTCAAGGTAGAGTACTAGCCTTGAGAAAAAGCTGAGGAACATGGGGCTGGGAAGTGGCTCAGTGGTAGAGCGTTTGCCTTGCACGCATGAGGCCCTGGGTTCAATTCCTCAGCACCACATAAGCAAAAAGAAAAAAGCCAGAAGTGGTGCTGTGGCTCAAGTGGTAGAGTGCTAGCCTTGAGCTGAAGAGCTGAGGGACAGCGCCCAGGCCCAGAGTTCAGGCCCCACAAACGGACCCCCCCCAAAAAAGCTCAGGGACAGTGCCCAAGCCCCAAGTTCAAGCCCCAGGACTGGAACAACAATATAGGGTGCTCCTTCTCAGAGATATGTGGCATGTGGTAGCTTGTTTTGTTTGAGTTCTGACTTCTTTGTCCTCAGTCACATCCTCAGATGCCAATCCTTCAAACAGAGTTCTTTACATGATTCTTACTTGTTTTGTTCTCAATAAATGACTTGGACTCTAATGAAAGACTCTTTTGGCTGAACCTACTCTAATAATCTATCCCAATTGTTTTGGAAATACCAGGAAAATGATGAGTTCACAAGCTGCTGTCACCAGCTCATGTCAGAATCCAAGACTAACCATCAAGTGACCTCTGAGGCTGCCTCATTTGCCAGGCTCTGCAGGGGTTTCCGTGTAACATGTGCTCCTGGGTGACAACCCTGGGGAATTATCTCTCCTTGGTGAATGATGACAGTTACTGGGTATGGAGCTTTGTCCTGTACTTCATGCCCAAATTTCACATCAAGAATGACAGTCACTTGCACAGAGCTCCTTCCAAAGTGCTTGAGTTACCAAAGTATAGTGAATCTTCTTAAATGTGGCAGCTGCCATGCACTGAAATGTTTGTCTCTAAGGGGTCTTCTCCTAACGTGGGAGAAGTGCCCAGACACATTCTAGAAGCAATGGCTATAAAACCCATTTGGTCTGACCTCCCAACTTACCCCAGCATTAACACCAGAGGTCTACTGTTCACTCACCAAAGCCTTTTCCTCGGACTTTCCAATTATGAATCCCTTTTGGCTATGGCCTCACAGGTCTATCTTTCCCTCCATCTCTTCTGGATATTGGTTCTGTATTTATCTTCTGAAGAAATCTATTTCCAAGCATATCTTCTCCTTATAAATCTTCTCCAGTCTACCCCTTCCTAAAACTGGGTGAGAAAATTCATATTCTTTTCTTTCTTCCTCCCTTCTTCCCTTTCCCTTTCTTGCCTCCCTCTCCACCCAGCAGGGGGAGTGTGAAGGACACATGGCTCCCAGCCTTTGTTTATGCAGAGGAATTATTCTCAAGGCAACAATTTTCCCAGCAACAATGTAATTATGAAATATTACCCAAACACGTTGGGTATTATTGAATGTGCCATTTCTGGATCCTGGCCAAAGGCTTTGGCAGAAAGAGAACTTACGGGAGGAAAAGAGGGAGAAAAAAATTAGGAGCATGTCTCCCTCGGTGCTGCTGCTGAATTAAACCATATGTAGCTTTTCTAGATGCTGAGGGCAGAAAGCAGCAGCTCTGAAACATAGGCGCGGAGCAGAGGGGAGCAGAAGTCTGCTTTGGGCGTTTTGAAAATTGGCATGTGAGCTTGTGTCACATGAAGTCACAGAGCACGTGCAAGTGATTAAATACTGCTGCCATGTGCCACAACCAGCACCTTCTGAGTGGCTACTTGGAGACAGGATTTGGGTAAACACAGAACTACACTCCATAACCAAACCAGGGCTTGTGAAGACTCCAGCGACCAGAGGTAACATTTATCCTTGGAAAAGAGCTGGAGTTAATGACATGACACATTCCTTAGTAAAACAGACCCTAGGGGATCATAGTGCAGAAACCTCATCCACAAGGTTATAATTATCTGCGCCTGGGCTGGGAGAAGGCTCAGGCTCTTCTGCCTGCCTCCAAAGCCACTCATTACAAAGGAAACCCCATAGCTAGTGGGTATTAGTCCTGTACAGCAGTCATTCGTTTGTTGGTTCATTTATAAGTTTATCCCCAATGTTTACTGAGTAACTAGTATGAGTACATACAGTGAACAATCAGAAGATCTAAAACACCTACATTGTAGGAAGATGGAAAACTTACACTTATAAATTAAATATGGATATTGGGTCTAACCAGGGCCATCTTGGCAGCTTAGTGGATGAGGGATTTTCCAAAACTCTTGGAGGTGGAGTCCAACCCCTACCCCCAGGTGGTAGGGCATGCCTGAATTACTAGAAGCAGGGGACTTGGACAATAGATTACTGGATCTGCAAGACCTGTACCATGAACTTGGGAACCTGAATTCCAAAGCCCCCTGACCATGACCCTATCTAGGCCCTAGCACCTCAGCTGACATTTTGTGCCATGCTTCCTGTCTCCTGCTTCTCCTCACGTGGCCCCAATGTCCCTCTTCAACCCTCCATTAGAGTTGATCTGGTTTGTTGAGATTGTTTTTCTGCTCTTTCTTTACTCTCCTGCCCTCATGGCTCATTTTTCTAGCAGTATTAAGTGTATTCCAGGCTGAGAGTTTTGAGGGAACATGTGTCCACTCAGAGTCACTGGCTTTCTAATAAAGACCTGATTCAACCTCTCAAAATGTGGCTATTCTGTATCTCACATTTAAATTCCCATATGACATAGCAAACTGCAAACATGGAAATAGTAAAGGAATAATGCTGACAAGAGACTTCTATGAACTTTAGAGTATAAAAGTGAAACCTCTGTTGGTCAGGACAACCTAACAGAAATGGGGTTTGAACTCAAGTGTGGGAATGAGAGAAGGTGTCCCAGGCAAGAGATTTCACCAAATCCTCCTCCCGTCCCGCTCAAGTGTAAGAGCAAGGGAAGAGCCCTGCTGTGGTGGACACAGAGGAGCTCCATGTTGATGACAGCTGTTGCAATGGAAGACCAAGAACCCATAGTCAAAAACTAAATTCAGAACTGGTTACTCTGTCCCCTTCCCTGAGAGAAGGTTTTGCCAGCCTCAAAGGAAAAAAGAAAAAAAAGGTTGCTTGAAGCCTCTACCACGGTCAGGACCCCTATTTCACACATTACAGACTTTTCACTACTAATGTCACTGTAGCCCTACCGTCATCTGTTTCCACCCTCTCTGCCTCATCCGCTGAGGAAAATAGTCCTCTTCTTTCTCTAGCTGGCCTGCTCACAGCAGGTAAACCTTTGGCCTACCATGCCAGGGTATCCTGGGGCGTCTGATTGCTGCCCATAAGCAGCAAACTACATAGGTCAACTCCAGCAAGAAATCCATAGCTTCACAAATTCAGAGGAGATGGGAAAAGCTGCTCAGTCATCTAGACAGCTCACCATCCTGTCTATCTAGTGACTCAAGGTTTACCACCATGATGTCTGGGCTGTCTCAGGTGGACATATCCTATCCCTTAAAGTCTTTCCTTCTCCATTTTATCAAGAATGGTTTCTTCTCCTCTTCCTTTTTTGTCTTCATCTTCACCTCTTCATATTCCTTATCTTTGCCATTGTGGCGTGTGTGTGTGTATGTGTGTGTGTGTGTGTGTGTGTGTGTGTGTGTGTGTGTGTGTGTGTGTGTGTGTGTGTGTATTAGTAGGGACAGGACTCAAGCCTTTATTCATACCAGGCATGAACTAAACACTAAACTGGTTATTTTTAAATTATTTTATTGTTGATTTTATCTTATTGTTTTTATTATTTTTATTTATTGTTTTATTTTTTTATTGTTCTATACAGCAGCTTTACCTTTCTATATGTAAAATAAGTACATTTCCTTCCTTTTGCTTAGTGTCATCTGTTCCTTCATTCTCTCCCATTCCCTCCCTCACATCTCTACCCATCAGTTGCGTGGTTCACTTTAATCAATGTCCAGTGCAGCCAGTGGGCTCCATTGATGCACTTTTTTACCCATTTTCAACTTGATTTGTGCACTTTCCCCACCTTCCCTCAGATGTGCAAGTGTATACACCATATATGAGATAACAAATACAGAGCGCTCAAAAGACAAATTAAGAAAGGGGCCTTTGTTTCCTTATCTTTGGAGTTTATTTCAGTATGTATATTATTTTATATACATATGAAGAGGAGCTTGGGTAATACAACTTGTTGGTTTTCTCCTAAAACTATCCTCTTTTGGTATCCCTGTATATGGATGTCTAGAATTCTGTATAATTTGTCATATCTCATTGCATTTTAAATTTGACTTCCGAATATCAGGAAGAACATGTGCCATTTGTTATTTTCCTAATTCCATCCATTTCCCTGTGAATGCCATTATTTTATCCTTTCCAATGGCTGTGTAAAATTCTACTGTATGTAGGTACATTTTTTTGATCCATTCATCTATTGTGGGGCATCCGAGTTGTTTCCATAGCTTGGCTATTGTGAATGGTATGGCAATAAACATGGATATGCAGGTGGCTTTGTCATATCCTGGCTCATGACGTTCAGGGAAGATGCCTAGGAGTGGTATGGCTGGGAAAGTCTATGTTTACTTTTTGAGGAACCTCCAGACTGCTTTCCAGAGTGATTGTACTAGTTTACATTCCCACAAGCAGTGAAATAGGGTTTCTTTTTCTCTATATCTCTGCCAGCATTTGTTGTCTGAATTCAGAATATTTGCCAATTTGACTGGGGTAAGATGGTATCTCAGGGTTGTTTTGATTTGCATTTCCTTTAAAACCAAGGATGATGAACATTTCTTCATATGTTTCTTTGCCATTCTTACCTCTTCTGGGAAAGTCTCTTAGCTCCCTTGCCCATTTAGTGATTGGTTTATTAGATTTGGGAGGAGTTAGTTTATTGAGCAACCTGTATATATTGGATATTAGGCCTTTGTCTGATGTTTTGCCAGATCTTTCCCCAGTTAATTGGCTGTCTTTCTAGTTTAGTGCTATGTCCTTTGCTGGGCAGAAACTTTTTATTTTAATATAGTCCCACTTGTCAAGTCTCTCTTCTATGTGCTGTGCCCCTGGGACTCTATTCAGGATGTTCCTGCCTGTACCTGAAAGTTCTAATGTCTCTCCTACTCTGTCTTGCAGTAGATTGAGAGTTTCAGGCCTGATGTTGAGGTCTTTAATCCATTTTTAGTTGATCTTAGTGCATGATGATAAGCAGTGATCCACTTTTAGTGTTCTGCTTATGGCTTCCCAGTTTTACCAACACGAATAGTTGAAAAGACTGTTTTTTCCACTGTATGTCTTTGGCTCCTTTGTTGAATATCTGATGAATAGAAGTATGTAGTTTTATTTCTGGGTCTTTTAATCTGTTCCATTGATCTTCAGGTCTATTATTATGCCAATATCAGGCTGTTTTTGTTATTATGCATCCATAGTAGAGCTTGAAATCTGCCCTGAATTGCTTTGGCTATTCTAGGTCTTTTATGTTCCATATGAGCTTGTGGATGGTTTTCTCTATTTCAGTAAAGCAGTAGTCATTAGGATTTTGATGGGATTACATTGAATTTCTGTATCTTTTTTGACAGTATGGCCATTTTCACAATATTGATTCTATATACCCATGAACATGAAAGGTCTTTCCATTTCCTGGTGTTCACTTTGATTTCTTTTTTTAGATTTTTTTTTATAGTTTTCACTAAATAGATCTTTTACATCTTTATTTTGGTTAATTCCTAGATTTTTTTTGAAACTATTGCAAATGGGATTGTTTTCATGATTTCCCTTTCTGCTTGTATATTGTTAGTGTACAGAAATGTTACTAATTTTTGTGGATTAATTTTGTATCCTGCTACTAAAGTGGTCTATTAGTTCTAGGAGTTTGTGAGTGGAGTTTTTTTGGGGTCCTTCAGGTATAAGATCATGTCATCTACAAACAAGTATAATTTCTTTTTTCTATCACTATGTAGATCCCTTTAATGTCCTTTTCTTGCCTTCTTGATCTGGCTAAGAATTCCAGAACTATTTTGAAGAGGAGTGGAGAGAGTGAGCATCCTTGCCTTATTCCTGATTTTAGGAGAATTGTTTTAGTTTTTCCCCATTTAGTATAATATTGGCTGTCATATATGGCTTCTAGTGTTCTAAGGAAAGTTCCTTCCATTCCTATTTTCTCCAAAGCTTCTAACATGAATGGGTATTATCTTTTGTCAAAGGCTTTTTCTGCATCTATTCCAATGATCATGTGGTTCTTGACCTTGGCTCTGTTGAAATGGTTAATTACATTTATTGATTTATGTATGCATCTGTGGGATGAAGCCTACTTGGTCATAATGTATGATTTTTAAAAATTTGTTTCTGAATTCTTTTGGCTAAAGTTTTATTGGGGAGCTTTGCATTTGTGTTCATCAGGAAAATTGGTCTGTAGTTCTCTTTTATGGTTGGATCTAGGCCTGATTTGGGGATGAGTGTGATATTGGCTTCATAGAATGAGTTTGGGATTGCTCTCTCTGCTTCTATTTCATGGAAAAGCTTGAGGAATACTGACATAGTTCCTCCTTAAAAGCCTTATATCTATGCCTCCATCAGAAAGAATGACATTGCACCATTTGTTAGGAAATGGAAAGACTTAGAAAAAATTATATTAAGTGATGTTAACCAGGCCCAAAGAAACATAGGTTCCATGGTTTCCCTTATTTGCAATTACTAGTATATGTCTGACACAAGCAGAAACAGTCAGATAAGTTGATGTTAGGTGAAATGAACCCCAAGATAAGGACTCAAATGTTCTTTCTTTCTTGCGATTGTTTCTAACATATTTTTAAGATGATTTCTTTGTTGCTTTGTATGTCCTTCCCCCACAGTATAACCCGTTTTCACTGTATTTGATGTTGGTATAATTTGTGGAGGGGAAGGGAAAAACAAATTGCTTAAATAGGGATACAGGTAGACCCATTGCAATGAGATGTACAAGACATTATGTTGAAAATGAACTTTACAACTTTGGTGGGGAGGAGGAGAAGGGGATGGGAAGGGATGGGAAGGGGAAACAAAGGAGGAGGCAACAATGCTTGATAAGAAATGTACTCATACAAAATGTCATGTCAAAACCAGCTTTACAAAGTCGGTGGGGGGGGAGGGGGGTATAATTGGGTGGGGGGAGGGGGGAGGCTGGGAAGGGAGGTGAAGGGTAAACAAAGGAGGAGGCTGCAATGCTTGGTAAGGAATGTATGCATTATCCTGCCCATGTAATTGTAGCCCCTCTGTACAGTATGTTCTCAAATAAAATAAAATAATATTAAAAAAAAAAAGAAATGTACTCATGTTTTTAAAGTTTTGATCATAAAGGTCCTTCCCTTCTTTGGTTAAGTTGATTCCTAGGTATTTTATTTTTGGTGGGGCTATTACAAATGGAGTTTCTTTCCTAATTTCAGCCACACTTTTCTCATTGTTGGCATACAGAAAGCCATTGATTCTTGAGGGTTAATTTTATACCCTGCTACTTTGCCAAAGTTTTGAATCAGCTTGAGTAATTTGGGAATGGAGTCCGTGGGATTCTTTAAATACAAAATCATGTCATCTGCAAAGAGGGAGAGTTTTACTTCTTTCCCTATCTGGATCCCCTTGATGGTTGCATCTTATCTTATTGCTGTAGCTAGGCATTCTAATACTAAATTGAAGAGAAGTGGAAAGAGTGGACATCCTTGTCTCGTTCCCGAGTTAAGAAGTTTTTCACCATTAAGTATAATGCTGGCTGTAGGTTTGTCATATACAGCCTTTACTGTATTGAGATATGTTCCATGGATTCCTAATTTTTCCAGAACCTTCATCATAAAGGGGTGTTGGATCTTGTCAAATGCTTTTTCTGCATCTATTGAAATAACCGTGTGATTCTTATTCTTGCTCTTATTCATGTGATGACTTATATTAATTGAAATGCCCAAAAGTGCAATTACTGGGACATAGGGGAGCTCTATGTAGAGTCTTTTTTTTTTAATTTAATTTTATTTGTGAACATACTGTACAGAGGAGTTACAATTACATGGGCAGGATAATGCGTACATTTCTTACCAAGCATTGCAGCCTCCTCCATTGTTTACCCTTCACATCCCTTCCCAGCCTCCCCCCTCCCCCCCAATCCCAATCCTTCTCCTTCCCCCCTTCCCCCCCTCCGCACCAACGTTGTAAAGCTCATTTTGGACATGACAACTTGTACTTTCATTGTTGCAACAGGTCCACCTGTATCCTTAAACAACTGTTTTTTCCCCATCTCCTCCACAAGTTATACTGACATCAAATATAGTGAAAGCAGGGGTTATACTGTGGGGGAGGGACATACAAAGCAACAAAGAGATAATCTTATAAATGCGTTAGAAACACATGCATGAAAGAAAAAAACATTAAAATACACATCTAAGGGTTCATTTTCCTGACATCACATTATCTGACCTTTTCTGCTTGACTCATACATATACTAGATATTACAAATAAGGGAAACCATGGGACCTATGTTTCTTTGGGCCTGGCTTACTTCACTTAATATAATTTTTTCCAAGTTTTTCCATTTCCTAACAAATGGGGCAATGTCATTCTTTCTGATGGAGGCATAGAATTCCATTGTGTATATATACCACATTTTCTTGATCCATTCATCTACTGAGGGGCATCTGGGTTGGTTCCATATCTTAGCTATGGTAAATAATGCTGCAATAAACATAGTTGTGCTGGTAACTTTAGTGTGGTCTTGTTTGTAAACATTTGGGTAAATGCCCCAAAGTGGGATTGCTGGGTCATAGGGGAGTTCTATGTGAAGTCTTTTGAGGAACCTCCATACTGCTTTCCAAAGTGGTTGAACAAGTTTACATTCCCACCAACAATGAAGTAAGGTTCCTTTCTGTCCACATCCCCTCCAACATCTGTTGTTGTTAGAGTTCTTGATTTTTGCCGTTCTAACTGCAGTGAGGTGATATCTCAATGTTGTTTTGATTTGCATTTCTTTTATGGCTAGGGATGTTGAACATTTCTTCATGTGTCTATTGGCCATCCTTCTTTCTTCTTCAGAGAAGTTTCTCTTTAAGTCTTTTGCCCACCTATTTATTGGGCAGTTGTTTCTTTGAGGATTTGTTGTTGGGGAGTTTAATTTTTTGAGTTCCAAGTATATTTTAGATATAAGACCCTTGTCTGTTATATGGCTAGTGAAGATCTTCTCCCAATCCATGGGGTTTCTATTGATCTTGCTAGCTATGTCCTTTGCCATGCAGAAGCTCTGCAATTTCATGCATTCCCATTTGTCCAACCTTTCTTTGATTTGTTGTGCTTCTGAGCCTCTATTAAGAAAATTTCGGCCTTTGCCAAGGAGACCTAGGGTTTCTCCTATTCCATCCTGTAATATTTTCAGAGTGCCTGCTTTGACTCTGAGGTCTTTGATCCAATGATCACAAATAAGACCACACTAAAGCTACAAGCACAACTATACTTATTGCAGCATTATTTACCATAGCTAAGATATGGAACTAACCCAGATGTCCCTCAGTAGATGAATGGATCAAGAAAATGTGGCATATATACACAATGGAATTCTATGTCTCCATCAGAAAGAATGGCATTGCCTCATTTGTGAGGAAATGGAAAGACTTGGAAAAAATTATAAGTGAAGTAAGCCAGGCCCAAAGAAATATAGGTCCTATGGTTTCCCTTATTTGCAATAACTAGTGTATGTCTGAGTCAAGCAGAAAAGGTCAGATAAGTTGATGTTAGGGAAATGAACGCCAAGATATGTATTCAAATGTTTTTTTTTCTTTCATGCAAATGTTTCTAACAGATTTATAAGGTGGTTTCTTTGTTGCTTGGTATGTCCCTCCCCCATGGTATAACCCCTGCTTTCACTGTATTTGATGTTGTTATAATTTGTGGAGGGGAAGGGAAAAAACAAATTGTTTAAATAGGAATACAGGTGGACCCATTGCAACAATGAGATGTACAAGTCATTATGTTGAAAAACAAACTTTACAACTTTGGTTGGGGGGAGGATGGGGGGAGGAGGAGTTGGGGGGATGGGAATGAATGGAAGGGGAAACAAAGGAGGAGGCAACAGTGCTTGACAAAAAATGTACTCATTATCTTGTCCATGTAATTGTAACCCCTCTGTATGGTATTTTCACAACAGAAATAAAAATAAATAAATAAATAAAAATAAAAAAGAAATGTACTCATTACCTTGGCCATGTAATTGTAACCCCTCTGTACAGTATTTTCACAATAAAAAAAATACATTAAAAAAAGTCATAGAATTCCTTAGTGAATCCATCTGGGTCTTGGCTTTTCCTTATTGGAATACTTCCGATTACTTCCTCTATCTCATTGTATGTTATTGGTTTATTTAGCTGATTTATATCTTCTTGGTTCAGTTTGGGCAATTTGTATGTTTCTAGAAATTCATCTATTTCTGCTAGGTTTTCCTTCATTAGTGAGTATAAATTTTGGAAGTAGTTCTTTATAATCATTTGGATTTCTTGGGTATTAGTTGTATTTTTTCTTTATTGATTTGATTTGAAACTCCTCTCTTCTTTAATCTCCAAGTAGACTGTCCCTTTCAATAATATTTTTTAAAAAAACACAGCTTTTTATTTCATTGATTTTATGTATAGTTTTAAATTTTCTATCTCATTGATTTCTGCCCTAATCACTGCTATTTCTCTCCATCTAGTAGGTTTAGATTTAAGTTTTTCTTGATTTTCTAGCAGTTTTAATTCTATCCTTGGGTTATTTATTTGAGTTGTTTCTATTTTCTTTATGTGTGGAGTTAGGGCTATGAACTTCCCCCTCAGCACTGCATTTGTTTATATCTCAGAAGTTCTGCTGTGATATGTTTTCATTTTCATTGAGTTATAAGGACTTTTCTAATTTCTTCTGTGACCCAGATGTTATTCAGTAATGTGCTGTTCAGCCTCCATGTAATTTCCTTTTATTTGTTGGTCATGGGGCTTAAACCCTGGGTCTGGGCAGTGTCCCTTGGCTCTTCAGCTCAAGGCTTGCACTCTACCAATTGAGCCACTGCACCACTTCCAGTTTTCGGGTGACTAACTGGAGATAAGAGTCTCATGGACTTTTCTGCCCGGGCTGGCTTGAACTTCGATCCTCAGATCTCAGCCTCCTGAGTAGTTAGTATTACAGGTGTGAGTCACCAGCACCCAGCCCTCCATGTAATTTCTACAATATGTTTTACTGTTAAGAACTAGCTTGATTCCACTATGGTCAGAAAGGTTGCAAGCAAGGGCTTACATAAATACTCGTATTTGCTTAGATTTTTTTTGTGTAAATTATGATATGATCTATTTTGGACAATGTTCCATGGGCTGTTGAGAAGAATGTGTTTTGGGTCACTGTTGGGTGGTAAACTCTAGATGTCTGTTCACTCCATTTGAGTTATGGTGTCATTTAGTTCAGAGGCTTCTTTCCTTATCTTTTGTTTGGTTGACCTGTCCTTAGGTGAGAGTGGGGTGTTCAAATCTCCCACTATTATTTTGTTTGAGTCTATCTTATTCTGTAAGTCCAAGAGTATTTATTTAAAATATTTAGGTGCTTCATTGTTTTATGGATAGATAATGGCCACTGTAATTTCCTCTTCATGGATCATTCCCTTTATTAACATGTAATGATTCTCCTTGACATTTTGTACTTATTTTAATGAGAAGACTATTTTATCAGATATCATTATGGCTGCTCCTGCCTTCTTGCTGGGTTCATTTGCATGGAAGATCTTTTTTCATCCCTTCACCCAGAGTTTGTTTTTATCTTTGGCTGTGAAATGTGTTTCTTAGAGACAACAAATAGATGGATCTTGTTTTTGGATCCAATTTGCAGCTCTTTTTCTATACATTATCCAATATGCAGCTCTTTTTCTATTGATTAGGGAATTAAGTCTGTTCAAGTTTAGGGTTATTATAGAAAGATGTGTTATGTTTCCTGCCATTTTCTTCTTTTCCTATATTTTGCTTCTTTCCTCTTCCTGTGCTTATTAAATTGACCTTGTAGTGATTTTTGACTAATGTGATTCCAATTTTGATTGTTTTCTCCTTACTTGAGCGATTGTCTTCCTCACTTGAGTATTCGTAGTGCTGGTTTAGTGTTCATGAATTCCTTGCACTGTCAAATGTAAATGATAGCTTTGCTGGGCATACCACTTTGGGTTGGCAGTTGTTGATCTTCAGGGCTTGGGTAATACTATTCAAGGCTCTCCTTATGTTGAGGGTTTGTGGAGAGTTTGTGTGGAGAGGTCTGCAGTGATCCTGATTTTCCTTCTTTTGTAATATAGTTCCTTCTTTGATTTTTCATCATTTAAAATCAATTCCTTGTTAAGCAAGTCTAATATTTTTACTATGATGTGTCTAGAAGTATTTCTTCTAAGACCTTGTCTATTAGGTATCCTATATGCTTCTGTTAGGCAGGTGAGATTTTCTGTAATTATCTAACTGAATATATTTTCCCAGCCTCCATTATGAAATTCTTCCCACTCATCAATCCTAATTATATGTAGATTTGATTTCTTGACTTTTGTCTGCCAATTCTTGTATTTCACTTTAGTAATTTCTGAGCATTTGACTTTCTGTTCCAGTTCCTCTGTTTTATCCTTGACTTCTGATATTCTATTTTCCATCTCACTCATTATGTTAGCTATGGCTTCCACTGTGGTTTGTATTGTTGAAATTAAACCATTTATGCTTCTGATATCAGTTCACGAAATGTTAATTTCATCTTTTAAGAAGGTATACACCATCAAAGATCTCAGAGTCAAAGCAGACACTCCGAAAACATTACAGGATGGAATAGGAGAAACCCTAGGTCTCCTTGGCACAGGCTGAAATTTTCTTAAAAGAGACCCACAAACACAGCAAATTAAAGAAAGGTTGGACAAATGGGAATGCATGAAATTGCAGAGCTTCTGCATGGCAAAGGACATAGCTAGCAAGATCAATAGAAACCCCACAGATTGGGAGAAGATCTTCACTAGCCATACAACAGACAAGGGTCTCATATCTAAAATAGACCTGGAACTCAAAAAATTAAATCCCCCAACAACAAATCTTCAAAGAAACAACTGCCCAATAAATAAATGGGCTAAAGACTTACAGAGAAACTTCTCTGAAGAGGAAAGAAGGATGGCCAATAGACACATGAAGAAGTGCTCAACCTCTCTAGCCATAAAAGAAATGCAAATCAAAACAACATTGAGATACCCCCCTCACCCCAGTTACAATGGCTATAATCAAGAACTCTAATAACAACAGATGCTGGAGGGGATGTGGACAGAAGGGAACCCTACTGCATTGTTGGTGGGAGTGTAAACTTGTTCAACCACTTTGGAAAGCAGTAGGGAGGTTCTTTAAAAGACTCCACCTAGAGCTCCCCTATGACCCAGCAATCCCACTTTGGGGCATTTACCCAAATGATCACAAACAAGACCATACTAAAGCTACCAGCACAACTATGTTGATTGCAGCACTATTTACCATAGCTAAGATATAGAACCAACCCAGATGCCCCTCAGTAGATGAATGGATCAAGAAAATGTGGTATATATACACAATGGAATTCTATACCTCCATCAGAAAGAATGACATTGCCCCATTTGTTAGGAAATGTAAAGACTTGGACAAAACTGTATTAAGTGAAGTAAGCCAGGCCCAAAGAAACATAGGTCCCATGGTTTCCCTTATTTGCAATTACTAGTATATGTCTGAGACAAGCAGAAGCACTCAGCTGAGTTGATGTTAGGCGAAATGAACCCCAAGATAAGGACTCAAATGTTTTTTTCTTTCTTGAGATTGTTTCTAACATATTTATATGATGATTTCTTTGTATGTACCTCCCCCATGGTATAACCCCTGTTTTCACTGTATTTGATGTTGGTATAATTTGTGGAGGGGAAGGGAAAAATAAATTGTTTAAATAGGGATATAGGTGGACCCATTGCAACAATGAGATGTTTAAAATGTTATGTCAAAAAACAAACTTTACAACTTTGATGGTGGTATGGGAGCGGTGAGGGGGGGAGATGGGAAGGGATGGGAAGGGTAAACAAAGGAGGAGGCTGCAATGCTTGATAAGAAATGTACTCATTATCTTGCCCATGTAATTGTAACCCCTGTGTACAGTATGTTCACAAAAAATAAAAATAAAAATAAAAATAAAGAAATGTACTCAATACCTTGCCCATGTAATTGTAATCCCTCTGTACGGTATTTTCACAATAAAAAAAAAAGAAGTTATATACCACATCTATTTTGATTTGCATATTTTTTGAAGTCTTGGAATTCCTTTGATATTGTTTCTTTGTACTCTTGAAATTGCTTTTGCACCTCCCCTTTTATTTCATTGGCCAATTTCTTCTTCAGTCTCACTGGAGTTCTTTTGTGGATTGCTATTGGCTTTAGGCTTTTGTTTGTTGCATTGATGGTCCATGAATCTTGTAATCTTTCATTGTGATTTATGCATTTCGGTTCAGGGATTGTCAGGGTTGTGGCCTGATATTGGCCTTTTGTTGCCCGACAGGTGGCAACCTTAGCTTGGCCTGGGCTAGTTCATTCTATATAGGCTAACCCAAACTGGGTCCTCAGGCTGGCTAGCACCTGTGGGCCTGTACATGTGGTCAGACTCCAGCTAGCTGAACAGAGCTCAGTCCAGTCTGCAGCGGGGTCTGTGAAAGTTGGATTCAGGTCTCTGGGATAGGCTTGGGCTTCAGAAGGGTTGGATTTCCCATGGGTGCACGGGCTATTTTTTGTGCCTTGGCCCCATATTTGTTCTCTCTTCATAAGTGGCCAGAGCTTGGCCTGCCATGTCTTGTGCCTGTATGTGTGTTTTGCGACTCTCAACAGGGAAGTACTCCATCCACTGCCAGCACAGGCATGTGATTTGCAATTCCTGATAGGGGCCAATGGCTCCCAGGGTAAGAACACTCCAACAGTGGACGGTGTGCATGCCCATTTCATGGTTCCTGACAGAAGAGCCCACATCCAGCCACTGCATGCTGGAACCTGTCTGTTCAAGAAGGCTGGGTAGGGCACTGACTGGGATGAAGGTTGGGTCCCCGCGGGTGAGCAGATTTTAGTTCTCAGACCAGCCTGCTCACTCTTCCAATAGCCACTGATGTGGAGGACACGGGGCCCTAGTGCCCATCAAATATGAGTCCCTGTGCGCCCCCCCCACACACACACAGGTGGGACAGGGCAAGGAAGGACTCTGGTCTCTTTATCCTCTTCAAGTGTGGTGTTCTTTCTTGGGCAGAAGAGAGAGGAGTCCGGGTCAAGCTATGTGAGTCACCCACAGCACTGGACTCCTGGGGGTGGGGCTGGGGTTCCCCAGCAGGGTACTCATTGATCTTGAACTGATTGAGGGCTGGCCAGCAGTGCTGTGGCAGATCTCTGTATCTGCACGCTGTAGCCTTCCGGTGGCAGGGTTGCTGCGCTCTTTTGGCATTGGGTATGGGCTGGGCTGTGGTGCCATGGGAGCTCTCTAGAATTGGGTCTGGGTCCGACGCTATGGGAGTTCTCTGCATCAGGGTTCTGCAGTCCTCTGGTGGTCCTGGACTCTCAGGCCGCCACGGGCTGCTCTCGCAGATCAGCTGCACAGGGGTGGGGTCTTCACTAATTTCTATCCTTGTATGTGCAAATTAAGACTTTCAGTTCCTGTGATTCTCTGCTGTTCATTTGTTATTGTCGATCTCTTGGGGAACTGCATTTTAAGACCCCCAGCTCTGCTTAGAGAGAGCTAGGGTGATTCTCCAATTTTTGGCACCATCTTCCTGCCAGTCTGCTTAACCTGGTTATTTTTTAAATAAGGTTTCGTTTTTGGGCTGGGACAATCTAAACTATGATACTCCTATTTACACCTGCAAAATAGTTTGCATGACAAGCATGTACCACTGAACCCAGTTTTAATTGAGATAGAATCTTATGAAGAGTTTGCCTGATCTAGCCTCAAACCATTACTCTGCCAATATTTGCCCCAAGTAACTAGGATTTTAGGCATGAAACACTGGAGACTGGCTTGTACTTTTTTTTTTCTTTTTTTTTTTTTGTCTGTCATGGTACTTGAACTCTGGGCCTGGGCAATGTCCCTCAGCTCTTCAGCTCAAGTTTAGGGCTCTACCAATTGAGCCACAGCACCTGTTACAGTTTTCTGAGTGGTTTATTGGAAATAAGAGTCTCATGGACTTTTGTGCCCGGGCTGGCTTTGAACCGCGATCCTCAGATCTCAGCCTACTGAGTAGCTCTGATTACAGGTTTGAGCCACCTGCACCCAGCCTCTTAATTTTTAATAAACAAATTCAGTTTTCTGTTAGAGTACAATTGATTTCAAACAGAATATTGTACTCAAATCTTTTTAATAATTTTAATAATTTGTAAATGCTTCCTGATTTTCTGTATATAAAATTAAGCTGTTAGTGGGAAAAGACACTTTTCTTCCTTACAAGCCATGTTGTTGTTGTTGTTATAGCCATGTTGTTTTAATTGTTTCCTTTCCTTCTCAATTGGAGTAGGTTTATAGCATAATTAATAAAGAGGTGGGAGGCATTCCTGTTTTCTAAAAGAATGTTTTTCCATTAAATTTCTGGCACACATCCTTTATCAGCTTAAGGAAATTTATCCTCTCACTAGATTAATACTTGTACTTGTTTTTTAATAATGAATAAGTATTAAATTTAATCAAATTTCTTTTAACTCTATTAGAATGATTACAAGCTGACTTGTTTAATTCAAACTGAGTTTGTTAGGATGAGCCTAATCTCATAGGATCCGGTATCTTATTTAAAATAACACAGAGCTTTGGATATACAGAGAGATGCATGTGCATGTACATAGACAGACAAGGCAACACTGCCCACCATCTGTATGACAAGGAGAGAGGGTCCAGGAGAGAACAAATCTCCTGACACTTAGTCTTGGATTTCCACCTCCAGAGCAGTAAGAGAATAGTTTGTTGTTAAACCACTCAGTCTGAAATACTTCTCTATGGTATTTTGGCCTACCAACACATGTGGCTTTTCTTATTCCATCTGTTGATGTAAAATATACTGTTGAATTTTAAATGTTAGCACATTGTTTCATCCTTAGATCAGACAAAATAATTTAGGCTATATATTTGACACACTTTAAAGTTTTCATATCTATATTTCTAAGTAAGACTGCCAATATTTCCTTTTTTATATTGTTTCTATCTTATTGAGTTCCTATAAAATATAAAGATATTTTGTTTTTATATTTAATTTTTAAAGTCTGAATGATATTTAGGATTCATCTATAAAAATCACTTTCCTGATAAAATTTATGTGAAGGAAATGAGGGATCATAGATACTGTTTATTAACACTGATTCAACTATTCTAAAGATTGTGCATGCATCTATTGGTGAATGCTTCTATTGGTAGATACTAATTATTCAAAGAAGTTGCATTGTGATATTTTTTTTTGGGGGGGGGGGGTCCGGTTGTGGGGCCTGAACTCTGCGCTTGGGCACTGTCCCTCAGCTCTTCAGCTCAAGGCTAGCGCTCTACCACTTGAGCCACAGCGCCACTTTCGGATTTTTTCTTTTTGCTTATGTGGTGCTGAGGAATCGAACCCAGGACCTCTTGCATGCAAGGCAAGCGCTCTACCACTGAGCCACCTTCCCAGCCCCCGCATTGTGATATTTCTCTGCAAGCATATAATACACATTGATCAAATTTACCCCTCTATTATTCATTCTTAACTCTGTCTCTCCTTTCTAAATTTAGGTTTACTTTTCATACACACATATGAAGTACTTAGATCATGTTTACCTTTTTTACACAAACACCCCCCCCCCCGTAGCATTCTGGTTTTTACCCCTAAGTAGTTCTTCCTTACATTTTATACTTGTCTTCTTTTTTTCATGTCTAGATTCCCATATGAAAGAAACATGATATTTGTCTTTTTGAATCAGGCTTATATCAATTAACATGATGATTTTCCTAAATACAATTTTTGAAAAATATTTTTGCTATGTTATTTTCCAGGAGAAAGTTTTATTTTGTCTAGAGTCATTATACAACTCTCAATGGTATTCCAAAACAGGAGAATAATGTTAATTTTTCAAAAATACATCATCACCAACATAATGTAAAGTGTCTAATTTAACAAATTATGTACATTGTGATAAATAGGGGTGAAGACTAGAAATACTTCCAAAATAGCTGAATAAAACCTTCTGAAATCTAGGTCTGCAAAGTGTCATGCAAACATGAAAAAAAAATGAGCAAAAATCAATCTGTTCAGATCTCTAGAAATCATCTAGGATAACAAAGGCTCTTTTATTGAAAAAAATAATTGGAAAAGTATTGCTTTCTGCCATTTTGATTTGCACTGAATCCTATCCTCTTTTCAATTCTGTCACCTTAAAAAGAAATAGCCTGATAATTATGTAACCTATGTAACCCTAAGTAAACCAGTAACTAGCTAGAAACAGATGAAGAATTGGGTGCAGTGGAGCATACCTCTAATACTAGTTACTTAGGAGGGAGAAAACAGTAGGATTGCAGTTTGAGGCCAGCCTGGAGGAAAAGTTACCGATATCCCAAGTTCAATAAATAAGCCAGTTGTGTATAACACTTTTCATCCCAACTATTCCAGAGGCGTAGGTAGAAGAATCTCCATCTTAGGTTTGCCCAGGCAAAACCAAGAGACTACCTGAAAAATAACTAAAGCAAAATATGTGGGGAAGAGCTGGGTGTGGCTCTCATAGAATAATATCTGCCTACTAATCATCAGGCCAGGAGGTCAAACTGTAGTAACACTACAAACAAAAAGTACAACTTTGAGTTTACAGCTTCTTTTTTTATATATATATATTTTATTTTATTTTATTTGTGAACATACTGTACAGAGGGGTTACAATTACATGGGCAGGATAATGCGTACATTTCTTACCAAGCATTGCAGCCTCCTTTTGTTTACCCTTCACGTCCCTTCCCAGCCTCCCCCCTCCCCCCAAATCCCAATCCTTCTCCTTCCCCCCTATTACCCCCCCACCCCGCACCGACGTTGTAAAGCTCATTTTGGACATGACAACTTGTACTTCTCATTGTTGCAACAGGTCCACCTGTATCCTTAAACAACTGGTTTTTCCCCATCTCCTCCTCAAGTTATACTGACATCAAATATAGTGAAAGCAGGGGTTATACTGTGGGGGAGGGACATACAAAGCAACAAAGAGATAATCTTATAAATGCGTTAGAAACACATGCATGAAAGAAAAAAAACATTAAAATACATATCTAAGGGTTCATTTTCCTGACATCACATTATGACCTTTTCCGCTTGACTCATGCATATACTAGATATTACAAATAAGGGAAACCATGGGACCTATGTTTCTTTGGGCCTGGCTTACTTCACTTAATATAATTTTTTCCAAGTTTTTCCATTTCCTAACAAATGGGGCAATGTCATTCTTTCTGATGGAGGCATAGAATTCCATTGTGTATATATACCACATTTTCTTGATCCATTCATCTACTGAGGGGCATCTGGGTTGGTTCCATATCTTAGCTATGGTAAATAATGCTGCAATAAACATTGTTGTGCTGGTACCTTTAGTGTGGTCTTGTTTGTAAACATTTGGGTAAATGCCCCAAAGTGGGATTGCTGGGTCATAGGGGAGTTCTATGTGAAGTCTTTTGAGGAACCTCCATACTGCTTTCCAAAGTGGTTGAACAAGTTTACATTCCCACCAACAATGAAGTAAGGTTCCTTTCTGTCCACATCCCCTCCAGCATCTGTTGTTGTTAGAGTTCTTGACTTTTGCCATTCTAACTGGAGTGAGGTGATATCTCAATGTTGTTTTGATTTGCATTTCTTTTATGGCTAGGGATGTTGAACATTTCTTCATTTGTCCATTGGCCATCCTTCTTTCTTCTTCAGAGAAGTTTCTCTTTAAGTCTTTCACCCACTTATTTATTGGGCAGTTGTTTCTTTGAGGATTTGTTGTTGGGGGGGTTAATTTTTTGAGTTCCAAGTATATTTTAGATATGAGACCCTTGTCTGTTGTATGGCTAGTAAAGATCTTCTCCCAATCCGTGGGCTTTCTATTGATCTTGCTAGGTATGTCATTTGACCTGCAGAAGCTCTGCAACTTTATGCAATCCCATTGTCCAACCTTTCTTTGATTTGTTGTGTTTCCGGGTCTCTATTCAAAAAATTTCGGCCTGAGCCAAGGAGACCTAGGGTTTCTCCTATCCCATCCTGTAATGTTTTCAGAGTGTCTGCTTTGACTCCGAGGTCTTTGATCCATTTGGAGTTGATTCTGGTGCAGAGTGATATATACGGATCTAGCTTTAGTTTTCTACATGTAGTTAACCAATTTTGCCAGCACCATTTACTGAAGAGGCTGTCTTTGTTCCATTCTATTGTTTTAGCTCCCTTATCGAAGATTAGATGGCTATAGGTCTGGGGGTTCATTGCTGGGTTTTCAATTCTATTCCATTGGTCCTGAAGTCTGTTCTTATGCCAATACCAAGCTGTTTTGATTACTATGGCCTTATAGTAGAGTTTGAAATTTGGTATTGATATTCCTCCAGCAGTGTTCTTTCCATTGAGGAGCGTTTTTGCTATTCGGGGTCTTTTATTGTTCCATATGAATTTTTGGATTGCCTCTTCTATTTCCTTGAAGAATGAGGTTGGAATTTTGATAGGTATTGCGTTGAATTTGTAGATAGCCTTGGGAAGTATTGCCATTTTCACGATGCTAATCTTTCCAATCCAGGAGCATGGGAGGCTTTGCCATTTTTTTAGTTCTGTGTTGATTTCCTTTTTCAAGATTTTAAGGTTTTCATCATAGAGGTCCTTCACTTCTTTAGTTAAGTTAAGTCCTAGGTATTTTATTTTTTGTGGGGCTATTACAAATGGAGTTGCTTTCCTAATTTCAGCCATACTTTTCTCATTGTTGGCATACAGAAAAGCCATTGATTTTGGGGGGTTAATTTTATAACCTGCTACTTTGCCAAAGTTTTGAATCAGCTTGAGTAATTTGGGAGTGGAGTCTATGGGATTCTTTAAGTACAAAATCATGTCATCTGCAAAGAGGGAGAGTTTTATTTCTTCTTTCCCTATTTGGATCCCCTTTATGTCTGCATCTTGTCTTATTGCTGTAGTTAGGCATTCTAATACTAGATTGAAGAGAAGTGGAGAGAGTGGGCATCCTTGTCTTGTTCCTGAGTTAAGAGGAAATGGCTTTAGTTTTTCACCATTTAATATAATGCTGGCTGTAGGTTTGTCATATACAGCCTTTATTGTATTGAGGAATGTTCCATGGATTCCTAATTTTTCCAAAACTTTCATCATGAAGGGGTGTTGGATCTTGTCGAATGCTTTTTCTGCATCTATTGAGATAACCATGTGGTTCTTATTCTTGCTCTTGTTGATGTGATGAATAATATTAATTGATTTGCGTATATTGAACCAGCTTTGCATCCCTGAAATGAATCCTGTTTGATCGTGGTGTATGATTTTTTGGATGAATTGTTGAAGTCGCTTGGCCAAAATTTTGTTGAGAAGTTTTGCATCAATGTTCATCAAAGAAATGGGTCTATAGTTCTCTTTCTTTGATGAGTCCCTGCCTGGTTTTGGGATGAGGGTTATGATGGCTTCATAGAATGTGTTGGGTAGTGAGCTTTCTCTTTCAATTTCATTGAAGAGTTGGAGGAGTATTGGTGTGAGCTCTGCTTTGAAGGCCTTGTAAAATTCCACTGTAAAACCATCTGGTCCTGGACTTTTCTTAGCTGGGAGGTCTCTTATTGCTGTTTCTATTTCAGTGCTTGATATGGGCCTGTTAAGATAGTTTAACTCATCTTGGTTTGGTTTTGGCATGTCAATATTTGCTAGGAAGAGGTCCATTTCTGTCAAGTTCTCAAACTTATTAGCATAAAGTTTTGAGAAGTATTCCCTTATAATGTTCTGAATCTTGGTTGTTTCTGTGGTGATGTTTCCATTCTCATCTCTGAGTTTATTAATTTGGGTGTGTTCTCTCCTTTTTCTGATAAGATTTGCTAAGGGTCTGTCAATTTTGTTAATTTTTTCGAAAAACCAACTCTTTGTTTTGTTGATTCTTTCTATAGCTTTTTTGGATTCTAATTCATTTAATTCTGATTTAATTTTGATTATTTCTTTCCATCTACTGGATTGGGGTTTATCTTGCTGCTCTTTTTCAAGGAGGTTTAGATGTGTCATTAAATTGCTAGTTTCAGATCTCTCCAGTTTGTTGATGTAGGAGCTCAGAGCTATAAACTTGCCTCTGAGTATTGCCTTTGCTGTGTCCCAGAGGAGCTGGTAATTTGTGTGTTCATTTTTGTTGAATAGCATGAACATTTGAATTTCCTTTCTAATCTCTTCCATGACCAACTCTTGGTTCAGCAGTGTGTTGTTCAGCCTCCATGTGATACCGGACTTTCTTTGGTGGCTTTTGGTGTTGAGTTCTAATTTTATTCCCTTGTGTTCAGAGAGAATGCAAGGTATAACTTCAATGTTTCTGAGTTTAGAGAAGTTTGCTTTGTGGCCTAAAATATGGTCTATTTTAGAAAACGTTCCATGTGTTGCTGAGAAAAACATGTATTCTGATGCTGCTGGGTGAAATGTTCTGTAGATGTCTGTTAAGTCTAGTTGATCTATGCAGTTGTTTAGATCTGCGGTTTCTCTGTTGAGTTTTTGCCGAGTTGATCTATCTAGTGGGGAGAGTGGTGTGTTAAAATCCCCAACAATTAATGTCTTTGGATCTATATGGGATTTGAGGGAAAGTAGTGTTTCTTTGATAAATTTGGGTGCTCCATTGTTTGGCGAATAGATATTTAGAATTGTAATAGCCTCCTGAAGGAGAGATCCTTTAATTAGTATGTAGCGACCTTCTTTATCTCTTCTCACGAATTTTAATTTGAAGTCTATTTTATCTGATATTAGGATTGCAACTCCTGCCTGTTTATGGGGGCCGTTTGCTTGGTAGATTTTGTTCCAGCCTTTAACTTAGAAAATGTGTTTGTTTTTACGGGCAAGATGTGACTCCTGCAGGCAGCAGATAGAAGGGTCTTGTTTTTTAATCCAACTAGCCAGTCTATGTCGCTTAATTGGAGAGTTCAGTCTGTTAACGTGAAGAGATAGGACTGAGAGGTATTTGGGAGTTCCTGCCATGTTATCCACCTTCTTGGGGACTGCAAAAACTGGGTTCTTCCTATGGTTCTTGGATTCTCAGTTTGGGTGCAGTTTCTTGGCCTTTGTTGCGGTCTTGTTGGTTTTCTATGTGTAGGACATCTTTAAGAATCTTTTGTAGGGCTGGTTTGGTGGAGATGTATTGTTTCAATTTTTCTTTGCTATGGAAGGTTTTTATTTGGCCTTCAGTTATGAAGGAGAGTTTAGCTGGGTATAGTATTCTTGGTTGATAGTTGTTTGTTTTTAGGGCATGGCATACATCATTCCAGGCTCTTCTTGCTTTGATTGTCTCTGCTGAGAAATCTGAGGTGATTCTAATTGGTTTCCCTTTATAGGTGATTACCCTTTTCTCCTTGACAGCTTTAAGGATCTTTTCCTTGGTCTGAGTTGATCCTGTGTGGATTATAATGTGATGGTGGGATGTCCTATTCTGGTCTGGTCTATTTGGGGTTCTAAAAGCTTCTTGTATCTGAATAGGCCTATCTTTTTGTATGTTTGGGAAGTTCTCTGCTAGGATCCTGTTAAACAAATTTCCTAGGCCATTAACTTCTGTTTCTAGGTGCTCCTCTACACCCATTATCCTTAGATTAGGCCTTCTGATGGTGTCTTCCAGGTGTTGGATAGACCTATCATATTTCTTGGACTTGTCTTGGATGGTTGTATGTTCTTTCTCTATAATATCTAGGCTGTCTTCAATCCCTGAGATTCGATCTTCTGCATGGTCTAACCTGCTGTCAAGACTCTCTACTTTGTTTTTTATCTCTTTTCCTTCTAATTGGTCAGCTTTGATGGCTTCAAGTTCTTTGTTGAAGCTCTGTTTTAGGTCTTGTATGAATTTCTTTACTTCCTTAATTTGGTGTTCAGTGTTTGTTCTCAAATCACTTAATTGATTGGTTATGGTTTCTTTGGACTCCCATTCCTTCTGTTGGGTTCCATTCAGCATTCTCTTTGTGGTCTCCCTAACTTCCTTCAGCTCTTTGTTAATGGATTCCATGAATGCCTTTAGTGATCTTTGTGTATTCTCTACCTGGTCTCTCAATTCCTGTATTACTTTTTGATTAGCTTCTTCCCATTCATGGGATTCCTGTAGTTCTCTTTCCTCTCGTTCTTGGGATTCCTGCAGTTCTCTTTGAGTGTTCTCAGCCTGCTCATGCCATTCCTCCCTTTCTCTTTGAGTATTCTCAAGTTGTTCACGCAAATCCTGTATCAGTTTTTGAGTAGCTTCCTCACGCTTATGATATTCCTGTATAAGCTTTTGGGATGCCTCCTCTCTTTCCCTTTCACGCTCATACAGAGTCCTTTGTAAGTTGTCAAACTTCTCATTTATCATGTTTGCCAGCAGTGTTTGTAGAGCTATTTGGGAACTCTCCTCTGGATTATTCATTATCTGTTCTGACCCCTGATTATCAAGATTGGGACTTGAGATATCCGGATTTGCCATTTTTCTAGTGTTTTTTCCGCTTACTCTGCCCATTTGAGATGAAAATAGCACCAGTTTTGTGCTAGAACATTATCTTAAGGCAACCATCAATCAAAGTTTGCATTTGTACAGTCAATAGTCTACAGATACAATCTAGTTCAACAGATACATCTATTCAACATCAAACAACTATATGTTAATGGGCTTCGAACGGCAGAGAAGAATTTGGAAAACCAAAAATTATTAGGGTTAGGGAGAGATGTGGGTAAAAAGTAGGAATAGATTGGTGTGGGGAGGCACAGGGAGAGTTAACTATGTCCTAATCCCAATGCAGGAAATAGGTTGGGTAGGATGCATGTAGAGAGAGAGAGAAAAAGAAGAATGGGAAAGGGAAATGAAAAGAGACCAGAAAAAAAATAGAAACATAAAAACTAATATTATTATGGAGATTAAAAGACCATCTATTTAGAGAGGAACGTGAGTATATTAATAGAAGGGTAGGGACATAGAGGAGAAGTGAAAAACTTAAAAAAATGCTTAAAATATTATATAGGTATAAAGAGGTAGTACTGCTATTAAGGAATTTAAGTCTCAGAGGTTTTGAATTGAGTAATAAATTTGTGGATTAAGTGTGTACACAATGGGGGATAGGGTCTACTAGTTAACTACGGGTTTATCTGAGGATGTGCAGGACAACAGTTAAGTCACATACAGAAGATCAAAAGAGAAGAAAAGGTGAAAAGGATTAGAAAGGGAGAAAAAAGATCAGAAGTTCAGTAGAGCTAGACAAAAAAACAAAAAGATAGTTAAGAAAGAAAGAAAAAGAGAAAGAAGACAAGAAAAGAAAGGAAAATGCACATTCATGTGTTCCTAAAATAAAAATTATAAGAGGAAAAAAAAGTTACTGGAAAACAATTATTTTTTCAAAAAAGGCAAAAATTAAAGATTAATAAAATTTTTAGAAAAGGAAAAAAAATTTATATATATATATATATATATATATATATATATATATATATATATATATATATAAGGTACCAAAAAAAAGAAAAAAAGAAAAAAAAAAGAAAAGAAGAGGAAGAAAAAAAAAAAGTTCTTTGATGTTTTTTTTTTTATTTTTTGGGGGAGGGGTGGGAAGAATCCTGTATTTCCCTTTTGTCTGTAACCAGCCTCTTGTTGGAGTCTCTGGTCAGCTTGAGGTCCTGTGGCTTGATTGGTTTCTTAAGTCAGTTTGTTCGAACAGGCAGAAAAATGCTCTGCTTTACCCAAGATTTTGAGATCCCCCTCCCAGATTAGTTTACTGGGAGGGTGATCTGCTTTGAGAATCACAAAAGAGAGGGATGCAGTGGTGAGGCTAGGTTCTGGGTAGGGTTGAGGCCTTTCAACAATCAGTAGCTTTTTCCTGGGGCTAACACAGAGCCCAGCCTGGAGCCGTTCTCAGGGTTTCTGTTTTTCAATTGATTGTGGAGGCTGCTAGAGGGAGGGGCAGCCTCTAGCTCTGGTTACCCAGTGAGGAAAGCCACTCCAATGGCTGGTGCCTGAGCTGGGTGACTTTTCCCTGGATGGAGCCGAGTCTGGCAGGTCACTTCGCCGTTAAGTTCTTGTGACCTGCTAAATGACTCCTTTTATTCCAAGGCCTGGGTTGGAGCTGGCAGCTCCTCCGAGCTTTGTCGGTATCCAAGATGGAGATCACCGGTGCTGGGGCGGGGAGGGTGGCCTTCCCTCCTCTGTTCCCTGAGAAGGAGTGAGGACGTCGGGCTTCTACTCACGTCGAGTCTTGGATCCTGGGTCGTCTCTGGTCTGCGAACTGCAGGATGAAAATGTCCGCTCCTTGTCGGTTCTTGCTGGTGTTGAGTAGAATCCGCTCACCCACTGCGTCCGGCTCCTTCCTCCCGGACTGTCTGTGTGAGTGCTCAGTTATGGCCCGGGCTGCGGACTCCGCCGCGACCCTGCTGCCGCCGCCGCCACCACGGCGGCGGCTGGCAGGCGCTCAGATGTGTCTTTTTGCCTTGGCTTCCCCTCTCTTGTCTAACTCTCTATCCTGTGATGGCACATTTGGTGTGATTCTCTGGCTTAGGACTGTTCACTGGAACTCTAAAACTGCTTTCTATGCGAGAGCTTGTTCAGATTCCAGGTTCTCCTCCGCCATCTTCCCGGAACTCCTCCTACAGCTTTTTTCTTATTTTTTTTTATTGTAAAAATACTGTACAGAGGGGTTAGAGTTACATGAGTAAGGTAATAAGTACATTTCCTATGGAGCATTGTTATCTCATTCTTTGTTTTTCCCCTACCATCCCTTCCCTCCCCACCTCTCCAATTCTTCCCTCCTCCACCCAAGTTGTAAAGTTCATTTTCAACATAGTGTCTTGTACATCTCATTGTTACAATGGGTCAACCTGTATCCTTATTTCAGCATTTTGTTATTTCCTTCCCCTCCCCAAATTAGAAAAACCGTATATACAAGATGCAGGACACTGACCTCAAAGACAGTGAAAACAGGGGTTATACCTGGGGGAAAAACATATAAAAGAAACAAAAAAATCACATAGTGCATTTTAAATATGTTAAAAAAAACAATAGCAAGAAAGAAACCTACTTGTGTCCCTATTTGGGGTTCATTTCACTTAACATCATCTTATATGGTAATATGTTTACAGCTTCTTTTTTTATTGTGAAAAAACTGTACAGAGGGGTTACAATTACATGGGCAAGATAATGAGTACATTTCTTATCCAGCATTATAGCCTCCTCCTTTGTTTCCCCTTCCCATCCCTTCCCATCCTCCCCCTGCCCCCACCCAATCCTCCCCACTCCCCCTCCCCCCCCACCAAAGTTGTAAAGTTCGATTTCAACATAACGACTTGTACATCTCATTGTTGCAATGGGCCCACCTATATCCTTATTTAAATGATTTGTTTTTCCCCTTTCCCTCCACAAATTATACCGACATCAAATACAGTGAAAGCAGGGGTTATACTGTGGGGGAGGGTCATACAAAGCAACAAAGAAATAATCTTATAAATGTGTTAGAAACAATCGCATGAAAGAAAAAAAAACATTTGAATACATATCTTAGGGTTCATTTCCCTAACATCACCTTATCTGACCTTTTCCGCTTGACTCAGACATAAATTAGATATTGCAAATAAAGGAAACCATGGGACCTATGTTTCTTTGGGCCTGGCTTACTTCACTTAATATAATTTTTTCCAAGTCTTTCCATTTCCTAACAAATGGGGCAATGTCATTCTTTCTGATGGAGGCATAAAAGCCCAAATCTCAAAGAACTTCTGTAGTTTGACCTGCCTAGAAATCCACAAAATAGCTCCATTCTCAGAAGCTGTCTTTATTTGGCCTAGTCAGAGCTTCTGCTGTGCGAGCAACCCTAATCTTGTACATTTGTGAAAAACCATCAATGGGAATTGTTGCTGCCTATGACACTTTTGTCAAGTTTGAATATAGGATTAACAAAAAAATTGAACAATTAGATGTTTAAAAGGGGCTTTAAAAGTCCTAATGTATTTTTGGGAAACTGGAAATTTCCCATTTATTCTGGCAGCTCTAGTTGATATTGAAGTTATGCATAAGTAGGAAGAGCAGATAGAATTGTAAAGTCCCTACTGGATCACTAAATTTGTACCTCATGGTCAAGGTTGGAAACTTACTGGTTCATGGAACCTAAGCTAATATTTGAATAGAAATTTTTCTCATCACTAAGCTAATCAAGTCAGAAAAAAACTGACTACATACAAAGACTATAGAATGCTTTAGTTAATTTTGTGTTAATTTAACCAGGCCCAATGTGCATTTTTATGATTTTATCTGCAAAGGTGTTTCTTGAGTAGAGAGTAAATTGCTCTTTGATGACATTGCTAATCTGTTGAAGTTCTAAATAGGTTGAAGGCAGAGTGAGAAAAAACCTTCTCTTCCTGTCTTCAAGATATTGGTCTGCTGCCTCTAAGCTAAGATTACTATTAAAAAAGATACCATTGGCTCCCATGGTTCTCAAGTCATCAGACAATTTATATTTCTAAGATGTTACAATCCTGTGATCCATTTCTTATGCAAGATAGATAATAGATTGATCCTATTGATTTTGTCCTTTTTTTCCTCTGAAGAGCCCAAACTACTATGTAGGCTTTATAGAATTAGTTCAGAAAAATCATTTAGTGAACAAAAAACAGAAACAATCAGAAATAACAGCCAAATGTTAAAAGGGAAATAAATCTGTTTTCCATAGTTATGTTATATTAACTTAACTATTCCATTTTCAGCAGTCACAAAATGAAAAACATGCAAAAAAAGGAAAATATGAGTAATACACAGAGGAAAAAATTAGTCAACAAAAAATGCCCCTTTGGAACTTCAGACATGGGATTTAATAATATCTTTAAGTAAACTATGATAGTACATTCAAATAAATTAAGAAAACAATTTAAAGGAAAGGACAAGTATAGCTTCTCATCTGGAGGTTATCAGTAAAAAGATATTTTTTGATGAACCGATTAGAAATTCTTCAGTTGAAAAGTCAAATCTCTCTATAGCTTAACTGATATTTTTAGAGAGGCCCAGGAACAGATTGCAATCAACCAAAGAAGCCTCAAACTTGAAGAGCAGTCAATGGAGATTATTCCACTGGAGGAAAAAGAAAATAAAAAAAGACCTGTAGCACACCATTAAGGGTACAGTGTATTGCATGGGAATCCTAGATAAAGTTGAAAGAATACCTGAAGGAATAGCCTAAAAACATTAGCTTATTAAGTATTGAGATTTATTTTTCATCTTTTTGGTAATCAAACTCCAAATACAAAGACTGAAAATCACTCATGCCTAGCTAGGCACAGTGGTACATGCCTGTAATCCCAGCACCCATAGTAGGAGACAAATACCATTCTATAAGCCACCTGAAGCAGTTGTAGAATGGCAGTTACTTGGTTTGGGGGAGAGGTTAGGAATGGAGAGTAATTATTAACAGATACGGAGTTCCAATTTTACAAGGTAATAATTACAGGTATGTGTTAATGGTACACAACATTATGAGTGCTATTGCCACTAAGAAGGTAACTTTTATATTAGACATATTTTAACACAATGACAAATTTAAAATAGAAATAGAAAAAGAATGAGAGTAGTATAGTAGAAAATATCTACATAACATGAAAGGAATAGAGAAATAGATATGGCATAAAACAGAAAACAAAAATTATGAACATAAAATCCCACTTTCTCAGTAATTACCTAAATATGACTATGAAAATCAAAAGCAGATTGTCAGAATGTTTTTTAGATTTAGCTGTGTACATGTATGTATATGTATGTATATAATATATAATAAATATACATATATATGCTATGTGTCTATATAATATATAACATATTGTGATATAGTATAAATATATTGTATATACACATTATATTATGTTATGTATATATTATATTATATATCATATATAGTATATATTTTATATATGTGTATATAATGTATAAGAGACACAAATTGATTAAAATGTAGAGACAGAAAAAGATACAACATACAAATAGTACCCAAGAGACAGAAAAAGATACAACATGCAAATAGTACCCAAAAGACAGGTGAGTACCTTTAACAATGTCAGAAAAAAAAGACAAAACTTTTTATGCAGGGTGATAGGGAACTACTTGATGTAAAAGTAGGAACTCTATCATTGATAAAAAGAAAATTTACATGTTTTAAATGCATATGACCTAATAACAGAGCCCCAAAATAGATGAAGCTAAAATTGACAGAATTAAATGGAGAAGTAGGCAATTCAATGTCAACATCTCATTTTCATTAATGGACAGAACATCTGTAAAGAATATCAACAAGGAGATACTTGAATGTTATGTTTAAGGACCTGAAAATATATATTCACTAGACCAAACAGAAAACTATGCAATACAAGAGTAGAATGTATATTCTTCTCAAGGTCACATAGTTTGTTCTCCAGCATAGACTACTTATTTCATTTATCACAAAAGAAAACCTCAATGAATTTTAAATGTCTACAATAATACAAAATATGTTAACTGGTAAAAAAAAAAATAGAGGGAAATTAGAAATCAATAGATGAAATTTTGGAAAATTTACAATATGGATGTGAAAATTAACACTAAATCATCAATGAGTCAATAGACAGTCATGATGGAAATTGAAAATGCTTTTAGTCAATATGAAGCCATATCCAAACTTATGAACTACAGCTAAAGCTATGTTTAGTGGAAAATATGAAACTTATATTAAAGGAAACCGGATATGTGGCAATGAGGCCAGCACACCCCTATTGGGGGTGCTGGCTGCTGGAAGTAGCCACTGAAATCCTTGACTTGTCTAAAAATGAGATTTGTGTGAATGCACTGACAGTGGGCAGAGCACATACAGGTGCATAAGACAAGGCAACCCAAGCAACAGACCAAGCACTGGCCCATGGAGAGCAGAGGAACAACCCAGGGCAAAGCACATAAACACACACACACACACACACACACACACACACACACACACACACACACACACACACACAAAACCAAAAACATACCCAGTGACCCATCAAAACCCTAACCCTTCTGAAACAAACATCTACTCCAGAAACCTGAACTCAACTGGCTCATTCTTTGCTGCAGACTGGGCAAAGTTCCTTTCTCAGCCCGGGCCAAGAGCAAGTACCCACAACCGACCAGGGAACCAACCCAGAACCAAGCAAAGGCTGCCACCGATTTATCAAAAACAGTCAGAGCTCAGGATTCGACTCTGATAACCCCTGAATTCTCATGCGAAAATCACAGCTGCAAATTACAAGATTTATGGACAGTCAAGACAGCAAACGAGCCCCCAAAACCAGCATCTGCCCAGGAAAGAACTTCAGTGAGAGCAAAGAAGAAATGGAGGACAATCAACTAAAGAGGTGATGAAGGAATGGGCCAAAGAAACAAGGCAAGAAAAAGATTCGCAATTCAAAGAATACAAAGAAATATCAAGACTTCAAGACCTAAAAAAAGAGATGCAGTCAAGAATAGACAAGGTACATACATCGTTAAAAGATGAAATTAACACTTTGAGAACCACTATAGAAACCACAAATAGTTCTGTTTCCCCTCTGCAAACCACAATGGAAGCTATAGGTAATAGAATAAATGTGATGGAAAATAAAATATCAGAAACTAAAGACAAAACACAGCAGATGGAGAAAAAAGACACATATTTGGATAAAACACTCAGAACTTAACAAAGGGAAGTCTAAGAACAGGCAGACAATGCCAAAAACTTCAATCTTCATATAATTGGGATTGATGAAGTAAAGGAATACCAGAATAGAGAGATGCAACACTTATTCAACAAGATTATTACCAAAAATGTCCCCAATCTTAAAAGAGAAAATCTCACCTACATATCAAAAGCATACAAAACACCTAGCAAACAGGATCCCTGGAGGAAACTTCTAGACACATCACAGTAAAAACACTAGACTTGTGTAACAAAGGGATGATCTTAACAGCTGCAAAATCAAAGAAGGAGCTATACTACAATGGAAAGAAAATCAGAATCATGGCAGACCTCTCCTCGCAAACCCTCAATGCAAGAAGAGCCTGGAAAAGGACCATTCAAGGCATAAGAACCAACAACTACCAGCCCATACTGGTATATCCAGCATTTACCACATATAACAGAGAAACTAAATTTTTTAAATTTTTTTAAAATTCTTAATAGTAAAAAAAACTAAATGAATTCATAAACAATAACAGCACTACAAAAATATTAAAAGGAGGAATATAGTCCGAAGAAAGCAATCAAGATCAGGGAGCCACATCGAGTAAGCACAGGAGAAGGAAAAAAGCAAAATTCAAGAAAGCAAGAAATGAAAGGAATCACAATGCATCTCTCTATAATAACCATACACATTAATGGACTCAATCATCAATCAAAAAAAAAAAAAGAACTGCAGAGTCAATCAGAAAACAAGATCTATCCATTTGTTGTCTCCAAGAGATCCATCTCACAGCCAAAGATAAAAACAGACTCCGAATAAAGGGATAGAGGAAGATCTTCCATCAAATGCACCCAGCAAAAAGGCAGGGGTTGCCATCTTGATATCTGACAAATAAACTTCTCATTAAAATCAGTATAAAAAGACAAAGAAGATCACTAAATATTAATATAGGGAACAATCCAAGAAGAGGATATCACCATCAATTTATACTCACCAAACACTGAAGCACCTAAATAATTTAAGCAAATACTCTCAGTCTTGTAGAAAAAAATAGATTGTAATATTCCACTCTCACCAAAGAACAGGTCTACCAACCAGAAGATTATCAATGAAGCCTCTGAACTAAATGACCATATCTCAAATGGACTTAATAGACATCTAGCGTTTTCCACCCAACAACAATCCAGTACACATTCTTCTCAACAGCTCAGGAACTTTCTCTAAAATAGATCATATCATAGTTCACACAAAGAATTTAAGCAAATAAAGCGGATTGACACAATCCCTTGTGTTCTATCTGACCATAGAGAAATCCAGCCAGTTCTCAACAACAAAGCATATTGTAGAAATTACTCAAATGCATAGAGATTGAACAGTGTACTTCTGAAAAACACCTGGGGCACAGAAAAAATTAAAGAAGAAATTAATAAGGTCTCACAATTCCATGATAACATACACATCACAAAGAAATCTCTGAGACATGGCAAAAGCAGTCCTGAGAGGCAAATTTATTGCTCTCATCAAGAAAACAATGTCAGCTCAACTAAATAATCTCATGATACAACTAAAACTGTTAGGAAAGCAAGGAAAAATCAAACCCAAAGTTACTAGACAGAGTGAACTAACAGAATAAGAGTGGAAATTAATGAGATAGAGATTAAAATACTATAAATAAGATTTATAAAGCAAAAAAGCTGGTCTTTTGGAAAACTAATAAAAATTGACAGACCTCTTACAAGATTAACTTTAAAAAGAAGAGAGCAGACCCAAATCAAGATCAGGGATGCCACAGGAAAAACTACAACAAATAGCCAATACATCCAAATGATAATAAAGTACTATTTCCAGAATCTATACTCACTGAAGAACGAAAACCTAGCACAAATGAATGAATTTCTAGAGAAATACAAATTGCCCAAACTGAACCAAGAAGATATAAATCAATTAAATAAGACAATAACATATAACAAGACAGAGGAAGAAATCAGAAGTCTTCCAATAAAGAAAAGCCCAAGCCCAGAAGGATTCACTAAAGAATTCTGTAAGACTTTTAAAGAGGAACTAATACCCATACTCCTCAAGTTCTTCTGTGAAATAGAAGAAGAGGGAGCAATCTCAAACTCATTCTATGAAGCCAATATCACACTCATCCCCAAACCAGGTAAAGATCCAACCAAAAAAGAGAACTACAGACCAATTTTTCTGATGAACACAGATGCAAAGCTCCCCAATAAAACTTTAGCCAACAGAATCCAGAAACAAATTTTTAAAAATCATATTTTATGGGGCTGGAAAGATGGCTCAGTAGTAAAGTGCTTGCTTTGAATGCATGAGGCACTGGGTTGGATTCCTCAGCACCACATAAGCAGAAAATTCCAGAAGTGGTGCTGTGGCTCAAGTGGTAGAGTGCTAGCCTTAAGCTGAAGAGCTGAGGGTCACTACTCAGGCTCAGAGTTCAGGCTCCACAACTGACAAAAAAAATCATACATTATGACCAAGTAGACTTCATCCCACAGATTCAAGGCTAGTTTAACATATGTAAATCAATAAACATAATTCATCACATCAACAGAGCAAGGTCAAGAACCACTTGATCACCTCAATAGATGCAGAAAAGGCTTTTAACAAAATATAACACCCATTCATGTTAAAAGCTCTGGAAAAAATAGGAATTAAAGGAGCATTCTTAAAACAATAAAAGCCATATATGACAGACCAACAGCTAATATCATACTAAACTGAAAAAACAAATGAATCCCCCTAAAACCAGGAACAAGACAAAGATGCTCCACTCTCTCCACTCTTCTTCCATGTAGTTCTAGAATCCTTAGCCAGATCAAGAAGGCAAGAAAAGAACATTAAAGAGATCTACATAGAGAAGGAAGAAATTAAATTATTCCTATTTGCAGATGACATGATCTTATATCTAAGTGACCCCCAAAACTTCACTCCCAAACTCCTAGAACTTATAAAAACACTTTAACAAAGTAGCAGAATGCAAATTTAACCCACGAAAATCAGTTGCCTTTCTGTACACCAATCATATACAAGCAGAAAAGGAAATCAGGAAAACAGCCCCATTCACAATAACTTCAAAAAATACCTAGAAATGAACCTAACCAAAGATGTAAGGGACATATTTAGTGAAAACTATAAATGTCTGAAGAAAGAAAGCAAAGAGGACACTAAGAAATGGAAAGACTTTCCATGTTCATGGATAGGTAGAATCAATACTATGAAAATGGCCATACTGCCAAAAATGATATACAAACTCAATGCAATTCCCATCAAAATATCAATGATGTTCTTTACTGAAATAGAGAAACAATCCAAAAATTCATATGGAACAACAAAAGACCTAGAATAGCCAGAGCAATTCTAGGCAAAAGAAGGGATGCAAGCGGTATCACAATGCCAGATTTCAAGTTCTACTATAGAGCCATAATAACAAAAACAGCTTGGTATTGGCACAAACACAGACCCCAAGACCAGTGTAATAGATTAGAAGATCCAGAAATAAACCACATACTTAGAGTCAGCTGATATTTAACAAAAGAGCCAATTGCATACAGTGGAAGAAACATAGTCTCTTCAACTATTAGTGCTGGGAATATTGGGCGGCCACATGCAGACAACTAAAAGTGGATCCCAGCCTGTCACCATGCACCAACATCAATGCAAAATGGATTAAAGACCTTAACATCAAACCTGAAACTCTGAAACTACTGCAGGACAGAGTAGGAGAAACACTAGAACTTATAGGCACAGGCAGGAACTTTCTGAACTGAGTACCAGGGTCAAAACAAATTGGAAAGACCGGACAAATGGGACTACCTTAAAATAAAACGTTTCTGCACAGTTAAAGACATAGCTATCAAACTAGAAAGACAGTCAACAAATTGGGAAAAAATATTTACCAGCAATATATCGGACAAAGGCTTAATATCCATCATATGCATGGAACTCAAGAAACAAATCCCTCCCAAATCTAATAAACCAGTCATTAAATGGACAAGGGAGCTAAAGAGAGACTTCTCAGAAGAAGAGATAAAAATGGCAAAGAAATACATGAGGAAATGTTCATCATCCCTGTTTGTAAAAGAAATGCAAATTAAAACAACCCTGAGATACCACCTTACCCCAGTCAGAATAGCCCATATCATAAATTTAACCAACAACAAATGCTGGTGGGGATGCGGAGAAAGAGGAACCCTATTGCACTGCTGGTGGGAATGTATACTAATACAACTACTCTGGAAAGCAGTCTGAAGGTACTTCAGAAAACTTAACATAGACCTCCCTTATGACCCAGCCATACCACTCCTAGACATCTATCCTGAGCAAAGACATATGCACCTCTATGTTCATTGCTTCACTGTTCACAATAGCCAAGATATGGAAACAACCCAGATGCCCCACTACAAATAAATGGATCCAAAAATCGTGGTATTTATATACAATGAAATATTACACAGCCATTAGAAAGGACAAAATAATGGCATTCACATGGAAATGGATGGAACTAGAACAAATCATATTGAGCAAAATAAGCCAAGATCAGAGGGCCAAACAACACATGGTATCCCTGATATGCAGATGTTAAATTCAAAATGCAACAAGATATCACAAAGTAAACAGGACTCAAGGAACAAAGGACCTCTTCTTAATTTGTTGCATCATTTTTAGATGACTCCATGTTCTTGACCTCACATATGGTATATACATGTGCACAACTGAGAGAAGTTAGCAGGAAGGCACAGTATCTGAGGGAAACAAGTAAAAAAATACAACAGAGGGGCCCATCAGCTTCACTGGACATGATGACAGTGAGCTAAGCAACTCAAGGACCGTGATGGGAAGGAGGGAGTGAGAGAGAAAGATAGAACAGCTAACAATAAGTGAAAGGAAAGAAATGTACATTATCACCTGATGTGGAAAAAACAGTTGTAGTGTAAAAGCTTGTAGAGTTCATGATAATAATGACAATGTGCTTCATGAAGTTTAAAATGTGTTTGTGACTTTAGCTAAGTATCACTATGCCACAATACTGTGACATTTATGTAATCACTTAATCTCAATAAAGAACAAAATGAATAAATATAATAAAAAATAAAAAGAAAGAAAGATCTGAGTTATGAGCATGGATGAGGATGTAGAAACAATTCCAATTAAAAGTGTATATCCTTACAAAACTCTTACACTGATATTCATAGAATTATTCATAATGGCACAAATGTGAAAATAGTATAAGTGTCTATAAAATGATGACTGAATACATCAAAAGTAATGTACTACTGACACTTTACAACATAAATCTATAAAAATTATACCAATGGGCAAAACCAGACACAATGGCCACAGAATGCATAATTCTCTTTGTATGAAATGTACCCCAAGCAACAAAGATACAGATTAGTGGTTTCTGGAAGCTGAAGTGAGAGAAGAGGAGTGATTGTTAATGAGTAAGGGATTTAATTTTCAATGATGGAAATGTTCTAGAATTATGTAGTGGTGATATATACAACTTTATTTAACCAGTACTTAGGGCTTTTTGCTTTCACTTGGCTTTTTTGCTCAAAGCTGGTGCTCTGCCACTTGAAGCACTCCTCAACTTCAAGCTTTTTGCTGGGTTATTGGAGAGATTCTTAGATATCAGCCTCCTGAGCAGTTAGGATTATAGACTTGAGCCCTCAGGGCTTGACTTTAGATGTACAACTTTATGAAATTAAACTACCAAATATTTTAAATGAGTTATATAGAATATAAGTGTTTATTTCAGTTATTTTAATTAAGAAAATATAACTATATAAAGAAAAATATGATTTTGGTTTATAAGATCATATTTTAAGAATATAAATTCAAAACAAAATTATTTTACCCATATACACCAGCATTAATACAAATGTTTTCAGTATAATAGACTTAAAAGAACTATTAGGTAAGAATGGTCAAATATAATTGAAATAACAAAGTGAAGATCAGGGGTTTATTCCTAGGAAAGCATTTTAAGAATGTTATAAAGTCAGAAAAGTGTTAGCACAAATCTAGGAGGTATAAAAGTTTAGATAGACACAGGCTCAGGCATATTTGGGATCTTATTATGTGACAGAGTCAGTATTCAACTCTCATAAATAGGAAAGGATGAGTAAAATTGACCCAAGTACTAAAGAGGAACTTTGGGAGGAAAGCCACACCAGCAAGAACTGTGTAGACAGCACTGAGCCACACACAGCAGGAGTCAAGATTGTAAAACAGCATTTCACTGTGTTCTTCAGTTTTACTCTTGTCAGATTACAAAACTCACTGTTTGAACACATGGGAACTGGCAAGAAAACAGGACAATGAGAACTCACATCCCACTTTCGGATATTTATTTTGAACTTTATCAGGTCAATTTGGTGATTTATTATCAACATATAATCAGACTAGTACGTGTGTGTGTGTGTGTGTGTGTGTGTGTGTGTGTGTGTGTGTGTGTGTGTGTTGTGTGTGTGTGTTCGAGCTTGACCTCGGGGCCTGGGCCCTGTCCCTGAGAATATTTTTGTTCAAGGCTAGTGCTTGAGTTATAGCTCCACTTTCAGTTTTTTGGGTGTTTTGTTGTTGTTAATTGGAGATAAGATTCTTAAAGGAATGACATTTTTGGTAGAATGGTAAGAGGAAAACATGCAATCCTCTACTTCAAACCTATTGGTTTTGGCTAAGAAACATCCTCAGAAAGCTGAATCAATCCCTACCGCCCAACTAGAGGATGCATTGTTAGAGGTGGCTTGGGAAGCAGATTTCCTAAGGATTCACTTCTGAGTCTTACAGAGAGCAAGAAACCCATGATGGAACTCAAAGGACCATCTTCAGAAGCTTTATAATGACCAGGAAGCAGAAAACATTCCTTCCAGACACCAAACACCACAACGATGAGAAAGTGCTTGCACCAACCACCCTGCTTAGGCCATAGTGCAACAACCTATGGTGGTGGAGGCACAGGGCAGGGCCTGGGGCCTCCAGGCAGGAGGGGGACACTTCTCCATGAGCACCTTTCAGGCAACTCTGGAAAGTCCAGAAATATTCAGTGCGTAGTGCAGGTCTACAGGGTCATAAATTAAGTTTGTGTCATTATTGATGGTCTTCTTCAAATGAACCAAACTCTAAAAGCTTGCATAAATCCACATATATTTCTGCCTTATTCTAGGGTCACACAACACCACATTTGGCCTATCTGAGTTTCATTTTTCACTCTACATTCTGCTCACTGTTCTGTAGCCTACTATTTTTTAAAATTGTAAGTCTGAACATTTAACTTCCCTCCTTGAAACCATTCATGTTCTCTACAATTTACAGGATAAAGTCTAGTTCCTACAGATTCTTCATGATTAGATTTCAAACATAATGTCCTCCAAAAAGCTGCCCCTGGTAGAATGAAACACATCCTCTTTTGCCTCTGGTATATGCTCTATCATCTTTAATTATAGTACAACATTTTATGGCATTTATTTACCTACCTGAATGTCTAATTCTGTTCTCAGGCAGAAATTGCCTTTAGGGGAGATCTTGTATTTCTCCTTCATCTTTCCTATTAGTGCCAGCATGCACTATGAATACAATCCATATGGCATTTATGTATTAACACATTTATATAACTTTACCTAGAACTTCCTGTCCCAATCATTCTTGTTATGCCTACCATTGAATCTGTGCCTTTTGTCCTTCCTCTTGCCTGAAATAGTCTCTGATCTCTTTTCTTTCTTTCTTTTTTTTTTTGGGGGGGGGTCCGGTCATGGGCCTGAACTCTGGGCCTGAGCACTGTCCCTCAGCTCTTCAGCTCAAGGCTAGTGCTCTACCACTTGAGCCACAGCGCCACTTCTGGCTTTTTTCTTTTTGCTTATGTGGTGCTGAGGAATCGAACCCAGGGCCTCAGGCATGCAAGGCAAGTGCTCTACCACTAAGCCACCTTCCCAGCCCTCTGATCTCTTTTCAATTTGTCCTTTCATTAAACATTTTTAGTAGCTGGCATAGCATCAAATGCCCCATTGTCACTGTTGACTCTCATTTACATTGGCTCTTGCTCTGCTTGTTTCTCTGTGTGGTTTGATTTGGGATTAATAACTCATGATTGGTAAGGTGCCATCAGGTACTGCCAAGTAAGAACCATTGTAGGTTTGTGGCAGAGATTTCCTGTACAGTGTTGTAGTATCAAACCCTATCTTATGAAGGATAGATGTCTTTGTGTGTAGTGCTATAACAAAATATCTGAGACTGTCAGTTATAATGAACTTTACTTGTTACAGTTCTGAAGGCTGAGAAGTCAAGACCCCATTAAGATTGTCTGGTGAAACTGAATCTTCCTGAGAGCAGTAGGCCATGTCCTTCCATGGAAGAACAAACTGGTAGAAGTCTAAAGGCCCCACATTTTATACCATGCTATTGGCAGTATCTAAATTTTGGAAGGGACACATTCAAATCATAGTAATATAGCAACAAACTCAAATCTTTTTCAAAATAGCCAAACCTGGTGAAAGAAGTTTTCCTGTATGTTGTCTTTTGCCTAGAGCCAGTTTTTTTTCAGTCCCATTTTTCTTTGAAATCCTATTGACATTTAAGAGTCTGATGGTTCAGTGTTCTCACTTGGTGTGAGTCCAAGTTCAGATAATTCACAAAAGGCATCAAAACCTAACATTTTAGACAAGAAATTGGCTAAATGCAGACCATGGCCAAACCTGGCTTAGCACAAGGTACTTCCTTTTACACATATTTGTTTCTATATTATCCATGGCTACAAAGGCATATTTGAGTAGTTTTGACTCAGACAACAGGGGCTCAGAGTAAAAAAAATATTTATTATTTGAAAATGTGTATATAAAATGTTTGAAAACTTTATAGTAGATAATCAGGGCTACCAAAGGCTCCAGCAAGTCTTTTTTTTCCTTAGCACCTAAAAATTACTCTTTTTTTTTTTTTCAAATTCATTGATTATTCCAAAGGAAATCTTCATTCAACAAGTTTATCCATATCAGGGAGATTTTCCAGAACATCTAGTCCTGCCACATTACTAAAAGCCAAAGTTAGTCCCATTTTTAGTTTATCCAAACCCAAATTACCTTTTGAAGTCCAAAACAGAAATTCTCTCTTCCAGAAAGTCTTCCTAAGAGATTGCAGAACATTTTTCCCCCACCCCGAGATTGCAGAACATTTTATCAAAGGCATCTCCAAGGATATTCTATGCCCATGTCAACTATAATCTGTGGCTCAACCACTGTGCGCTTGTGCATTTGTTCACACACATGTGTGTGCATATAATTGTGCTCCAGTTGTATTAAGCGAGTAGTTATTCTCTTGCGCAAAGTCCTCAGAAAATTATCAAACTTTATCAGTTAGAACAAGACCTACTATTAAGGGTTTAGAAAGCTGATGTAACCTTGACATTCTACAGAGTTCTGAATCTGGTGGTTTAGGAAAGAATCCTTGGCCTTACCATGGCAATGAAAGGAATAGTAAATAGCAGGTAGGAATAGTTAAGATGCAGACTTCTGTTCAGACAGAGCTAAGGTCAAATTCCACCTCTAGCTAATCGCATGCTGGCTGTACACCTTGGGCAATTATTTAAACTTTCAAAATGGAGACTGCCAAGTTTAGGGAGGGACATGGAATGTATGTATGTATAAACAGGCAGTCAGTAGGCCATTGTCATGCTGCTATAGTAACAACTTGTCTATTAATCTCAGGACCATACAAAGATGGCTTTATCTACTACTATATGTGTTTACACTGAAATCTGATCTGCATTTATGTGCACGTAAAATTTGGAAATGATGGACAGTGGGAAGTTGCTTCCCTCGACCTTACAAAAGAGCAGATGTCCAACAGTTTAGGACTGATGACAAAAATTCTATGGGCAAGAATATGCCTAGAACATGATTTCACCAACCTAATCAATAGTAACAGTTGACTGAGTTCTAACTTGATCAGCTACCAAAATTATTAGTTGACAGCTATGGTTATGGAGGATCAATCTCAGCTTTAGGTTTGCATTGTCCCTCCCTGAAATCTGCTGATGTCAGTCCTGAGCCTTGTCTTTTTCTTCCAAAGAGAACACATTTAGTTCTTTTTCTTCTCTTCTAGATCGTGTAATGGAGAAATGGGGCCCAAAGTAGGAACTCAAGGGAGAAACAGGTTTGTCTGGACCTATACCTTCAGCACTCACTGCGGCTGCAGAAGCCTCACCTGGAGTGCCTGGGGATAACAGAAAGAGTTCACACATTTATTGATGGCCCAAGAGGCAAAGGGAGTTTGCTGACAAGAAGGCAAATTCCTCCAGGTCTGGGCCTCTAACTCCTTTGGGGTAATGGGCACTTACTTCCTTGCTGACCTGCAATTGCTTCTGCCTCCAAGAGGCTCTTAGCTATCCCTCAAGGAGTGGGACACACTGGTTTTCATGCTACTCTCATGTGGCAGTCTCTTCCAGACAGTCAAAGGGATTCCCATTCCATTCTTACCCTGCCAAAACATGCCTGCCCACACCCTTTTTCCAGCCCCATCATTTTACTGGGCCTCTGTCCTGACTTTGCCTTTATCACAGTGAAAAACAAAAGTTTAGAAAGTGTTATCTTGAGTATTTCAAATAACTATTAGGACATTCTGCTATATCATATCTCACCTGTTTATTCAAACTATCCAGCAATAAATTGATGGAAAATTTGCAATTCATATTGTTCTAATATAAAAAGAACACCACAAAATTAAAAGCAATCAAATCCCAATTGAAAAATGGGCATGGAATACAAGCAGTTTGCAAAAATGGGAACATTTTATGAAAATGCACACAATCTCATAAGAGAAGCACAACATAAAACTATTATCCAAGGTGGATGCAGTGATTCAAGACTACAATACTAGCTACTTAGGAAGTGATGTTCAGGGGATTACTGTTTGGGGACAGCATAGGCAAAAATAAGTTCCAAAGATTCTATCTCAACCAATGGCTGAGCAGTGATTTACAAGTGACATCCCCAGTGACACAGGGAAGGACAAATAAAATTTATCATTTTCAACTTTCAGATAGAAGCAAATCAAAAATTTTGATAGCATACTTGGCTGGTAACTTTGCCTATTTCCTTTCTCCCTACATTACTCTCAAACTCTTTTGCTGGTAAAAAGTAGATAATGTAATCTCTCTAAATTGTAATTTAGCATTATTCATAAAATTACAACGGTCAATGCCTGTTGCTTAGTGATTTCCCTCTTAAGAAATTGTCAAAACAAATGTATTCTCATATGTATGTGTAAGATTATTCATTATAGTACTATTTATAATAACAAGAGTTTGGAAAAAATTTAAATGTTCATCAACAAGGGACACTGCTTAAATATGATATCCAATAATAGAACACTATGCAGCTATAAAAAGTGCAAAGGGAAAAGAAAGTGCAGGATGATAAGCATTATACATCATGACCTGCACAAAAATGTGAAGAAAGCAAATATTCTCTCATATGCACAGAATATCACTAAGGAAATACAAAATCTGACAGTGGTTGTCTAAAGGAGAGAAACTGGATGTCTGAAGAAGAGAAATCAGAAGCAGACTTGTATCTGTGAAGCCTTTTGTGCCATTTGAATTCTTTTTTTATTATTTTTTTTATTGTCAAGGTGATGTACAGAGAGGTTACAGTTACATAAGTAAGATAATAAGTACATTTCTTGTCAAACTCCTTCGTTTTTCTCCCACTTTCCCTCCTCCTATCACACCCCCAGGTTGTACAGATCATTTCCAACATATTATCTTGTATCACTGTTGCAAGTGTTCCCCCCTTGTTGTTTGTCTCACCATTTTGTTGTTCCCCTTCCCTTCCCTAATTCAGATAAATGTATATACAAGACCAGGGTACCAAGATCAAATACAATGACAACAAGGGAAAAACCATAGAGGGAAAAACACACAAAAAACAAAAACATTTTATTGGGGTGTCTCTGTTGTTGGTAATAGTGGTAATTTTCTTGTATCACTGAGTTATACCAAGTCCCTTTTGGAAGTAAAGATGGGCACCAAGCCCCTTAGTTTCCCCCAGGCATTCACCGCCCATCCCCCCAGTCCTTTCTAGGAGCTTGAAAGGGATATTTCACAATTCTCCAAAGCCAGTTTCTATCCATGCACTCTGCCTCTTCCTCCTGCTCCCCCACTCATCCTTCCAGCCTTCCCATTACCCGGAAGCCTGGTTTTAGGCTGGACAGAAAAGTTAGTATATCTGAACATGGATGTACTTTGTGTCCCTGGTCTGAAAGCAGGTCTGTCTGAACATAGAGTTGTGTCATCTTAACAATTAACCGCCAGTTCACTATCTGTGAAAAATCAAATTGCCTCTGCAGGAATGATGGGAAGCAGATTTCTTAACACATCACTGTTTTGGGGAAGGAAAAGAATTGCTGCCTCCTCCCTAAATTCTTTCTTCCTCCCTCAGAAGCAAAACAAACGTAAGTGGTGGTGAGTAAAGGGGAACAGGTGTTGTCCATAACAATTGCTGCCAGACACCAATTCTGATCATTGCTACAGATATAAAAACAGGATTTGAGATCTTTTTTTTCTTGAAAGCATTATCACATTATGTCCTTGCCAGTGTTCTCTTCGTGTCCCAATCCTGATCCATGGCAGCCCAATTCCATTACAGCTACTGTCCTGCAATTATTCAAGTCCTCCATCCTGGTTCCAACTTGGACACTGAACCTGCCATGGCCTTCCTGAAACACCATCAGATCATGCCTATGGGATGCAACTCTTCAGTGCAATTATACTTTCCAAAGAACCCTTCAAAGATAGACCTCTTACAAGGGAGGCTGGCTAGGTTGCTTTGGTATGTGTACCTTGCACTCCCCTACTGTATGGAAGATATCAGGCTAAGAAATGGTGGCAAAGACATTACCTGAGCCACAGATCTGGCCCCCAAGGAGTCTACTGACCACAATATTATAGGTACCAGTGGCTCATGCCTATAATCCTAGCCACTCAGAAGGTGGAGATCTGAGGATGGCAGTTTGAAGCCAGGCCAGTCAGGAAAAGTCCATGATACTCCTATCTCCAATTAACCACAAAGAAGCTGGAAGTGGAAAGTAGCTCCAGAAGCAGAGAACTAGCATTGAGTAGGCTAAGGGACAGTGCATAGGCCCCAATTTTAAGCTCTGGTATGAAGCCATATGCACGTGTTCACGCACACACACACACACACACACACACACACATACTTTCACACAAAATGACTGCAATATAAGGTGTAATGACAGATGCATGACAAGTTTTGTACAATCATTCAATGAATCCAGGTTAGAAAAAACATATTTATACGCAACTTCCTAGCCAACACACCAGTTACATTACTAGGAAGTTTAGGGCAGCTAAACAACCTTCAGTTCTTGTATCTGTCAAGAGAAGAACTTTGTTAAGATATGAAGAAATAAAGCTTATTATAATGAAAATACAAGTAGCACTGTGTGGCTCAAGTGGTAGAGTGCTAGCCTTAAGCTGAAGAGCTGAGGGACAGCGCCCAAGCCCAGAATTCAAGCCTCACAACCAACAAAATAAAATAAAATAAACAAAAGGGAAATACAGCAGACATATTGGCCTTGGAATAGTGAGAATCAGATGGCTTTCTGATTGGTGGATCTCTCTGTTTTCTACAAAGTTTACGGCCATGTTCTAATTTATTCACTTTTTCATCTTCATTTTTTCAGTAGACCTCTGCCCTCATTAGTTGTCTGGCAGGTTTATCCTATCCTAGGCTACCTGTTCATATCACTTTTTCATTCTTTTACCCGTATTCCACATGTCCTTGTCCCCTAGGCCCCATTTCATTGTTGGACAGGTATTTTTTAGTTTAACCTGTTGCCCATGAGTTGTCTAAGCCACAATCTCCTGCCCTTCTAATAAATCCACATCACTGCAACTGGACATGGTCATAGTGTATTGATACCATGGAAGATCACAGGAAGGAGAGGTTGCAGCCAGCTGTAAGACTCAGAAAATAGAAGGTGAGGATGAAGGGAAAGGTGCACTTGGACACAGAAGAAGGAAAGAAACTGAAGCACAGCAGAAAGGAGCATTAGGTGGCTTGGCTTGACTGGACAGAGCCTACAAAGAACTTTGTAGGGATGAGCCTTGGTGAGACACAGGTGGCACCTATAACTACACCCACTGCTGTACTCCTGGCCTTTAGATGTATGGAGCTCCTGCCTTCATTTTCACAATGACCCATGACCTAGACAATTTTCCAATAAAGGAGCTATGTCTCAAGGAGCAGTTGAAGTGTCTTGCCAAGGTTACTCAGTGGAAAAATTGGTTTAATGTTAGGAAAATACACAGTATTTCTCAATAGAAGGCATTAAAATACCCTAAATAAGTGTTGCTTGTGTCCTAGTTGCCTAAAGCTAGTTTTTTTTAAATTGTAAAAATAGTATACAGAGGGGTTACAGTTGGGCTGGGAAGGTGACTCAGTGGTAGAGTGCTTGCCTTGCATGCATGAGGCCCTGGGTTCAATTCCTCAGCATCACATAAGCAGTAAAAGCTGGAAGTGGCGCTGTGGCTCACGTGGTAGAGTGCTAGCCTTGAGCTGAAGAGCTCAGGGACAGAGTTCAGGCCCCACAACTGACCAAAAAAAAAACCTCACAGAGGGGTTACAGTTACAAGAGTAAGGTAATGAGTACATTTCCTATCAAGCATTGTTACCTCCTCCTTTGTTTATCCCCTACTATCCCTTACCTCCCCACCACCCCAACTCCTCCCTCCCCACCCATAGTTGTAAAGTTCATTTTAAACACAGTGTTTTGTACTTCTCATTGTTACAATGGGTAAACCTCTATCCTTATTTCAGCATTTTGTTATTTCCCTTCCCCTTCCCAAATTAGAAAATAGAAAGACTTGGAAAAAATTATATTAAGTGAAGTAAGCCAGGCCCAAATAAACATAGGTCCCATGGTTTCCCTTATTTGCAATAACTAGTATAAGTCTAGGACAAGCAGAAAAGTTCAAAAACTATGTACATATGACCATATAAGATGATGTTAAGTGAAATGAACCCCAAGATAGGGACACAAGAGGTTTTTTTGCATGCTATTGTTTTTAACATCTTTAAAATGTACTATGTGATTTTTTTTGCCTCTTTTGTATGTGCTTCCCCCATGGTATAACCCCTGTTTTCACTGTATTTGATTCTGGTACCCTGCGTCTTATATATACATTCTTCTGAAACTAGTTTTAAAAGTTTGTTCTTAGGTAATCTTCACATTCTTTGTGAGTAAATAATTTCCTAATATTAAGTTGCATTGTTAAGACATTCTTTACATTGAAAGATTTTCAGGTAAGTACCAGGTTAAACTTCAGCCTTGGTTCAGTTAAATTCTGAATTGCTACTGGGTGAATAAGTTGAGTTTTCATATATAGGATTTTTTATGCCAGGTCACCTCTGCTGAGCTTTTAAATTTTTTCACAAGCACTGTTTTAACTTTATAAACTTTTTTGTGAAGTTTTTATACTATTCTCAGTGTAGTGTCATAAACAGAGAGCACCTCTCTCCTCTCTCCAGCTCTTGATCACTGCTGGTTTTTTTTAATAAAGATTAAAGGAATAAAGATCACTCAACTACACATTTGCGAGAAATCACTTTTACTTATATGTTGAAATTCTTCACAAAAGTCCAGTGGGACTGACAATTTAACTGAGCCAATAGCAAGCAATGGCTTTCAATGAGATGCTTATTGGTAGGCTGTAGTTTGTTTTTATTGCTTTGATTACTTATTCTGCTTTCTTGCTTGTTTTTTAAATTTTTATTGTAAAGGTGATTACAGAGGAGTTACAGTAGCATAAGGTAATTGTAGAGAGCTGCGTGCAGCCGCACCTGGAAGATGGCGCCGGCTTCCGTCCTCCGCCTTCCCGATGGCGAGTGCTCTCTGTGGTAAACAACTCCTTATATGGCTAAGGCAAAGAATCTGGCTTGCTTCCTCGCACCTGAACCTATTGGTGGTTCCCACGTGTCGTATCAGGGTTGGCTACCCAGCGGGTACTTAAGATGGTGGGGAATTCTCCCCGGGGTTGGGGTCAGAAGATTACTAAAAGGTCCTGAATAAACTGCAGAGAGAAGAGTTCCGTGTCGTGTCTTCCTTGCTGGTCGAAGTGGTAGCGACACGTGGTGGCCCGTACGGGGACTCAGCCATAACCCCAACGAGGACTCAGAACTCTCTGCGGTCAGGGTGGTGCACCGGTAAGTTCCCAGGTAAAAGGGGAATCCGCGACAAGAGCGGGTATAAGTCCCAGGTAAAAGGGGAATCCGAGACAAGAGCGGGGGATAAGTCCCCAGGTAAAAGGGGATCCGTGGCAAGAGCGGGGGGGGGGGGGGGGGGGGAGGGGAGGATTTTTGCTCTTCTCGGTAGATAGAGAGAGCGAGAACCCGGGGCTAGTCAATAGAGTAGCCAAAAGTGAAAGTAAAAGTTTGTTTACCAGCTTTAAATGTTTAAAACATGGGCGCTTCTTCTTCGCACCCAATTTTTTTGGCTCTCAATGAGCTACTGCACTCAAAAAAGCTAAAAATAAAAAAGAGTACTTTAGAGAGATTTTTGAATGAATGTGACATCGTTGCCCCGTGGTTCGCTGTCTCCGGAAGCCTCATGGTGGCCTCTTGGGAGAAACTAGGGAGGGACCTAGATTTTGCCTCTGAACAAGGAACGCTTAAGAGCGAAGTGAGACCAATATGGAAATTGATAAGAGGCTGTCTTGAGGACCAGCGCTGCAGTGAGGCAGTAGAGAATGGTCAGGCCGCCCTAGAAATGCTGCAGGAAGAAAGATCGGAAGGGGCTGGGAAAGTAGGGGGCTGAGAAGGTGGCTCAGTGGTAGAGCGCTTGCCTTGCATGCATGAGGCCCTGGGTTCGATTCCTCAGCACCACATAAGCAAAAAGAAAAAAGCCAGAAGTGGCGCTGTGGCTCAAGTGGTAGAGTGCTGGCCTTGATCTGAAGGGCTGAGGGACAGTGCCCAGACCCAGAGTTCAGGCCCAGGAAAAAACCTATTCAAAAAACGCTGCAAACTAAATGAGCAGTCTTGCCCTGACCCTGATCTTAGAGGAAACTTTCATCTTTTTACATTTATGTATGATAACCAAGAGCTTGCCAAATATGTTGAAGATTTTTATTATAATTACATATTGAATTCTGTCAAATGCTTTCATTGTACCTTTTGAAATAATCACATTGTATTATTCATTGTGTTAATATAGTATAGCATGTTTATTAGTATGTGTGTATGCTGAACTATCCTTACCTTCTCAAGATTAATCCAACTTGAATATGGTGTATGATCCTTTGAAGATGCTAGTTTATTTGGTGTGCTTACTGTTTTATTAAAGGGTTTTATGTATTTTCAAAAAAAAAAACACTGCAAATTTGTCTAAACAGTTGTCTAGTTATCTTTTAGGTAATTGAACTGGGGAGTTCAACAGCCTGATGGAACAGTTCAGGGTTGCCATCGTCATGGTGAACTCGACCCGAGTGGATGCCGGATTGGCGGAGGGGTTATCTTCATGGATCTCCGCTGCTATGAATCATCTTAAGGAGTGGGCGGGTTTGGGAGCCCTGACAGGCCTCCTGGTGTTAGCCTCCTTGGTATGTCTGTGGTGCATTTGCCAAATTAGAGGTTCTCAGCGTCGCAGTGCAGCCATGATTATCCAAGCCTTTACAGCCATTGGAGCAGGTCAGTCCCCCCCAAGCGTGGCTTGCCACCCTAAAACAATGAACACAGATTGCAAAGCCAAAGTACTTCAGTCGAGAGGCATGAGTTTTGCCCTCAAGGAGAGCATGTTTGATTGCACACGGGTTCGATTCGCCTTTTCCCGTCCTTGTGAAAAACGAATCAATGGACAGGCTGAGTCATCCCTAGAGAAGGCACCCTCTGGGAGAAGGCTTGTATGCAGTCCTTGCATTGCACAACAGGGATCAGACCTCTGTTCTCATCTGTGTTCTTTAAACAAAAAAGGGGGAACTGTAGAGAGCTGCGTGCAGCCGCACCTGGAAGATGGCGCCGGCTTCCGCCCTCCGCCTTCCCAATGGCGAGTGTTCTCTGTGGTAAACAACTCCTTATATGGCTAAGGCAAAGAATCTGGCTTGCTTCCGCGCACCTGAACCTATTGGTGGTTCCCACGTGGCGTATCAGGGTTGGCTACCCAGCGGGTACTTAAGGCGGTGGGGAATTCTCCCCGGGGTTGGGGTCAGAAGATTACTAAAAGGTCCTGAATAAACTGCAGAGAGAAGAGTTCCGTGTCGCGTCTTCCTTGCTGGTCGAGGCGGGTAGCGACAGGTAATGAGAACATTTCTTGTGCCGGGTGCCGGTGGCTCACGCCTGTAATCCTAGCTACTGAGGAGGCTGAGATCTGAGGATCCCGGTTCAAAGCCAGCCCGGGCAGTAGAGACCGTGAGACTATCTCCAATAAACCACCAGAAAACCGGAAGTGGCACTGTAGCTCAAGTGGTAGAGCACTCACCTTGAGCTGAAGAGCTGAGGGACAGTGCCCAGGCCCAGAGTTCAAGCCCCACGACCACCAAAAAAAAAAAAAGGGAAGAACAACTGAATACTGAAAATATGTGTGGCTAAAGAAGGGGTGAGGAAGGAGAAAGGAAAGGAGAAAGAGGCAGGAAGGGTAACTCCTGGAATTAAGGGAAAATTCTGTGGCTGGACAACATCAAGGCTACATGCACACAGGTCAGAGCCACAACTAGCCCATACAATACTTCTCACAAACTACAAAGTGACAGGCCTCCTAGCCTTCCACTCAGTAGCACATGTGAAAAGCAAACAATCAACACTGCCCATAGAATGAGCCTATGAACCAGCAGAGTTGGTGAACAGTTGGTCAGGATTCCAGGCCCTTCTCACTCTCTGGACTGTTTAACTATAAAGGCAAATGTGGTGATTTAAGAAAAAGCCAGCATTGGTTTAGAGCTGAAATGAATTTTTCAAACAGGTCCTGTCAAAGAGCATCCCAGGAGACCTCTCTGTCAGTACTTGTAGTCTTTGACTCTTGATTCCCTCCAGGCCTTAGGTTCATGAAAAGCCCTGCATTGGTTTCCTAGCATTCTGTATCAAATTGCCACAGACTGAGAGACTAGAATTCTATTTTTTAAGCCAAAGTTCTGGAGAGTATAAGTCTGAAATCCAGGTGTCAGCAAGGTTCCCTTTACTTGCCTCCATGGCCCAGCTTTCTTGTGGCTCCTGACAATCCTCAGCATTCCTTGGCTTGTAGTTCCATCATTGTAGTCTGTCTTCATGTGTCTGTCTTCATGTAGTCGTTTTGTAAGGATCTGATTAGGACCCCTCCATAGTCTAGTGTGACTTCAACTAATTACAAAAACTATTTCTAAATTTGGCCACATTCTTAGATCTTTCATGAATATGAATTCTGAGGAAATGATCTTCAACTCACTATCACCCCATAACTGAAGTCTGAGGAAACATTAACAGAGTCCTTTACATCACCCAACATCCTTTGGCTAGAGCTTTGGATTGTTGCTTTGACTTGACAGTCTCCCTTTTTTGTATCCCTCCCATTTTTTGAGAGGCCCTTTGTTTCTAATGTCTTCTTAGGAGAAAAGGAAAGGAAAAATAGCCACAAGAAAAACCCTAAAAACATTTCACCTTGAAAGTTTATGCAAATATATACCATCCCATTAACAATATCTTAAAGTTCACTGTGACCTGAGGGCAAATTCCAAAGGATACCAAAGGTCTGAGCTTTCTAACTGAATCCAGAATAAGCAGGAGGTTAGACATTAATGACCCCATTTGGTCACACAATGCTTGTGAACTCCGGAAAAGGGCACAGAAAGCTTGCCTCCATGATAGACCTTCAGTCCCCTCTGGCATAATCACACCATCATGCTAAAACAAGTCAAACCTGGTACAGGTAGAATCTACCTACAGCAATAATTTTAGGGGTTCTTGAGCTTAAGTCTCTTTGATGACATTATATTTGAGAATGATTACATTCTCCATTCTGAATAATAGTTTATTCTCTAAGCTTTTTTGAACATTTAGAACTCCTTTCCCCATAAGGCCATGCACTGAAGGCAGAACTCTAACACGTCTAAGTGGACATGTGAAGTGGCCTGACCAATTAGGGTACTGAATCCTCCCAGCCAAATGACTGAAGGGTGAACAAGGATAGCCTAACTAACTATCATACTATCTGACTTCTATAGTAGGTGTCTCTTGAGGACTGGTCTTGCTTATTTTAGCTGGAATTTGAGATTTTCTTCAGACCACTTTGGAAGCCTCTGGAAAGAGATGCTACATGTTGATCAAACCACAGTAAGTGTTCTCTACCTGCTGTGGGGTACACTATAGTAGGCCCTTAGCTGCTATATCAGTTTATTCACCAGGTAGCTGGAGAAGGAAAGCCACTGGACATTCAAGGGCCACCCTGTGTCACAGATTGACATGGCTGTCTCCTAGACTGATATATTGCAAACTGCTTTCAATGTCACCTTTATCTTGCCTGCATATTGACCCTTGCAACAAGCCTAGACAGGAAAATTCAGCAACCAGCTGCTTACAAACCCTTGTCCTTTTCCTTTCTTCTACTCCCATCCATCAAACTGACATTTTTTTGCTCCCTTTACTATTAAGGTTCAAATCCAAAAATTCTACCAAAAGAATATGTATTAAGGGTTTGGCTGATAGAGTTCTCATGATCATAGGCTTATCAAAAGCCTATCAATGGACATATCCATTCATAACTGAATTAGGAAGCAGGGTTTAGTTGGAGGAAGGAGGTCACTGGGTCATGCCTTTGCAGAGAATATCTTGTCCTGGCCATTTCTATTTCTGCTTTGTGGTTACCATGATGTACATAGCTTTGCATGCAACCATATGATTCTGCTTTGACACAAGCTGACAGCAACAGAGCCAACAAAGTACAGAACACAAAACAAAATAAATGTATTCTTCTTTAAGTTGATTTCTCAGTTATGTTACCCCAACTTCATAAAGTAGCCAGTACATATACCATGAAGTAGTGAACCTTCTTCCTTTGACTCAGCTAAACCTGTATCCCCATGCAGTCTCATTTGCTGAGATGGAAGTCTGTTTACAAGGTAATAGCCTAACTTGCACAATATCTTATTGAAAGAATAGATGAACATCAAAGGCTTGAACATCAAATTGTGCTCCCTCTTTGCATTTTTAAATACTTTTCTTATGCCTGGTCACCCCCAACAGGAATGTTGGGAGTAGAAAAGGCCAAAAGAACTTCCTGTAGGGATGCTCACAGTGTTCTGTGCTCTTCCAGAAGTAGCTACTGGCTACGTAACTATTGGGCACTTGAAATCAAGTGTGTCAGTCCTCCATCCCACTGTATTTCATTTCAATTGATGTAAGTTGAAATTCAAATGTAGCTTGTGGTTGCTATCCTCAACAGCACAGAACTAGAGAACAGTTACACCCAGCAGGGCTTAGGAGAAAAGCACAGCCATCATCATAAACCTAGTCCCCCATTTCAGCTGGGAATGCTGTGCAATTCTGCATCCTCCTCCCAACACAAGTTTCTGTGTGTTTGATTACATTCCATCTCCTCTCCCCAGACACTACTGCTGACAGGTGTCTTTAAAGCATCATACCCGGATGGGAAGGGTAAACAAAGGAAGAGGATACAATGCTTGATAAGAAATGTACTCACTATCTTGCCCATATAATTGTAACCCCTCTGTACAGCATTTTCACAATAAAAAAGAAAAGAAAAGAAAGCATCATACCCTTCTGCTAAAATCTGTGAAAAGTGGGTGCTTTGAGGGGCGGTGGCTATTCCAAGAATCAGGCTCTTCACTCAGCCCTCTCAACTTTCCCCTACAGAAATGTTGCTCATTTTCCTTTAAGTCTTTCCCTTAGATCAAGGGTAGCCATTATCCCTAGAGCCTTTAGGGATAAGGTCAGGGAACAGCACGAAACAGCTCCACAAAAGCTCCTCCTCATACATCCAGGAAGCAGAATGACATCTTTTGGTTTGGCTTAATTTGGAGGGAAGTGTTTTGTTATCCACACCTCTTTTGAGTCTATTTGCGAAAGCCCAGATGAGTACTGGAGTACTCAATTGTATTTTTCAGAGAGGCTGTATTATAAGACAATCCAAAATAGCTGGAAGCCCTGAGAAAAAAAAATCAAGAGAAAATCCTCACTGCAGGACCCAGCTCTGAGTTCTAAATTCATGAGTTCCCATACTGTACCCCTGTGTTTGCCCAGTGTAAAGAAAACAGGGAATTTCCTCAGAAAGAAGACAGATGATGTGTTTAGCTTTCCCTGACTTGTCAAATACCTGAGATGATACTAAATTCAACTTTTGTTGGCTCATAATTTGAGGTTTCAGTCCATGATTGGTTGGCCCCATTGATTTGGGCCTGCAGTGAGGTAGCACATTGTGGAAGAAGTGGGAACAGCAAGACCACTTTCCTGATAGAGGGACTGAAGTATCACTATCCCCTTCAAGGAAGGAACACTCCCAATGACCTAAAGACCTCCCCCGTCCAGATCCCACCTCTTATCGTTTCCACTACCTCCTAATAGCACCAAGATGGGCATACCAAGCTTTTTAATACATGAAGTGTTGGGAGACATTTAAGATCCAATTTATGGCAGACAGGGAGAAAAAAGCACCCATCACTTAGCTTGGAAATATAGGGTCACACTGACAATACTATGTCAATTTTGAGAATAAGTAATTGTCAGAAGCTATGATAGGATGTGATGTTGTAGGCATACACTATTGTGGATCACTACAATCTCAGCTACTTTTTTCCAGGCTGGCCTGTACAAAAGCTTGAGACCTTATTTTAAAAGCAAACCAGAAAAAAAGACAAGTGTGTGGCTCAAGTGCAAAAGTGTTTGCTTCTAAAGTCAATCCTCAGAACTACTCCCTTCTCCAAAAGTGGTATTTGTGCAGTTTTCTAGTCCCTTCTTATCTCACTGGCATAGCTAAGGCAGATAGCCCTATCCACATCCTCAATGGAAAAGGAACCTCAGTTTCAACAAGGTTTAGTGGCCAATTTGAAGCCACATGCCAGGAATTGATGGGCAGATTGACTGTCACAGGAACACAGTTTGATGCAGAGCTAGGGATGGGTACAGCCACAGAGGAGAGGATGCCAGGCACAACATGTGGGAGGAAGGGAAGGAGTCATTGAGAAAAATTTGCTGAGAGAACATGATCAACCCATATAAACCCTAGATGACACTGAACTTGACATTTCTCAAAAAATTAGTACCCTAAATTACATACTGCCAATCACCAGCCCATTGGTAGAAGCTCTTATGGTCATACATTTAAGACCATAACTCTGAGCTTTTATGGTCAGACCACATTTTTGAGTGGTTAAGCTACATGTTTCCCCAATCTGATGAGAGAGTCAGGGTAAAGGTGTCATTACCTCCTCCACATGAAGGAGAAAGCTACCATTGAGAGGTACTCAAACATTTGCTCCCATTAAATACAGTATTCATCCAGGTGCTGGTGGCTCACACTTGTAATCCTAGCTACATAGGAGGCTGAAATTGGTAAGACTGAAGTCTGAGGCCAGACTGAACAAAATATTTGTATGACCTCATCTCAGTCAATAACTGTGTGGCCTCATCTCATAGCTACAAGGGAAGCTGAGATTAGGAAGATTATGGTTGGAAGCCCCCATCTCAACAGAAAAAACTGAATGTAGTGGCACACACCTTTTATCCTAGCCATGGCATGAATCATAAGTAGATGTGTTATTTTGAGACAGCATAATTCTCTCTCCAAATTCCAAGTGCAAAACCAAAGCTAAAGGCATGGTTCAGCAGTAAAATATCTGCCCAGGAAGCATGAAGTCTTGAGTTCAAACTCTCTCCAAAATGTAGCTCTCAAGCGACAACTGAGGACTCTAGTCTCTGGTACCTAGACCCCAAGTCCATGCCATTTCCTCTCCAGGCAGTGATGCACTAGCCTCTCTGAGAACTAGCTGCTTGTACCACAGTTCAACATCAGTCTCTCAGCTGGTGAGGCAGTGATTCACTGGGCAAATTGCAACAAGCAGCTATTGCCTGATCTTCCTTTGATTACCTAAGTCCTGAGCAACTTCAACCAGGGGTGACTATTCCAAAAGAGGGGAAAGAAGCCCAAGAAGACACCTCTGAAGACACCCACTCTTCTAGGAGCCAAGCAGCTGATGAGAGCCTGCATTGTGTCATCAAGGAGCTAGCCTAGGCTAGACCAGCCAGACCATCTGCCAGGTCATGCCTCTATTAGTCATAACATTTTCTTGCCTCAGGACTGCTCCTGCAGAGCTCCACACTGATAAGACTGCTGGGACAAGTGACTGAAGCTATCTTCTGCACCAGAACCTCAGAGCAATGCTATTTGTGGAAAAGAGATCTGTGTGTGGTCATTTTGGAATATCCTGAGGATGCCAATCTTCCAAAGCACTTTCTCACCCCAGTGCCGCTAACGCCTGGGAACCAGGCAAGGTAGGCCAGCCTCTCCCCCAGTCCTACTGAGACTATTTCCTGCAAGCTCAGGCAGCTTGGGGCCTGTGGACCACCACTTCCAAGAAACCCAGCTCTGACCTGGGATGTGCTCCTTTGGGGCAGATGTTCTACGAAAAGACAGATTCCCAGCAGCTCTACTGGGTCCTCTGTGATACACATGCCTTGACTCCAATACCCCAGGCCCAGAGAAAAGAGAAAGAAAGGAGGGAGCATGACTAGGGAACACAAAGATCTGCAAGTGTTCACCCTGCCCTGACTGGGTGACCACAACAAACTACTACAGTCTGTCTGTTTCATCACGTCTTAGCGTTCAGTTCTACATCAGCACAAACACAGACTTGCTATGCATACAGTAGGTGCCCAATGAATGTATGAGTATATGAACATAAACTGTAGTCAGGGGCCTGCTTATTGTCTAGTTCTCAAAGGAAGTCCCCAGGCTGGGTCTGGCACAATGCCTGGCTCACATGCTGTCACTTCTCTAATATCTCTGTGGACTTGCCATAATTAATGCATGACCTTTTGCTCAGGGCTGCTGTGAAGAGCTAATGAGACAGTGCAGGATAAGCACTTTTAGACTATAAAGGAATTATACAAATGTCAACAGAGCCAACTCCCAAATGGAAAGGCAAGGGGTAACCCCAGGCACACCAGAGAATTCTACATATGTAACAGGGAGAAGGGCTTGCTGAAGACAAGCCCAGAAGCACTCATCCTTAGAGAAGACTGTGATCCAGGGAGGCTCTACAGACATGCTGCCAGGGCTTGCCTGTAATGAGCTGTAGGTCTAGAAATGGGCCTTTTAGAAAGACATAACTTAAATCAGACTTTGAGGAAGAGGTATTTCAGTAGTGACAAGCTTTCTTATTTTAGAAATCATAATTGTTTTGTGATTCTTATAAAGAAAATAATTTTCCTATCCAGTTCTCAATCATACTTTTGCCTAAGCTTTTTAAATCTCTGACAAAGACACAGGGTCATGTGGAGCAGGTTCTCACTGGTTTATCCTAAGCCTATGTCAGCTCCTCTCCCTTCCCTGAGGCTATGGACTTCTATCGTTTTCTAAAAGGTCAATGTTTCTGAACTCAGCTGTTGTGAAAGGTCTGTAATTCTGTTGACCTCCCCTCCAGCCTTTCCTTCTGGGGACTCACATTCCTTCATGCCAAATTCCTTCCATTTCTATGAGTCACCTAAGAATTTAAGTACTTTCCCACTTTCTATGCCCTAGGCAGATATTAGTGACAGACTTTGGATGGATGGATGGATGGATGGATGGATGGATGGATGGATGGATGGATGGATGGATGGATGGATGGATGGGTTTTGGCTACTTTCACCTTCTTCTTATGCTAAGCTATTTGTTCCCAGTGATGAGCTCACCACTCTAAAAATACTAATCACTATTAAAAAGCCAACGAAAGTGAATGAGAAGCTCCAAGGCTGCTACAAAAGTACTTTGCCAAACACACACATGCACACAATTAGACCTACATGAAAACCTAATAAAGCCATCTGAGAAACAACTAAGACTTGGGTTTGTTCCTGCAATTTCAAGCCCAACCACAAAGCCAGCTCTTGAATGCTCCAGAAGCCCTGACCAGGTGCGACTGTCTCTCCATAGGGAGTACTTGAGTTAAAGGTTCTCAGTGCACCTGGCATGTTTAGCTTAGCTGAATGTAGCCAATGCTCATAGACCCTCTGCCAATGTTACCCCAGTGCTGATGGCCAGTCAGGCTGGGATAAGCATCATTCACAAAGCAATGTGGAGATTGTGCTGCTAGCTGTGCCCATTAGAGCTAAGACCAATCAGCTACTTACGCAATAAATAGGTACAGAGGTAGATGTTCTTCCCAGCACTGTACTAAGACTGTACATATAAGGAATTTCCCTCAGGGATCTCTATGACACCAGTCCCACCCATTCTTCTCCTTCCCATCATAAGCCATCCTCCCTCAGAGGAACTGAAAGCAGATTGTCCTTTTGAGCCATCCTACAAATGCTACCAGTTGCCCTTCACCTCCACCAGACCAACATCATAATCCATGGAGTCTCTTGACACCATTAACAGGAACACAGTCCTCAAAGCTATGATTCAGAATTACACATAGAGCTTTCAACATATACAAAACTGGATCTTCCCATGGGACACCAATTCTATAGATCAAGATTGGGCCAGACATCACATCATCTGCCCTGAAGTTCTTTTCTGACATTACCTTTCATCAGAATCAGATGTGTGTTTGTGTTATAAATAGGAGATGCCTTTGCCAGGGCTCAGGAGGCATAATCCTCAGTGGAATCTTCAAATTTTGTTAGCACTGCCTGAGATTTAAGCATTCAGAAATGGAGAGAATACTGGGCTACAGATCAGGCTCTCGAATCCAGCTGCTCATTCACGATGAGCATGGAATGAATGTGTCACCACCTTCTGGACATCCACATCTTCAAATATTGATCCCAGAGGTGAATCACAAATATCATTCATTTCAACAAGTATGTGGTTTTAGTACAATAGTTGACTTGGACTCAAAAAGAAAATTGTTAACCACTCCATGGTAGTTTTAAAAGCCTTCAAAAGAAAATGTAAATATAAGTTGTCCAAGAAAAGGCTCTTCCTCCTTGGATTTCCACATGTAATAAGGGATAAGTCACAGAGAGAGAGAGAGAGAGAGAGAGAGAGAGATTTGTTGGAACACAGTCCCTCTACCATCTTGGAGCCCTGAAATGGAACTGCATCTGACTTTATCAGGATCCCACTTGCATGCATAAATCATAAAACAAAGCATTGACTGGCACTACCTGCAGCTTCCTTGTAACTTTTAGATACCAGAAACTTGACAGTTTGGGATGGAATGAACCTCCTGAGTCACAGTTTAACTCTACACAGCCTGGGTCTCCCCAGTAACAGTCACCATCTAAGCTCAATGGGTGCTGAAGTATTCATCTTCCAGTTGATTCGGAAATAAGAATGGTGGCTTTGGAGAAAGTTACTGATTGAGTTTTCCCATCAGCTCGGGAAATCAGCTCTGTCAATTCATTGCCCAGTCCCAAGAGTCATTAACTGAGAGCAGATGGCTAGCTTGTTGCTTAGCAGATGAATAGAGGCAAGTTGTGTTGGTTCCTTTTGTCTAACTTCACTTTGTTCTTGAATCGAGACTTGGAATTTGACAAGAAGCCTAAAAAAGAAGTCCTGGATTGGTGCATTTCAGCCTGGCCAGAGGCAAGTTCCCCAGAAGTTTACAGGAGAGAAGAAAAACTTTGAGCAAAGATATGAGTGTTAAGTCCTAAAGTAAGCTAAGGTCTAGGATCTTACATGGCATATTTCCTGAAGACATTGCATGTAAATCCCATCTCAAATTCTTGCTCTGGTCAATACCTATAGTACTGTCTGCCACCTACAGAAGGACAGCAGTGGAAAAGTAGCCAATTACTGAGCTATTCTGGAATTTGCTGAGGTCCTTCTTACCTGGTTCCCTAACCACACAGTCTTTGCAGAGCATTGGAAATGCCAGGATTACCCAGCCATTCAGAGGCAGTCAGACATCAACAATGAGAGGCGACGGGGACAGGCATTTGCCTTTCACTTATTGTACACTAATTATTGTTGGAGACCTGGCTGTGCCTCAGAGAAAGATAGTCCTCCCCTGGATGGAGCTGCAGGGCTTTGGAGAGAAAGAGACTACATTGGGAGAAGAGCAGAGATGGGAGGACTAAGCCAAAAAGCACTCTCTCCCAGGAGGCCTCCTAGACCTTCCTAAGCCAAGAGAGCTTGGGTGAAGGTAGAGGTGGGAGACACTCTGTAGCACCTTTTTCATTTTATAGCCATGCCTTACTAATGGTGTTTTTTGTATTTTCCGGCAAAATATGTTAGAGCTGCCCCCTGGATCAAAGTCTCTCAAATCTATCTCCACTTGGCTACCCCAATGTATTCCCCAATATTAGGCATGAATATGGTCTTAGCTAAGAAGCTTCCAGAGCCTATTTAAGTCCTATCAGAACCTATCAGGTTCCTTGATCCAGCAAGTACTCATATCCATCCAAGTCTTCTGCCTTCCCCTCACTACATGCAGAGTCTCTATTCCCTCACCCTCCACACCCAAGAATCAAGCTCTCCAAACCGCGTTTGAAGACCCATCTTTTGCATAAACCACTCTTGCTGACATTCTCCTTCCACTCTGATGTCTTTCCACTTGTGATGTCCTTATTAGGAGAATTAAATCGTAACAACACTAGACCTGTGAGCTTGAGCTTTTTGAGATATACTTCATGTGAAGAGGTGTACAAATGATCCAGAAGCACTTCATGACAAGGAACTTGGATAAGGCTGTGACAGGCTCTGTTTCTCATTTTTGTCACTGCAACTCTACAGTGCACCATTCATCTAGCCTACAAAGTAACAGTGACTTCAAGTTGTCCAGTACATACCAGCATAGCCACACATGGAAGTAGTATGCAACTTGCAGATGGCTTTTCATAGCTGTCCATTAATGACCACAAAGGAAAAGGATGAACTGAGCTCCAGTTCAGTTGGAAAAAAAAAATCAAATTGTGGTTTAGGAAAAAGCCAGATTGTGCTCCTTGGCATTCTGTAATTTATGTACCAGGAATGAGGCTGAACCACCCCCAGCATCTAGTGGACCTTTGATCCCTCTTCACAATGAAGAAATCCTGGACCACACTTCAAACCAAACCAAAGGTTGAACCAGATTTCTGCTGCCTGACAACTACCACCATCCATTGGAAACTTATGGCCACAAGCCTTAGAAACTCTCAAATGACTTCCCATAGCCCCTCTTCATTTTCTCTGACCCAAAGAGCACTCTGACCTCCTGGGTTGCCCACACACTTACGGGAGACTGCCACTGAGCAACTGGGCCATTAGTCATTCTATTAAGAGTTTCCGGACAGTGCGTAAGCATGGGCAATCTGCAGCAAGCAGGAAATTATCAGTAGAAGTGGAAGTGACAGGGTGTTTAGCAAACATTGAAGCAAGGAAGCTTGAAAGGTCTTTGAGCATTATTAAGTAAACCTTCAGGATGACTGAGAGGGCAGGGTATGAAATGGAAAGGAGAGTGCAACACTTTCTGTGGGTGGGAGAACGTTTGATCATAGGCTGTAAAGGCACTAGGGGTAGTCTGATTAAGCGTCTCAAATCTGACAACCATCACCATCTCTTTGAAGGATGGAGTGCCACTCAGCAAATATTCAAAACAAAGCAGCTGGTTCTCTATGTTCATCTCAGTAGTCTAGACTGCTCATTTTCTGAGATGCTCAGTAGCACCCAAGGGCACACCTTCCTAAATAGCCCAACGAGGATCACAAGAGATAAACTAGCATCAAGACTAAATGGTCCCACAGAACACCAAATACTTTGTTGAAGCCTTAAAACACTCCCTCTGGCTTACATATTCTTACTAGAAAATTGAGGCTGAAAGGAAACAGTTAAGTATCAACACTGGGGTGGAAACCACAATCCATGTGTTCCAACATCCTCTCTTTCAGCATTTTCACAAAGTGCCCTGAGAGAGCTGTGTTAACTCCTTCCCAGAGGCACCCAGAGGAAAAATGAAGACAGGGAGAGGCAGTAGCCCTGGGGAGACCAAGCCCACTGTGACAGGTGTGAAAAACAGTAATAAGGACACGGATATGCTTCGCAAACCCTAGCCTCTGTGGTCCTTTGCTTTTGAGTGTTCACTACTACTAATCTGCAGCAGGTTGACATCTCACATGGTTTTAATCAGTCTGTGAAGGGGGGGGCGGGAACTGACTCAGAGGAGAGGGAGTCTAGCAAACCAGCTAAGGGGCCAATGTCTGGCAGTCTCACTATTGGTGGAGAATTTAGAAGTCTCTTTCTGTTTTGCCATGGGGACTCAAATTGCTTTCCATGGGCATGTCTTAGTGGGCACGTCAGCGTTGGATAGCCTTCCTACCCCAAATACATGCATATATATACTACCCCTCCCCCAAACAAATGAATTCCCACAAGTCCACTTTCCAAAGTGTCCTCTAGCTCTGATAACTGAAGGTAAAATCAAATAAGGCAGGGCAAGAAACTACATATGACTTCTTGTTTGTAAGGGAGACAACATAGGAGATGTGTTCCCTTGCCTTGGGGACAGACCTGCCATTGCCCTGACTTTAAACTCATCCTACATCCCTGGCTTCCTTATCATTTGCTAGCCCAAGTCATCACAGGCTCCCCATTAGTCAAGTCAGAAGTTGCTGCCTTCTACCAGGCTTTAGTATCATCCAGCTTCTCACTCTTGGCCACCTCTGCATACCAACCCTAGGATTCTCCAGTGTTCTCTTGACTGATATCACCTCAGACCTTGCTAACTGCTCCCATCCTTCACAGCACTGCTCCACCTTCTTCCCTGGCCAATTCCAGACCAGACTCACTCCCATTCCACTGAATCTCTCCTTCGTTTGTCAAGCCTGTGGCTTCCCCACTTCATGACAAGTATCAGTCCTGGCTCCTCATTTGGGCCCTCCATTCTCAGATCAGTGACCACAGCTGCTATTTCTTTGCCACCTTGCACATAAGGAGGGCTTGTTACTTGGCTGGGAAAGGAACATCTGTCCTTTTGGCCAGCAGCAATCACTACGATGGGGCTGGCAGCTGTGGGCTCTTGCAGGCTGGGCTGTTCCAAGGCCACAACAAATGTATTCCAGAAACCCAGGAAACCAAACCTCAGCACCTGCCCAGATCTGCAACACTCTCAAGTTAAACCTCAGGAGTCAAACCCCAACTCATTTTAGCTCAACTTTTTTTTTTTTGTATGAAGTCCCAGTGACACAAAGAACAGAAGTAGAAAATGGCCTTCATTGTTACATATTGAATCAGTTATGAACTTCTACAAACAAGGTTCAAACTTCTCCAAATTGAAGTTATTTTTATAGTACAGTACAATGACTCGAAAGAACATTTACCATTTGTGTGGTGGCAACTGCTGGCAGAGTCTCTGTGAGGCCTGCCACGTGCATATTTGCTTTCATGGGCTGGGGTTAACTTTCTCGTTGTAATGTAATTATAAATTGTATGTGTGAGGCTTGCTCCACATGGGTACTTTTCAAAATACTGAAGTGCTAGTGCTGGAAACTGACTTTTCCAAGGCAGCAGAGGGGGAATATGAGAGCAGACTGCTCATGAAGATCATTGGCAGGCAGAGGCCCCAGCAGAGACTTACCGGAAAGGCCAAGGAAAATGGGGGCTGAAACTCCAGCCCTGCCACTGTATCAATCAGCTTTCTATTGCTATGTCAAATCTGCCATCATCAACTCAATTGTGGAGGTTCTCGTCCATAGGCTGTTGCCCCTTCAAAAGCCTTGGGGCCCATGGGAGGTTCTACATGGCAGGAGTGGGTGATGGAGTCTACTGTTTACCTTATGGAAAGGACACAAAGAGAAAGTAAACACTCTGGTCCCCAAGGAATGCATGTCCCAATGACAAAACCTCCTAGGTCTCACTTCTTAAAAATAGTACCACCCTGAATACATTTAGACCTTTAGAAAACCGTCAAGATCCAAACCATATCAACCACCTGGGTCTATGTGCACTTAGACAAGTGATTGACCAACAAAACCTTGTAGTTTAACTGATACTTGAAAAATTTACATATAGAATACCACGCAACATCTCAAATGTGTTAAAACTGAGTTAAACATTAAATAATTTTGTGCATGTATTTACCTCTTCAGTTATCACTTCTGTTCCTTTATGGTGATACATTCAAAAATTCCTGCTCTTTGAAATATGTAGCTCATTTGTTACTACTCTGCTGTGTGATAAATACCAAAAGTGATTTCTCCCAAGTGTAACTTTGTACACCCTCAACATTTTTTCCCACCCCCAGCTCTCTACAGATTATTGTAATCTTCCAGAAGACCATCATTTCACATATAACAGATCATGTGGCACTTGTTCTGTTCCTGGATTATTTCACTTAACATAAATGATCTCCAGTGTTATCCATGTAGTTACAAATGACAGATTTTCATCATTTTATGGCTAAATAATATGTGTTACATTTCCTTTTTTGTTTGTGTCTCACTCTATACCATAATCTGGCTTCCAACTTTCAATCCTCCTGCCTCAGCTTCTCAACGGCTGGGATTACCACACTTCGTTTGTGTCACATTTTTTCTTTACGCAGTTTATGGACACTTAGGTTGTTTTCATTTCTTGGTTATTGTAAATAAAGCTGAGAGTGAAATCAGCATGTTAAAGAGACATTTGCATTTTCTTTGGATGTGTACCCAGTAGATAGTTCTTACAGTTCTATTTTTAGAACTGTTTATCATAATGACTATACTAACATTCCCACCAATGGTATATTCTACATTCTCACTGGCACTGTATATCCTTGGTCTTTCTGATTACAGCCATTCTTAGAGATTTCTAGCATTTCCCTCAGTGATATTGAACAATTAACATACCCGCCAGCCATTTGTATTTGTTAAGAAATGACTGTTTCCAATTTTTTAAATGTGTTGCTTGGGTTTTTCTTTAGTGAGTTGTACTAGTGAATTGTTTGACAAGGGGTGAAAGTCTATAATATAAAAGGAACTCAGTTATATAGTTTGCAAATACTTTCTCCCTTTCTTCAAGTTTCTTCACTGTTCATTGCTTTGCTGTGTGGAACATTTTTAGTTTGATATAAACTCATTTTCTTGTATTTGTGATTTCTGATGTCTTGCAAGGGTCCTGAAGTGCTTTCCCTATGTTTTCTTCTAGCAGTTTCACAGTTTCACAGCCCAAGATATATTGAACACTTATCTTTGTAACTGGTTAGAGAGAGGTCTAGGGACATTCTCCTGAATGTGAATATCCAATTCTCCCAGTACCATCTACTAAAGAGGCTAGCCTTTTTCAGTGAATATTTTGGGTAGCTCCTGGTTTTCAAGGAAAAGAAAAAGCACAGAGCATATGATGATTGGTACATATGTGTGTAATAACTAAAGACCTTACTGAGTAATGACAAACTTGTCTGTATACACATGGGTCCCACAAAGCCTAAAAAAGATTAATCCCATAGCTGGAATCTTAGGAAGTAATGTGCAAGGATGCAGGTTAGAAGCTGGGTGAGATTCTTGGTGATCAATCTGGCTTAAACAGTACCTTCTAATATAAACAATAGCCAGGTGATTTCTGTCTCTGGGAGCCAGGCCCTGTTTGGATTATTGTCAGACATGGAGAATTCAAGCACCAATGTACTCACACATACTGACCAAACAGAGCAGGATAGGAGAGAAGAAACACTAAGCAGAGAAACACTCCTGGCTTCAAGACAGAACAGTTTTTTTTTCCTGTTTTTTCTTTTTAGTGCTGGTACTACTCATTGTACTCAGGGGTACAGAACCCTCCCTTAGCTTTTTCACTCAATTCTACCACTCGGGCTATTCCTCCGCTTTCTGGCTTTAATTGGAAATGAAGAGTCTCGCAGACTTGTAGCTGGGATTACAGGTTTGAGTCACTGGCACCCAGCTCACCTGTTTTTTTAAAAAGGTTGAGTCATAAAATGCAACTACTCTAGCCAACCACTTGTCAACTCTCTTCTGGATTTACACTGAACATGATTGCTTGTCACTTCAACTACTTGGAAACCAATTAGCGTATTGACTCCTGGTTCTGAAGTTTCCTGTTTAAGTTGCCAAAGACATAAATCATAACAGCAAAAGAGGTCCTCGTCCTATCAAGTCCTATCTCTTTGAAGTCAGAAGATTAGATGTATGCAAGTACTCTCCAAAGAGATGAGAGGAGTGTCCTGAGTCAGTACCCAGGAGAACCTCATGAAATAATGTGAGTGAAAAACTTCTGAAAATGTAAACAAATACTAATAAATTTTGCACGAACACAAAAATCAGAGGGCAAATTCTTGCAAGGACTTAACCATACATACCAGAGAACAAGCCTGCAATACTCTCAAGCTCTGACCACATAGCTCTGTGTCAAACAGAGCTGCAGTCTTACTGCCTGATACACAGCTGCCAGTGAACAGCAAAGCCACATGTTTCAACTCTTAAGAAACACAGCTACAAAATTCCTTGCAATCCTCTGTCCCTCAAAATGTTATTATTGGACAGACCAGTGGGGTCTTGTGAGGGTGGATTTGCAATGGCGTCCACATTGCTAAGTTGACCTTGGGTTTTCTAAATGTTCTTGCATAGTTTCTGGTTAGCAGGGCCCAGCAGAGGCCTAGGTCTACAAGACTTGGAAGTCAAGGATAAAACGCAGGCCAGGCTATTGAGCTACAGAAGGTTAGGGAAGTATTCCACATGAGCAGATCTCTTCTCAGAGTCTGACCTGGTTTCAGAGTCTATCATCATCTGATTTAAAACAACCCCTTCTCTTAGAGCATCCACATGTGGAGACACAGCTGCCATAATGAAGCACTTATGACACATGGTTCCTAAGGCTCCATGGCTCTAATCAAGCCTTGTGTTTAAGAATCTGGTGCTGAAACATTCCAGAAAACTTTCTGAATGAGTTCTTGGGTATACATATTGCTTATACTGTTTTTCTCTACACCCCTGTATTCATTTCCCAGCATTGTCATAACAGAAAGTGACCCCTCACAATTGCAGAGGTAAGGCCTCCATAATCCATTGACCCCAGGACCACCCACTTCTAGATGGCTGTAGGAAGAGATACTTTCTTGCCTCTTCTACTTTCTGATAGCTACCAGAAAAACATTTCCTCAGCTTGTAGCTCCATTGCTAAAAGCTCTGCCCTATCTACAGTTAGCTTTCTCCCTTATGTGTCTATGTGCCTGCATCTTATCAAGACATGTCAGCAACACTAAATTTACCTGCTGCAACACTGTACATTCTTGGCCTGGTTTCCAGAGTGCAGAATCAGGGAATCAAGAGAACATAGAAAAGGAGTATGCAATCACCAAACTGCCCATCACAAAATGTAGCTACTGGTCCCCATCAGACCATCTTCCATAAAGTGAGATTCATCGGTCCATCTAGAGAGGCCTAGGCAGTATGAACCCAATGTGAATACAGGTGAGACATGCAGTCCAGGAGAGTCTATGCCAAACACTGACCACTGAAATTAGCAGTCACTGAATTCAACAATGTCTGAAAGAGTGTCTAGGACATACTCCAAACCTAGGAATTGGGGGGGGGGCGGCTACTGTGATATGGACCAGATATTTCTCAAATACAGAAAGTCACAAAAGAGAATAACCATATGGATCTATTTGAACCTATTCCCTCTTGAGAAATAACTAACCCACAATGTTGCCACACTACCAGGTTGAGTCAGTAATGATAACCACATTGTTCACAGAAACAACAGACTCAGAGGTATTGTGTTAGCCTTATATATAGGGAAGCTACAGCCTTTTGCATAGGACAGCCAACAAGTTAAAATTCCTGGTCCAGGGTCCTGGAACAGTTCTGTAGCTGTATGACTTAATTATGTTAACAGTACATGGAGTAGTATCCTGCCAGACCTACCAAAGAATAAGGCTGCTGCCTTCCTGGCAGGGATCTGAGAGAAGCTTCTAGCTAGGCTATGCCTTCCAACTCAGTAATAAAAAGAAGTGGAGACAATTGTGTTATTAAAGACTTTCTCTGTAAAACTAGTGTGCCAGGCTCTGGTGGCTCACACCTGTTATCCTAGATTCTCAGGAGGCTGAGGATCATAGCTATTTTGCTCAAGTCTGGCCTTTCTTGTCCCAGTTGGCTTTAAAGTAAGGACAGTACACAGGCCTTAAGTTGAAACTCCAGCAAGTTAACACATACACACACACACACACACACACACACACACACACACACACACACACACACACCTAAATTTACGTTATTGTACAAAGTGTGTGGGTATACTTAGAAAATTCAAGTGGAAAGCTATTGTCCCCCAGAATCTCCGTTCTCTCCCAATGCTAACATTTTGGTATATATTCCTTTCTAGACATCTCTGTGGATGTATATACTGCATTTTAAGATGTATTGAGTGCACCAGTTAAAATAGCAGCAAAGCACCTAGTTCTCTCTAATCAGAGATTTAGGGTCCTAACACGCGTGTCTCCCCAAGAGATCAACAACAACAACAACAAAAAAATAGTATCACAAGAATGAACAACTTATTCCTAACACACACAGGGTTGAAAAACTACCAAGCGCCTTTCTCCCACCCCACATCACATGCCTGCAGTGTGGCTAAGCTATGAGAATGGGCCTGCAGCTGTGTCGGGATCCCAACCACTGAACACAATTGCACAGATCACCAACACGCGACTACCACAGCGCTGCTGGTCAACCTAAAACCAATGGTGAGAACTGTGAGAACCCTGCCGGAGACCCCTCCCCAACACTGGTGGTGATCCAGAGTACCTGGCTCAGACCCCTCCCTCCCACCCAAAAAGAGACACCACACTTGAAGAAAAGAGGCCAGAGCCCTCCCTCATTCCCCACCCCCATCCCTCCATTTGCTTCCAGTGGAAGAACACAGAGGCTAATATTGATTGGGCACAAGGACCCTGCATCCTCCACTGCCCGGCTGCTGGTAGAAAACCTGATCTCTTGAAAGACAGCAGGGACAGTCTCCCAGTCCCCTGGTGGGAGCCTGTTTATTCTGAAAATCACACTCATCCTGAAGGCCTGAATCTAGCCCTCAACCCCCAGTCCCTACCCCAGACCACCAAACACCTGCCAGCCGATAGAGAGTTTGTCAGCCCAGGGCATCTAAGCGCAGGCCAGTCCACCCAATACAAGTCAGCCCGGGACCAAGCACGCATCAACCACCAGGTGTCAGCAAGCCAGCCCAGAGCCAAGAACCCACCAGGCCCCAAAGGGGCCTCAACCCTCCCCCCAACGGAAGTAAACAACAGCCCCAGACTGAAAAGGAGCCAGACTAGAATATGAGTAGGGACAATCTCCCACACCACTGCTGTGGGACCCCGTCCTCTTAGAGGCCCATGCTTGTCCCAATCTAGGACTCAGGCAGGGACAACCCGCCATTAAAGCATAGCTGGAACCTGTGCCCACCCACCTCAGGGCTCAAATGAAATCCAAGTGCTGGGACATTGCACCCAGCCACTCTGGAAATAAGACACCAGTCCAGGTCTCAGGCCAGAAAGACCCCCCATCCCCCCAGCCTGACTAACAGGAATCCACCTACCCTAGACACAAACCAGGCCAAAACACTAGATTGCTGTGCACCACATAATGGGAACATGCCACTAGGCCTAAACCTAGGCCAGGACACCAGAGTTTCCAACACAACAAGAGTCCCAGCAACTGACCAGGGCATATTACATCAGCATTTGGCAAACTGCAACTCTGGGTGGTGCAAATTCTGACAGATCCATCCAGTAAATCCCACTCCTCTACCATACTTCACCACAACCTGAATGACCTTGACAATCTCTGAACCCAAATGTATAAATCACAATGAAAGATTACAAATTACAAACTTTATAATCAAGACAAAAAAAAATCCAAAACCAACAACATACAGGGAAGGACCCTAGTGAGAGTGAAGGAGAAGAGATAGAGGACAAAAGAGCCATCAAAGAAACGAGAAAATTGGCCAATGAAATAAAAGGGGATATCCAAAAACAAAGGTCACCCAAAAGATATGGCAAATAGAACACTACACACCTCATTAAAAAAGGAAACTAAAACTACAAGAACTGATCAACAAAGAACTTGGAAGTATAAAAGATTCAGTTTCCTCATCCCTCTGTACAACATTTTTTACAAAAAAAAAAAAAGATTAAACAACAACAAAAAAAGATTCCGTTTCCCTATGCAAACCACAGTTGAATGCTTAAGCAATAGAATAAGGAAAATGAAAACAGAGTAATCGGGAGTTAAGTATAAAACAGAGGAATCAGAACAATAACAGCAACAAAAAAGGCATTGAAATAAACACTGACCATAGCAAAGGGAAATCCAAGAATTAGCAGACTCAGTCAAAAGATCAAACTTATGCATAGTTGGAATCAATGAGGGTAAAAAATTCAAAACTAAAGGCATTGAACACCAATAAAATAACAGAAAACTTCCTCAATCTTAAGAGAAAAATCTCACCCACCTGACAGAGGCATACAACACTTCAAGTAGACAGGATCTAAGAAGAAACCATTTTTAGGCACATTGCATGAGAACACTGGACTTAAAAACAAGGAATTATTTTTTAATTTAAATTATATTGTAAAGGTGATATGATATACAGAGGGGTTATAGTTACATAAGTCAAGTAATGAGTACATTTTTTTTTTTTGGTCAGTCGTAGGGCTTGAACTCTGGGCCTGGGCGCTGTCCCTCAGCTCTTCAGCTCAAGGATAGTGCTCTACCACTTGAGCCACAGACTTTTCCTGCCCGGGCTGGCTTTGAACCACGATCCCCAGATCTCAGCCTCCTGAGTAGTTAGGATTACAGGCGTGAGCCACTGGCACCTGGCTGAGTACATTTTTTGAACAGTGTTACCCCTCCCTCATTTTATCACAATTTAAGGAATTTTTGTTGTTGGTCGTGGGGCTTGAACTCTGGGCCTGGGTGTCGTCCCTCAGCTCTTCAGCTCAAGGTTAGTGCTCTACCACTTGAGCTACAGTGCCACTTCTAGTTTCCTGAGTGGTTTATTAAAGGTAAGAGTCTCACAGATTTTTCTGCCCAGGCTGGCTTTGAACTGTGATCCTCAGATCTCAGCCTCCTGAGTATCTAGGATTGCAGGAATGAGCCACCGGCCCCCAGCAGAAATTATTTTAAATGCAGCAAAATCAATAGAGGAGCTAAATTACAATGGAAAGATCAGAATCACTGCAGATCTCTCCACACACATTTAGTGCAATGAGAGCCTAGAATGGTAAAATTCAAATCCTGAAGTTCAGCATCTGCCAACCCAGATTGGTGTAACAGTAAAGTTATCATTTACATCTGACAGTGAAGGTAAAATCTTCCATGACAAACAAAAATTAAAGGAATTCATGAACACTAAAGCAGCATTACAAAAAATACTAAAGGGAAGCATACAATCTGAAGAAAGCAATCAAAGTCAAAGAAACACATTAGAGAAAAATCACTTGAAGACAAGTAAGCACAGAAAGAGGACAGAAGCAAAATACAGGAAATGAAGAATATGGTGGGAAACATGACACATAGCTCCATAATAATCTTAAATGTTAACAGACTCAATTCTCCAATCAAAAGAAGTAGAGCAGCAGATTGGATCAAAGATCTATCCATGTGTTGTCTCTAAGCAACATATCTCAGTTAAAAATAAAAATATTCCAAGTGAAGGGATGGGAAAAGATCTTTCAGGCGAATACATCCTGCAAGAAGATGGGAGTAGCCATATTGATATCTGATAAAATAGATTTTTTTAATTAAACTCAATAGAAAGAGATAAGATGATTACACATTAATAAAAGGAAGAGGTATTCAAAGTGGTCATCATTTATGCACCAAACAATGGAATGCCTAAATAGGTTAAACACTTTTGGACTTACTGAATATGGTAGATCCAACATAATAACATTGGGAGATTTAATACTCCACTCTTTAACAAAGGTCAGGTCAACCAAACAAAAGTTTGACCCCTTAACCCAAATGGATTTAACAGATATCTACAGCATATTCCACCCAACAACAACTCATATACTTACAGCATATTCCACCCAACAGCTACCCAATTCACATTCTCTTTTTTTTTTTTTTTGTCGGTTGTGGGGCTTGAACTCTGGGCCTGGGAGCTGTCCTTCAGCTCTTCAACTCAAGATTAGCACTCTACCACTTGAGCCACAGCACTACTTCCCAATCACATTCTTCTAAACAGCCCATGGAACATCTCCAAAATTTATCATATCATAAGAAACACAAAAAAACAAAGCAAATAGAAGAGGATGGGGTAACTCCATGCATCCTATCTGACTACGGTGGAATTAAACTAGTTATCAACAAAGCATATTGCAGAAAACACTCAAACATATGGAGACTGAATAACACTACTGAGTAACACCTGGCTCACCATAGAAATTAAAGAAGAAATTAGAAAGTTCTTACAATTCAATGAAAATAGAAAGTTCGTTCAATTCAATGAAAATGAAAACACATCACAACAGAACTTCTAGGATACAGCAAAAAACATTGCTGAAAGTTTATAGCTCTAAGTGTACACATATAACAAACCTCTCAAGTAAGTAACCTCATGATGCAATTAAAACTGCTAAATTAACAAAAACAAACCAACCCAAAAACCACTATATAGAGATATATAACAAAGCATGGTACATTATAAATACATTAGAAACAATAGCAAGCTAGAAAGAAGATATTTGTGCCCCTATCTTGAGGTTCATTTTGCTTAACATCATCTTATATGGTCATATGCACATAGCTTTTGGCCTTTTCTGCTTGTCCTACACATGTACTAGTTATTGCAAATAAGGGAAACCATGGGACTTATGTTTCTTTGGGCTGGGCTTACTCCACTTTAGTCCCTCCCCCACAGCATAACCCCTGTTTTCATTGTATTTGATGTCGGTGCCCTGCATCTTGTATGTACACTTCTCTAATTTGGGGAGGAGAAGGAAAAAAACAAAATGCTTAAATAAGGATACAGGTTGACCCATTGTAACAATGAGATGTACAAAACATTATGTTAAAAATGAACTTTACAACTTTGGTGGGGGCGGTGGTAGTTGTGGAGGTGGGAGGGAAGGGATGGTAGGGGGAAAACAAAGGAGGAGGCAACAATTCTCACTAGGAAATGTACTCATTTCCTTGCTCATGTAACTGTAACCCCCTTGTACAGCATTTTTACAATAAAAAACATACCCAAAAAAAGACTAAGCAGTAAATAGGGACTAAAAGAACTATACATAAAAATTAAACAAAAAGCAGGGTTACTTTTTTAAAAAACTGACAGACCACTACCAAGATTGATGAAGAAAAGAGATGAAGTTCAAATCAATAAAATCAGAGATGCTACAGGAAACATTACAACAAACATACATAAATGTTTATAAATGACTGTTTTCAAAACCTGTACTCAAAAGGAAAACTTAGCTGAAACAAACAAATTTCTAGAGACACAAACCACCTAAGCAGAACCAAGAAGAAATAAACCAGTTAAATAGGTCAATAACATGCAAGGAGTTTGAGGAAGTAATCAGAAGTCTTTTAACAAGGAAGAGCCCAGGTCCAGATGGACTCACTGCTGAATCCTATAATAATTTTAAAGATAAACTAACACAAATATTCAAGCTTTTCTGTGATAGAAGTAGAGGGAGCACTTCCAAACTCATTCTATGAGGCTGATACCACATTTATCCCAAAACCAGGTAAGGATACAACAATATAAGATCTACAGACCGATTTCTTTAATGAACACAAATGCAAAACTCTTCAATAAAATACTAGCCAACAGAATTCAGAAACAAACAAAAATCATACATTGTGACCAAGTAGGCTTCATCCCACAGATGCAAGGCTAGTTTAACATATGCAAATCAGTAACTGTAATTCACATCAACAGAGCCAAAGACAATAACCACATGACCCTCTCAGTAGAAGCAGAAAAAGCCTACAAGCTACAACATACATTCATGTTAAAAGCTTTGGAGAAGCTAGGAATAGAACATTCCTTAAAATAAAAGGCTATGTATGACAGACCAACAGCTAACATCATACTGAATTGTGAAAAACTAAAAACATTTTCCCTAAAATCAGGAACAAGGCCAGGCTGTCCATTTTCTCCACTCCTCTTGAATATAGTTCGGGAATTCCTAGCCAGAGCAATAAGCCAAGAAAAGGTCATAAAAGTGATTCATACAGGAGAAGCAGAAATCAAACTATCCCTATTTGCAGATGGCATGATCTTTTAATACATATTAAGGACCCAAAAACTTCCATCCTTAAGTTCCTAGAGCTGATCAATCACTTTGGAAAGTAGCAGTATACAAAATTCATCCACAACAGCTGGGCGCCGGTGGCTCACGCCTGTAATCCTAGCTACTCAGAAGGCTGAAATCTGAGGATAATGGTTCAAAGCCAGCCTGGGCAGGAAAGACCATGAGACTCTTATCTCCAATAAACCACTAGAAAACTGGAAGTGGCGCTGTAGTTCAAGTGGTAGAGAACTAGCCTTGAGCTGAAGAGCTGAGGGACAGTGCTCAGGCCCAGAGTTCAAGCCCCACAACCGACAAAAAAAAATCCACAACAACCAGTACTCTTTCTGTATGCCAACAACATACAAGCATAAAGGGAAATCATGTAAAGTCCATTTGCAATAGTCTCAACAAAAACAAACCTAGGAATTAATGTAACCAAAGACATAAAAGATCTTTATAGCAAAACTTATAAAAATCTGAAAGAAAGAAGTCAAAGAGGATACCAGGAAATGGAAAGACCTTCCATGTTCATGGATAGGTAGAATCAACATTGTGAAAATAGCTATATTGCAAAAAATGATACACAAATTCAATGCAAACCCATCAAAACTCCAATGATGTTCTTTACTGAGATAGAAAACAATCCAAAATTTCATATGGAACAACAAAAGACCTAGCATAGCCAAAGCAATTCTAGGCAAAAAAAAAAAAAAAAAAAGCAACATGGGTGGTATAACAATACAAGACTTTAAATGCTACTACAGAGCCATAAATAACAAAAACAGCTTGGCATTGGCACAAAAAATAGACCTGAAGATGAATGGAATAGAAAACCTAGAAATAAAAGCATATACTTACAGTTATTTGATATTTGATAAGGGAGCCAAAGACATACAATGGAAAACATATTACCTCTCCAACAACTGGAGAGCTATATGTAGAAAACTAAAAGTGGATCCCTGTTTGTCACCATGCACTAACATGTGAATCAAAGACCTCAATGTCACACCTGAAACTTTGAAACAACTGCAAGAGAGAGTGGGAGAAATATTACAACTTATAAGTATAGGTAGAAAGTTCTTGACAGATTTCCAGCGGCACAGCACATAGGAGCAAGACTTAACAAGTAGAACTACATCGAAATAAAGTTTCTGCACAGCTAAGATCGTGGTTACTAAACTGGGAAGACAGCCAACCAACTGGTTAAAGATCTTTACTAGCAATATATCAGACAAAGGCTTAATATCCAATATACACAAGAAGTTCAAGAAACTAAACCCTCCCAAACCTAATAAATCAGTCACTAAATGGGCAAGAGAGCTAAGGAAAGAGTTCTCAGAAGCAGTAAGAATAACAAAGAAACACTTGAGGAAATGCTCATCATCTGTGGCCATAAAGAACATGCAAATCTAAACAACCCTGAGATACCCCAGTTAGACTAGCCAACATTTTCAATGCTAACAACAAATGCTTGGCAGGGACATGGGGGAAAAAAAAAAGAACCCTACTGCACCCCTGGTGGAAATAACTAGTACAACCACTCCGGAAAGCAGTCTGGAGGTTCCTGAAAAAACTACAACCCAGACATACCATAGGCATCTATCCTGAACATCATAAACTGACATATGATAAGGAAGCCTGCACATTCATGTTCATTGCCACACTATTCACAATAGCCAAGATATGGAAACAACCCAGATGCCCCACAAAAGATGAGTGGATCCAAAAATGTGGTACCTAAACACAATGGAATTTTTTACACAGTCATTAGAAAGAATAAAATAATGTTATTTGCAGGGAAATGTATGGAGCTAGAACAAATCATGTTAAGTGAAGTAAGCCAACCTCAAGAAAACAATCAGTGCATGTTCTCTCTGATATGAGGAAGTTAGAGCTAAAATACACTGGGATATGACAAATTATACAAGATTCTAGGTACTCACACATAGTGAGACCAAAAGAGGATTAGGGAAGAAACACAAAGGCACAATGCTGACATGGTTCTTCATATTTATATAAAGTAATATGCATACTGAAATGAATTCCAAGATATGGAAACAAAAGATTATTTTAGTTTTAGTTTTGATGATTCTATGTTCTTCACCTTATGTATGGTGTATTCACATATATATCTTTGGGAGGGTGGGAGAAAGTTGAAAAGGACAGCAGCAAGAGTTTACTGGACATTGATGAAAGTGAACTATGCAACTCGGTAGAGACAGGAGGGAGGGACTAGGAGAGAATGAGGGAACAAATGAAATTTACTCATTACCTGACTCATGTACTTTAATCCCTTTGTATATCACCTCTATAATAAATTTTAAAAATATATCAAATCACATGGGGTTTTAGTACCCTGCTTTGTTCTCTGAATATTATGTAGCAAGTATTTTATTGCCATTACTCTTTCCAAACACTTTTATTTATAGCTGAATATATTTTGGACATCCAGGCTATTAGTAATTTTTCACTATTAAATATAGTGCTATAATGAATATTTTTTAAATGTAATCCTTTGATCACATTAATGATTTTTCTTCAAAAGATCCTTTAAAGTGTGACAAATGACCAAACATTTTTAAAGAAAATTCTTACTGTCAAATTATTTCCAGACATGCTGGGGAAATTTACAGTTCTATCAGCCATGTACTGATCCAAATACATTGCAAAAACAAGTCAGTATTTTTTAAAGTTTTCAGATTCATAGGAAGAAATGGCATCTCATTATTTTGATTCATATTCTGTAATGATTCTGACCAGTTCTTAGTTTGTTGGCCAGTCTGTCGACCAGTTGGCGTTCCTCATGAATTGTCTGCTCATTTGGTCATTTTTCAGTCTAGTTACTAGAACCTTATACTGACTTGATATAAATACAATTACTTATTTTTCATCACTGATTTCATTTTACTTAGTTTGATTATATGTTTTTCATATAGATACAGTGTACAGTAAATATACAGATAAGCAATAGGTTCTGTTATGCCATTTTCATCTGTATATACTTTCATCACATTCACTCCCTTTTCCCTCTAACCTCCTACTGATCTTCCTCTTCTCAAATAGTTCCTCTTTGAAGCTTTGTTTATTTACATTAAGTTGGTAACTCTAACAAGCCATCTCTATCATTTATCCCAAGGCTTTTATGCTTATAAAATTTTCCCAACACCAAGATCAACAATATATGTCCTCATTCTACAAAAGGGCTGCAGTGGAGTTCACTGGACATGGTGAAAGTGAACTATGCAACTCATGAGTAGAGACAGGAGGAGGACTGGAACAGAATGAGGGAACAGAAGACACTGTACAAAAATTTACTTATTACCTGACTTACATACTTTAATTCCTTGATACATCACCTCTATAATAAATTTTTTAAATAAGTAGATTTTAAGAGCTGTCTAAGTCCTTCATTTTATAGATGAGGAAATTCTAGCTTAAGAGGTCAACTCAAAATTCAGAGCATACAGCCAGTGAGGAGCAAAATCTGGTTTTTTTTAAGATATAATTAACATACAATTAAGTGCACAAATATTAACTATTTAAGGGTCTTTGACAATTACATAGTCTTCTAACCACTACCCAGACAAGACTCAAACACTTTTACTAGTATCAGAAACCACCACCTTGATCGATTTTCTTGATTGGTTCCACATCTTAGCTATGGTAAATAATGCTGCGATAAACATAGTCGTGCTGGTAGCTTTAGTATGGCCTTGTTTGTGATCATTTGGGTAAATAACCAGAAGTGGGGTTGCTGGGTTATAAGGGAGCTCTATGTATAGTCTTTTGAGGAACCTCCATACTTCTTTCCAGAGTAGTTGAACAAGTTTACACTCCCACCAACAACAGAGTAAGGTTCCCTTTTGGTATCTCTCCAGCACCTGTTGTTATTAGATTTCTTGATTATAGCCATTCTAACTGGGTGAGGTAGAATCTCAATGTTATTTTGATTTGTGATACATATATATATATAGCATATATATATATATATATATATATATATGAATTCTATGTTTCCATCAGAATGTATTTCCATTTTTTAGGAAATGGAAAGACTTGGAAAAAAATCATATTATCATATTAAGTAAAGTAAGCCAGACCCAATAGGTCCCATGGTTTCCCTCATTTACAATAATTAGTATAAGTCTAGGATAATTTTATCAGATGATCAGAAAAGCTCAAAAGCTGTGTACATATGACTATGTAAGATGTGCTAAGTGACATGAACCCCAAGATATGGACACAAAGTTCTTTCTTTGTTGTTGTTGTTTTTAATATGCTATATGATTTTTTGTTTCCTTTGTATGTTCTTCCCTCTATGGTATATCCCCTGTTGGCACTGTACTTGGTTTTGGGACCTTGCATCTTTTTTAAAATTAATACCATACAGAGGGGTTACAATTACATGAGCAATGTAATGAGTACATTTCTTATCAAGCATTGTTGCCTCCTCCTTTGTTTCCCCTTACCATCCATGCCCTCCCATCCCTCCTCCCCCACAAAAGTTGTAAAGTTCATTTTTGGACATAACATCTTGTACATCTCATTATACAGGTGGACCTTGCATCTTGTGTATACATATGTCTAATCTGGGGAGGGGAAGGGGAATAACAAAACGCTGAAACGAGGACACAGATTGACCCATTGCAACAATGAAACCCACAAGACAGTGTATTGGAAATAAACTTTACAACTTAGGGGTGGAGGAGTGAGGGGGTAAGGGAGAGAAGGGATATTGGGAGAGCAACAAGAGAAGGGCTAACAATGCTCTACTCGACAAGAAATGTACTTATTGCCTTACTCATGTAACTGTAACCCCTCTGTACAGCATCTTTACAATAAACTAAAATTTAAAAAAAAAAGAAAAAGAAACCACCACCTGGTTATTTTCACCATAGGCTGTATTTTATAAAAATGGACTCAAGAAAATGGAGGTGTGACTCAAGTGGTAGTGCCAGCCTTGTAGGTAGCATTATTACACCATTGGGTAGATGCTAAAGTTTAATATTTAACTCTTAAGATCATGATCCAGGCCATTCATTAAACCACAACATTCCTCACAAGTCCAAGCTTTAGGAGACCAAATTTAAGGTGTATCTGTTCCCTTTCCTTGCTGAAGGATTTTGGGCAAGTGGTTCTCTTAGCACCTTGTTTCTTCATCTGTACCAGCTTCTCACAGTTGTGAAAATTGATTGACACAAATAATGTAGTTAGAATGGTGCATTGCACACAGTTCTTTATTTAAAATACAAGAGAATGTCTGCACTTAGAAACTAGAATCAGAAAGTGTTTCTCTTGCAAAGAGCCAAGAGACTCTTTAACCACCTCTGTGAGGGTAGGTCCTCACTTATAGGTTATTTATGAGAATGCAGTTCTTGCCAAAAAACTCTACTGGCCCGGCCACCTCACCTTCCTAGTGCTTGGACCTGGAGACCTTGGTAGCCTCTCTGCCACTGAGGCTCCTAAGCCCTGGTTCTTTTATTTTCCCCTATTGTGCTCTGCATATGCAGCGTTCCTGCTTAGGCTCTGACTCGAGCCAGTTCCAGATTCATTTATGTTAAATTCAGTTATTAAGCTTCCTTAACATCTGAGCCACCTCCCATACCCAACTCTACTTCTCCTCTGTGGACACCACCAATTGCCCAGGCATAAACATAGCAGTTCTGAAGGTAGGTTGGATGCATGCTAGAAGACTGACCTGTGGTCTGAAGGTACTTCTACAGTGGAGTTCTAGACTGGCTCTTCCTCTATGCCACTTCTCCCACTAATTGCTAAGCTCCTAATGGAAGAGTCTCAACACTTATTACCCAAAACCCTGGTGCCCAAGGTCTTGGTACCTAGTAACAAATTTATGCAAGAGGGCAAAATACTTAACAAGTATTCCATGCCTTTCATCTCTTTTCACCTTCCTCCTATGATTCACATTCTGGTTTTTGTTATAAAGACTAAGAAACTAGAGTTGAGAAAAGAAGGCTTTTTAGATTTCTTTGGAAAATAGAAGTAAAACAATCATCCATCAACAGGAATGTTTATAAATCAATTGTAGCTGTGCTTACGTAGCTGGAATGTATAATCTAATATGCACTTATGTATAAATCAACGTGGAGAATGATGAATACATTTGTATGTGATGCAATATAAATTTGAAAAATGCAAAACCCCCTATCCTTGAGTATAAATTATATAGAAATAAGTGCCCATATCTGTATACAAGATAGGGCAAGAATGATAAGCCTCCACCCAGAATTGGGTGATTAACTTGGAGCCAAATCATGGGGATAAGTTTTTATAGAGAAGCCATAACTGGCTTGATTAGGGCTAGAAAGTGGTTATTCATTCTGTTATCACTGAGAGCATTATGTGTTAGGTCAGGTCACAGGCACTGGAGGTGTTCACACACAGAAATCCCTGGCATCACTTGTATTCCTGTTGCCTTTCAGCCCTAAGGCAGAAAGCTCATTGTTCCAGAGTCCAGATGAAAGCTCATAAGGGCCTGGCACCTTAGGATTAGAGGCAATGCTCACCTAGGTAGAAGGCAGAAGCTACTTCAGTATGAAAGGTGCTTCATGAAAATAAAGCTTTGCATCTCAGTGACCCAAAGGCTGGGGAGGTTCCTGATTGAAAAAGGGAAGATAGCACAGAGCAAAAGGCATGGAGCAAAATTCATTCTTGTTCTAAGCCTGCAGCAGAGCTCTACAAAAACAGTAGGTTCCCTGCCCCAAGGAGCTCACAAATTAGTTCTGACAGGCATTCACCCATTAGTTCATTCAGCAAATATTTTTTGAATGAGTATGTGGAAATCAGCAGTAGATAACTTTTTATCCTGGTAATCTACGGGACCTACAGCCCACAGCAGACTGTGGCTGCTCTGGGGAAGACGCAGGGTCACAGAGAGCAGAGGACACTGATTCGGGACACAAATAAAAGTGAGAGTTACGACATGCACTTGTCTGTCCTCCAACCCAAGTACCTGCACCACTTTTCCTTAAACATTGTTAATCCCCCAAACACTGTTAATCCCCCAAGGTCCTGGACCCTCTCTGGCTCAGGCCCCAGACCCAGCAGACCACAGCCATAACTTTCTAAACTCAAAACATCCACTCAGAATAGATAAATCTCAGGTTCTAGAAGCCTGGGAAGAGGTATTAGAGAAGCTTGAGGCTCTGGCTGCTTATGTCTAGGCAGCATCAGTGTGGAGAGGCATCAATAAGACAGAAACCTAGATTTAAGTTTCAGCCCATACCCAGCCAGTGACTGTGCAATCATTTATCCATAGGAAAGCATTATTGTCTTCATTGGTATGTAGACATGCCTAGATCTTACTGGATGATTCCAGCTATACCCATTGTGTCTCCTAGAGGGGCTGAAGTTGCACAAATTGGGAAGTTTAAAAACTTTGTCACCCACCCATCAGCAAAGCTGATTCCTGAGGGCTACAGAAGAAATGTATCCATGTAGATATATGTTCCCTCCTGGCTTCTGACTTCCTGACCATTGGTGACATATCTTGACTTGGAAATAATCACATCACCTGGATTTCTGCCTTCATGTTCAAGAAACATCCTTGCATTGTGTGTCTGCATGGGCCTGTGCATGTAGACATTTCTTTCTAGAGGACACTATGTCGGATTACGGGCCTATCCTGATGCAGTACAACCATGTCTTAAATGATTATTAACTATAATGACCCAAATTCCAAATAAGCTCACATTCTGAGATGCTGTGGGTTAGGAGTTGAACATATAAATTTTTAGAGACCATAATTCAACCATGCTGAATCTCTAGTACTCTCCTGGGGGCCTGTAAGCAACCATAAAGTAAGCAATCATGAAGTTTATCTATCCACCAGGGAATTTGCAATGAGAAGGGACATTAACAATTACATCTAACAGCAGGCATAACTTAGGGCAGACTTGAGAGAACAGAACCCAACACAGGGCTCAGGAGCAAGTCATTGCCTCCTGAGACCAAGAGGAAAACAACATCCCCTCTCAGAGTAAGAAGTGGGCACTGGAGATGGGAAGAGAATGAATCCATGCTGGGAGTCCAGGTAAAGAAGCAGCTGCTAGGATGCTCACACCCAAAGACTAGTCAGAGTAAAACCTTAAATGAAGGTACTGGGGCTTGAACTCGGGTCTGTGTGCAATCCCTTAGAGCACAGGTTTTCTGCTCAAGCTGGTGCTCTACCATTTGACTCTCAGTTCTAACTCTATTTCTACTTCCATCTTTTTGATGGTTAAGAATTTCAGAATTTCCTGCCAGGGCTGGCTTCCAACCATAATCCTCAGATCTCAGCCTCCAGAGTAACTAGGATTATGGGAATGAGCAACTAGTGCCTGGCGATTTCCTATAGTTCAGGGTCTGGTATATATTCTGTAATGCATGTCCTGGATGTCTTAAATGCTTTGACCCTATACCCTTGTGAAGCTATCAGTATTTTTTCAGAGAATGCTTTACTTTCCTTTACTGATGAAGTAAAGTGATCACAAACAGATTCAAAGTACAATGACCAAAAACTGACTTGAACTGTACCCTCCCTTTGGATAAAAAGGACTTTCAAGTTTACTCACTATCCTACTCACACTTGTAGATCTCTCCTAGTTTAGGTTATCGTTATCTTCTTTGACACATTCACACCTGGGTTGAATGAGAAAAATCTTATGGTTTGATTCAAAACATCAAACCCTGAGTTTGCTATATTTCACCTTTTCATTTTATCACTGCTTTTTCTTCCCTTCTACATTGGTTTAGTCTTTTTTTCTAGATTCTTTAAGATTTTGGATCTTTAGTTTTTTAAATACATGGTATAAAATCTAAAACTAAAACTTTCTTTCTGTACTACAAAAGTAATTTAACGTTTCCTAGCCTATTTGCATCCAATTTAGTTTTTCTAATTTCTCTTGCACCTTGAAGGTTTCTCTCTTGCACTTAACACATTTGATTCTTGTTGCTTCATCCATTCTGAGGGCCCCTACATTTTAATTCAGATGTTTAGACTATTTACCCTTCCTTTTATTGTTTCTAGGGTTTTGTAGCTCTGATCACCCTTTTTTCCTTTAGAGCACATTATGCACAGTGATATTAGGTCACTTTATAACTTTCCATTATGTACTTTTGTTTCTACCTTCCCTTTCTGTTCTATTGATATTATATTTCACAATTAGAGTCAATACCTTTTAAAGAAATTTTAGTGAAACATATTTAATCAATTTTCCATATGAGGTACTTTCCATTTCCTTTGTTTAACAAAGCATCTTCTGTCTTAAGCATCCCTACGTATTTCAAAGTATCTTCTGTTTTAAGAGCTTTAACATGTCTGGCAGTGTAGGTCTCCTGTATAAAAATTCTTTGATTTTTTCCCAAAATACTTGGGTCTCACTTTGAGACAGCTGGGGATACTTTTACTTGAAGTAGAATTCTAGATTGACAAGTTTTTCCACCTCCCTTCATGTAAAGATGCTGCTTTGCTGCCGCTGTCTCTCTATCTATGTCTTCAAGGTCACTGGTCTTTTCTGCAGTGAATGGTTGCACTTCCTCTAGGGATTTGTGTACATTGGTACTGAGCCTTGAACTCAAGCACTTACTAGCTATTGCTTTTCACTCAAGGCTGGCATGCTACCACTTGGGCTACACCTCCACTTTTTGCTGGTTAGTTGGAAATAAGTCTCATTGACTTTTCTGCCTAGGTTGGCTTCAAATCATGATCCTCAGATATTAGCTTCCTAAATAGGATTACATGGTAAGCAACTGGCACCTGGCAAATTTTTCATTTTCACTTGAGTATTGGATGTGTTCTTCTCTTTCTTAGCATATCAATTAACTATGTGTGTCAGTACTAGGGCTTGAACTCAAGAGCCTCACAGTCTCAGAATGTTTTGCTCAGGGCTGGCACTAAACCTTGAGCCAGCTTCTAGCGTTTTGCTGATTGAGAGTTAAAAATTCTCAGGCTTGCTGTTCCAGCTGACTTCAAACTGAGGACCTCAGATCTCTGTCTGAGTGTCTTGAATTATAGGCATGAGCTACAAATGCCCTGCTTATTTCTCTGCTTTCTAAGAATTTTTTCAACCATTTCTTTCGAGGCAGACCCATGGGTCACAAATTTCCCTCAATTTTTGTTTGTCCCAGAGTATATTTTTTTCTTTCAGAGATGAAGCTCGTTTCTGGATTGGGGGTATTTTTCTTCCTTTCCATACTATAAATATTACAATCGCTTCTCACCTGCCTCCTGAGATGCAGTATGCAATTCTCATCATTATTACACTGGAGTAAGTGATTACTTCCCTAGAATAACCTGTTACTTCCCTCTGGCTTCTCATTCAGGTTTGTTGTTGTTTTTTTTCTTTATCTTTGGTTTTCTGTAATTGAAAATGATATGGCTAAGTGTAATTGTTTGAGGATTTATGTTTCCAGGGTTATAAACATCCTAGATCAGTGGCTTGCTATGACATTTTGTTAATGCTATTATTGCTTTCAATTTGTATTTTGTTCCTTTCTCTCCCCATCTCTGCCTTCTGACATTCCTATCATGGTATGGGATGGCTTTTATTACCGTCTTTGAGAACTAAGATATGGGGGTTTCTTGGGCCATGATTCTCTTTGCCTTTGTATTTGAAGTTTCTATCAGTATATCCATAAATGCAAAGAGCCCTCAGCCAGGTCCAAAGACTTTCTCAAGAATGTTCAAAATTGGCTGGGCACTGGTGGGCCACTCCTGTAATCTTAACTACTCAGGAGGCTGAGAGCTGAGGATAGTGGTTCAAAGACAGCCTGGGCATGAAAGTCTGAGACTCTTATCTCCAATCACCCCACCAGAAAACCAGAAGTGGCAGTGTGGCTCTCCATTTGACCACAAGAAAGAAGTAGTGCTATGGCTCAAAGTGTGCAGAAGAGCTCAAGGGCAGTGACCAACAACAACAACAACAACAAAAGTTCAAAATCAGTTTCTCATTTTATATGATGGTGGTTTTAATCCCTAGCATTTGTTTGCTTTTTTCTTGGGATTTTCATGTCTCTTCTATGTTACCCATCTGTTCTTGCATGCTGTCTATTTGTTAAAGCATACTATTTGTATCTCCTGTCAATTCCAACATCTCTACTATGTCTGGTTCTGATGCCTATTTTATCTCTAAACTTAGGCTTGGGAACCCCAGAGAGGGATTTCATTTTTTATTGTGTTTTTTATTTTGCCTTTTCCAATTCCTTCCCATTCTTGATCACCAGACATAATGTACTGAGGAAAAGAACTACATTAAACAGATCTTTAATGATGCAGTGGTAAGATGAAAAGGGAGGGGGACTATTCTGTTGACTTATTAATTAGGTTCTATCTTTTAGGTATCTCTAAACCATGAACTTCTCAGTGTTTCCTCTCCCCAATTCTTTAGGTAAAGACAGGACTGGTAAAGAATGTAATTGGAGGGCTAAGTCTTACTGCAGTTGGATATTTGCTTTTTCCCAGGTCAGACAGGATCTAATAAAACCCTAGCAGGTTGGGCTCTGGTTTCAAAGGATTTCTCTTCTTGCCAGCATTTCATCACTGTGACAAAATGCCTGACAAAAACTTAAAGGCAAGGATTTACTTTGCTCATAGTTTCAAGAGGTTCTAATGCCTTATGGTGGGCATGGTGTGGCAGAGCAGAGTGGCTCACGTAGTGGACAGGAGGCAGAGAATGACTTGCCCTGAATTTGAGCTGCACATCCCATTAGCATACTGTCCCCTTTTATTCGCCCTGGCTGGAGACTCCTCATGACATACCCAGAAGTGTGCTGTACTAATCTATGCACTTCTCAGTCCAATCAAGTTGGCAATCAAGACAAACCATCACACCTTTCTCATAGGGCTAGACACATAAGGACGTTATTTCTCCAATATTTACTATGAGAACCTAGCTCAGGTCCTGAGAAAGACACAAGAGTGAGGGAGGGTATGACTGCTCAGAGGTTTTAGCTCTAGACCTATCCACACCTAGCCTCCAGCAATTCATCAGTTACAGTACAGGTTATCTTCCCAGTTCTGATTGCCACAGATATCTTGGGTCAAGTGTGTTGTGACGGCATTTGCTCATCAATGACTCCAATTTGGGGGGCAGTGCTTTGCCCCTTTACTTCACTTCTTGGATGTATCCAAGAAGAATTGTTGATTTCAGTTTGCTCAGCTCTTTCATTGCTAGGGAAGAGTGACACCCACTGAGCTTCTTACATATGGAACTCTAAACAAGATTTTTACACTTTTCCCCTTCAATATTGTATTTTTCTGTTCTAGAATTCTTCTGATTAGCTCCTAAGTCTCCTTTCATTATCTTCACATTTTTCACTAAGTTTTGAACATGCTGGACACATGTATAATAGATGAATTTTAAATAGAATGTTTTGGAATTTGTAGAAAAGTTGACACATAGCATAAAGCTATACATCACTTCTCTGATTTCTCCTAAAACATCTATGTAATTATGACACAGTGGTTGAAATAGGGTTTTGAGAAATTTTATCAACCAATAACAAGACATTTCTATCCCCTTGGCATTTGCATATGTTACTGCATTTAGAAATAGGGTCTGTGCAGAGATCTTCACCTAGATGAACATGAGACCACACTGGAGTACAATGGACCCCACCCCCAATACAAAGTCAGGAAAAAATGGCATGTTATAAGGGAGGAAGAGATTGAGGGGAAGCACCTATAAGGTTTTCTAATGACAGTGGGCAGGTGGGAAAGGGCAAGGAATACTTTCTCCCTTCAGAAATGCTCTGCCAGCATTTTGCTGGTTTTCATAACCTGACAGAAAATTGCTATCTTATAAGTCGCTCAGGTAGCTCTAGAAAGCTGAGCACAAGAGATTAACATTAGAACATTACTATGATTTTTGGGGGGTGTGGGTCAGTCATGGGGCTTGAACTCTGGGCCTGGGCGCTGTCCCTCAGCTCTTCAGCTCAGAGGAGCACTTTACCACTTAAGCCACAGTGCCACTTCCGGTTTTCTGAGTGGTTTATTGGAGATGAGTCTCATAGCCTTTCCTGCCTGGGCAGTCTTGGAACCGTGGTCCTCAGATCTCAGCCTCCTGAGTAGCTAAGATTACAGGAGTGAGCCACTGGCACCCAGCTTACATTACCATGATTTAAAACCTCCAGGCTTTATTAAAATTTTACTACTTTTTCTTCCACAATGTCCTGTACTGTTGCAGAATTCAGGAGTTTGCACTGCATTTGGACTTTAAATTTCTCCCCAATTCCATGGCAGTGACATATCAAGCTTTGTTTCCATGATCTTAGAAGTATACTCAGCCTTTTGTAAATATCCCACAATTAGATTTTCTGTCATTTTTTCTCATTTAAGATTGGGGTAATAAGCAATCTTTTTAAAGCACTTATAGAAATGCAGTTCACATCTCATGACATGGGGCTTCACTATAAAGTTACCATTCCCTTTCAAAAGCCACACTCTTATTAGTTTTTGGAAGTGAGTCACTAAGTGCAGGCATTCTCAGGAGAACATGGGGAAAATAGTTTCCTGCTAATTTCATCATATCTGTTTGTGGGTATGTTTCTTCTCAGCAATTTTCTTATGGTTATAGGTTACCTTGTCTTTGTAAATCTAGGAATTTGCACATTTCACATTCTGACATATTAATTTTTGTTCCATTTCTTTAAAAAAAAGTGTTGGATTTTATTTTTTACAACAAAGTTTGTTGTTGTTGTTGTTGCTGCTGTTATTTTAGGCAGGCCTAAAGGATTTAATCTATGTTATCACCATTCAGGGACCACCTTCTCAGGCTTTCATGGTGTTGAGAAAAATATGTCTGTGCTATCTGGTGGAATGGAATTCCCAGTCCTGCATAAGCTCTGGGAAAACTTTGGCTAACAGATGTTCAGTATTGGTATATCCTCTACCCTAGTAGTCTTTGCCCAACCCAAAATTGTCATTCTGCTCAGCTGAAGACACCAGGAACATCTGTGTACATTGCTGGAGCTCATTTTCTATACAAGTTATATTCAGTACCTTGCTCAAAGTCTCAACTCTCAGGCCTCCTAATCCCCAACTGCAATCTGTCTCCTACCTTCAGCTACTACCACTGGAATCTCAAGTTTCCTCTCCTGGGCCACAGATCAGGAATTCATACCAGAGAACAGAGGCAACCTGCCGACCCACCTTTTATTTCTCTCAAAAAGCATACTGCTTGGTTCCCTATCCCCCCCCCCAATGTCAGACTGTAGTTAAAATGCTTGTGCTTTGTGGAATTTTGGTCATTTATAGAATTGCCATGATCAAATATTCCTTAGTTCTTCCTTTCCCACTTGAGATCCCCATATGGCTTCAGATTTCCTTAATCCCTGCATTCCCTCCACCTCTCTACTCTTCTGATCCAAACAGTGCCCCAGGTTTTCTTCTTCCCTTCTCTCTTCTCCCACTTGATAGAAACTTGTAGCACTATTTTTTTACCCCTCCATTTCTCCACTCTATACAGAACAAAAATTTCCCTAATTCTTTCCCTCCACTCCACTTAATAGGGAGAGAATTCTTTCCCTGCATGCTCCCACTTTAGATAAAGCCAATACTTGAGGAAATCCTTATTCTTCCTTTTCTTCTACTTAGACAGTTCCAGGATTTCCTTATTTGTCCCTTCCCACTACTCCAATTGAGATAGAGTTCTCAGAGTTTTCTTTATTCCCCGGCTGCCTCTATCCCTCCAATCTTCCATTCAAAATACAACGATTTCCCAGTTCAATTTAAGATTGGAAATCAGCAGTACTCCAATTTTTCCTTATCCATCCCTCCCTTGCTTAAGATAGTGCCCAAGACTTCTAAAATTTCCAAATTCTTCTTTCCTTCACTCCTCTAAGTTTTCCTACTGATCCTATCTAGAGCTCCTGTTGATTTTTTTTCTGTCTACTAAAGTAGTTTTTAAAGAGACAAGAGCAGGTTTAGTTGAAAGCAAAAGAAACAGCAAAACTGACCCCTCACTCAAAGATGACTCCCAAAGCTGGGTGTCTTCAATCTTTCAGGACCTACTAGATATAGCATTCCTTGCTTCCTCCCCTAAAGGCATGTCCCAGGTCCCGTTGGTTGAGGGATGGACTTGTACTGTGGGGAGTTATATGATTCTTTTCCCAGCCTTGGAACACAAGTGTGGGAGTTTTCCTATGATAGGTTCCCCATCTCCACACTTGAATATGGAAGGGGCTCCTGATTGGATGGAAGCTGGGAGAACAAATACAGCCATGGCCTGTGAAGGGCACACTGTGTCATCCCCTCTCATCCTGCCCCCCACTCCCATCCCAATCCCACCAGCCCCACCACCATGGTGGAGCCAGTCTTGGCCCTTACCTACCTACATATCTGACCTAATTTCTCTCAAAATTTTTCTCTTCCCATCGCTCCTTCAATTGTGATAGGCATAGCACAAGGATTTATTTTTGTCGGTCCTGGGTCTTGAACTCAGGGACTGGGTGCTGTCCCTGAGCTTCTTTTGCTCAAGGCTAGTGCTCTACCACTTGAGCCACAGTGCCACTTCTGGCTTTTTCTGCTTATGTGGTACTGAGGAATCGAACCCAAGGTTTCATGCATGCAAGGAAAGCACTCTACCACTAAACCATATTCCCAGCCCAGCTCAAGGATCTTCTAACCTCTGCTTTTCCTTGACTCCTCCACTTGAGAAAGGCAGTGGTCAAGATTATTTTTCCCACTTTTCTACCACTCCTCTACTTGACAGATAGTGCTCAGGTTTTCCTAATTCCAACATTCCTTCCAGTTCTCCACTTGAAATTCCTTGACTCCCTCCACACCTCCAACTGAGATAGGCAGGGCTCAAACTTTTCTTATCCTTGCTTTTCCTCCACTCCTCCACTTCAAAAAGGCAGTGTGCTCAATGATTTGTCTGTGTTTGTGTGTTGGGCATGGGCTCTGACTCAGGGCTTGGGCACTGTCCCTGAGCTCTTTTACGGGAGGTAGTACTCTACCACTTTGAGCCACAGCTCCATTTCCAGTTTTTTAGGTGGTTAATTGGAGATAAGTATCTCACAGCTTTTCCTGCCCAGGCTGGCTTCCAACTGCAATCCTCAGATCCCAGTCTCCTGAGTAGCTAGGATTACAGGTTTGAGACACCAGCTCAAGGAATTTGTGTGGATGCCTATCCTGGACTTGAACTCAGGGTTTGAGCACTGTCCCTGAGCTATTTTTGCTCAAGGCTACTGCTCTATCACTTGAGCCACAGCTCCAGTTCTGGCTTTTTGGTGGTTCAAGTTTCACAGACTTTCCTGTCCAGGATGGTTTTGAACCATGATTCTCAGATCTGAGCCTGAGCCTGTAAGTAGTTATGATTACAGGCATGAGCCACTGGCATCCAGGCCCTAGAATGATTTTTTCTTTTTTTTTTTTTTTTTTTTTTTGGTCGGCCGTGGGGCTTGAACTCTGGGTCTGGGCACTGTCCCTCAGCTCTTCAGCTCAAGGCGAGCGCTCTACCACTTGAGCTACAGCGCCACTTCCCCTAGAATGATTTTATCCCTGCTTTTCCTCTACTCCACTTGGGGTAGATGTGCTCCTTATTTCTCCTTTCCCTCCATATAGCCATTTTGAAAAGTAGAGCTCCAGATTTTCCTAATTACTCCTTTCCTCTACCTCTCCCTTCCATTTTAAGATACAAAAACTTAATTCCTCATACCCTCCCCTCCTCTGGAGATAGGAATAAAGACATCCACGAATCTGCCTGTTTTTTTTCCACTCCTCTACTTGAAATAGTGCCTGAGGATTTTCTTATCCTTGTTTTTCCTCCACTCCACTTGAGATAGGAAAACTTAATTTCTCCACTCCCTCTGCTCCACTTGAGAAAGGCAGCAGGCTTCTTTTCCCTCACTCCCCTGCTTAACATAGTGCTCCAAGATTTCTGATTCTTCCCTCCACTCTTCCACCTCAGATAGTGCTTCCTAATAATTTTATCTAAGGCTCCTATTCGATCTCTTTGCTTACTAAAGAATTAAATGTCAGGAAAATATTGAAAGCAGAAAGAGCAGGTTTAGTTGAAGTATTCAAAGAAGCGAAACAAAATCCTTGTGCAAGAAAGGTTCCCAGAGCTGGGTATTTGCATCTCTTAGGGCCCACTAGATATGGTATCTCTTGCCTCCGCCCCCTAAGGGCATGCCCAGGTCTGATTGGTTGAGGGATGGGCTTGCATTAGGGAAGTTGCCTGATTGGTTTCCGGGACCTTGAAGCACAAGTGTGGAAGTGTCCCTTGAAAGCATCCCCATCTCCACACTTAAGCATAGTAAGGGCTCCTGATTGGATGGAAGCTGAGAGAAGAGAAATAACATTAAGCCATGGCCTATGAAGGACAGATGGGTTTTGCTGAGTCATTCCTCCTAATAGATGACATGTTGGAGTTCTGGTAGCCATCTACCTATAAGAAGACCTACTTTCCCTTAAAATTCCTCCCTTTCCTCCACTCCCTCGAGATAGGCAGTGCTACATGCTTTCCTAATTTCCCCCTTCTCTCTACTCTCCCACTTAAGCAGGGCTCCAGGTTTCCCTAATTGACCAATTTTCTTCACTCCTCCAGTTAAGATAGTTTCCCAAATTTCTCCATTCCCTCCACTCTCCCAGAAGGTGGCTGCCTTTTCACACTTGGGTAGCCGGCTGTCTCTCCAGTTCTCCAACATAACTGGAGAGTTGGATTGTTCACAGTTACATATATGAGGACTTTCAGCTGAGCCCACATCACAATGGCCTGCCTGCAGGCAAGCAGGTGAGCGCACACCTGGTGCTTTGCTTGACCTGGGGGAATAAGGCAGGAGTCAATCTTTCATAATTCACCCTTAGATACATTAAAAAAAAAAATTGGGCCAAGAGGGAAAGGCAAGTCCTTTAGATACATAATAGACTGGGCTGTGAGGGAAGCAGCATAGAGTTATGAGAACAAAGCAGATTCCCATCACCAAGCATTTCCCATCTCCTGTTATGACCAGTCATCACTCTCTCCAGTTTAAACATGTGAAAAAGGAGGTAGAGAGAGGGTTAGTGAGATTGTATTTCTTGGAAGGGAATGCACTTTTTGGAATGAATTGGTAGGTTGGCAAAGTCAATGTGGATGCTCTTCTCCTTTGTGCCACCTCCCCCAAAGTAGCCCTGAGACTAGGAAGAAGCCAAAAGGAAAATCAAGGGAGACACTAGTCAGTTTTCCCTGGAGTTATGTGCTTCCAGGATTGGCACCCAGTTCTCATTGGGAAGATCAAAGGTGAGTAGTTAGAAGGACAGAGTGTTGCTGGAACTCCCCTGGGAGGGGTCCCAGGGTAAGGAACAGTAGCTTGACTGAAGCCATTTAAAGGGCCAGGCTCAAGAATGCTTCTCTAGAACCGAGTGATCTCTGGGGTGGCTGGACCTACAGAAGCACAAACTGAGGGGTGCTGCTGTATCAGCTGGAAGATCCGGGGACACCATGGGGAGAGAAGATATATTTGAAGAGTCAGACAAAAGTTCCTATAGGGAAGAGCCCAGGCAGAACAGTCCACAAGATTTCTTCAATTAACTACTAAAAAATCTGTGCTATATACTTGGTCCCAGGGATGAAGCACCAGGTATGAGCAAGAAAGCTAAGTAATAACTGAGGACCCTGAGTTTAAACCTTAGTACTGGTGTGGGCAAAATTACTCAATCAAACTGTAATTTCTACATTTTTTTCTTTATGAATTAACAATCCTTGGCCCATGCTCTGGAGCAAACCTACCCAGATAGGCACTATCAGTAGCAGCCCATTCTGACCACTTCACTTCCCAGATGGTCTCACTAAAACTTTCAGCCCATAGAACACCAGGGCACTTTTCCTTCTAGCAAATAGTAAGACTGCATAGCTAACACATCTCTCCCCTTGGCTCTCCCCTTCCTCTTCAAGCCTTTGGTAGCCACTCTCAACTTCTAGATTATACTTAAGGAGTAAGTGGAATTTATCACTAACTGAGATAGGGAAGTAGGTAGGTAGGGAGGTAGGGAGGTAGGGAGGTAGGTAGGTAGGTAGGTAGGTAGGTAGGTAGGTAGGTAGGTAGGTAGGTAGGTGGATGAATCAGAACATCACATCAAACTCCGTAAATGTGCAAATAGTATGTGTCAACCAAAAAGATATAAAGTGCTTGAAATATTTTTTAATTGAACTGGAAGCTGGTAGCTCACACCTGTAATCAGGAGACTCAGATCTGTGGATTATAGGTTCAAAGTTAGTCTGGGCAGGAAAGTCCATGAGACTCTTATCTCCAGTTAACCACCAAAAATCCAGAAGTGGATCTGTGGCTCAATTAATAGAGCATTAATAGTGAAAAAGCTTACAGTGTCCAGGCTAGTAGCAGCAGATACACTGAGAAAAACTTTCAAGCCACTTGGTCAAACTAGGCTAGGCCTTTCACTTCCCCAGCTGCTTTGCCCAGAGTCCTTCAAACAACTTCTGATGAGAAAGCATCATCACCTGGAGTGTGTGCCGTCCTTCACTGGATCCCCAAGCATGGGTTCCAGTGGTAATTCTGTGCTTTAGCATTCTTGCTATCCTGCCTGCTTCAGGTCACTATTATCTAATGGCCTTTTATCTAGGTTATTTCAATGTTGCCTGCTCCACCTTTTCCAGCCTCCTAGATGCCCTTCCTCTGAAGCTTATTTGGGGAGTACATATTCTTGTGTATCTATATTTCTGTAATGTCAGTTCTGGCCCAGTACTGTGGCTCTTTCCAACTATGTTTTACCTTCCTTGTAAGACTAGAAGACCCTTATAATCAGGATTCATTTCTACATTATTTCCTCTTTTATAACAACTGGCACAGGGCAGCCCAATAAACAACTTTTCATCCATGACTGAAACACACAGCTTTCTCCTTTAGACTGGATAAAACAAGCTGTGCAGAGATGGACACCTTCCCCCAAGGGCAAGAAGCCCCTCCATCAGTGAACTCAGGCCAGGGAATCCCATCAGCACAAGGGAAAAAGATTGGTTGCTAAGCCCTTCTTCAGAAGCGCTTTGTGCCACTCAAAGCTCTGCAGAAAACAAGGATACCAGCTGTCCCCCATCTCAGACAAACAGGACCTGGCCTTTCATCTCTCTCAGGCCTCTTCTGCCTAGCAGGGTATCAGAGCTCAGTGCCAGTTGTCCCAAAATGGGAAAACAGAGTTGACAGATGGAAGATGGGCTGGTGTTGGGTTTTATTTTTCTTGGGGCCCCCCATTGTTTGTGGCAGCACAAGGCCTTATTACAGGGTGATGAGCTCTGGAAGGAATTTGCCACTGGCTGGAAAACAATTGCTGCTTGTTTTTCTTCCTGCATTTAAGGATCCACCAGGAGGAGGAGAGCATGTGAGCAAGACATGCCACACTTCCTATCTCCAGGGAGGCAATTTGTAGCCGATCCAGCAGGTTAGCTGCAACCCACTCCCCATGATATATCTGCTGTCCCCACAGCTTCCACTGAAGCAGAGGAAGTCAGGAGGATTGGGAGATTTTAGTAAGAGAGACAGTGTCCATCTGTTTTGCCTGGTTCTGGAGGTACCTGATCTTCACAGTGGAAGGTCCAGGGAGAGTTGTCCAGGCTTTGGAGTACTATGACCTTCCAGAGGAAGTCTGCTGAGCCAACTGAAATGTGTGTTTGTGTATGTGAGAGAGAGAGAGAGATGTGTTTGACTGCCCAAGTAGGAAAACCTGAGCTCTGTGAGAGCTCTAATCACTTAATTTTAGCATCTGTTTCTCTCTTGCGTGTGGCAAGCAGGAGGTAAAACACTCCATGAAGTCTTTTTTCCACTCAGAGGCCACTATGTAACTGAGAAATCAGGGCCAGTTCTCAACTCACATAGTCCTGGGCTTTGGAAAAATCACTTTTGTCCCAGAAATGAACGAAGGAACATACTTTCCCCATTTGTTGATAAGTGCGCTCTCTGAGCCCTTGTTAAGGGTCTCTTTCAGTGGAAATACACTGAGATTGTCCTGCAGCTATCACCATCCATGCCCAGAACATTTTATCATGCAGACTCCCTGTTGTCCTTCCTTCAACACCCACGTGACCCCCTCATTCTACTTTCTCTGAAACTTGACTATTATTTTGTATGAGTACATGCAAGCACTTTGTGCAAATAGACTGGTATCGTGGTTTTGTTTTTGCGATTGACTTATTTTCTCTTAGCATAATGTCCTCAAGGTTTATATAAGTAGTGACATATATCAAGATTTTCTTTCTTTTTAAGGTTGAACAATTTGCCTTCCATTCATCTGCTTTGGGCTACTTAGGGAATACCAGTATGTACTGGGTGCACAAATACCTGTTGGGATCCTTTCCTTGGTTATTTTAGGTAAATGCTCAACAGCAACACTGCTGGATCATATGATAATTTTGTTCATTTTTAAGAAGCTGCCCTGCTAGTTTCCACACTAGCTGTACCATTTCACATCCCCTCCAACAGTACAGAAAGGCTCTGAGTTCTTTATATCCCCACCAATGCTTGGTACTTTCTGTAGGTTTTGTCTTGTTTACTTTTTGACACACAGGCTAACTGTGTATCACAGGTTAATCTGGAGATCCTTCTGCCTCGGCCTTCTGAGTTCTGAAACCACAGATATGGCCACCATGGTCATCAGCTACTTTCTGTGGGGGTTTTTTGGTTGTTGTTTTGTGGGGTTTTTTGGGTTTTTTTTGTTTTGTTGTCAGTTGTGGGGCCTGAGCTCTGGGCCTGGGCACTGTCCCTCAGCTCTTAGGCTCAAGGCAAGCGCTCTACCACTGAGCCACCTTCCCAGCCCCCTTTCTGTGTATTTTGTAATAGACATCTTCATTGGTATGAAATGGTCTCCCATTGTGGTTTTGATTTGAATCTCTGATGTTCAGTGAGGTTATGTATCTTTTTATGTGCTTACTGACCTGTATGTCTTTTTGGACAGATGTCTATTCAAGTTCTTTGTACATTATATTAGCTTTTAACTGTATAAAGGGGTTTTATTGTGATATTTCCATACATGTATATAATGTACTTCGATTGCAATGGAGGTGGTGAATTATCTTTTTTTCAATCTCCTTTTTCTCCTCTTTAAGCAATTTTAATAGGTCTTGATTCCATTTTCATACATGCATACATACATACCTCAGTCATATTTGTCCCATCAACCCTCTCCTTTTGCCCTCCACTTATTTCTCTCTCCAAACATTTTACCCACTCTCTCTCCTTGTCTACATTTTTCTTACATAAGATTCTAGATTTCTTACATAAGATTTCTTATGTTTACATTTCTTATGTAAGAGACAACATGTAGTATGTCACTCTCAATCTAGTTTATTTCAACTTTAGCCACTTTCTTGAAAATTATATAATTTCACACTTTTTAGGGTAGAATAGTATACTAATGCATTGTTCGTGTGTGTGTGTGTGTGTGTGTGTGTGTGTGTGTGTGTGTGTGTGTGTAAAACATTTTCTTTATCCAGAAACATAGGTCCCATGGTTTCCCTTATTTGCAATAACTAGTATATGTCTAGGACAAGCAGAAAAGGTCAAAAGCTATGTACATATGACCATATAAGATGATGTTAAGTGAAATGAACCCCAAGATAGGGACACAAGTGGTTTTTTCTTTCTTGCTAATGTTTTTAATGTATTTATAATGTACTATATGATTCTTTTGTTTCTTTGGTATGTTCTTCCCCCTGTGATATAACCCCTGTTTTCACTGTATTTGATTCCAGTGTCCTGCAACTTGTATATACATTTTTCTGATTTGGGGAGGGGAAGGGAAATAACAAAATGCTGAAATAAGGATACAGGTAGACCCATTGTAACAATGAAATGTACAAGACACTACATTGAAAACGAACTTTACAACTTCAGCTGTGGGGCAGCAGGAGGAGTTGGGGAAGTGGGGAGGGAAGGAATGGTAGCAGAAAAACAAAGAAGGAAGTAACAATGCTCAAAAGGAAATGTACTCATTACCTTACTCATGTAACTGTAACCCCTCTGTACAGTATTTTTCAATAAAAACATTAAAAAATTTTTGTTATCCATTTATTGGTTGTTGGACATGTAAGCTGATTCCATGGCTTGGCTATTGTGGATTGTATGGCCATGAACAAGGACATACAGGTATCTCTGTTGTGTGCTGACTTACGGTCCTTCACAAATATGCCCAGAAAAAATAGAGCAGCATCATATAGTAGTTCTATTTTTAGTTTCTTGATGAACCACCATACTGATTTCCACTACAGTATATAAACCTCCAATCCTGGTTAGCATTTATTGTTGTTTGCTTTCTTTAGGATTACTATTGTGACTAGGATGAGATGGAATCTCAGTATAGCTTGATTTGTATTTTTATCATGACCAGGGAAATTGAACTTTTTTTCAAAATATTTGTTGATCATTCATACTTCTTTTGAGAACTGTTTAATTCATTTGCCCATTTATTAGTTGGGCTATTTGTTCCTTTGATACTTAGTTTTGGAGATCTTTTTATATATTCTGAATATGAATCCTTTAGCTGATGAATAGATGGCAAAGATTGTCTCCCATTTTATAGGTTTTTCTGGTTCTGGTAATTATTTATTTTTTTGTGCAGAAACTTTTTAATTTGATGCAATTCCCTTTGTCAATCTCATATTTCCTGAGGAACTGGAAACTGATTTTCTTATTAAGTTAAATAAGGTCTGAATAGTAAGATCTTATCAAACATATGATTAAATATTGTCTCCCAATTGTTGGCTTTTTACTCTATTGATTATGTCCTTGACTGTGCAGAACTTCTCATTTTTTTGAGGTAATCCAACTTATCTTTTTTTCTTTTTGTTGGTTGTAAGAAACAATATTTTAAGCCAACTTCAAGACTATGGCTCCTCTAGGGATTCTGTTGAGGGAAAGAATAAGATAAACAAGATAAAAATCCTTTGTCCTGAGTACCGTAATGTTTATGCCTCTAGGTATTATCCCCATGGAATACTTTCCCTGCCAGAGTTTGTATGAACATGATCAGAAATCTTTTCTTGGAATCAGGGACTGGTACCTGTAATCCTAGTTATTTAGGAGGCTGAGACTTAGAGAACCAAGATTCAAAGCCAGCCCAGGCAGGAAAGTCCATGAGACTCTTATCTCTGGCTAACCAGCAAAAAGCTGGAAGTAGAGATATGACTTGAGTAGTAGAAGATCAGCCTTCAACAAATGAAAAAGTTAAGGGGTAGCACCCAGATCCTGAGTTCAAGCCTCAGTAGCAGCACATTTTCAGCCAAACTGGAAGCATGCAAATAACTTGAGAATGCAAAAAAAAAACTAAGTTCAAGCCCTGGTATTGGTACTACAAAAGAAAAAGAAAGTAGGGTTGGGGCAGAGGGAGAGGAAGGGACAGAGGAAGGGAGGGAAAGAAGGAAGAAAAGAAAGAAACCAAAAAAACTAACACAGGAAGGAATGAAAGAGAGAAGGAAACAAAGACAGAAGGAAAGAGGGAAGGAAGGAAAGAAAGAGAGGGAGAAAGGAAAATAGAATTCAAGAAAATCCATCATTTGGAAGCATATGCTAATCAGAAAGTTTCAGAAGGTTTTGGATTTTGGATTTGTTGTTGTTTTATCTGGCTGGGTTTTGTTTTGATGGTAGCATTTTGTTTGCTTTGCTTTGCTTTGCTTTTTCCTGCCTTCTAACTATGATTTTTAAGTACTATAACAAGGAAACTTGAAGAATGAACTTCTCATAAAAAATCCAAACTAGGCCACTTCTTTAGAAGAAAACATCCTGGCGATCTCATATTATAACTCCAGAAAAGATCACCTTATAAAGACACTAAATGGTCCCAAGCAAGATGATCCAAATGCAGACATTTAACTGTTCTGGGAGATAAGCAGTGAAAGCATCTTACAAGAAGGCATTCAGCATACAGGGTCCTGGCTCCACATTTTATGAGCCCTAATTCTAGTTCAGTGTTAACTACTGGGTCCTTTGCCAAGAAATATTGGGAAAGCAGTTTTTCCCTAGTTTCATTGGTATGTCGGCAGCCAGTGGACATCATCTGTAAAGCCAGACCACTCTTCAAAATTACAGCTCTGCTGAAATGAATTAATCATTTTTGCCTCATACAGGAACTACAGCTAGTCTAATGGAACCTGACTATGACCCACTAGTGCCAAATAGAAGTGAGAAAGGGTCTCCCAGGCAGGAACAGCAAAGCTAGTGGAGATGCTGTACAACTTCTGCCACTTCAGAGACACTATCATTCTTCTGGGAGGTCCTAGGTAAGCTATGCTTACAGCACTTTAAGGTCTGAAAGTTTCTGCCCATTCCTCTTCTTTCTTAACCTTCCAAAAAAATGTTACTTGAATGAAAGTCGTATGTCAGGCTGAGGCAAGGGAGGTAGAAGAAAGTGACACAGAATGGTACTATGACAGTCATTTCATGGTGTGCGTACAGATAGGTTGAAGCTGAGCACTGGTGGCTCACACCTGTAATCACAGATTCTCAGGAGGCTGAGATCTGAGGACCATGGTTACAAGCCAGTCTGGGCAAACAAATATAATTATTGTTGACCCATTGTAACAATGAGATACACAAGACACTATGTTGAAAAATGAACTTTACAATTTAGGCAGGGTGGGCGTAGGGGTGGGGGGAGTATAGTTGTGGAGGTGGGAGGGAAGGGATGGTAGGGGAAAAACAAAGGAGGAGTTAACAATGCTTGATAGGGAGTGTACTCATTACCTTGCTCATGTAACTGTAACCTCTCTGCACAGAATTTTTACAATAAAAAACATATTAAAAATACAACTATTTGACTATTTTCTCCAGCAAAAATACAGAAGGGAAGGCATGCTCAGGTATAGGGCACTAGCCTTGAGAGAAAACCTCAAATGAGAGTTTGAAGCCCTGAGATCAAGCCCCAGGACAACAAAAACAAAAACAAACAAAAAAACAAGAGCCAAGTGCCAGTGGCTCATACCTATAATCCTAGCTACTCAGGAGACTGTGACCTGGAGTAATGAAGATCCAAGTCAGCCCAGAAAAGAGTCTGTGAGAGACTATCTCCAATTCAGTATAGCAAAAAGTGATACTGAAGATACGGCTCAAATGGTAGAGTCAAGTAAGCAAGACAAGTGAGCATGAGGCCCTGAGTTCAAACTACAGTGCTGGGGGTGGCAGGGAGAGAGGGAAGTTTAAGAAACAAGGGTGATCTGTGAAAAGCAAATTTGACTAGTTGGCATCCCATTGTGCTATAAGAAACATGAAGGTTTCCAGGAAAGGCCTTTGGGAGAGGAAACCCTAGCAGCCTAGTATTAGAGCCATATCACACACAGCAGCACAAACACAAGCACATGTTCCCAACACTGGTGCCTATACCGACAGATACTCACCTGCACTCACACACATGCAGCATAAAAAGAAATGTGCTATTCCCATACTAGTGCAAGGACAATTTTTTAATGTTCTTTCCCTTTAAAATGTGAGAAATGATGCAAAAGCTCAAGGCTTCCTAAAGGAATTTAGTGGTCCACAGCAGAATTTAAGATTTGTTCTTTTGCCCGGGAGCAAACAAGTTTCATATTCATCCTGCAAGAAAATATATCCTAAGTTCCTGGAAGGATGGAAGCATGTGGGGGGGGGGGGTGTCGGTATCGGTGTGTCTGTGTCTGTGTCTGTGTGTTTGATGGTCCTGGGGCTCAAACTCAGAGGCTGGACTGTTCCTGAACATTTTTGATCAAGGCTAGTGATTCAGCCACAGCTCTGGCTTCTTGGTGGTTAATTGGAGGTAAGAATCTCATGGACTTCCCCACCCCAGATGGCTTTGAACTGCAATCCTCAAATCTCAGCCTCTTGAGTAGGTAGGATTATAGGCATGAATCACCAACTCCTAGCTTGGTGGAGGCTTTTAAAAGAGTAAGTTGGTATTCATAGAAGGTAGCTTCTGGAACTTGGGGAAGGTCAAGCTTGAAGTATCTGTTGCAGAACTCCAAGTACTCTCTGTAAATGTACATTTTTTTTCTGGTGTATGGATGCTGGTCTTTCTTTTTATGAACCCTGGCTTACTTTCAGCACCGGTCAAGTTCACATGTTTCATGAAGCCTGGACAATTATTGGGCCTGAGGAAGTCCAGGTGGTTCTTATTAGGCCAGAAAGCAAAAGATTCAGCTAGTGGAGGACCCAGTGAATTCCCAAGGTCAAAGCTCCTGTTCCTGCCTGCCAGGTACACGTTTCATTCCTGACCAAATGCAACCTCCCAGCTTAGACCTGAAGTCTTACTCCTTTTTTCCTATCTATCCTTCCCACGAAGTCAGCAGGGGGAAAAAAAGTGGCTTGAAAAAAGCCAGGACAAAAAGGCCCCAGGTTTGTTTGGACATGCCCCATGCTCTGTAAATCAGCATTTTAATGAGCTTAGTGAGCATGAATCAGAGACACCAGGGTCACATTTCCTCTGACATACTTGGGCGTGGGGGTGCAAAATGTACTCCAAGTTTTTCCTAATCCAAAATCAGGAAGCAGGCCAGACCCTTGTCAAGTCTCCTCACTTCCTGATGTTCGACCCAGCAACCAGAAACAGTTCCCTGGCAGCCCTTGGCTGGGACAGGGCTAGAGATTGTCCATGGCTCTTAAGTCCTGAGCCAGCATCTTATGTGACAGCCACACCAGCTCCAATATCAATACCAAGGATACCAAAGTCAACCAGAATGGGAGGCAGGCGATAATGAGAACAATGAAAGGGCCTGACATGAAAAATTTCAGTAGGAAACAGGCAATTTTATGAGAACAAACATTTCCTAAGCCACTCACACTCATCCAAACACATAGCAGTGATCATTAAACCACAGCAAAGAAATAAGAACCAGGCAGCTTGCACTTTGAGAGAAATAATCTTCCTGAAGTAGAGCCATGTCCCTGTTTCTAAGTCCAAGTAGGACTCGGTTGTATGTATGTGCCTTTTAAAATCTTTGTGTTTTATTTGACTTAGAAGCTGGATCCCTTTCTCTTGCTGTGGATCCACTTGGTCTTCTACACAAACGACTTTGCATCCAGCAGGTAATCAGGAAAAGAGGAGTCAGACAAGAATAGAGGATTTTTCCTGGACATGCTGTATATTCAGTCTGAGAACATCTGGGGAATGTATCGACTTGGGATGTCATTGTCACCCATCTCCAGCCTCCATCTCACTAATAGCTGTCCATTCTAGCCCTTTAGAGAGAAGTCATCCAAAGCTCAGGGAGCAGCAGTCAAGGATAGTTTGGGCCAAGAGTGGGGATGTAGGGTATTTACATGTAGCTGTGGCATATTTCTCACTGACCATGATTATAATTTATAGGTGAAGCTTATTCTTTCTCTAGTCAACTACTGGATGCCTTCTCTTCCTTTTTTCCTCTGCAAGGAAGCTTGCTTAAGGCCTCCCTCCAAGCCTGGTCCAAGTCATCGGTTAATGAGCCATGCCAGAGGGAGAACCCTGCCAACATTAGCTCCCCAAATCTGGAAGTCCAGTGACCTCAGGCCCTGTAAGGAAGCCCTGAGCCCTGAGGAATTCGGTTTATTCTTGTGGTACCTACGCTCGTCATCTCTGGGCCACATTGTGAAAGGCATTGGAAGTTTTTGTATGGCATCTTCTATCCCTTCAGATGAGCTTGTTGTCTAGGGGAAAAGAGAAAATCACTCAAATATGCACAGGGTATCCTAAAAACCGGGGACGAAGAAAAATGGAAAGTGACAGACTTAAGCCATCCTCCTTCCCCATGTCCATTCCAGGCATAAATAGGCTGGAATATAATACAAAGTCACTAAAGGAGCACTAGGAGCTTGGATGACTGTAGCATGCCAAGTCATGGGATCTTGTGCACGGTATTTCAGCAGGATCTCCCACCTCTTTTTTTCCTCTAAAGCCCTGACACCCAGGGAATCTAGAAGATGCTCTGACCTGCATCCCACCTGGCCATGCAGTAGACAGGCTCCTGTGGGCACGCAGCTTGAAGACCATAGACTCAGAGGCTCAGAGGAAGGAGAAGGTAAGAACTTCTTGGAGCTCACAGATGCTCACGACAGAGCTCAGCTGAAATCACAAGGACAGGACCCATTTAGAATCCTGATTCTTTACCATCAATCCCCACCCATGTACTCTGGCAGTCAGGTGACAGGACATTCACCCTAATTAAAACCACATGGTGAGGGTTCTGCTGTGGAAAATTGCTGGATCCTTTCTCTTCCTTCTCACCATCTCTCTCTCTCTTATAACACAGACATACAACTTTCCCTCCCTTCATTTAAGCAAACAACTCTCTCTGTGATTAAGTACAGCCCCTTCTTATCTAAATAGTCCACAGATGTATGTAGACACGAGGAGTTTTCTGCTCCTATTTGGAGCCTGTTCTGGTACCCATCTTTGTTCACCTACAAAAAGCATCCTTCTTTGGCTTTTGCTGACAGAAATTCCGAATACCCTTCACTCCCCAGTAAATCAGCTCTACTCAGCAGGCTGTCCTCAATTTATCAGAGGTGAGATTTCCCTCTAAATGTCTCAGTTTCTTCATTACTATCATAACCTGAGTTTGAAATTGCCCAGATGTGAACACATAGAATAGGAAAAGCCCCAGTTTTGTTGTCAAATTTCTGTATTATTTCAGCTGTATTATTCCAGCCAGCTACCTCTGACAAGCACTGTGGAGCTGGGGACAGGGAAGTCTGGCAGAGGACATTGCTTGGGATATTAATAGATTGCTAAGGAAATAGAAAATCTTCCTAATAGGATCTATGGGTACCCAGAACAAGCAGTGACTGAGGAAAAGAAGACATTCTATAAAGGGGTTGAAATCTAGGGTTTTTTGGTACAGTGCTTGTCTAGCATGTGCAAGGCCTAATAACATATACACATAATATAATAAATGTCTTAAGAAGATTAAACCTTAGTTTTTAGTTTATCACAGCTCTGACTCCCTGGATTGACTTCTTCTTAACCCAAGGCATGGCATATATCTTAAGTCCCTAAGAAATAGGCTCTATATTGAGATTTATAGCAACAAAGACACTATGGGGTCCACTGGAGTTTTTCTACTTTACATGGGCTGGGTAGACCAGCACCCACCTACAAAGAAAAGAGTAAGTCTCAAGTCTCTCCTAAGTAACTTATATAGATTATAACCTAGTGAAAATAATCTACAGAATGATGTGTGGGAAAATAGGAAGATCTCCAAATAGCCTCCTGCTTTTCATCCCCAGTTCACATCTGCCCTGTTATAATGTTTTGCAAAGTCCAGGGTGATGGGCTGCAGTGAAGGGAGCCCCTAAAATTCCTAATGACTTAGTTACAAGTTCAGCTTCCATTCCTCCATGGTAAACCTTCCTAGTTAGGATTTCTACGGAAGGAAGCCAGCAACTGCATGTGAGCAAGCTCCCCTCTAAGACACTCTCACATGCTAAAGTTTATGAATAAGTTTCTAACTTTCCTGTGATTGCTACTGGATTATAATAACCAATTTCTTTTCCTCAGGAACAAATATGAACTGTTGGCACGTATCTTTATTGCTCCCAGATGGGCCACCTGTGTAATTCCTTGAGGAGGGTGTGTGCTATGTAGCTTAACGGAAGACCACAGTTCTTGGCACTCCTGCATCCCAAATCATAAGGTTTACACAATCTTGACCCTGGGGGGTCTAGACTTTAGGGTGACCTAGCAGCTGGATCTGACATGTCTGCACATTCACCACATCATTCTGAAAAAGACATTGCAATTTCATCTACAATGAGAATGGCCATCATCAAAAACACAAACAATGGTAAGTGCTGGAGTACAGAGAGGAAAAGGAACCCTTATATGCTATTGGTGGGAATGTAAACTAACATAACCACTACAGAAAGCAGTGTGGAGGTTCCACAAGAAATGAAAACTAGAACTCCCCTGCAATCTAGCAATGCCATTCTTAGGTATTTATGAGAAGTAATCTAAGTCAGATATAATAAAGGCCTCTGCACACCCATGGAAACAACCCAGGTGCCCTACAGCAATTATGGATCAAGAAATACACAATAGTCTTCTTTGCCCACAAAGAATGAAATTAATTCATTTTCAGAAAAAAAGTCTGGATCTACAGACCATCATATTAGCAGAGCTAGGTTCATATGGGGATAATTTCTCTCATATATGGGTGGTAGCCTAAAAGGTAAACATATGTACATATATAGAAATGTGATAAATCTGACTGAGATATGGTAGATGTATGTGTGAGGTGCCATGGTTAAGCCCTTTGAATGATTAACATGAACTTTAACAAAACATTGAATATTAGGAAGGTGAAAATGTCCTCTCTGGTGTATAGGGACTAAGGGGAGATGAGCAGGGGACCAGAGAAGATAAAGTAGGTGGATATGCTCACAATATGTACATATGTGTAAATGAAACAATGAAGTTTGCTGACACTGGATTGGAGAAGGAGGGAGAATGATGGAGGGCTGAGTCTGATCAATATACTTATGTTCATGTCAAAGTGTCATCTGGCATGTCAAAATGAAACCTTGTACAACGAATTGATGCCAATAGGAACAAATACAAAAAAAAAGTATAATAAAGTTGAAATAAACTCAAGACAACAATGGGAAATTGAGGATCATGGCAGTGGTGCTTGGATGAGGGTGACAATGACATCTGCATGTAGTCCAAAGGAAACTCCTGCTTGTTAACCACTGGGAACAAAAATACTCTGCGTGGCTGGGCCAGCATCTGTTTCACCAAGCCAAGTGCATGAGTATGTAATGATCTTTTAATGTCAGGCAGTAACTTTAACAAAACCATACAAGTCTTCCTACTTTACCTAAAACAGTAGCATTTCTGTGCTTGTGCATGGTTTGGGGTGATTTGAGGCTATTTGTTCACTGTTGGGAAAACTACTGGTTGCATCAGGTTTTAGGGTGCTTTGTTAATTAGGGAGCCTCCTCAGATGGTATGAGCACCACAACTGCTTACAGCATTGAAAGTCCTATGGAAGAATTCCTTAGGCAAGAAGCCTAAGGAAACAGCTTAGATTCAGCAAAATGCAACACATGGTCCAAAGGGAAACCCAGCAGTCAGTGCAGACCCTGTGCCTACCACAATTGAGATTCAGGGGTTCTGGCTGAGTTGGGGTCCCATGTGAAATCTCAGACACATCACAACTTAGATTGTTTGCCTGAAAACAAAGAAGGCATACTGATCCACCACTCCAGATACAAAATGTCCAAGTTCCAGCTGGCAATTTGAATGTGGAGTTGGGTCAGAGGGAAATGAACATCTGTAACCAGAAATAGGGAAGAGAAACTCCAGCAAGGCTGTAAACCACATCCTCATAGAGCAAATATTTAACCTTCTCTATGATCTGAATTGAACAGTCTGGAGACATGTGATTCAAGCACTTATTCATAGGAGCCCATGATGGTCAATGGGAAGAGAAGACGCCATGGTGCCTCTCAGGGTCCCTTCCAACCACTCCCAATTAACATCTGAAACTGTTGAAGAGACCAAAAAATCCCATTGAAACAACTCATGTGCCTGTGTGTGCTGTGGAAGAGGGTGAGTAGGAACTATGGGAGAGGGAGTCACAATTCACATTGATTAATTGAGTGATTTTTAGTCAAGTGAATACACGCAGGGAAAGCATGACAATAAAATGAACACGTATAGGAATTACTATTAACATAAGTGATAACATCAAAACATCTGGTCAAATGCAGTTAAAATACAAATGAAATGGAATGTAAAACATCTTCACAGTATTCAAAGCTTTCATAGAAGATTTAGTCTCTAGAAGAGGAATCCTCCATGAAGTAACCTGGGGAAGCAGGAATTCCATTATTATTGATTTACTGGTGCAGGTCAGACTGACTAGTCCCATATCCCAAGAAATTGCCTAAGCCGTGCTTCTAAAACAAATCATGGAGCCCATTCCATCCATGTAATTTACAGATCCAAATGTAAACGGATGCTTTGATGGGATTCTGGCTGGAAATTCACCTTGGAATTCTCACCTCCCATTCTATTTTAAGAAGACTACTAATATTCTTCAAGGATTTAGCCAAGTTCTGTCAAATGGCCTCATAGGACTTACTCCAGAATGAATATTTTTAAAGCTTTACAAATCCAACCTCTGTGCTAGCAAAATTTATCAATACACATATGGACTTTCTCTTTTGGAAGTCAATGACTAAGCCAATGAGTCTGCACATTAGTTTATGTTAACACCCTTTGTTGGGAAAAACAAAGGTTGGTGATCATGCAGCTTTGAACCCATAGATAGCCTTCCGTTTTGTTCTGAACTTGCTGATGTGGTCTGTGTCTAAAGCTCTCACTAATAGCTACAGTAAGACTCAAAGGCCAGGGACCTTTACAGTTTGCTGCAAACTTTTCTAAGAAGTGGCTTCCTGCCTGAGAATAAACCTACTCAGAGAGCCCTCACATAGCCTGGCTACTCTTCTACATATTCTTCCTGTGGGAACCACTAAGACCCTGGATGAATCCCTCTCCTCGGACCCCAACCTTATGGAGAAAGCCCTGCTGCATAATGTACTTTATCAAAATGAACAGATATATAGGAGCATTCAACTCTTGACTTAATCAAAAGCAAGGCCCAGCTCCACCCACTCATGAAACTGCTCTGAATTTTAGTTGAACAGTAGGAAAGTAGAGTATTTCTAATTACTAATATATATATTTATATACACACACATTTTTAAATCACCCAAAAGTACAGGCAAATAACATAAAGTATTGACTTTATAATTAAACATCAGAGAGAATTTCTTCAGAAGGTGTTAAATGCTGGGATTACTAATTGTGAATTATTAATTATGTCAGGATTACTCATTGGGTACTACATTGACATGTTGAATTTCAGACAACAGAATCTCCCACTGGTAACTCCTGATGTCTAATTGCTGCCTGCAGACTAGATGTCCAGAGGGATTGCCATTGAAGGTCCTTGAAATGTGACAGGTTAGGAAGAATTGGACTTTGGTGGAAGAAATTAACATTCATTTAAAAAAAAAAAAACTAGTTCCTCAGCATTGGACAACAGGAGTAAAACTGTCTAGGAGGACTAGTTTATTTACATTGCTTCATAAGTATAACAGTTCTGAAGACTACCTTCCAGCATTTGGGAGAAAATTCAAGGATGGGTTTGCCTTTGAAACTCTTCTTGGACAAGGACACTCATGTCAACTTCCCCTCTGCAGCGATGGGAAAAAGGTAGAAAGTGGAGAGTGAAGGGGTCAGGAAGGCAGGCTGTTCTGAATCTCCTTGATCTTCAGGCAATTACATGTAAAGGAATCAATCCCTTCACAGAAAGGCAAAGCACATGAACCTGTGCTGTAGGGGTTGCTTGTGCTGTGGGTTCCAGGGCAGCTGAGCTCTCTAAGGGAAAAAGGATCTGCTAGGAAGACCCACCTGCTGCTGACACCAGATTTGTTAAAGGAGTTTCATGTGGAAGAGAGACCTTTATCTTGGTTCACCTTTCAGATTCTCAGTGTAGACTTATTAATCAAAAAAGTTAGTCGGCCTGGAGCTGGTGGCTCACATTTGTAATCCTAGCTACTTAGGAGGCTGAGATCTGCAGATCTTGGTTCAAAGCTAAACAGGGCAGGAAAGTTCATGAGACTCTTATCTCCAAGTAGTAGAGCTTAAAGTGGCAGAGCTCTAGCCTTGAGCAAAAGAGCTCAGGGACAGTGCTCAGGTCCCAAGTTCAAGTCCCGTAACCAACAAACAAAAAAAGTAGGATTTGTCATGTTGTTCCCATTGTTGTTATTTTTAAAAGATGCAACAGATAAAATTACGATATGAACCTCTTTTCCTCATTCACAATACACCCTTACTATTCTTTGTTTCCTTTTTTCTTTTTTAACTGTGTTTTGAATTCACTGAACACTACCTTCTCAGCCTGAAAGTCCTCAATTCTTTCATATTATGACATTGCTCTTCTTCACACAAAAGCAGGTATGTGCCCTTCCTCCCCAATCTAGAAGACCTTACATTGGGCTGATCCAGACTGCCCCTCGTTAATGAATTCATATTGAAGAATCTAGTGGTAAAAGTGAGGGCAGAGAAAGCAACAGCTCCCTTCTGTGTATTCACTATTGCATACTGGGCTTTTGGTTTTGTTCCTACCCATCACTTTCAGAATTGGTCTTAAATGTGTGTGTGTGTGTGTGTGTGTGTGTGTGTGTGTGTGTGTGTGTGTGTGTGTGTGTGTGTGTGTGTGTGTTTCTATCTAAAGCAGACAGAGGAATTACTCTGGGACTGAAAGCAAGATGACTTACCAATAGTTAGAATTTTCTACTTCCAAAGGCATATAGATTAGCCAAGGAACCATAAGCAATTTATATCAATACTCAGAAAGATGCACAATTTAAGATACATTCTCTCCTTTCTCTCTCTCTCTCTCTCTCTCTCTCTCTCTCTCTCTCTCTCTCTCTCTCTCTCTCTCTCTCTCTCTCTCTCTCTCTCTCTCTCTCTCTCTCTCTCTCACTTTTTTCCACGATCCCTTTTGTTTAACCTGTTCCCCAAATTGGCAACTTTTCTTTTGTGGAGACTGCGACTGTGGGTGCAATGTTTTTGCGCACCTTTTGCAGTGACAGCTGTTCCATGTTACAGATCTTTAAAGCCTTCCTAATCTAAATGGTCCGGGTGTACCTGGACATAGTTATGCTGGGGTCTGGAGCATGGCTGTGAGGGGTGGGGGGTGAGGATGCTGCGAACAAAGCCAACTGCATTACAAGGTCTGCTAAGGGCAGGAATAGTGTAACAGTGCATATGAAACAGAGGAGGTCCAGGGTCTCTGCTCTCCCCAGTGCTCACCCAGCCCACAGCTCCCTCCCCAACCTTCCCATGAGCATCACTTAAAGACCGACTGAAAAGTGGGGCACTCATGATTTTTCATCTTCTTCATGAAGTTTTTAAACTCCTTGTTTTTCTTGTCCCACTTGTGAATGGCTGTCAGCAGGTACTGGCTCTTCACTTTGCGGCCCATGATGAGGAAGTGGTGGCTGAGGTTGTCCAGCTGGTGGCAGGGGCAGTCGGCTCCATTTTTCAGGTACAGCACCAGCTTTTTCAGCTCCTTTTTCTTGATGGGCCCCAGCTTCAGGGGTTTCTTCTTTTTGGGGACAATCTTCTTGTCACCATTTTCTTTCTTCACTTCTTTTATTTTCATCCTCAGTGCTAGGGATGGTAGGAGAACAGAGAGAAAGGGGAAGGAAGAGAAAGCATTTAGAACACTTCACCTTAAACAGTAACCTGGACTCATGGCCACAGTGGAGGAGAAGGAAAGAAACTAAAACAAGCAAGAGAGACAGCAGCCCTGAAAATAAACCCTCCACCCCAAAGATCTCAGCACAGAGCCAGTGGCTCACACCTGTAATCTAGCTATGTTGAAACCAACATAGACAGGAATGTCCATGAGACTCTTAGCTCCAATTATCCACCCAAAATTTGGAAGTGAAGGTATGGCTCAAGTAATAGAGTGCTGTCCTTGAGAGAGAGAAAAAAAAAGATTAAGGCCAGGTGCCAGTGGCTCATGCCTGTAATCCTAGCTACTCAGGAGGCTGAGATCTGAGGATCCCGGTTCAAAGCCAGCCCGGGCAGAAAAGTCTGTGAGACTCTTATCTCCAATAAAACCACTAGAAAACCGGAAGTGGCGCTATGGCTCAAGTGGTAGAGTGCTTGCCTTGAGCTGAAGAGCGCAGGGACGGTGCCCAAGCCCAGACTTCAAGCCCCATGACACACCAAAAAAAAAAAAAAAAAAAAAAAAAACAACGATTAGGGATGTGCTTAGGCTCTGAGTTCAAGCCACAGTATTAGCCCCCTAAAATAAAGAAAGAAAAAGTCTTCATTGCTGCCTGGTACCCACGTCACCACCCTAGTTTTGTGGGATCTAAAAGCATCTCTGGAATTGTCATAGTGTATCATGAGGTTCTTAAAATTTCAAAACCAAATCATATTTTTCTTTCATGAAATTCAGTGATTTGGAATCTCATACACTTTGACAGAAGGGTTTCATATAATCCAATTTAATCCATATAATCTAATGCTACAGATCCCAGCATTCCAAGGGGGGGATCTTAGCCTGATTTTTTTTTTTATAAGAGAAAGTTAGTGGTTTAGGTTTTTAATATCCAAAATTCCTTGAAAGTTGAGTCCTGTTAACAAGGCAGCAGGAATGGATGTGCACACACAGCAAGGGCAATTTAGAGTACACAGCCAACTGTCATGCTTGGGTGCATTCAACAATGACATCTCCAGCCTCTGAATCTCCACATGGGTAGAACCAGAGTCTCAAGGGGAGCTAGATAGTAGGCACTGCTCATGTTCTGTTACCATGAGCCCTGCTCACAAAGACTTCATAACAGCTCAGAACAGGTCATGGGAAAACCCTAGTTGCTACATCTAGGTAATTATCTCTTCAAACCTTGTACAGTGCAAGGTTGTTTCTACTCTCAGCATAATTGGCAGCAGAAAGAGAAAACCACTATTCCTCTCAACTCTGCCTCCTCTTTTCTTTGTCTCTATAAGCTCTCTTTCTCTCTCTCTTTCTCTCTCTCTCTCATACACAATTGCTCTCTCTGTGTGCTACTGTGATCAATGGAGCCTCACCATATTCTAGGCAGGCATTCTGTCACTGAATCACAGCCCCAGCCCTTAACATTGTTTTGATCCCTGTGGATCAGGTCTTTCACTGCTGGCCACATGGTTGATAAAGATACTCAATGAGCTATACGTGCACTAAATGAGAAAGCTTAAGGAATTGAGTTGGCTTGCCTCAAATCATTAATGTTTAACTTAAGCCCATGTGCATTTTCTATCACTGTAACATTCTAGAGATAAATCAACTGACAAAGAGAAACTATCTACTTTGGCCCATAGTTTTGTAGGTTCCAGTGTATGCATAATTGCCCCTATTGCTTTGGGTCTCTGGTAAGACAGCACATCACAGCAGAATAAGGTGCTCACTTCCTGGGAAGTACAAAGAGAGAGTGAAGAAAAGCTGGAGTCCCCAACATTCCCTTCAAGGGCACACATCAATGACCAAGCTTGCTCCCACTAGGCACTCCCTCCGGAAGGTTCCACCAGTTCCCAATAGTGCCACAGGCTGGAGGCCAAGTCTTCAAAACATGGGCCTTTGCACAGGCAATTATCCAGCTATGTCTGACTATGCACTTTCAAACACCATGCTGTCTTTGCTGCCTCTAGGCTCCAAAGTTCCTTATAATGAACCTAAAACTTACAATACTCATTACACGGACCACAAACAAAAAGGGAAGAAACACAGGCCCTATTCCCAGCTTCACCCGTATTTTAAAATGATTGTTTTCATGAAGTCAAAGTTCCTCTAACCAAATAAGAACACTGTTTGCAAAGGTCTTGTTATTTAACATTCAACTGATTAGAAAACCACACTCTTGTCCAACCCACCAGTAAAGAGTGCAAAAAGTTCTAGTAACAAATCTTTAATGAATGTGTCCCACTGTTTTCTTTTTCTGATGAAAGAACTTCCAAATCTTGGAACATACGTAACTCAAGCTCTACATAATACTCCAGGCCTGAAAAAGGCCTCATCCAGTGGGGCTGAAAGGTCAGAACTGGACACTAAGAAGCAGAGGCCCTAACTGAGGATTAATACTGACCTCTAGGCTGCGCCAAGCTTCTAGCACACATGGAAGTAAGTTGAGTACAATTTTCCAGTAAGTTTGTTGGTTTTCTTTTTTTCAAACTCTTTTCCCACCTTAAGCTAGCCATTGCTCAGTGTTTCTGATTTTGCTTCTCCCTCACCCCCATGGTGAAGAACAATCAGGAGCTAGCAGGCAGGAGAGTATAGTACATACAAAGCACAGACCACCCCTTACTGGCCTCACTCCAGACAAGCCCAAACAGGCCCGTACCTGCTTCCACCTCCATTGTGATCCTTGAACCTAGTGGTTCACTTGAGAAAAGACTGCCTGTTGCAGTATGTGGCTTGCTGAAAGACAAAAGTTCTCAGTAGGATTGAGCGAGGGGCCATCAAATAGAGACTTGGTACCCAGACCAAGGTAGAGTCAGGACCCACCTTCCCTACAGAACTGAACCAGCACAAATGGGAGAAAACACTTGCTAACTTTGGATTTCAAGTGTTCCTCTTTGTTCCTATATTTTCAAGGCTTGGTCCCAGAGTGGCTCTATTGGATATGGTAGGTTATTTAGGGAGAAGGATCCGTTGGGATGTGCCTTTGAAGGAGATTTTAAAACCCAAGGCCTCTTTTTCTTTTTCTGGTTTCCTGGTATGAGATGAGCAGTTTTGCTGCAGCATGTATTTCTATCATGAGGTGTTGCCTCACCCAAAGACATGGACCAACTAAACATGTTCTAGAATCTCCCTACAGTGAGCCAGAAGAAACCTGGCTCTTAATAAGTCTTGAGTATTTGTTATAGTACCAGAAAGCTAACATACCACTCATCAAAGATGCAGATTATTATAGGGCCACAAGGGGAAAAAACAATTCCACTCCTTTCACAGGACACAAAAAGTATCCCCAGGTTGTTAGGTCAGTCCCAAGCCAGTCCCTAAATTAAGGCTTTGAACCAAGCATTGCTCTTGGAGTAATAAAGCACAACATCAGGAGGATCTAATGCATGTACCAACTGATAATGTAATACCCTCTACAGAGATGTGTGCCACCGTTTACTGAGTACCTACCACATGCCAGGCTCTCAAGATAAACACAGTGTAGATGTTCATTCTACTATGCCTCACTACTCACACCAACCAAATTGAGTAGTCAGCATAATTACTTGATTACAATCAAAAGAAGAACCGAGACTAAGCAATGGTAACACAAGGCCACAGTTTGTGAGAGACACAGTCCTAGAACCTATGCTTAAATGCATAGATCACACTCTCTCTACCATCCATGACTCAGTTTAAAAAGATACTGCTTCAGTGGAAACAATTTCACTCTTTTGATTGTGTTGCTTTTAATCACAACTCAAATCAAAAATTAACGTTCCCTTTGCCATGACCGTGTAAAGGAATTTAGTTTACATAGGTGGGGACTGGCGAGGGGAGTGGGAAATCAGATGATGGAAATGTGTTATGCATTAGAAGTTTTCCTTCTTGCCATTTGGCTCACTTTCTTTCTGGAGGTGGGGAGAGTGGGGACGAACGCACATGTGGTCAGAAATTGCTAACATCTTTCCATCTTTCAAGAGTTTACTTTAGGAGTGCAGATTACCAACAATGTTTGCATAGGCAATTACCTGTCCAAGGTTGATTTTGCCATGCCTTGTGGGTATATGTGCAACCCCCCACTATGCCATATCCAGGGCTGTTGGGTGATGGCCTAGAGCAGTCAAGGACTGACCACCACTGCTTCTCCCAATCATGCAAATATGCCAGGACCCCAGGGATTTCATCCTTGGCTGAGTTTCCAATGCAAAAATGAGTAGCTGTCAAGGAAGAGAAGACTGAGGATGGGGAGCAGCACTGGGACATCCAGACAGAGGTGCTGGGTTCTGTGTGACCTCAAACTCGTTTTGGATGCCTGGAGTGTTCATTTTCTTCCAGTAAGGAAGGCACAGTGTGACTGCTGGGCAGCAGAGCTGCCATCCAGAAATCCAGCAATGATACTGGGAAACCAACTCCAGCACTGCTTTCTACCCTGCTTCTCCCTCCCTCCCTAGAGTTCCCTGCTTGCTCTGATGGAGAGCACTCTATCTTAACTAGATCTTAGGCCCTTCATCTCTTCTACCTGTAACAACCCAGCCAGCCCAGAACTAAAACAAAACAAACTACCTTTTCCTTTTGTATTAGTCACACTTTAACATCTCCTTCCTCCTTCTCCCGCCAAAGTAAAATGTTCTCCCAATTCATGACTTACTGCCAGCAAGAATTCAGAAATTCAAAAACTTTGAAAACCCAAAACTTGAGGCTGCAATTGGAGACTGTCTGGGTGTTCCTCAGCGATCTTAAAACAAATAATCCCTTACATTCAAGTAGACCACTAAATCTGCATTCCACCTTCAGTCACTCAGATCTGTGTGTGTGTGTGTGTGTGTGTGTGTGTGTGTGTGTGTGTGTGTGTGTGTGTGTGTGTGTGTGTGTGTGTGTGTGTGTGTGTGTGTGTATACTAATACTAGCGTTTGAACTCAGGGTCTGAGTGCTGTTTTAGCATTTTTGCTCAAGGCTAGCACTCTACCACTTGAGCTCCACTTCAGCTTTTTGATAGTTAATTGGAGATAAGATTTTGCACAGGCTTTCCTGCCCAGACTGACTTCAAACCATTATCCTTAGATCCCAGCCTTCTTAGTAGCTAAGATTTCAGGTGTGAGCCCTGGGTGCCCAGCTTCAAATTAATTTTTTTGCTCACACTTATATTCCTTGACAGCCTCCCCAAGAAGCTTGGCCATATTTCTGAAGCTGCAATGAGAATCAGAGAGTCATTCTACCCATCTCTTCCAGAACCATCTCTTCCTCCTTACTTTCCTATTTCTACTACCTCCCCATTCCTCCAATGACTAAATATAGGGCTTGGATATAAGACAGCCATTGGCCAATGACCAACCATTTAAACAACTAATAATTGCTGCAGGAATCTAAGAGGGATAGGTTGGGGAAAGTAGGAATAAGGCTAAGTTAGGAATCAAATTTGTAACTTACTTGATTAGATAATACTTGCAACACAGGGTAAAGTACAAAGAAAAAAGAAAAAGGAGGACCCAGGAAATACTTCCTGGAGTGAAAGGAAGAGAGTTGTAAAAGTTACCAGAGGCCAAGCAGTTCAGTGTCAGGAACACAAGAATAAGGGAATCAAATGGATGGCCTGTCCCCCAAGCCTAAATTCCAGAGAGTTTGAGAATGAGTTTGAAGCAGGGATCTCTTAGTGACTGGCAGGTTACTGGTGACCTGTAGGCTCTGAATCAGGAAGCGCAAATTCCAGAAAGCAAAGAACAGTAGAAAATAGAAATGAAAATGTGCCCTGCACACAGACTCCAAACTCCTGAATGTCTGCTGAGAGTTACCATTTCTGGCCAAACACATACAATCATTCCCGATATGTCCTTAAATCAATTTAAAATCACGACTTTAAAAAGTTACATGCAAGAAAATCATAATGGAAGAAAAAGAGCAAATCATCAACATTCTGTATAACAAAAAGCACATGGAATGTGTTGACAGAGAGAAGAGGCACTTACAGGAAGAAATGCCAGTAAGAGGCCAGCTGTCCACCCACACTGCAGGACCCAGAGATTCTCATGGTCTGGGCCCACATGGTCCTGTGCACCATTACAGAGCTTGTATTAAGTGTGGGAGTTGTTGTAAAATCTAAACAGGGAACTCATACCCACCCACTCATCTGGGCTGTAAAGCCAAATGATTGCTCGCACCAACTCCAGCAAGGGGCAAGTAGTTTATTTTATACACAAGTTTTCAGCAGACACACAAGAAGAAAGCAGTAAGATGCTACACAGTCACCAAAGGGTTAAAACAAAATTCTGCATAGTAAAGAGCGAGACCCGCAGACCTAAGAAGACTGAATCTAGGTCTTCCAGTCAGTGGATAAGATAGTTCCTCTCTAAAGAAACTAGTATCCCAAAAGAAAAGAAAAATCTTTTACCTCCTAAAATATCACAGGCCCTGAATATAAGCAAGAAGCTTCCAATTCCATTCCTTGCTCTTAAATTCAAATGCACAGCCAAATACTGGCAGGCAGTTAAGTAATATTAGTTACTCAAGAGTCTGAGATCTGAGGATCATGGTTCAAAGCCAGCCCAGGCAGAAAAGTCAACAAGACTCTTATCTCCAATTAAGCATCAAAAAAGACAGAAGTGGATCTCAAGTGGTATAGTACTAGCCTTGAGCAGAAAAGCTCAGGGACAGTACCCAGGCACTGAGTTCAAGCCCCACAACCAGCACTTACAAAAACAACAATAATAATGAAGAAACAGATTTCAAGGGCAATGTAAGAAGCATAAGAAAACTTTTCAAAATGGCAATGTTAGACAAGTTATTGAGTTCATAAAACAAGAACAGAAAGATTCTAAAGCAAAAGTTCACAGACCAGAAAAGTACACTTGACTATTTGAAATATAAGAGGAGAAATTAAGAATTCAAAACAAATGTGTTCAAATCTGGTTAGAGAAATTTCCTGAGATGCCAAAGGGGATGCCAAACTCTTCTCAATCTAGAGTTTCCAGATCTGAATAAATGGAGTTATAAAAACACAGAATAAAGAAAATGAATGGGAGAAAACAACAAAGAACTTATTTTTTAAAGTTTTCTTCTTATGTTATTAAGTAAGTTAAATAGTGCCTGGCTCCATGAGAAATGACATTGAGAAACATGAAGTAGGATAAAAAAGACTTTTGAAATCTTCTAGAGAACAGAGAATATATGTCTAAGACAAAAGATTGGGCATTAGAGCAGTACTGGGTTTATTAACAACAGCACTTTATTAGATTAAGATAAAGAATGAGTGCCTTTAAATGGGTCTAAGTGTGGTGGTACAGTCCTATAATCTTAGCTACTGGGAGGCCTAGGTAGGAGGATCACCCACCCAAGGCTGGTCCCCAGCAAAATGCAAGCAAAACAAAAAAGTGTGAGACCTCATTCATAAAACAATGAAAGACGTAGGGGGTATAGCTCAAGTAGTAGAGCATTTGGCTTAACAAACACAAGAGGTTCTGAGTTCTAGCCCCAGACAGAAGAGGAAGGAAATAAGAATTCCCAATGGGATTCTGAATGGAACCTATTTATCAGCATGTAACATGTGGAGAGCACAGTAGACATCTCCAGACATTAAAGAGTTAAAAAAATAGATATCTTGCATTAGACGTCTTTTAAAAATGCAGAAAGAAGGCATGGAGTGCGGAGAAACAAAAGAAGGCTGAGAATGGTTTCTTGGGAACAACTGCACCACAGCTTGAGACTCAGTGGTCCAGCAAGAGGAAAAGGGCTCTAGAAGTGAACCCCCTGTGCATCTGAGACTGAGCTCAGAACATCAGCATTGGAACTGTAGGTGAAATGAACCAAGAACAGATGAAGGATGTGAAAGGGGGAAACACCAGCTCAAACACTCCATTGCTCCGAGCACTGCCTGTGTCAATGGAGTGATACACTATGGAAATGACACACCATGTGTCATCTACATAATATTAAGAAATTAAAATGCAATTAATTAACTGAGCAAACCCTGGGACTTTGCTATATTAGGAAGTTAATATAAAGGAGTCATCTTTAACTTCAATAACAGAAACTCCAATAAATAATATTTTAACATGAAAATGAAGAAATCAAAATATATGTACATGTTCTGGATTTGCTCCAGTTTGCTAAATATCCAGTTTGAAAATGGTTGCTCCTCATTCACAGGACCTTGAAGTGAAGGGGTGTCCAAGGGGGGAGCGAAGTGCAGTTTTTATTGAAAGTCTTTTATTCCTATTTGGCTCTTAAAACTGTATTTAATGTGAAGAGGGGGAAAGCCCCTAAATTTTAAAAAAGCTTATAGTCTAGTAAAGAATATACAATCTAGATGAATCACAAAATGTGGGATCATAAAACAGCTTCCAATTACAGGCCCTCATTTGAAGGAACTTAGCTTTAGTTGGAGATATTTAGAGATTTTGCTTCAGTATTTTGTTTTTGCCAGGGTACCAGTGGCTCACGCCTATAAGCATAGCTACTCAGGAGGCTGAGATTCAGAGAATCACCATTTGAAGCCAGCTGAAACAGAAGTCTGCAAGACTCTATCTCCAACAGAATGAGCAAAAGACAGGGATGCAGAGATGGAGGCCTGGCTCAAGTGGCAGAGTGTCAGTTGAGCAAGCAAGCCAAGCAATCAGATGATTCTGCATTCAAGCCCCAATACAAAATTTCTGCTTTTCAAATATGTTTTGGGAGGGTAAAGAAGAGGTTGCCTACAGATTTAGTCTGTGGCCAGCCATGATTTTACAGGTTAAAGCCATTTGTTCCTTCACGTAGAATGTAGTTTATTCACTCTGACTTAGAAGGAGTATTAACCATGTTCAAATGAAACATGAGAGTAATTCATGAAACATGAGCATGGCCTGGGGACACATAGATACTGTCTCTTCCTATAGACAACAACAAAAAGTCAAGCAGAGCAGACATGACTGTATACCTGATTCCTGGGAGATTTGCTTCCCAAATTCCCAAGTAGACCGAGAATTGGCTATCTCTTTATGAAGTAGCTGGAGTCTACTGGCCCTTTGCTTGAGAAAATGTCATGCCTGGGCCCACTGGGTTTCTGCCCTAATCATGGTGTCTCCAGGTCAAAAGTGGTCTCATAAGAATAATTTCAAGAGTCATGAAGGCAGAAGAACCCATTTTTCTGCCTTTTCCACCGAGTTCACAAATCTCTTGGGTGGGCGTCCCCAAGGGCCAGGGCAGAAAGCATAGTTCCCAGTGAGTGTACAAATAAACCTTGGCTCTGAGAAACTGCAGCCTCCTTCCAGTGCCCAGCAGAGGGTCTTGGCCCCATGGAGAGCCGGCTTTGTGGTACTAGGGCCTCAATGAATCCTACGGACAAAGGCTTCCCAATGGCAGCTTAGCAGAACCCTCTGTTCCCAGCAGGAGCCAGTGTTTGGCATCACTGATTCATTTAGCAAAGAAAGGAGCTGGCACTTGGTCACAGTAACTCAGACTCTCTCCCCTGACCACAAACCACAGACTGCATATTTACATGTATGCTGACTACAGGACATGCATTACCAAAAAATGCAAAAAGAAAAAGAAAAAGATTGAAGGCAGCTTTCCTTCTGCCCTCCTACCTATAAAAGGCAGCACATGTTTAAAAAAATGCTGTCAAGTGAAATAATTTGAGGCAAATTATTTCACTAAAGTTGTCCTGTTTCTTGGATTCCAGACACCATAGGGAGATTGTCAGGCAGGAGGACAAATTTTGCATATCTTTCTCTCTCCTCCCTCCTCCCCTCTTTCTCCCTCCCCTTCCTTCCTCCTCCCTCCTTCTGTCCTGCCCTCCCCCTCCTACTCTCTACCCCTTCCCACTGTCTCTCTCACCAGTCCCCAGAATGCCACTGCCTAATTGCTTGACTTCACAGAGTTTGTCAAATCCCCACTGATTTAGCTAATGGTGTAGAATGAAAATCCCCCTTGAAGAGACGAATGCTGCCTGGTAGGCTTTATTCCAGCAGGAACGCCTGTGTATTGATGGCTCTCACAGCTAGCACTTGGGCCTCAGAATAGGAAGAATGAAAAGCTTGGGTCCTTTTTCTTCCCCTTCTCAGAGTGTACCTCATCCACCTCCACCCATCAATGGCAGCGGAGGCAGAGAAGAGGAGACTGGCTTAAATAAAGTCAATCAATAGGATTGACTGGATCTTGGCTCCAAGTCTATGCAAACCTGCCAAGGCAAACATCTGTTCCTAACATGGGGTCCCCAGTTATCCATCCCTCTCCATTCTACCTCCTGGTGTTCCCCCAAATGGCAACTTGGAACATGTCATGATCTCTTAGAAAGAATGGGGAGTGAGAAGTCAGATTCAGAGATGCCCTAGCTCTGATAAATATCTGAGAGCAGCAGATCAGAATTGCCAGGAAGGCATGTTAAAATGCAGATTATCCAGCACTCATGAGGTTGAGGTAAAGGGATCGAGGGTTCCATGCCAGCCTAGGCTACATAGCTAGACCCTATCTAAAAACAAACAACAACAACAAAAAACAACTAACAACGGCAGAAAAGAAAAGCACATTATTGAGCTGTACCCTAGAGTTTCTGATTCAGTAGTAATTGATGTAGCCTAAGAGTCTGCATTTCTGACAAGTTCTTAAGAGATATTGATGTTGCTGGACTGTGAGTAAGACCAGCACTGAACTGCTGCTTTAAGGAGATGGGGTGAAGGGGTTGGGCTTTTTGATTTGTCACCCTGGCTAATCACAGAAGTACACTTTAAGGGCTCCTCTTGGATAATGTTTAAGCTTTCTGGAGGTTACCACATCCCCCAACCAACCCCAACTCCACTGAAACTCAAACTGAAGCAGCAAGATTGGCAGGGGTATGTCCAAGACTATGCTGGCTACAGAATTTGCTATAGAACTTTCTGTGCAATTAATGACCTATTCTGTGGCTGTGACACCTGCAGAGCCAGCAAACAAAGGCTGTGGCAGCAAGAGGTAGCATATTTGAGAAGAACCCAGCACCAGAATCAACAAACCCCAGCTGACACATCCCATCCGCAGCTTTCTGACAAATGGGTAAATCACTTCACTTCTCTGGGTCTCCCTATATCCAGCTGTAGAATGAAGGTATAGAATAAATTTATCTCCATTTTTGTCCTAACACTGGCAATTGAAATCAAAAGCATATTTTCTTCTTTTGTCTTTGAACTTCAAAGCTGAAACCCAGGTTGCCCAAGAAAAAACACCCCAGATGACAAAGGCTGCTTTTGCCTGCTCCCACCAATGAAGGACGTTGTCTGAATTTACCCCAGCCCAACTGGGTGAGCTCAAACAGTAGCCCAAGAGTAGCATCTTGATCATGAAGTTGTGTAAACACAACTCCAGAGAAGAGGTCACACACTCCACTTCAAGCATATGCAGTGGGCCTTCATGCCATCACATTTGACAGATGGCATAAAGAGACCCAGGGAGGGATCCCCTAAAGAAACTATGACCCAGCATGGAAGAGTGGTAGCTAGAGGCACCATTCAGCTCTCTTCCTTACATGAGTTTTCCAGGCTGATTCACTTACAAGCAGACATATATACTCTTCCTACCCATCCTTCAAACCAAGCTACTTTCAATCCATCATCTCTGAAAGTTTCCAGGCAGGTAGGTCCACAGTTAACCTTCATGGCCTACCCTGTCAGAACCTTGAGTCAGCTTAGCCTTGTACTGCGATTTCCCCACAAGTGTTCACACAAAGCCCCACCCATTCCTGTCTAGCTACTTAGTGCAATCCCCCACCCACCAGAAAGCTCAGGTAAGCATTTGTTGAACACCTGAATGAATAAAAAACATTTAGACAACACAGTCATTGCCCTGAAGTTCATGGCCTCGTTTGTGGGACTCAAGCTCTTTAACACAAACATGTTCTTTAGTGTTAAAAACCATGGATAATAGATCCTAAACAATCACCTGCTTCCAACACTGGCCTGAGCACTTATACATACAGAAACTCTCCTTGTTCTCTAACAACTCTACAAGGAAAATACTTTAAAATATAAACCAGTTTCTAGGTGAGGAAACTTAAGCAGAAAGATTCCAATAATTTGCTCAAGTTCCAACTGGCCAATGGTGGAGCTGGAATTTTACCTTAAGATCCAAGTTCACTATACATATAAATATTGAAGGTGAAATGAGCTAGATATGCAGAAGGGAAGTCTCACTTGCTGGGGTATCCTTTACAGGCATGGATCCCAAGGAGGATTACATTCATCCAGGTTTCAAAGGCCCCTTTTCCCTCCCAAGAGAGGGAAGCAGCTGTTGGGTTCCTTACAGACTTTTGTTAAGAAAGCTAAGGAAGAAGTCAGTGTCTCAAATCCTTCATTCTTTCCCTCCACCCCAACCCAAGACACCTTCAGAGCATAGCAGTCACAGATGAAGCTTCTGGCTTTATCTGTATAAAAGCTTCTCAAAACTTCTACACTCAAATCTGCTTGCTTTGTTTGCTTTCAGTGTGTCTAGGTTTTGTGCTAGCAGAAGGAAAGCCCAGAAGACACAGACACCTTGGCAGCCTGCCTCAACTCTGGCCCTTGGCAAGAGCAGAAGTCCAGACTGAGCCAGGGCCTAGGACACGGGTCTTCCCCGAACACACACCTTCTCCATCAGACTGGAAACCTTCCAGCTCCTGACCACCAATCCAAAACTCAGATTAGTAGGAAGGCATCTGCTACTTGTCATGGGCAGTACAGCACCAAGACAAGTTCACATCGTTTGCAACCAGATGGGACAGTGTTCAATGACAGCCATGTTGCCTATTTGCCATGGATGAGGGTCTGCTGTAAAAGCAGATAGACAGCAGGCATGCAGGGGTCAACTCCCCTAGCCCAGGGTCTGTGTGCTGGATGGGAAGACCCCCCACCTATGCTTGTGGAATGAAGCAGTTGCTATTTTTTTTCACATGCCAACCAAGAAAGGCGCAGTACAGAGACTCAGCTCCTCCCAGCCCTGCTGTTGCCTCTCTACTGCCCCCCATCATTCTGCCCCGATCCCCCCAAATCTCTCTGGCAGTTGCGGGCACTGCACCTAGTGAGCAGCAAGACAGCAGCTGAGAAAGGGTCCTTATTTGTGTGTGGCACAGCAGTGACCCACATCCCATTCCTCTTGTCACTCTCCAACGCCAGCTTTCTCAGTCCTTTGGGGTAACTGTGGGTGCCTCTGTAGCTCTGGTTTCCTCTCTCCTCGGGTGTATAGATTGCATAGATCTCATTGGCTCTGGGTTTTGTTTGGCCCCATTTACTTACAATGTTAGACATTAGATCCTATATCACCCTCCTGGCCCAACAACTGAACAGAAGGGCCACCATCTCTGTTTAGAACAGCCCCCTGCCTCAAAGTAGCTACCAGAAGCCAGGCCTACCAACTTGTGACATGACATCCGCCAAGGGAAGGTCCCCAGATCCCTTCCCAGGCTCACACACCAGAACTGACTTACCCAAGCTGCCAGTGAATGCTTCCACCTCCCACAAAGGCTGCCTCTGGGATCCCTGGTGTGATCAGGTACTGAGTACTATTATTCAGTCCTTTCCAAATCCTCATTAACACGGCACTACTACCTTCTTCCCAAGACACCAGTGGGGAAGTAACAAAGCCAGTATGTAATTCAAAGTCGATGGCTCTATACTCTCTAGAAGACTGAGTGCTGCCCTTTATAAAGTCAACCCGTACTACACAAGCACTGGTGGCTCACTCCTATAATCTTAGCTACTCAGGAGAATGAGAGCTGAAGTATCAAGATTTGAAACCAGATCAGGAAGGGAAGTCCAGGGGGCTCCATCTCCAATGAACCAGTAGAAAGCTCAGCTGGCAGTAATGGAGACAGCAGCTCAGGGAGACAACATGGGAGGGGATCTCAGTGACTCCACCTCAGCCTGCAGGGAGTGTAGTAGCTTCTTATTTTATGTCAGCACAATATCCAGTCTCCCTTACCCCAGAGGCTATACTGAGCCCTTGGAGAGCAGTTGGTTAGTGCGATCAAATATAGGCCAGCAGACTGACATGGTTTGGGCACCAAAGTGTCATAATTTCTACCCCCAAGCTGCAAAGCTAGGACCATTTGGCAGAAGCCTGGTGTTCAATCTAGGAAGGAAGCACAGAGTGAGTCACTGAATAATCTCTGTTTGTCTTCCCTGAGGTCACACGGCCACTTGTCAAATAACCAGGGGATTTATCCTCTGCCTCGGTCCCCCTCTTCTTCCCACCTCATGGCTCATGCTGGCTGGTCTTCTAGAATGGAGTCTAAGGTGTGATTTTCCTTGAAGAAAAGATACTGCTTTATGGCTAGTGAGTGTGTTTAAAATTATGCTTTTTGTCTTCTGGTATGGGGGATGGAACCCAGGGCCTTTGCACATACTGAGCACATGTTCTACCACTGACCTACACCCTCAGCCTGGCCAGTGCATTTACAGAACACTTAGAACGCTGATGCAGAGCCTTAGAGCAAAGGGACTTAAGAAGCCATATAAGCCAGGCGCTGGTGGCTCATGCCTCCAGCTGAGATCTGAGACTTGCAATTCAAAGCCAGCCAGAGTAGAAAAGTCTGTGAGACTTTTTATCTCCAATTAACCTCCAGAAAACCACCAGAAAGAGAGGAGTTTGGCTTAAAGTGGTAGAGTGCTAGCCTTGAGAAAAAAGAGCTCAAGGCCTTGAGTTCAAGCCCCATGACAGATCATAAAACAAGCAAGAGGTCATAAAACAAAGCCTCATTTTGCAGATGAGAAGACCTGAGACTGAAGGAGGAAATGAGGATGAGCCTTAATGCTCAGTCTCTAGCAGCTAGGTAGGCCCCAAGGTCAGGGTTAGGAGCAGGGCATTGCACCCCTGTGGCCACCATTGTCCTCTGCCCCTCATTCCCTAACACACATTTTCCTCCGATTTTCCCTTCACATATACTTATCTCAGAAGACCCTCAGGGTTCAGTACCACAGGCTCTTCCAAAAGTGAGCAGACTTCTTCCCATCCCAGTGCCAGAACACAATGCCCCAGTCTCGGCTTGAAGAAGTCCAACTCTAATTCATTAACAGATAAGTCATTTCCTTATACAGTACAGTAGGAGGAAAGCCAAGTTTAGAGGTCTCTTCCCCATACTCTCCACTGAATTCACAGGTGGGGCCCCTCCCTCATCTGTGGATGGAGCTGAGCATAGTAGCCCAGCACTGCTTTGAGAGCTCCCTGACCTTGTCCAGGTGTATCCTGCCCTCCTGTCCTCCGGCTAACATTCCAGGTGAGGCAGAGCACTGAGATAATCAGGCCCAGGGAGAGGGTACTATCCAGGACTCCTCCAGGTCACCTCAGAAGGTGATATTCTGTGCTGGAGTTTGGGAGCTGTGCATCCCTCAGAGACTTTTAGACTAAGAACGTGCTGGGGGGGAACAGGCAGCTTTTAAACTACAAGCTGGGCCAGGCACCGGTGGCTCACCCTTGTAATCCTAGCTACACCGGAGTCTGGGACATGAGGATCTCACTTCAAAGCCAGCCCAGGCAAGAATGTCCATGAGACTCTTGTGTCTGATTAACCACCAAAAACCCAGAAGTAGGGCTGTGGCTCAAGAGGTAGAGCCCTAGCCTAGAGCAAAAACTGCCTCAAAACAATTCCCAGGCCTGGAGTTCAAGCCCTAGGACCAACAACACACACACACACACACACACACACACACACACACACACACACACACACACACACACATAAGCCAGGTTTCTTGTTTTAAAGGAAGTAGAGGGCAAAAGGTACCCAGGTGCCTGGCACTATCCTGCTTCCAAAGGCCAGGAAATGGGACCAGCAGTAGGAAGGGAAAGCCTCTCAGCTGTCCTGGCTTGCCTGTTCTTGGCTCCAAATAAGGAAATCTGCCAAAAGATGCATTAAGTCTGGAAGAGAAGAAGGCTCCAGGGGGAGAGCTGTCAGTCACCTGGGAAAGCAACACAATGTATTGATTCTACTCCCTCCCCATGAAGGGCCGCCTTGGGCTGGGCCTCTCCCCACCTCCCAAGCCTCACACAGTTACACAACTATGAAAGCAAAAACTGCCTTTTTTAAAATCACCAGGAAAACTGATACCAAAGGAGGCTCGGGGAAGGAGGGCAAGGCCCTGAAGTTCTTGCTTAAGGAAAGGATATACTGGAAGAGGGGAAGGAGGCCTGCGCTTCCCTGCAGGACTTTGGGGGCTCCTTCCTGACAAGGAATTGCAGTTGCAGACAGAGCCCCCCAAGATGTCTTGTCTTCATCTGCAGGGGCCTCAGCTCAGCAGTCTTCCTAGTGCTGTTTCTGCCCAACCAGAGTTCTCTTTTTTTGCTCACATGAGACCAGAAAAACACATTTATTTTGGGAAAGTTGGGGGCAAGGGGAGGGCATGTTGTCCTATTCTAGTAGCAATTTGATAAGCTAGGCACTATCTATGCTCACAAAGTTCAGCCACCAGCACAGCCACCGCTGGGGAGGCCACCACAGGGAGATATGTAGGGGGTGCACCAGGAGTCACAAGATCATCAGGGCAATGGTGGCTCATGCCTGTAATCCTAGCTACTCTGGAGGCTGAGATCTGAAGATCATGGTTCAAGGCTAGCCCAGGCAGGAAAATTGTGAGACTCATCACTAATTAGCCACCAAAAACCCAAAGTGAAGGTGTGGCTCAAGTGATAGAGAAACAGCTTTGAGTGAAAAGCTAAGGGACAGTACCCTTAATTCAAGCCCCAGTACTGGCACATACACAAAAGAAGTCATCATTCTAACTAGGAAAGTCATCCTTCTGACTGGGGAGGGCCATGGGGGGCTAGATTTCTTGGGGCTTCCTCCAAAGGTCAGGTCCCATGATCTTGACAGAAGGCTTTGAATACTTACTGCTAGTGGTGAGGTGAGGTGCTGTCCTTTTGAACAAGGTGGCCCTTTCCTGTGTGAAGCAAAGTTTGCTTTCTTACACATACCATGTTCTTTTTCTTTCTTTTTTTTGGTTGTTGTGAGGCTTGAACTCTAGGCCTGGGCGCTGTCCCTAAGCCTCTGCAGATCAAGGATAGCACTCTACCACTTGGGCCACAGCGCCACTTCCAGCCTTTTCTGTTTATGTGGTTCTGAGGAATCGAACCCATGGCCTCATGCATGTGAGGCAAGCACCCTCACTGAGCCACCTTTCCAGCCCCAACATACCATGTTCTAAAGGAACTGCACAGAACAAGTCTTTCCATTACCTGAAGCCTCAGCTTCCTGTCTTCTCTCCTAAGGGAAGAAGTAGCCATCCTGAAACCCAAGGCTCATCCATGAAGAGAGGATATGGAAAAAAGAACTCTGGACCTTCTGGAGAATATGGAGCAGTTGAGCTGACAAGCAGCGATGGTCTGGATGTGTTGGGTCTGGCAGCTGCTTCTTCTCTTACAGCAAATACCTGCAGTGATCACCCCACTATAAGATGTCATGCCCTCCAGGTGCTAGATGCAGAGGAACAGTGCAAAGTGTAAGGTGTAAAGTGTCAGTAAAAGTCCAGGTCACTTGCAAATATGTCACACCTGCCCAGGTCTGCTCTGGGCACTGTCCCTTTTTTAGGGGCATGTTGGCAAATAGTCTCAGCCTGGATTTTACAAGCATCCTCTCCTACCAGGTGACCTCAGACTGTATTTTAAGAATGATGAGCCATGTGTGGTGGTCCTATTACCACATAATTCTGGAACCTGAGGCAGGAGGATTGCAAGCTCAAGGCTACCTTGGGCTATATTACAAGACCCTGTCCAAGGGGGGGGGGAAACGATATCTGGAAAATTCTAAGCTCCTTCAATAGAAAAACTATGACTGTAAGATGCATTCATCCTTTTCAGTGTTCTCTTTTTAAAAAATTTATTTCTTTTATTTATTTTTTTGTTTATGTGGTACTGAGGAATAGAACCCAGGGCCTCATACATGCTAGGCAAGCACCCTACCATAAACCATATTCCCAGCCACAATTTTCATTTTGTAAGGAAAAGGCCGTTTTTGTTACAAAGATGGCCATGTGGGGTGTGACATGAGCTCCTACCTGAAGAGGAAGTTCCATGATGTGGTTCTAAATGTGGTTCTATGCAAAGCTGTAAGATGACACCTGGGACTGCTGCCACAGGAGAGTAAACTGTATTTTATAATTTCCAGGACATGGGTACAATGTGTGCACACCGGCTAGGTGAACTAGATATATGCTCATTTCTATTTGATAAATGGAAAAACTGCTCTTAACTGCAGTCACATGACTGGCAAATTGTGGAACTGGAATTAAAGTGTACTTCTGACTATGATAAGGTAGTTGCTAAAAAAAGTACTTGTTCCATGCTTCAAATGACTTCCCTAAAAAGCTCCATCTCTCCACACAGGTGAACAGGTTCCTACATCCTGTCTTTGAGTTTCTGAGTAGCACAAGATGGAAAGAACCAAAAAGCTCAAGATAGAGTCAGGAAAGGGGGTCCCATATATAAGAAAACTTGAGGTCAAGGGCTGAGGTTAGGACACACCTTGTCCACACCATGCTGGTCTGGAGGTGTACAATGCACACACACCACAGCTCCATCTCACCTCAACTCTTCGGTGAGTGTGTCTTCCCACTCTCTTTTCCTCTGTGTCAGCCTCTCAGACACAAGCTTCTCTCTCATATTATCTGAGAAGTCAGGTATTCCCTAAGAACATAGGGAGCAGGAAGAAGCCCACAAAAATACTGTCTCAATTTGGCCAAATAGTTTACACCAATAATCTTAACGACTAAGGAGACTGATTTGCAAATCATGGTTCAAAGCCAGCCCAGAAAAACAAATTAGGGAGACTCTTATCTCCAATTAATCACCAAAAAGCTATAAGTAGAGATGTGGCTCAAGCCTTAGAGTGTCTGTGGGGTGAGGATCAGAAAGTGCAAGCCCAAGTACTGGCACAAAGAAAGCAACAGAGTAAGAGTGTTTGTTGCACAACAAAATCCTATCAGTAGAGCTGGAAGGACCAATAGAAATGGACTATGAGAAGCCTTCAGTTTGTTGAATTTGTTCAATCCAGCTGGCCCAAGCCACACAGCTGTTATAACAGAGCTGGAATTAGAGCCTTAGAACATCAGAATTTGTTCTATTTTCTATCACATCATTTGTTATTTCCTAAGACAACAATGTGCGTTTAGAGGTTTTGACAGGTAGGTAAGCTGAGCCACGGAGGGATTAAGTGACTCACTTCCACGAACACAACTAGGTGGTAGACTCAGGCTCTGTACTCATCATCTGATTGTTAACTTTATATGTGCTCTGCCAACATGCTTTTTAAATTCTGGGGATTACACCACATCCTTTATGACAATTCCTGTTCACTGCTGGAATCTGCTAAGGAAGCCACTCCTGCCCAGAGAACCAGCAGTTTTAAATGGATTTGTTGTCGCAATACTAAAATCTACGCACAATAGGCATATTTGGCATTTGGATTTACAATAAACAAAGCACCAAGCCCGTAGGAGTGCTCCCCAAACTCATAAAGATGGCCTTTGGTTTGCACAAAGACATCACTGCATAGTAATCTCTTACAGGCTTCTGTGAAGGCCTTCCTAAGTAGGGGGAAATTAACAATACATTCTCAAAGGACTCTCTCCATGAAGGACTGGGGTAAGAATAAGCCTAAGGACTCATGATGAAGCCTAAGCTCCTGGCAGGACCAAGCCAGCTGTAAGAGACAAATTCCTATTTAGCTATTGCAAGTAGCTGGCTGGCACGGCTATGCTACCAGGCAGATACACTGTGCCCACACTCACAAACACAGAAGAGTCATGTGCACATGACCAATCTCACAAGCAATTATAAACATACATCTATACCATATCTCATGGACATATCATATACCTACAGAGCCATAAATATACACCACATACATGCATAATCTGCAAACTTCAACCCTCATTCTTCATTCTACCTACAGCCTCTCTTGCCTCCTTTCTTCAGAGAGACCCCAGACAATTCAGCTGATCCAGTCCCTCAGCCCTAACCAGTGTCATTACGAGTCCAGGCATTATGAGAGCAGGCTCTGCAAGCTCTAAGTTAGCTGCTTACTTGGTCAACTAACAAGCTTAGGAGAGAAAAGACTGCACCATTTATGACAGCTCCTAATGACAACTGCTCTTGGTAATGATCAGCACTGTGGTGACAGAAGTATGAGCTGATTACAGGATCTGCCTCCTGCTCAGTACACCCGCACGGAGGTTTCCTGGGGTCCTGACCACAGCCCATGGCCCTCCCTCAACTGCTGGGACAGCCATGCTGACCTCATCAGGCCTGCCTTCTCAGGTGGGTGGCCTGGAGCTGGCTCAGACTCAGCCAGTACTGCTCTCAGCCTCTTCAGAGACAAGATTTGTGGGCTTCCTGCTTGCCTCGCACAGGCTAATACATCTGCCCCACTGTTGCCTGAAGGCCTACCACCACTACTTCCGCCTCTTCCTCCTTTTATTAATTCTTCTTAAGGTATGAGTAACAATCGTGTTACTCTGATTGCCTATAGAGCTTTTTTCTTTTTGGCAGTAGTAGGCTTTGAACTCAGGGAGAGTCTCAAGCTTCCTAGACAATTGATCTACCACTTGAGCCAGGCCTCTAACCTGTTTTGCTTTTGTTATTTTGTTATTTTTATAGAGTCCTACATTTCTGCCCAGGCCATCTTGGACCAAGAGTTTTCTATCTATATTTCCCACACAGTTGGATAACTGGAATTACAGGAATAGATCACAGTATCTGGCCTTCTCTCTCTCTCTCTCTCTCTCTCTCTCTCTCTCTCTCTCTCTCTCTCTCTCTCTCTCTCTCTCTCTTTCTCTCTCTCTCTCTCTCTCTTATCTCTCTCTCTCTCTTTTCTTTTGTACTGGGGTTTGAACACAGGTGCTCTACCACTTGTGTCATGCCTGGCAGCCCATTTTTTTAAAATTAGGCTTCATCTTTGCAGAGACTGGCCTAAGACCTCCATCCTCCAGATCTTCAGCTCACGATAGCTCAAATTAAAAGTATGAGCCATTGGCACCCAAAAGATTCACCCTTCTTTAGCATGACACTCAAGACCCTTCATGAGTAGATCTTTGCCTACTTTATCAAGCTCACTTCTAGACACTCACCACCATGGCCAAATGATCTGATCATAAAGAAACCTACCACTCTCCAAAAACACAATTTCAGAACTTCACATCTTGACCTCTATGTCTATCTGTGGGCAGCAGGATGTGGATTTCCGCTGCTAGTCATCCAGTTCACGCTGAAGGTGAGTAAAAAGCCCTACACACTCTGTCTCTGGTGCCTCTGCCCTGGCTCTGTCTGCCTGCCACTGCCAACTTGTACTCAATTCTGTCTTCTTAAGCAGGCCGCCTGAATTTTTCCTCTCTAGCCAAATTCTCTGTACTATTATGGCTCACTTGGTGTCACTTTCTAGCTCTGGACTTTTCAGTGGGACACTGTAACGCGTTTCTTAGAGACAGCTCAGTTAGACCTTAGCTGCACTTCTGCCATTTTCCTCTGCCTCTTTCATCTTTTTTTTTTTTGGGGGGGGGGTCCGGTCGTGGGGCCTGAACTCTGGGCCTGGGCGCTGTCCCTCAGCTCTTCAGCTCAAGGCTAGCGCTCTACCACTTGAGCAACAGCACCACTTCCGGCTTTTTTCTTTTTGCTTATGTGGTGCTGAGGAATCGAACTCAGGGCCTCAGGCATGCAAGGCAAGCGCTCTACCACTGAGCCACCTTCCCAGCCCCTGCCTCTTTCATCTTGACCTCTAATTGGCCCTCTGCTTCGACGATCTATCTTCTTGTGCCGATCTTTCTGCTCAACCAACTCCTGCCAGTTCCTTGCAGGATGCATGTCACCTCTTTTCTGGGCCCCTTCCTAGGAAGAACTACTTGCTCTCTACACAGCTAGAACCCCAGATCTTGTCTATTACAGATACTTCACTTCTGCATTCAATATTCTGTGTACAACATGCACTAACAGTGGTGACCCTCACCCACAATATATACAATTCAATCCACTGGTATTGAGTTTCCAGCACTAATGTGTGATGAGGTTTCTCCTGACACATTCCTTCCAAAACTGAAAAGGAGCAGTATAAGTATTGGAACCTGAGCAACAGAACAGAGGCAAAGCTCTTGGTAAACTCAAAGCTTTGCCTCAAGCTGACCCTGGAAATGGCAACAGGAGGGGGTTGCCTGACTCCTCACAAGAGCTCAGCCCCACACAGAGGGGTCTCATCCTCATTTCCCAACCTTACCAGCTCCCATCTCTCAGCATGAGGCACACTGAAATGGGTGCTCCCTCCTCACCAGGCAGCTGTCTGCTGGGGCTGCAAACTCCTAATACAACTTAATAAGCAACTTGTCACCAGAGAGAATCAGCCTCCAAAATCTCTCATGGGTACTATGTGTGCAGGTAGAGCTAGTGTCTGGCCAATGAAGGCTTTATTTCCCAAGCCCATGGCTAACCTTGAGGGTCAGGGCATCTGGAGAGAAGGAGAGTATCAGAACTCTACAGTGAACAGGACTCACTTGACAACTGCTCTTCTGGGCTCTAACTGTGACCCCCTCTTTCCGACCCCAAAAGAAATGACAGTGCTTTTATCTGCATATCTGAAATCATTTTGGTGGGTGATGATGCTAGGTTATTGGATTTTGCATAAGCAAAGGACTCTCCACTCCATAGAAGCCCAATATCTGGCCACTGAGTCTTCACAGGAGTGTCTGGCCTCTGATTGTCAATAGAGAGAGAGAGACAGACAGACAGACAGACAGACAGACAGACAGACAGACAAAGGCCTGTTTCATAACAATGCATGTTAAGAGTAAAGAATCTGTAACTGGAGAGGCTGAGTTCTAGCTGGCATTCAGAACCTTGCAGCCTCTGGGCCTCTTTGCACCCCTGCACAGCAGAACAAAAGCCCTGACTCCAGCCAGCCCACTCCCTCTGGGAAGAGGCAGCTTGGGTTGTAGATTGTAAAGGCCAGAGGCTGCCTGCAAAGGCTGTTTTGCCTTAGCAGCTTGTTAAGGGCTGGCAAGTACCTGCTTGCCTGCCTGCCTTCCCTCCTGCAGCTAAGCTTCACCTGGCTGCATCTCTGACTTGGGCCAGTGGTCACAACCTTATTGGTGACTCATGCTTTACACTTCAACTGGTTCCACTTCAGAAAGTGCAGTGTTACTGGGATTTCATCATCCTTCCAGCCAGGAATCAGAAGGACCAACCAATTCCTCAAGTTTCCAAGTTTTTGGCCAGGAATAACTAAGACAGTACCAAAATTAGCTGCTACAATTCACAAATGACAACTTGACATTTATTTCCTGACTTAACATTTAGGTCTGAGCTTAGATATAATGGTAAGAGATAGCATGCTTAGGTAATAATGTCATCTTAACATTATTTGTTGGGATCTAACTCCTCCTCATGCCTTCATCTTCTGATTCCTGGAATATGCTTTGGGACTTCTCCTGCTAGACTTACACCAGACAGGACAGACAGCTACTCACATCCTCCATAAAGTTCCCTAGAATTTCCTCAGCCCTGTAGAAGACCCCTGAGCACTAAAGCTCCATTTATGGAGCTGGGACCAAAGGAAGTGTGGAAAAGATGTGGGCAATCTGTGAATTTAGGAGCAATGCAAGGCAGGCTGGCAACACCTCTGCAGGAGGTAGCAGCTGTGTGACAGCTCACTTCCTAATTCAGAGGCCACAAACATGGAGACAGGGATTTCCTTCAGCCATAAGCCACATCCCAAAACTAAATGGGTATGGGCTAAAAGATGCCAGTATGGATTATGAACTAATTTTTAGAGGGCCAAGGAAGAGAATTCCAAGAGGAAATGTCCTGTGGAAAAGACTGACAGAAGGACTGGGGAAAACAAGTAAGAAAATCCCCTCTTAATTCTGCCTGAGAAGAATGAGAAACTGGTTTAGAGAGGCTGACTCTACTGCCTGAGTACTATTTTGGCATCTATTCACAACTCACAGATACCATTTGTAAACATTTCCCCTGATTTCCTCCCCTAAATAAAACAATCCTTTTATCCCCACTCCCCAAATATCTATAAGCCAGTAAACACCTATTACCTGTATACCTGTCCCTCAGAAGAGCCTCATCTCATAAATCTGCAGCCCCTCTATAGACCCAAGAGACTCATGCTTGCTAGTCTCTACCACTTCTGCCACATCTCCAGTGGCATTGTGCTGGTTAACTAAATGTGAAGTCTCACAGACTTTCTGCCCTGTCTAGCTGGGAACCTTGATCCTTAAGTCTCAGTCTTCTAAGTAGCTAGGATCACAAGTCTGAATCAGCAGGGCCCAGCTATCAGCATGTTTTATTCTTAAGACCCAACCATGAGACCAGAGGCTATACACAGGAGCTGAGCACCTGCCCCAGATGGCCACCTGCAAGAGATACAATGTCAGCTCTTCTCTCAGTCTTGTTCTTCTCCTGCCCAGCAAGAAGTTAGAGAGAAGGATCAGGGCAGAGTGTAAGTTCCAGGAGGTACCCAAGCCATCTCTAAACTTGCCCCTACAATAGGGACTGCAAAGCTCATGTAACCCTAGCCAGAGAATGTGCAACTTACTACTCAGTGGTCCCTTCCTGAAAAACAAGCAGTCATTTATTGTCTTTTTCCATCATCACACTCATTCTGTCCCTCTGTCCCTGCAACATGTCCCAGGCACTCACTTCTGTCTGCCCAAAGTGCCACCTGCCTCTGACAGTCTCACATAAATCTCTCAAAACCATCAGATAGCAAAGACACAAGGAAGCTTGCATTGTGGTGTGTGTGTGTGTGTGTGTGTGTGTGTGTGTGTGTGTGTGTGTGTGTGTGTGTGTGTGTGTGTGTGTGTGTGTGTGTGTGTGTTGGGGCTTGAACTCAGGGCCTGGTTGCTGGCTGTCCTTCAGCTGTTTCGCACAAGGTTGATGCTCTAGCAGTTGAGCCATAGTGCCACTTCTGGCTTTTTGGTAGTTTACTGGATTTAAGAATCTCACTTTCCTGCCCTGGCTGGCTTCCAGCCACTATCCTCAGAACTTGGTCTCAGAATAGCTAGGGAAAATGATGTGAGCCACCCGTGCCATTGAGGAATTTTTTTGCCATTAAAATTCAAACTCAGCAGAATGCAGGTGATTTCATTCTCAGTCACTGGGCTGGCCCCACCTTCCAAATCACTCAACATGCCCAACCCCCTGCCAGTTTCATTCAACAAATGTCTATTTTCAAAGAAACCTAAGCTGGCTGCTTCTGGTTCACTTCCCTCAAACCTCATCACAGCCTGGCTGTGCTGCTGCAGAGACGCTCTGGAGGCCCTGCCCCTCAACGAGGAAGCCCCAGATGCCAGCACTAAGTGGCACTCAGCCACAGGAAGGCCCACGCAGCAGGAACAGCTCCCGCAGATGTGGACCGTGCCAGTCTGCCCAGGCAGCCACATTGGGAATGACAGCTCTAGTGACAGACAGTGCCTCTTATACAGCAAAGCTGTAGTTCAAATATTTATTGTATGTGTCTGGCTTTCACACGGAATTTGCAACCTGTCAGTCATTAGTGTTTACCTTGGTAGAAATTCACGGGGAATCTTAGTCTGAACAGGCCCAGAGTTTATTTTACTGCCAGATAAACAACTTTCTTTGATAAATCATCCGTGTGACAGTGTTCCTGAAAGACTAAACAAAGATTTCAAGCACAAATCCATAGGCCTTTGAGAAGCCTTCCAAAGCTAATGCATGTTTAATTGGCTGCTTGAGCAGGCTGGGGCAGGGCAAGGGCCTGACATTTCTTTAGCCATTTGTTCTCCTTGAAAAAAAAAAAAAAAGGGCGGGGGGGGGGGAGGTGTTCAGATTGGAGCTTCTGGCTCATTTTTGCAAAACTGGATGAAAACTACCAATATTTAAATGCTCCTTTGCTTCTGAATATAGTCTAGTTGGAGGGTGGGGGTTTGAATATCAAAAAGCAGTTGTTGGAAAAGAAAAGGAAATCTGCCCCCAAGGTATTGCTTGAGAAAAAGGGGAGGGAGAGGGAGGTACACTAACACAAAAGGACTCTAAACCTTCCATGAAACAGACCCCAATAAATTATGAGGGAAATATATTAGGTCTAAGATTTCTTAAAAGCACACAAAAACACAAAGAAACCTTCAGGGGGGCGTGTCCTGGAACTGGTATAGATTCTGGCCTAATTGTCTAATGGTTTCTAAGTTGTAGGATGATTTGAGAGTGTCATCTAACTAATATCAGACCTCCTTCACTTCCAGCTGTGCAAGGGAGGAGGGGGCCAGCTTGGGGTAGGGGGCGTATTTGTATTTTTGTGTTTGTTTTTGTTAACTACAGTACCTTAAAGCTGCATGAAATTTTAAAAGGTTTTCCAAAGGGGTCTTTTAAAAGAACTTCAGTTTAATCTTCTTCTAACCATGGAATTAACCAGAACATTCCATTCCAATTCTTAATCCACCTCCCCTCCCCCCCACCCATAAGCTGATTCCATGAGCACTTAGTCTCCGCCTGCCTTAGCTAGGTTTCATCTTGAAATAGTTCTTTTCACTAAGAGATCATTATTATGAATTGAATAGCAGCCATATTCCAGGAACTGGAATTAATTAATTAACATAGTAACATTAGAATTACCATCCAAATTTTGCAAATGGTGAAACCAGGCCCAGGGAGGCTAAGAGACTTTCTGGTGGGTCGCTCAGCTTGAAGGGCTGGGATTTGATCCAAGTCTGTCTGGCCCAGAGCCTGCCTGCCTCTCCACCAAGAAGGAATCCAACAATGGCTGAGCTCCTTCAGTGTGTGAGACACAGGCATCAGTCCTTGTAAATTCCGCACTCAGAGAGCAAATGCCCCTTGACTGGGAGCTCCTTCACCACCCCTGGCGGGGCAGGAAGTGATATGCATGAGAACACAGGAAGGTGAGAGGGTATGCAATCTGGCCTGACTGCGGGGCAGTGCTGGAAAGAGGAATAACTGTCAGAGGTCCAGGTGAAGCAGCCTTGGACACCCAAATGACTAACTCCTTTGTCATACCTTTCTATCTGTAAAGGAAAGCATAAACTGGATGATCTTTGAAGTGTTATTCAACTCAGCCTATCTATACAAGGACAAACTGGTACAACAGATGAACACTGCCCAAAGAACTGGGCAGCAAGCCTAGCCTGTGTCCAGCCGCTTATCCTTCTTTCTCACCCTCACCAGAAAAGCTTCAGAAAATAAAGGTGTACTTAGGGGCAAATGCTTCTTATTGCTGTCTTTCTCCATGATTTGGTGGACACATCAAGAGATCAGGATATATGCTTGGTAAAATGAGCCAAACATGCAAGTAGAAATTGCTATACGACCCTACCCAATGTGGTCTTGAGAGTAAGCTGGAGACAGAAACAGGGGCTGGGGAGAGGGGGCAATGGTAATGTTTAATGGTTACAGAGTTTCAGTTTAGATGATGAAAAACCCAGAGACTGATGGTGGAGATGGTTGTTCGACAAGGTCAATGAACTTAATGCTACTGACTTAACGCTTAAAAAGTGGTTAAAATTGTACATTTTAGATATATTGCCACAAAGAAAAAGAGGAAGGGAGAGAGGGAGGAAGGGAAGGAGACAGGTGCAGGTAAGGCAGTGAATCAGGACTACTTATGAGAGAATCACAGAACTGCAGGTTGGAGTATCTTCCAAGGATACCTAGACCATACTACTTGTCAACTGTCCATCCCAAGAAATAACTTAATCAGACCTGGACTAAACCACAGAGAATAAAAGGGTATCAGCTGGACCTGATCCAGTCATCATGATATACCTAGGATTAGCATTCATTCAGCATGATGCATGGAGGTGAAGGGCTAAAAGGAGCATTGAATCGAAATGCTGACCTCAGAGGACAGTACTAAAAATCACTCCTCATTCTTTTGGTGAAGCCTGTGAAGGAAACCTCATCTGCCAGAACAGACCTCTGGTTACTTCCATTTCCGGGAAACTGAAAGGAACAGCTCTTGAGTTCAGCCTGTGAGATACTATTTCATCTCATCTGTTCCTACAACAATCTCTATCTGGGCATCTGCTACCATCTCACTGTGGGAAGTCGAGTTGTGGTTGTGGTGATGTTAGGAGGTTTGCACTGTGGTAGGCATGCATAATCCTCTTGAGAGAAAGCCAAAGAAAATGGAACTTAGTTCCAGAAGATGCAATAGACCATCCATGGGTGCTAGATGCCTATGTCCTGTCTCATCCTTCACTCTACTTTCACGTCTTTTAAAGATGCTAGTAAAGCAATGCTCATTGAAATTTCTGACTGTTACAGTCAGGATAGTCACAGAACTAGTGACAGAGAAAGAATGCCCTAGGCTCACCAGAGAAGGGCATTTGGCTCTATATGCTCTTCCTTGTGGTTCCTTGATGTATGACTTTACCAGAAACAGCCCAGGGCCCTCCCTATTCCTTGGCTGGACCCCAGGTTTGGGGCCCCTTGTGAAATCTGAGCCCCTACATGACAGGTACTTACACTGCAAACATCCTACCCACTGGAAAGCTTTGAGGAGTTCAGATTCAGCCACAGTCCCTGCACTGTCTCTACACTAAGGGCCTATTTAGAATGAGCTGTTCACCCTGGACCATGGGTCTACCACCAGTTGCCAACCTCATGTTTTTTCACACAGGCAATACCATAACAGCTGTCTAGACATTCACAGATCAGTGGGAGGGGTATGTTTTCTTTGTTGTTTGTTGTTGTTGTTTCTTGGGGGGTCCGGTCGTGGGGCCTGGGCGCTGTCCCTCAGCTCTTCAGCTCAAGGCTAGCACTCTACCACTTGAGCCACAGTGCCACTTCCAGCTTTTTTTCTTTTTGCTTATGTGATGCTGAGGAATCGAACCCAGGGCCTCAGGCATGCAAGACAAGTGCTCTACCACTGAGCCACCTTCCCAGTCCCAGGGGTATGTTTTTATAGCACTTTTTTACTGTGTATGCCAGCCCTGAGGCTTGAACTTGGGGCCTGGGCACTATCCCTGATCTTATTTGTTCAAGGCTAGTGCTCTACTACTTGAGCCATGGCTCTACTTCCAGCTTTTTGGTAGTTAAACTAAGAGTCTTACAGACTTTCTTGCTCAGACTGGCTTTGAACTGTGATCCTCAGAGTTCAGCCTCTGGAGTAGCTAAAATCTACAGGCATGAGCCACTGATACCTGGTTGTTTTATAGATCTTCAGAGACAAGAAGACCCAACTGTTTTCATTTTACTACCTCTACTGCTGACCTAACTAGATTTCTAGATGTTAGGGTTGCTTTTCATATAGACACATAGCACTGAATTACCCCAAACAAGGCAGGCAGTTTTCCTTGAAATTAGCAAACAAATGCAATAGTCACAGAGAAAGTTCTTTCCTTTACAAACAAGGAAGTCCAATTTCAAGTCCCTGCCATATCCTGTCCTTCACATGTCCTTGTGACAAACTTATTTTATGCCTACCAGAGACACTGTGCCAGGGACTATTTAGGTAAAATTAGGCTTGTTTTGTTCATCATAAGACTTAGATTTTCTTCACATTTTAGCGTTAAGTATGTTTTCTTTGTCAGTGGTACAAGGCAAATCTTGCATCTCACAGTTAGCCAGCATCTGCCATCAGGTAAAATGGGGCCTGGGACACAGAGCTTGTTCTCAAGTAACTTACAGCAGCTTTAGTTACTGAGCTGGCAGTGGAGCTCCTCATCCTTAGAGAGGAAATTCAAGGTTTAGTTTGGAAAAGCTGAGCCTACTTTTTGCAAGAGAACAGGTTACTCTTCTCTGCAAGGTGAGGCACTGTATTTGATCCAACAGCACAGCCAAGTATCTTGAGAGACCTGTGAGGCAGAGTAAAGACAGGCATGCAGAGGTGCTAGGACCGCTGAGAACATTTCTTCTTCTAGGAAATGCTCCCAAGTGCTGACTGTGAGTGTGGATTTTTTTTTCCTTTTCTATTTGGCTAATTTTAAGATGCAAAGTACAGTGTGGGTTTTTTTTTCTTGATGAGGAAATATACAGGCAAAAAGAAAAGTCTTTCCAGAACGCAGGGAAAATGTCTGGGGGCAAAGAAATCTTTTCCACAGCAAGAAAATACAGGACTATAGAGCCAAAGGAGCTGATCTCCCTTAGCAAAAGCACTGTATTTCATCAAGAAAATATCTACCAGGAAAGTTTTGGGGGTTACAGGTACTGGGAAGCAGCTCCAGAAAGTGGCTGGAGGCAGGAGTCTAACCTCAAAGTGGTTATAAATCAGATCTTCCTATCCCAGAGGTAAACTAACCTGGGAGGTTGGCCGGCGGGAGGTGGGGGGGAAGGAAGCTATGGGCACTGAGCTGTTAACACCAAGATTAGTAGTGTGGCAGCTTGCAAATTCTGCTCAAGAGGCAAACAGGGCACCCTGTTGCAGGAAAAAGCAGAGGACAAAAAACAGCTGTGTGCCCTAACTGAAGCACAGCAGGAGGTTGGACACCATGTTGAATCTGGAGACTTTGCACCATCTAACTTTTGGCTTTCCACATCTGGTGCTTGATCCAAGCTGATCCAGCTGCATTCCTGAGCATCACTACACAGGCTTTTCTGCTGATGTTTTCCTCTGTTGGGGGAAAAAATGTGCTCTGAACAGAGGGGTAGAGTGCAGGGGTGGAAAGAAGACAAATGGCCAGACAATCCTACCAGAGAGCTGAAAAACCACACTGCCCAGGGACAAAGTAAACGGGCTGGGCATGCCCAGGCCACACAGTGACTGTGAAAATCTAAGGATGTGCTGGCAGAAAGGCTGATGTGCATGCTGACCCCACAAGGAACACACCTCCCTCTTTCTGGAGTTCACAGAGTGCCTTCCAGCAACTGATGCCTCCCCCCCACCCTGCCTATCCAAGGCCACTGCTGTGGGGAGTCAAACACTCTTTTTCTTCTCTGTGTGTGTCAGTCTGCATTTCCAAATTTCTTTGTTTCCTAACTGAATCCCGTCAGTTTGGCTGACTGCTTTGCTTACTTGAAATGAAGGTTGCTTTCTCTAGGCGCCTAAGAAGGACTCTACTAAGCTCAACCCCTAAGATGGGTGAGAAGCTGGGAGGGGGAGGGGGAATTCAAAGTATTTTTTAAAGAAGCTCACAAGAAGCCAAGCCCTGGTGGCTCATGCCTGTAGTCCTAGCTACTCTTATCCCCAGTAAACTAGCAAAAAAAAAAAACCTGGAAGAAGTAGAGGTGTGGCTCAAGTAGTAAAGTATCAGCCTTGAGCAGTTAAAGGTCAAGCAGTAAATAGCACAAGGCCCTGAGTTCAAGCTGCATTACCAGCACATACACACCCACACACACAAAAGAGCCTCACAAGCACAAACCCAAGAAAATTTGTGTCCTTCAAAGCAGTCTAGCACACCCTATCCTCCCGCTGTGCAGAGGAATACATCAATGGTGAGATGTCAGCACATTCATCATCTCATAGGTGGGAAAGGTAGTCCCAAGGTGATTGAAAAAAACTCCAAGGAGATGTCAGACTCCTTACTGTCTAAGTAAGAGGACTTGATATGATGGTCTCAAGATCCCAGAGGACCTTATGACCCCAAGAAGGAAATAATGTCTGGGCTAAAGAAGGAAATAATGTTGTAGACACAGTCTAGCACTAACACAGGCAAATCATTCTGGTTCACAGTGCCTGGTGACTTGCTGAGTTAGCAAGAAAGGTCATCCATCATGCCAGGTGAGTTACCAGAGCCCCTTTTAGACTTCTACCCTACGTTTTACGTCAATTACATTCAAGCTTTTCAGCCCAAGTCTACCAAATGTATCTATTTTAACTGTCACAAAGCCTTGGTGGACAGGGAGACCTGACCAACTATGGGGTTGGTCAGTTCTAGACAAAGATTCTGAGCTTAAAGATGTGGTGGTCTTTTTTCTCCTCTTTTTCATTTTTTTTTCTTTTTTAGTCAGGTCCTAGAGTTTGAACTCAGAACCTCATCCTTGCTAGGCTTGCTGGGTGCTAGTACTCTATCGCTTGAGCCATGCCTGCAGCTCAATGTTTTGCTGATTATGTCAGAGATGGTCTCTCTGATTTTCCTGCCCAGGCGATCTTCTAAGTTCAGTCTTCCAGAGCTCAGCTTCCTGAACAATAAGAATTATAGGCGTGAGCCACCAGTACCTGGTCCTTTACTTAGCTTCATAAGTTACATAAGTTTACTTAGCTTTCACTAAGTTTGGCCTTGAGCTCCCCTAGCCCTGTCTATGGCCTGAGTTACAAACTGAGTCATAAATACCTAGCAAGTCCCTGGTTACTGATTGGTTACAACTTAAAAAACTTAAAATTACTTGAAATCTTAAATTTCTTGTAGATAGGCAGTTTGGGATTACAGTGTTGAGGCTAGTGTTTTATACTCAATAAATGCTGAGTAAAGGGATACATGCACAGCAATGATCAGCCATACTAGAGTTTGAGCTTTCTGACAGGAAATTCATCACCTGCCAGTCACCTCCACACTGGATTCCAGGGGCTTCCATCACTCTTCTCCAAGGAGCTGAACCTGATTAAATTACATGAACACAAAACAGCACCCACTAATGCATTCATTATCCCTCAATCTCCCTAGAAATATGATTCCTGGATTTTGAAAATGTCAAGGGGCCAACTTCTAAATGTGAGTGTTATGATTTACCATATTTGAAGATCAGTGACATTCAAAGAGCATTCCCTTAGTTGTCCTCAGCTATCCTTTGGGATTTTATCTATATCTGAGCTCACTCTCTTGCCATAGTCATGTAACAAAAGGCTTCTTGCCAGGATATTGGGGAGATTTACTTATGTTTTTGTTTCCTCTATGTTCAAATGTATGTTTGGGAAAGAAGCCAATATACCTTTATAGATTTAAAAAAACTGGTTGCTAAGGTAGTATGCAACTGTGTACCCACAGACTATTGAACAGGAAGACCTGCCTGACTTAGCCCAGTTTGGGGCAGCCCAATACAGCATGAATGTTAACATTATGAAGCAAATGTTAACACAGGTGCCAGTGGTTCACACCTGTAAGCCTAGCTACTCAGGAGGCTGAGTTCTAAGGATGAAAGTTTGAAGACAATCCAAGCTGGGAAGTCTATGATACTCTATTCTCCAACTAACCAACAAGTGGAACTAGAAGTGGAACTCTAGCTCATGTGGTAGAGTGCTAGCCTTAGTACCGAGACACACACACACACACACACACACACACACACACACACACACACACACACACACACACACACACACAGAAGCAAATGATAGGATCATTAGTTACATGAAAGAACAATCAGACTACATGCATCACTGCAAATGTCTTCAATTCTAAGTTCATTCTGAATGACAAGATGTCAGGCATCTGTAGTGTATGCTTGTAATCCTAGCTCTTAGGAGGCTACAGCAGGGGAATCACAAGTTCAAGACTACTCTGGGGAATAGAACAAGACCTTGTCTCAAAAACATAATTAATTTTTAAAATAAAATAAAGAATGACAACAAGGAAAGGATGTGACTCGAATATCAGCAGTAGAATTCACTGGGGGCCATTTTTTTTTCCTGGAGGTATTATCCTCCTCCAAGATCCAAGGGGACAAGCAGGCATACCTAATATCAAAATAAAGCCACAACCAAGATACAATTCCCTGAGGCTCTCTGGAGTTGCAGGTGCTGATGGGAACTTTCTTTCAACTCAACCCAGAGTGATGGAGAGAAGGGAGAGAAACCCCATTCTTGTGATATCCCCTCTTGGCCTGAATTCTCCGACCTTACATTCAGTTGCAAACACTGAGTGTGTGCATGCCATGATGTACAATATCCTCAGTCTCATGTGTGTTCCCGCATGTGTGTGACTCACCGAGACATGGGACCTTACCTGTACCCTTTCTTGTACTTTGTCATATCTGATTGATGATAACACAGAGGAGGCAGTTTCAAATGGATGCAAAGACTCACATTACCTACCTTTATGTTTTTCCTAGTAAGAATTTTGTAAGAAATCCAACCTCAGGAACACAATGTAGAAATTAGGAAAAATGCGTTGAACTTGTCTTTCAATAAACTGTCCCTGTCCTAGGCTGTTTCTCTGCATCCATGAAAACCAGAGGCAGCTGCAAGGAGCTGACCTTCCAAGATGATGACATTCACATTTATTTTCCCAGAGGAGAGATGCCAAGGTGTTTGGAACTAGGTCTTCTAAATGTCCCTAACGTAGGACTATGCCCGGATCTGGCCCCCAGACCTCAACCAGCCCTGCTCCAGGAGCTGCAGGTGCTGATGGGAATTCTTTTAACCCTGAATGACAGAGGAAAAGGGAGGAAAATTCCACTCTTGGGATATTAGTTTCCTTTGCCTCAGAGAACTTGACTGCCCCTACCACCTCTAAATCCCCCAAGCATGAAAATCTCCCCTCTTAACAGGACACCCTGGGAAGAGTAGTGCTGACACCTAGGGGTGAATATGAAAATGAACCCCAATGAAAGAGCCCACCAAGGCTTCACTGGAGCACTGAGAAGGGGCAGCCTCTGAAGACCTGGTGTGTTCCCTGACTCCTATCTAATTGTCTCTAAGTCGGCCTCTGTCCACCACTCAAGAGGGTTCCCCAAAATATGTACAATGACTCATATTGGTCTATTCTCTACATGTCCAGATCCTTTTCTTTACCTGAACAAAGCAGAAACTGGAGAAGAAGGAGGTAGAGAAGGAAAAGCTCCACTGAAATGCACTGCATCTCACTGGAGACACAGCCCAGAGGAAAGCCCCAGAAGTGGCCAGGAATGATGTCTTACCAAACTCGCTTGCACAAAGATGCTCAATGATGGCTTCAGATTTCAATTCGTTGTCACATGGGGGACACACATTTGTACCTAGGAAGAAAAAGAGAAAGAAGCAGAAGTTATAAATTATGGGGCTGGAGAGCACTAGGGAAGAGACTGGCTTGAGGACCAGGCAAAGTAGCTACAGGTCTTCTAGAATTTCAGAAGGATGTCCTGAGAATCAAGAAAGATTCCTGGGCCCTTATACCCAGGATCTAAAGTAGGAGAATGACTCTTGAAAAGTGTTGATCTAAAACGGTACATGTTCTCCCTGATCTGCATAAGTTAGATTTACAACACAATGGGATATGACAAATTATACAGGATTCTAAATACTCACATACAGTGAGACCAAAAGAGGATAGTTTTAGGAGAAATCACCAAGTTGTAATACCCAAGCACCAACTCATATGTATATAAAATAACATACAGACTGAAATGAACTCCAAAGAAACAAACTCCAGGGCTGGGAAAGTGGCTCAGTGGTAGAGCACTTGCCTTGCACGCATGAGGCCCTGGGTTCGATTCCTCAGCACCACATAAGCAAAAAGAAAAAAGCCAGAAGTGGTGCTGTGAGCTGAAGAGCTGAGGGACAGCGTCCAGGCCCAGAGTTCAGGACCCATGACCGGACCCAAAAATGAAAGAAAGAAAGAAAGAAAGAAACTCCAAAAGAAAACAAAGGACCTTTTCTTAATTTGTCCTTTTGTTTTCTGATGACTCCGTATTCTTTACCTCATATACAATGTATACATGTGCACATCTGAGGGAAAGGGGGAGGAGGGCACAGAATCAGCAGAAAATGGGTGAAAAAGGCAGTAGCAGAGCCCACTGGCTGTACTAGACATTGATGAAGGTGAACCATGCAACTCATGGGCAGAGATGGGAGGGAGAGAATAGGAGAGAATGAGGGAATTGATGATAGTAAGCCAAAGGAAGAAAATATACTTGATATACGTAAAGGGTAACCCTGTTATATATCACCTCTAAACCAACAATAAAGAAATTAAGCCAGGCACCCATGGCTCACTCCTATAATCCTAGCTACTCAGGAGGCTGAGATCTGAGGATTCTGGTTCAAAGCCAGCCTGGGCAGGAAAGGCAGTGAGACTCTTATCTCCAATAAACCACCAAAAAACCAGAATTGGTGCTGTGGCTCAAGTGCTAGAGCACTAGCCTTGAGCTGAAAAGCTGAAGGAACAGCGCTCAGGCCCAGGGTTCAAGCCTCATGTCTGTGTGTGTGTGTGTGTGTGTGTGTGTGTGTGTGTGTGTGTGTGTCTCTCTCTCTCTCTCTCCCTCTCTCTCACACACACACACACACACACACACACACACAAATTAAATTACAAAAGAAAAAGAAAAAAAGTGTTGGTCTAGTGATGCTGACTACAGCACACTTAATTGAGCTTCCACTACAAAAAGTAGATGGAACTAGGCTGCCATGAGTCCCTAGAAAAAGCTGGCTTAAACAAAAATGAGTCATTGTTTGCTTCCTGTCCTTCCACCTTTCCTTTAAATAACTGCATCCAATTCCTGTCCCACCTGCAGAGGACTAACAAATCAGCTCATCATTTGATCAGCTTTCCAGAAGCCAGGCAAAAAGCAGACTTATCAGCTTCAGCCCCAGGGCCCTAAAGTCCCCTCTTCAAAAGGCCCATTGCAATAGTGGCCTGATTTGAGCAGGAAGCCAACAGCTGAATGGGTGTAGAATGGGCCACCAAATGGGAGGACAGAGCTGGATGGGGGGGAGACCTTAGAGGCTCTTTCAGAAGGGACTGGGAAGAGCTTTGAAGAGGTGAGTACAGACAGGCAGGCTACTGGGAGGTGGCTTGGCCCAGGGGGAAGAGACATCTGAGGCCAGAACCAGAGGCCTCCCACAAGCCAAAATGCTGCTGAAGCTGGGGGAGGGGATAAAGAGGACCCTATTTCTTATAAAAGGGCAGAGAGAATGTGCTGCCAGAGAGTCCTCCAGGGCCAATGGAAGTGTCTTCTCATCACTGGCCTGCCGCCCCCATTCCCCCTTCCTCTTCTTTCTCCTCCTCCTCCTCTTTTTCCTCCTCATCTGTTAAACTTGATGCTCATCAAGGATCCAGAAAATCACCACACACACACACACACACACACACACACACACACACACACACACACACATACACACACACCAAAGGAGGCTGAGCTGGGCTGCAGCTAAAGAGCATAGGAAAATTGACTAAGATGGATGCCAAGGGTGCTAGAAGGCCAAGTCAGACCAAGTTTGGTGAGCTAAACACCTCTTCTTTATTCTCTTCTTCTTACTATGGTTCTAGCACATCATTTCCCTCCTCATGGACTCCTCTACGGCTCTTCCCCAAGGCAGAAAGAAGGAGGGAGCTACACCATCCACCCAGTATACTGCCTCACTCAGGAGATAACCTCTCTCCAGACCTTTTCCTGCAGGGCCTAGCAGAGGCCATGCCCCTGTCCCAACACATTTCGCTTTCACTTGCACTGTGTATTCAGGGTCAAATAGCTTTCAGATTCTTGGGGCAGCAAGAACTACACTCCAAACAGAGGTTGGCATGACTTCTTTAGGCCAAATGTTGGGACTATGCTTTGTACCCAGAACTTTTCTGACCAAAGAAAAACCTTACCCAGAATATTCCATCACAGTTCTTGTTCCCAAGGAGTGAAAGAAGGGTAAGAAGTACTGCAACATGGAAAGGACCCTGTGACCTCTACCAGGTGTGTAAAGTGTGCTTCAAGGTTTTCTTTGTTTCATTAGTTTTGTGTTTGCTTTTGTTTTTTAAGTAGAAGTTATCACATCTCAAGGTTCTAGGAATATAATACCAGCCAAAGTCAGAGCATTGTGAATATAAAGCTAGATGTCTTCCATACACACTCACCACATCTCCTTTGGATCCTATTGGCAGCCAAGGACTCTGCAACCCATGAAGGTGTTTTTCTTAGTGCCATGAATTTCCTTTGGATGTTAGGGACCCTCAGTAGCAAGAGCTCCCTACTGGGAGCTATGTATTTTCAACATGGTTCTCCCTAGCCTCCATTTTCTCACTGCTAGACTCAGCTCTGAGAAGTTTTAGCCAGAGAGAGGAAGAGGAATGTGTAAGGCAATATTTACCTGTGCCCCTGTGTGTCCTTGTGGCCCTGCAGGCTGAGCTGCCAGCAAAATCCATCCTTGCTCCTCTGAAAAGGGAACTAATCTACAGTTGTGAGGTATATTTAAATGTTTAGAGTATAAGAACAAAAACTAAAAAGCTTGATATTTTGTTAATATTCATATTTTACCAATATTTAAAGGAGAGTAGAGGAGAAGGGCAAAGACCAGAATCAAAATTATGTCACTCTTCTAAATTTTTTTAAATTATTGCATCAGTATACATACATGCACACAAGACCTTTTACACAGTCATATCTAACACATAAACATGCATCACTTCTCACACACACAAGATATTTCTCTCTTTCACACACACACACACAACACAAGATCTCTCTTACAAACAGGATCTCTGTCTCACACCATTAGATCTTTCTCACACACAAATGTCTCTTGCCCGTATACGCAAGATCTCTCCTTCACACACACACAAACACATAAGATCTTTCTCTCACACACAAGGTCTTTCACACACACACTGAAAATCTCTTACACACTGAAAATCTCTTACACACTGAAAATCTCTTACACATGAAGATCTCATAATACACATGCAAGATCTCTCACATACATGATCTCTCACACATACGCAAAATCTGCCTCACATACAAGGTCTCTGTCTAATACACACATGCAAATATTTAACACACACACACACACACACACACACACACACACACACACACACACACACAAACGCACACCAGATCTTCCCTGGCCAGCTCACTGAGTGGCCGAAAGAGATCCTAAGAAAGGATCTGGGAGGGAGGAAGGGCATGATGCCGCTACAAGCTATATCTAAAATACCCAGGCAAGCTTAAAATACAACATGACTAACAACACAACTGTACTGAACATGAAACGGGCTTGTTCCTACCACTCCCACCATTAAACCTGGCAAGATAGGGGAAAAACAATTTCTTAGACTTGTCTAATATAAATGCAAGATTTAGAAATCACTTTCCTGGAAAACAAGTGACTGCTCTTCTTGTAACAGAAGCCCATGTAGCTTGGGCATCTGCCTTTGAGAAAATCTCTTTTGACTCATTTTTTATTATTAAGTCTATCCTTAATAACTAAGGGCTGCTCAATACCCTTAAAATTCCATGTGTTGAAAATATGAACAGAAACCAACATAATGTATGCAAAGATTGACACTGCTTTGAAAACTTGGTTTTAATACCAAAGAATACAAAGAATGGAGGAAAAGCAAATAAGAGTAATAACATGTAATATCAAAATGTACCATCCATAAGTTTCTGAGGACCAGTAGTTTGATATGTCTCTGCCTGCCTCTTAAATGCGGGCACAGAGGAGTGCATGCTTGCTTGCGCGCAGGCGCAGGCAGGCACACATGATATCCTTTGAGGATACCATGTAGGGGTTCCTCATGGAGGGCTGAAGTCTTAGAAGAACCATGAGCTCTCCCAGAATTGCTCTCACCAAAACTGCAGAGGAAAGAACGACCTTCAGCCCCACTCCACTCTTGACTAATTCTCCCCAGCTTTTTCCCCTCCAGTCAGCAAAGGTGGGTGACAATTTGACCCCAGAGGAGGAGGGAGTAGAACAGTGGAACCTCAGCAACCAGCCCAAGATGTACAGTCTGGTAATAGTGGAACTCTTCCATACCATAGCAGCCTTCGGAGGAAGGGGTTGGGTTGGGGGATTCTTGCCCCTCAGTCCCCCTCATCCTTCTCTTGGGCATCAGCCACTTACCATAAAGCTGTTTCCTCAGAGATCTCCACTTCATGCCCACCAATGAATGGTCCCAGAAAGGGGTAACAGTAATCATCAAGAGCAAACCAATCCAAAGAAGATTGGCCACAGCTTCTGGGCAGAACCTGGTTGACCCAGCAGCAGGACCTAAGAAAGGAAGCTCTGCAGACTGAGATGACTCCATACCTACACAACACCACAGACTTTGCCCTGCAGAATGAATGCACCCTTCTCCTTCCCAAAGCGCAGCACCTTCAGGGAAGTTCACTCTGAGAGAAGACCAGTCACCTTACAGGCAAACAAGAGGCTACATCCACAAACCACCCAAGGCCTATGCCCCTCAGTGGAGATCCCAGCGACGCGAGTCTCTCCTAATGCAAGCAAGGGTATTCCCAGTGTTCCAGTAGCCCACAAGTACCTTTATGCTCACTTGGATGGGAGGGGGAGGGCAGGTGACTGCCCACCCCTCTCTTGAGCATCAACCACAAGTTAAAGGATCCAGGCAAATTCTACTGTCACCAAAACAAACAAACAAACAAAAAACACTGCAGAAAGCAGGGGTCATGGCTTCCTGATTACCTGCATGTCTCTGCTCCCTATCCCTGCTTTGGAAGAATTCAGGCCATCAGACTGAGCTGGTGGTTAGTTTTCTTCGTTTCCAGATTTTTTTCTCCCCTCCTCACTCTTTAATTGCCCTTTAAATAGGAGGGGCTCGGGAGGAACCTCGGGTCTAGGGCTATTAGGAATTTGCAAAGTCCAATTTGCAGGTCCCTACCCCCTCTGGGGGAGATAAACAAAACGCTAATTACATTTTTATCTTTCTAATTACCCGAGGATTTGTGTAAATGAGCGAATGGGGGGAGGGGTATGCAAAGATACTGTTCAGAGATTTTTTCCACCCCTTAAATCTCCCGAACTCAGTTGTGAGATGAAAAAATTACAAATCTCGGCCGTTTCTAAACTTTTTCCTCCGCGCAGCCAGTTCTGCGGCAGTCCACAGGACTTCAAGGTATTGATAAACAACAACAACCGCAAAGAAAGAAAGAAAACTAACACTGCGCACAGCAATATCTCCTTCCAGAGTGCTCTTTTCCTATGGGAACATCATCCCAGTGGGTCGCTAAAAATGTTGGATGGGGACTGGGAATCCTCCCACAGGAAAGGAAAAGCACTTTTTCCTTAAGGCGCGAGGCTTTGTTTCAGGTATGAAAAAAGAGAGACTGGATCCCTAGAAGCGCAGCTCCTAGCAGCGGCCCGGGTCGCTGTCCTGGCGGAGGTGCCCAGCCGCTCCCACGCACACGCGCGGGGCATCGGGGTCGCGAGAGGCGCAGGGCGACACCTCGAGCACTCGGGGAACTGGGAACCGTCCACGTCCCGTGGAGGGCACTTCTCTACTCCAGCCCGGGGGGGGGGGGGGCGAGACGGGGCGTGGCAGCCGGGGTGCTGGCTGGGGCGCTCGCCGGGTCCCCGGGGCCCGTCCGGCGGGGCGCGAGCCGGGCGGGGACGGGTCTCGCGCGTGCGCGCGCGTGCGGTCGGTCACCCCGTCCTTACCTTGGGGCTTGGAAGCTTCGGTGGCATTAGGCGGGGTCATGGCGATGCAGACGTCCCCCTCGGGGAACTTGTCACACTTGAGCATCTCGGGCCAGTAGAAGCCGAAGAACTGCATGACGGGCTCGCACGAGTCGCGCACGGCCTCGCAGAGCCAGCGGCACGGGTAGATGGGCCGGTCCAGGCAGACGGGCGCGAAGAGCGAGCAGAGGAAGACCTGGGTGCCCATGTGGCAGTTCTTGTTGAGCAGGGGCACCCAGCTGCTGGCCTGCTGCTTCACCTCGGCCATGGTCTCATGCTCCAGCAGGTTGGGCAGCACCATCTTCTTGTAGCCCACGTTGTGGCACAGCCTCAGGTCCACCGGGATGTCCACGCACTGCGGCGGCTTGGTGTAGAAGCGCCCGCTCTGGTACGAGCCGATGTCCGATTGGAAGCTCACGTAGTCGTACTCGCTGGCCGAAGCCTCGGCCATCAGCCCGGCGGTCAGCGCCAGCAGCACGCCCCAGGCGGCACCGTGGCGGCCCCCCGCGCTGCGCCCGCTGCCCATGCTGCCTCCCCGCACTCGCTCCCGCGACGTCGGGGCTGCCCGCGCTGCCCTCACGCCCGCGTCCCGCCGCAAACTCCAGGAAATCTCCAAGGGACAAAAGGCTCAGTTCCCGACGCTGTCGGGCTCCGCGACCGCGCGCTCCTGCTGGGTCTCCAGAGGGTGGCGGCCCACGGCCTGCCCCCAGGAGCCGCGGAGGGAGCTCGCGCCGGAGGAGAGCGAGGCGCGGGGACCCAACGCCGTCCCGGCTTGCAGAGGCGCGGCGGGCTGCGGGCGAGCGCGCGGCTCCGACTCCCGACGTTGCAGGACTGGAGTGCGCGGGGCTCCGGCCGCCAAGCCCTGGAGTCTCCCCGCGCAGCCAATCAGCTCCCGGCTGCCGCGAGCTGCACTCATTACCCGGTCAGTCAGCATTGCAATTAACCAATCGCTTCACTGGACGAGAGGGTTTGGTTTACTAGAACTAGACACAGGTCAACACCCCTTAAAAAGCAATAATAATAAGTAAATAAGAAAAAACCAAGAAAGAAATTAACAAGAAGGAAAGACAAGGAGTGGAGGAGTAGCCAGAAGTGTGAGGTGGATAAAAAGCATGTTTTACACTGTAGTTAACTTGGGTCAGTTTGACAGCAGGGAACAGTAATAGGACTCCCAAATTTCAAGAGATTATGAGGACTTTTGTTTTGGCGGGAGCGGCCAGGCGGAGAGGAACTTGAACTCAGAGCCTGGGCTCTGTCCTGTAGCTTTTTCACTCAAGGCTGGCCTTCAACCACTTGATCCACAGCTCCACTTTAAACGTTTTCCTGGTTCATTTGAAATAAGAGTCTCCACCCTCAAATCTCAGCTTCCTTAGTGGTTAGGATGATAGGTGTGAACCCCTAGTGCCCAGCTTTTTCCTTTATACTTTTTTTTTTCTTGTTCCTAAAGCAACAGCATGGCTGTTCTACTCTCCACGGTTCTGTTCTGTGTAGCTAGCTTAAGGCTAATAACTGAGTGCTCTTGAGCTAACTAGGGACTACATAGTGGTCAGGAAGGTGGTATTCCCGTCTGTTTACTGAGTCCAAAATGCAATTTGTATCCAAGTGGCACATTTAAAGGTGGTCCTTAATGTCATCTAGGCACTAGGTCAAAGTTGCTCCTTTGGAACATGTTGCTCATGAATGCGTTAGCTTTGGAAGTATGCACCAGTTGGCTGACGCTGCTTTAAGAAAGCAGCTCTGGAGCCAGGCACTGGTGGCTCACTCCTGTAATCCTATCTATGCAGGAGTCTGGGATCTGAGAATAGCAGTTTGAAGTCAGCCTGAACAAGGAAGTCTATGAGACTCGTATCTCCAATTAACCACCAAAAAGCCAGAAACTTTTTGACTTACATGGTAGAATGCTAATCTTGGGGGGAAAAGTTAAGGAATAACACCCAGGCTCTGAAATCAAGCCCCAGTACTAACACCCCCCCCAAAAAAAGTGGTAGTTTTGGGAGGACAGATTAATTTTTTAAATAAGATTTTAAAAGGCTACTCAAATCCTAGCTGGCCAACAGCACGTCTAGATATGCACATGCATAATACACATTGACATGTTTGTGGTGAAGAAAGCCAAAATATTAAAAACACATGTACACTTATCAGCATGGCCTCTGTAAACATGAAGGCCAGGCCCAGTCCAAGAACCTCACGTCAAAACCAAAGGTCCCAAAAGGTAGAAGCACAAAGTGAACAGTATCACAGAAACAGCTGACCAGTTTCAGCTAGCATCCAGAAACAGAAGTCTAATTGTCACCCACCACCTCCCAGTTCCTGAGAATCTTTGTATGTTTCAACTATTATGGAGAAGGAGGATTAAGTTCCAGAGAGCTGGGAGTGTGGGCATGAAACAACAAGCAGTTTCTCGAGTTCCCTTAAATGTGGGTAAAACCAAGCCAAGGATGCCAAAACTCCCATCTGAGCAGTGTGGTGTCACCCCATTTGGCAAAAATACCATAGCCTTCGACTCTAGGAAGTGCTGTCTTACTGAGCCAGCTTGTTTTTAAAGCTCTAGGGAAGCTTGCTTTAGACTCTGCATGCCTAATTTCTTGATGGACAGATTCCAAATAAAACTTCCTAGAGTTTGTGAAGAACCAGTACTCTGTGTGTGTGTGTGTGTGTGTGTGTGTGTGTGTGTGTGTGTGTGTGTATGTGTGTCTGTCTGTCTGTCTGTCTGTCTGTCAGTGCATGCTAGTACTAGGGCTTGAACTCAGGGCCTGGGTACTGTCCCCGAGCTATTCTTGCTCAAGGCTAGTACTCTACCACTTGATCCACAGGACTACTCTGAGGTTTTTTTTGCTGGTTGATTTAAGCAATGAGTCTCATAGACTTTCTGCCTGGGCTGGCTTCGAACCACAATCTTCAGATCTCTGCCTCCTGAGTAGCCAAATTTACAAGTATGAGCCACCCACACCCAACCCAAGGCTATTTTCTTAAAGCAGTATGGCCACATAAAGGTTGTGAGTCCACAGCGCAATGTAGGAAGCATCAGCAGGTCATCCACGTCTATCTCCTTTCCAGGTCAATAAAAGCTGCCCAAAGCCCAGAGGAAAGAATGAGGAAGCAAGAGAAGATATATAGCATGGCTTGGATGGCCAAGGGTTAATTCCATAGTAACTCACAATGCTAGCCTGAGGAGCTAACATTCCTTACAGAGCCTAGAAGGCAAGAGATCAGGCAACTGCGTCTGAATTCAAAGGTCATTTAGGGGGAAATGCTGTTGGTAGGGGGTCCTTCTCTCTCCTCTTGTCTGGCCCTAAGTCCCAAGGCAAATGAGACTGTTTACTTACTGATTGGAGATACCATGTTTGCAGATAACATCCTCTCAACTTGAAATCCAGACTTAACTGACACCTCACTCATGTTTGTACAATTTTCACAAATGATAGGAAAACTTGGATTCAGGACTTAGGTCAGTATTATCACTATTAAAATTCTGGAAATGAGTTCAGGGTATATGAGGAGCTAACCACACAATATCCACTCATGGGAGAATCTTATTTCTATCTGGGCACCCACATTGACTATGATCACTCCAAATATCCAACCTCCTCTATACCCCTTCCAGTCACCATCCTGCTACAGAGTTGCTCCAGGTCAAATAGAAAGTGTCAGTATTCATACACCCCAGAGTCCTAAACCCAGACTCCAAACCTGAGTCCAGGACTCAGATGGCAAGGAAGGCCTTGGGTCTTATTTCACATTTCACTGATAGATGTCCATCCACACCTGGAAGGCTGGAAACTCGCCGTAGTTCAGTTTATACACTGCCAGCTAGCACTAGCCTGAGCAGATGGAATCTTCTTCCTGTTTCAGAGATGCAAAAGATACGTTGCTTCCTTTTTCATGTTGTCCAGTTTTTTTTAATTCAAATTCCAATCTCCATTTCTCTAATGGTGTGTGTGTATGAGTGTGTACAGGAGAATGTTCTAGAACAAAGGCTCTTTAAGCATGCTATTGACCTCCCACACTCTCAGAAACTAGACTGCCTGACTAGGAGAATTGTGGGCCTGGCGAAGCCTGTGACTCCCTCCTAGCTCCCGTGGTTTAAATGAATATAAGAGACATCAAGATTTAAATCACTCCTCATTTCAAAGAAGTTCTTGATTTCCTCACACCTCCAGGTGCCTGTACATGAAAATTGGAAATGCATTCTCTGTTGCTTCATAACACTAGCTTAAGGAGGCATTAGTCAGTCTCCCCATGCTCAAAGCTGACTGCCAGGCCAAGCAAGGTCACTGAGGGGCCTCCCAGGTGCCTACCTGGTGGCCTTGTCCCACCCACAGAGTTCAAACCTGGGAAAGAAGGAGCCTCCCCAGCCCATGCTCCTCCCCTGTTCCAGGATTTTTAGGACACTCTCCAAAGATACACTTATCTTACTCTCCATCCTCCAGCTGTATTGAGCAGAATGGCAGTGGCAGATCTGGTACAAGGCAGAGAAAAACATCCTGACCAAAAGTCAGAAAACACAGATCCAGCCTCAGTTCTGCCCTAACAGGCTGGGGCTCCCAAGAAATATACTCCCCTCACTTCACCTTTCATCTCTAAAGAAGAACAAGCAATGCTTCTTTTGCTACCTCTCTGAAATAAAAGACACAGAATCCCCAGCATCTAGGCCACATTGAAATCTTCAAACAGTATTCAATGCAGATACCATGAAGTCCAGTGAAGTTTTTGCTTGGATGAGCTTCTTTTTTCTTCCATATCTATGCACAAGTAGTCTCAAGCCCTTGATTCTCAAAAATTTGCCTTATCTGCTATTGAGTTTTGAAAAAAGTTTAGAAAGAACCTTTAGAAATTAGAGTAGAAGGCAAAGCCCAACCCTACCTCTTCCCCACGTACATGCCCTTCCGCGCCATTCTTGATGACCAGCCGGTCATCCCCATTGCCACTGCTGGACCCTTTTGCTTCTTTGGTACACAGCTATTCAGTTGAGGCACTCCACTAGAATGCTCTTCACATTCTGAGGGGAAACTTTGTCATGGCTCATGGGATCTGCCCAGAATTAGTGTCCACCCTTATTCACCAGTAGCAGTGACCTCTCAAAAGTGGCATTCCTCAGACCCTGAATAGCTATGGTCAGTGTCTATCCTCTCTGTCTGGATGGGCACAGCTGCCTCACTCTTCAGATGAGGCTTTGTTAAACTGGGATTAAGAATTTTTTTTTAATTGCGAAAATACTATACAGAGGGGTTACAATTACATGGGCAAGATAATGAGTACATTTCTTATCAAGCATTGTAGCCTCCTCCTTTGTTTCCCCTTCTTTTTTGGGGGGGGATCCGGTTGTGGGGCCTGAACTCTGGGCCTGGGCACTGTTCCTCAGCTCTTCTGCTCAAGGCTAGCGCTCTACCACTTGAGCCACAGCGCCACTTCCGGCTTTTTTTCTTTTTGCTTATATGGTGCTGAGGAATCAAACCCAGGACCTCAGGCATGCAAGGCAAGCGTTCTACCACTGAGCCACCTTCCCAGCCCATGGAATTAAGAATTTTTATTGATTCACATATATAATCATATATTTATAAACAAATAAATGGGGGTACATTACTATCTTCAAGAATTGAAGATGGCAGTTCTGATTCAGACCTTCACAGACCCTTGGCTTGTCTGCTGTTTGAAGTCCAGACTGCAGTAGGAAATCAGGATTTTGCCATCAAGAGTCTCTCTGGCTTCATCTCTCACTACCTCAGAGTAAACTCTCAGGGAAATGCTTACATTTTCCCAGTCCCACTCACTTCTGTTTGCTGTCCACCTTTGCCCGTAGTTTTCTTTATATAAACCCCACTCATACAGTTTTCAGATTTAGAAAATAAAAATATAGGATGCCCAATAAAATGTGTATTTCAGATAGGCAATGAAAAATGTATTGCCTAAGTGTATTCCACATAATATTTAGGATATATATATAAAAATATTTCTAATATTTTTCTGAAATTCTGAAATTCACATTTACTGCGTGTCCTATATTTTATCTCACAAACTCGTTGATTCCTGAAAGCACTGTCTCCTCCAGGCAGTCATACATAATTGTCTCCCTGTCCATCCCCTCCTCTATCGCTGGTCTGATTGACAACTTTCTCCTTGTGCTCAGGGCCCTGGCACAATCATCATAGCACACATGTCTATTATTTATAACTGCTGACTTTTGGGTAAATGTTACATGCCCAAGAACTTTGGGATTTTGACTTGTTTTTTCTAACACTGTAAAAAGCTGTCACCCCAGCTTTTAGTGCAGAACTGGGCAGATGCTGAATGTTCAATTAGCACTCTCCCCTAATAAATGATGAAGTCTTCCCTGGCTTGTTGGGTACTGTACTTGGATACTGATTTTGCACTGAGTTTTCTGAGAACCAAAGCATGAATAACTCATAGTTCTCTTTGTCTTTGCCTAGATCAGGCCACCAGGGCCTGATATGAGGACTGTAGAGTATAGAGCTGTCAGATTGCCTCTCCTCCCATCACAGAATCAAGCCTAGGACAGAGGCCATGGCCCAAGTCAACCTGGACTGCAGGGCCTCCCTGGGGCCTCCCTTGTTTGATGGAGCATGGGAGACAGGAGGGTGAATGCAGCAGGCAGTTCTTGGGGAAGGAAGAGCTGAGACTGATGCATAAAAGGTTGGAAGGTCTCAGAAGCCTCTGCTGGCAAATGGAATGAGGAGCAAGAATGGACAAAGGAGACTCTACAGCCTTACTTCTAGCTCTATATTCTGTCTTTAGAGTTCAAAGCTTCACTCTCACTCTGTAGAGCAGCAGGCTTTAGAAAGCCCCTTCCGTCTGGTTATCTCCAAGAAGTGAGAGTAAAATGGGACATGCTTCAGTGATTGGAGGCCCATAAATCCACCACCATTGCTTCAGGCCTTGGCAACCAGCACCAGGACGCTTGTGCTTATCTATCTAACTCATCATAGGGCATACCAGATGGACTGCCCTCCTTGAGGGTTCGATTAGAGAACAACTGGGATATGAATGAGGTGATGGCAAGAGTGGGGAGCAGAGTACCCGTCTTTATCTCCCCTTCCTCCTCCTCCTGCCTCCAGCTGTGAAATGCTCCCTTTCACTATTTCTCTATCTGGGCTGCTGGTAGCACATGCCTTTAATCTTAGCTACTCAGAAGGCTGAGATCTGAGGATCATGGTTCAAAGCCAGCCCAAGCATCTCCAATTTCACCAAAAATCTGGAAGCAGGGCTGTCACTCAGTGGTAGAGTACCAGACTTAAGTGAAAAATCTAAGAGACAAAATGTACTCATTACCTTACTCATATAACTGTAACCCTTCTATACAGCATCTTTACAATAAAACAATTTTTTAAAAAAAGCTAAGGGACAATGCTCAGGCCCTGAGTTCAAACCCCAGTACTAGCACACAAGTACATACATGTGCGCACAACACATACACACACAAAACACACACACAAATACACACATACATACACACATCTCTGCCTGAATAGTTGAATAATGCATCCACCTTCTTCCATGGAGAGGCATCACTCACCTAGTTTAAGGCATAGAATTCCATTATGTCCTGCCTAGTAAAGGGCTGCCTTTCTGTAGTCATTCTTGGCTTGCACTCTGTGCAATATCACAATTGGGCCTCATAAACAACCTCTGAGTGGGCAGAGTTTCAGTGTTTCTGTCCGACAGAAGACAGGTTCAGCGTGGTGAGACCCTGGCAAGCAGCCCAGTCACCAAAGCACTGGGAGGGTGCCAGTCTCAGGTCAGTAACACAGATCTTGGGATGCTAAATTCTGTTGACTTTGCAAAAGGCCTGATTGCCTTTGTTAAACTGCCTTTGTTAAATGTTGGAATTCTTCCAAAGCTTCCTTGAGAAGCTATACTATGTCATTTTTATCTTTTGCATTTCCAGTCCCTGTCAGAGAGAGACACAGATGCACAATAGTTGAGCACTTACTAAATGAGTCACTTTCTTGAGGTTGGCCTTATGGCCCACCTCTGGCCAGTGAGAATGGATGGAAGTTGTCAACAAAAGCATATTTTAAAGTAGATAACTTTAGAGGACATAAAGCATGGCTCTTCCCTTTTCTTCCTGCCTGAAAGTGAGATGTGACTTTCAGGTATAGTAGGTGTCTGGTAACCAGGAGACCATATGTGTGGCCCATCTACAAGGATAATGAAAGAGAAAGCTAGAAAGCACCTAGGTCAAAAGGAATCTTGGTTACTAGTCCTGAGCTGTCCACCCCCAAGTTTTTCTTAGGCAAGATCTATACTCTCTAGTGTTCTCTCACTGGAATGTTCTTTCAGGAAGCGAATAACCAACGTAAATGACACAGATCTTCCACATCTGAGCTTTGGCGGCAGCCTCCTGACTGCTGTCAAGTGCTGAAGGATCTAATTTTTATTACCTCCCAGGACTTTGCTACTCCAGGTGTGGTTTCCAGACTAGCAGGTCAGCATCTTCCAAAAGTACAGACTCACAGGTTCCAGTTTAGACTTATACAATTATAATTTTCATTTTACTGAGATTCCTGGGGGACTCCTTTGTTTCTTTAAAATCAAGAATCATTACATGGGGAAATGTTCTTGGGCCTGGGGGTTTGTATATCCACCTTTGACTTCCATCCCTACAACCATGATGTTATTTCTAAGTGACACTGGGTATGTCATCTCACTGCCCGGGGGGGGGGGGGGGGGGGGGAAGGTGTCTTAGGTCTTATCAGCCCTCACTCTTCAGAAGAGGAAACTGGGTTTCAGAGAGGTCCATCAGCCTCCCTAAGCATAGAACATTCAGACAATCAAATGAAATTAAGTTCTCAGGCAGAAAGAATGGACAAAGGAAAGTGGAAATAGGAAGATCTAGATTCAAGGCCAGCACATCCAAGCGTTCATACAATCCTATCTCAAAGAACAAGCTAGGTCTGGTGATGTCTGTGATCGCAGCTAGAAGAGATGGCAGAGATAGGAGGATCACAGTGGGAAACCAGCCCTGAACAAAACAATCTGAGACCCTATTGAAAAATAGGGCAAAGCAAAAGGAGCTAGAAATCTGGCTTAAGTAGTAGACTAGCAAGCACAAGACTGAGTTCAACCCCTGGTACTACCAAAAAAAAAAAAAAAAGAGGTTCAACAGACAAGCAATTTTGTTAAGGAGGCAGCCAGCAGGGTGTCCATCACCCAGAAGGGTAAAAATGCTGCTCTGAGGCTGACTGCAGCAGCCAGAAGTCCAACAGACCTCACTTTCTTCCCCATATGTAAAACACAGACGCTGTGTGTCTGGAGGCATGGGTACCAGTCCAGCACTTTCATACTCTATCAGATTTAATATCTCTCGGCACAAATGGGGCCTTTTACCAAATACTTCTAACACTTAGACTGTTACAAGTAAGCCATAACTCCCCCCACACCCCGGAAAAGCATAATTTGTCCATCAAGCCTCTTTTGTTCTTTCTTTAACTGTAGTCTAGACCACCAAATTGCTTAATACATACTAGAAAGCTCCATAAATAACAATTTCCCAAAGAGAGTCACTCAGTCCTGGAGTGCTTTCCAAGTTCTGCATTAGCTCCTCTGGTGTAAAGGGGTTTGTAGCCATTTTGGTACATAAATAAATAACTGGCTGCTCTCTAAATCTCTGTATAATCCTCACCACCATCTCCTGTGTTTGTTTACTTTTATTGCAATTATCATTGTGATTTTAACACCAGAATAACTGTTCCTTCTGGAGGAAGAAATGCCCCCCACATCCTGCATGTTTTAACCCATCTGAATCCCCCGGCAGTGGGGTTTTATTCCCAACCTTACCCCGCAGAAATGGCCTCCAGGCAATTAATGGGTATCTCAGACATGAGTGTCGTTCCATTGTGTCTCCTGACATAGTTCAACCTGCCACTGGTGCTCTCTGAGCTGATCTCTTGCTTCTAAAAGCAAGAAGATCAGCAAGTGTACATCCATTGCACCTGTAGTTCCATGCCCCTCATTCTGATCTGGGTCATATGAGGAATGAAGGACTCTAATGTATTCCTCAATCATAGAGATGGTGGCAGTGGAGTAGGGGCCAGGGACAATGGTAGAACCAAAGACACAAGGGCAGCATCAGAGTTAGAAGGCTAGGAAATACATAGTAGAGGTGAAGGTAGGATTAAAATAGGATAAGGTGATATCATCGTCAGTGTTATAATTTGGATCCTAAATGTCCCCAAAGGCCATGCCAGAGGTTTGCAGGCCACCCTCTGGCACTAATGGGAAGTAGTGGAAGCTTTAGGAAGCAGGTCCTAATGGAAGGAAGTTAGGTATTGGGAGTATGCCTTTGTAGGTGGGATCAGGATCCCAGGTACTTGCTCTTTCTTTGTTTCTCAGGCTCCTTGAGGTCCCAGCTTTGCACCACAATATGCTCTCTGCCTCACCGCAGGTCCAAAGCAACAGTCAGGTGACCTTAAACTGAAACCTCTCAAGCCATATGATTATCTCATGTATTTTCAAATAGTGGAAAACAAAAGGGACACAGTGTTTCTTATTGTTAGATTCATCTGTCATCAACCTTCCCATGGTCCAACAACCCCAAAAAAGCCACAGGCACTTTAGGGACACAGTTCCAGAACAAGCCCAGCAGGAACTATACCATACTCAGCATCAGAGGTACAGCACTGTCTCGGTGTCTTTTCTCTCTGTCTCTTGCTTTCTCTTTCTCTCTGTCTCACACACACACACACACACACACACACACACACACACACACACACACACACACACACACACACTTACCCCTTCCCACCCTGCCCAGCTATCCTGAGCAAGCAGGCTTTCAACCTCCTGATTTGTCACCCAAGAACTGAGTACTTGTCAATGAGAATAACAGAGGAAAGGTAAAGGTGAGAGTCACGCAGTGCTGATGTCCAAAAATGGGAGTGAGCTCTGAAGAATGAACTCAGCCAGCACGAGGGCCAGGGAAGTCACACTTCCAACTGCTGTCTTGTTAGGAAAGACACCTGAGCCCCAGGCCAGCCACATCCTGCCCTCATTCCTTCCTCCCTTGGCTGAGTCTCCCTCTAGGAGCTCCAAGGTAACCGAACAGCTAGAGAGACTCACATAGCCCTTCCTTTACACCTAAGGGGCCTCGGTGACAAATGTGTGAGGGCAGGCTCCCACCTCCAAACCCCTCTTCCACTTGTCTTCACACTTCATATTTCTCCTTGTCTAGGCACGACTGACCCCGGTAGAGATGTCTGCAGACTGCTCAAAACATGCCCCTCAATCCCTCATCCTCTTGGAGAGGAATGTCCAAATAAGAGAAGAAGCTATAGACACAGCCGCACAGCTGGTGACTGTGCTTGCTGAGCCAAGGGGTGAGGGAGGTCAGGGTACAAGCAGGCCATGTGTCAGGGTAACAGGCAGCCACCAGCTGTCTCCTGTCTGGCATCCAGGCTCCCTCCTCATCGTAGTACCCCAAGGCTCCATTCTCATTCCTGGCTTTCTTGCTGGACTTATGGCCACTCCTATCACCACTGCAAGATTCCAGTAGGGTGCTTTCCAAACACAGCAGTGTTCAGGGCTGCCCTCTGGGATGGGGGGGGGGGGCAATAATGGGGGAGGGAGCCTGAGGAATGTGGCCCCCACCCAACACTCTGCACTGAGGACATAATAGAATACATTAGTCCTCTCCATTCAGTTCTGCCTCCTCTAAGAACAATGGTGGCAACTGAGCTGATTTTTGCCAAATGACTGGCTTTGGTCCATTCAGAGTAGAGTGCAGCACACCAGACAAAGTCCATATTCAATACTTTAGCAGGGTATAGCTGCCAGGCACATGGGGCATCCTTCCTGGGCCTGACATGTAAGTCGACTGACTCCAGCCACCTAAGCTCTCCAAAAGCCATCAACAGGCAGAGCCACACAGAATCTGGAGACACAAAAGAGTTGCTCCACCAAAAACAAGCAGGACAGAGTTCAGATTTCACATCTGGTACTAGTAGTAGACTCCAGAGTAATCTTTAGTATCTGGAGCTTAAGGGAGGAATGCAGCTGCTAGCAGGGTCATGCTGTCACCCTCTCAGCCCAGGGAGAGAAAGCACTAGGCCAAGAAGCTAGTTTCCATTCAGGTAGAGGAGCAAAGTATGTAACATTGTAATCCTGCCACTTCTGTATCTAAGGTTCTAAGCAGGATTAGGTTAAGGCTTGAAAGTTTAAAATAAAAAGAAGGGCTGGGAAGGTGGCTCAGTGGTAGAGCGCTTGCCTTGCATGCCTGAGGCCCTGGGTTCGACTCCTCAGCACCACATACGCACGCAAAAAGAAAAAAGCCGACGGAAGTGGCGCTGTAGCTCAAGTGGTAGAGCGCTTGCCTTGAGCTGAAGAGCTAAGGGACAGCGTCCAGGCCCAGAGTTCAAGCCCCATGACCGACAAAAAAAAAAAAAAAAAAAAAAAAAAAAAAAGAAAAAAGCCGGAAGTGGCGCTGTGGTTCAAGTGGTAGAGTGCTAGCCTTGAGCTGAAGAGCTGAGGGACAGCGCCTAGGCCCAGAGTTCAGGCCCCACGACCGGACCCAAAAAAATAATAATAAATAAATAAATAAAAAGAAAAAGAAAACTCTAGCTTCCTTTACCATTTCAACTGAAAACAGAACTTTGAAAACTGAAAAGCGCAATGCCAATGCCAGTGGTCAATACAGCATTTGGAAAGATTCGGGTGAAGAAAGCAAAACCAATACTAAACCAGAACTATGTTGATGTTTTGTTATTATATTAGTCCTATTGCCCATGTATGATACTAGGCAGACAAAAGCATCACCCTGTAGGTGTGGTTGTGAGGAGAGAGTACAATGATACCCCACATAGCTTGTCTTCCCCTGACTCAGTCATCTCTTCATGGACACTCTGACTACCTTGGGGACAAACCTAGAAATCAGTCCTAAACTTTCAACACTTTTTTTTGGTCAGTCGTGGAGCTTAAACTCAAGGCCTGAGTGCTGTCCCTGAGCTTTTTCACTTAAGGCTAGTACTCTACCACTTTGAGCCACAGCTCCACTTCCAGTTTTCTAGTGATTAATTTGACATAAGAGTTTTCTGGACTTTTCTGCCTGAGCTGGCTTTGAACTGGTATCCTCAGATCTCAACCTCCAGGTGTGAGCCACCAGTACCTGGCTGAGCACATTTTTTTTTTTTTTGGCGTTTTTATTCTTTCTTTTCTGTGTTTGTTTGTTAATACTTGGATTTGAACTCAGTGCTTTGCTCTTGCTGGGAAAGTACACTCCTATTGAGCTACACCCCAAGCCATTTCTTTTTAGTGCTGGTTATTAGTGGGATAGGAACTCAGGCCCATAGCTGGACTTTAATCCACCAATTTCAAGCTTCCTGGCATTGCTATAATGATAGGCATGTGCAACTTCATACAGCTTTTCCTCCCTTGAGATGGAACTTTGCAGACTTTTCTGTCTGGGATGACCTGGAACTACAATCCTCCTAGTCTCAGCCTCCCAAATATCTAGGATTGCAGGCATAAGCCAATAGCTCCTAGCTCTTTTATTTTCGTTTAGATTTTGCCTTTACAGTGCTGGAGATGAGGCCCAGTGCATTACTGAGACAGCACTCTCTCACTGAATTGTACTCTCCGTCCCTTTATCTTTTCAAACATTATATTCTCAATATTTATGCCATGAGAATTTTACCTATGAGAATTTGTGTCGCCGAGAAAAATCATTCCAACACCCAGTTTTTGACGTTGAACACAGAGGGCCTTTGGAGAAACACTGCACTTGTCAGTTCAGACTCAAGCATCTGCTTCTCAATAAATACTTGTTGTATAAGTGAAGGAAAAAGTAAAAGACAAAATGATCATTATATGGAGAGGATGGGTTACATTCATACTATAATTCCAATTTTTCAGAAAGAATAGAAGAATAAGAGGAAGAAAAGAGCCAGGAAACCTGAAAAGGGTCAACTGAAATGTCAACTCTCTGGGTATTGGAATCACAGGTGGCTTACACAGTCTTCTTTTTGTTTTTGTTTTTTTCTTCATTTTCTAGAACTTCAGAAATGATCATACATCATTTACAAAGGAGATAAAAGTATAAATATTAATGTTTTGAAAAGAAGATAGAGTAAAGGAATGATATCCACTTCCTCACAGACAGATGGAATAATATGAGTCTCTGATATTCGATTCATAATACAGGTCCTTTAAAATCCTACTTTATTTGAAACATCAGTAATTATTGCAAAAGACTAGAGGGGTAAGCAATGGCTCACAGCTTCTGGATGATTGCCTCCATTGTCCAGTCTATGGTGCATGTGGAGTCATATTCTCCATCTTTCTTCCAGACCACATAGAAGTGAATAAGGGAATGAGAACTCTGAGGCCAACAATCAATCAACAAATATTTAATGAGTTCCTACTATGTGCACAATGTGGACTCTGTGTGTGTGTGTGTGTGTGTGTGTGTGTGTGTGTGTGTGTGTGTGTGTGTGTGTGTGTGTGTGTGTCTTAGCTTGCTAGCTTGCTTTCTTTCTTGCTGGCTCATTTGCCAACTCTTATACACACCTTCCTTTCTACTCTTTATCCTCTCACCTCTTCCAGCATATTTTCATCAGGCCTCCCACCCTCCTTCCATGGCATCTACTCAGTTAGCCCTGCACCCTCTAGGAGGAAAACTTCTGAGCCTCTTCTACCTGCTCTAATTCTGGACAAAGAAGCATAGGAGAACTGAAATAGGCTGAGAGTGATGTTGCCTGATTAAGGTCTTACTATAGGTTGTCATGGTCACTAGACCTCCTGGTACACTTGCTTCAGGCCCTGTGGGCCCCCTGGCTTTCCTCAGCATGAAAGCTTGGCTGCCTGAGGTTGAGGTGATCCACCATGAGGCCTTCCTGCCAAGGGAAGAGCCCTGGAAGGTCATGGGCTGCCATCCCAGGAGAGTGTTGGCAGACATGCTTTCCGGGCTGCAGGAATTCATCCTGTAAGAACTTGCCACACCAAACACACCTTTCCCGTTTGGCCTGGACTCGGTCCCCGGGCGGAAGAGATGGGTAAAGGCTGCCTTGGGTGCTATGGAGTGTGCTGAGCCTCGATCTCCACAGGTTCCTCTGCCCAGATCCTGGTACCTACAACATCCTGTAAGGCGTTTTATGACCTCATCCACTTCACCCACAGCCATACTCAACATGACCCACCTGAAGAATCTCCAAGAATCCTCTAGATAAGCAGAGGTGACCAGAGGAACCAGCTCCCTTCCTTCTAGGGAGCCCTACCTATGTGTATTGGGAAACTGACCAACCTCTCTATTCATCTCTTTGTAATTCCTGCTAAGAGCCTCAGACCATATGATACCCTCTCTTTTCCTTTCTCAGCTCTCCTATGAGGTGGATAACTCCAGCAGAAGTAGAACAGTGGGTTTCCTGGAAGTTGACCTGGGGTGCCTACTGTGTGGAAAGGGAAGAGACCCAGGGATGGTGCAGCCTCCAATTCGGGAGAATATTCTCCATAGAAAGGACAATTTTCCACTTTCAGGGGGTGTGACCAGGGCTAGATCAGCCTCTTGTCTTGGTAAAGTTATTGGAGTTTGGACTTTTAATTCAATATTTAGATGCAGGGTTCTGGGAATCCAAATAAACATAAGAGAGACCCACTCTGAACCCTGTGGAAGGGACCCTTGTTCTGAAGCCAAATCTGAAGCCAAAATGAGCTGGATAAGTTTTGTATCAGCACCTTGAGGGCTGTTTGCACACAAGAGAACAGTATGACCTTCTCAGTAAATGCCAGGGTTAGGCCCATTCATTCTGAAGAAACTGAGGACAACTTGCCTATAACCCTATAGCTAACAGAGAAATTGTGACCCTGGAGTTGGGAAACCTTTAACATACCTGGTGGCAGTGAGGGTGAGGGTGAAGGAGAGGAACTATTAAGTAAAAGGTTTACAATTTTGGGGGGGCCAGTCCTGGGATTTGAACTTAGGGCCTGGGCTCTGTCTCAGAGCATTTTTGCTCACAGCTCTACAGCTTGAGCCACAGCTCCACTTCTGGCTTTTTGGTGGTTAATTGGAGAAAAGAATCTCACAGACTTTCATGGCCAGGCTGGCTTCATACCTTGATCCTCAGATCTCAGCCTTCTGAGTAGCTAAGATTTTGAGTATGAGCCACTGGGCCCAGCTCACAATAATGTTTGAACCCCCCCACTTAACATATGGAGTGTTGTCTCACTTGGCAAGAGCCACATTCACACCAGGCCACATTGATTCCAGGAAACAAAAGCCCTGGCTTGGATCAATTCTGCTCCATTCCATACGGCCCTATGCCCTGGCCCAGCCGAAGACCATGGTACCGCTCTGCACTTTGCAGACAGCCATGGCTGCACAGCAGGGTGTCTTTATGGGGTGGGGGGTTTACAGAGTGGACCTTTGGAACTTTTTTCCAATCTGTAAGGCTTTTCTCCTTCTGTCTGTCTCTTTCTTGCCTCCTTTTAAAAAGAAAGTAAGGTCTCCATTGTATCCTATTGTGTACCGGCAGCCTGGCCCATGGGTTTTTCACCCTGTCTCATTAAGATGGATGGGGCTGCTGCCTTATTAATAATTGGGAAGGTTCCTTTGTTTCCCCTCTCCTCTTCTCACTAACGATGCCTGCTCCAGGACTCCATAAAGAACCTTGCAGCTTCGAACCCAATCATGCACCTTCACTGACTTGGGACCCCCACTGTCCAGCTGCATTGTCTAACTAGGGGAAGTACCAGAATTCTCATCTCCAGGATTCAAGCATCAGAAGGGAAATATGGAAGTGACCACTAACATCCTGTTATGAAACTAGATGGAAACTGATATACCTGACCTAGCCAGCAGGCTGTGGAAGTGAGGAAACCCAGTCTCTAGCTGGGGATCTACCACAGTCCCCTTTGAATCAGCATGAGCTTTGTACACTGCTCATTACACTGCCTTTAGCTTTTACCCAGAACTATTTAAACACCCGCTGGCAAATGTGCACTGGTTATCACGTGGGGGAGGGGAAGACTCCTTTCTCCATCTCTCCTCAACATACAAAGTAAATGAAGGGTGAGAGAAGGATGAGAGCAGGGTGCCTTCTTTAAAAAAAGTATTGTTATTATAAAGGTGATGGACAAAGGGGTTATAGTTTATTAAGTCAGGCAATGAGTACATTTCTTTTTGGACAATGTCACCTTGAGTGCCACTCTGGTGCACCTCTGGTGCCACTCACTTCTTATGGACTAGGACAAGACCCAATGTCTCACACACACACACACACACAGAGAGAGAGAGAGAGAGAGAGAGAGAGAGAGAGAGAGAGAGAGAGAGAGAGAGAGAGAGAGAGAGAGAGAGAGAAACTAGGGGAGCACTTGGGAAAGAAGTCAAACAAGGCAATTTGTGTCTGGAGGGCCTCAAATTGGAAAGACCTCCATGAGAGGGGACACTGAGCTTGAGACCTGAGTGGCCATCATAGGACAGTTCAAGTCTCCAGGGAGAAGGTGAGTTTCCTGAGGGCTGAGGAGATCCTACCTGAAACAATGGGGAACACACAGGCATTCTATCCTGTGGGATGGAGTTGGCTAGGAATTTCAGGGAGGAGGCAGATCCCAAGATAGGCTGAGTTGGGGCTAGCCAAACCAGGGGCTGCTGGTGGTCCAAGTAAGACAAAGGCACAGAAAGAATATGGCCAGAGGGGTTTGACATAACATGTGACAATCACTCCTCTCTTTGTCATGAATCTCCCTAACTACTGCACCTGAACACTATAAGACCTTCTTTCTTTTCATTCCCAATCCTGCTGTTCTCATTTCAAGTGAGGGAGACCAAAATTGGGGTCAGAGGGAAGTCAGGGATTCGGGTCCCTTGTAGGCCTCTCTGGCCTCTGGATCCTGGCTCTTTTGGATTAATCCACTCTGAGGCCACAGGATGCATATAAAACAGAGGAATTATCCAAATGGGAACATCCAGGTAAATTAGGACTCCATAAGGGAGAGGTAGAAGCCTCACAAGCCTGCCAATAGTTTGTAAAAGCCTTTGGCTACATCCATGATGCTCTACTCACAAGTTTAGACTTCACCAGGCCTGCCTTCTCTGCAGCATGAACCTCACGCTTCCTCTGTCTGCCTGGCCTCCTCCTGCTATGATGTTTGTTCTCAGAAAATACTTCAGAGTTTCTCCATGGGCATCGAGTCCCCTCCATGTCTGCCCTGCAGGTAAATAAAGTAAAATAATAAAACAGGAAAAAATGCTATTTGCTTTTCATAACGCTACTTAATTTTTGAAGTCTGCCTTGGCTTAATGAAAATGAAAATTAAAGCTTATCCAGACAGCTAAGACAATGATCTCTCTGCTCTCAGGGATATCCCAGTTAGAGAGATTACAGCCCCTAATTCCCCTCCCCCACCACTGCCATGTCAAGAAGATGAATGAATGCCCTTTCTCCAATCTGTGAATGGGAGGCTGGGCTGTCACCAACCTTCCAAGGAAAGCCATCCATGTTTGCATGGGAATGGAAGAACTTGGTGGAGTGGGAGGCTGCACACACACAAATCCTCCCAGGACCCAGCAAGGGAGGCTTCTATTCTCAACCTAGTTTACAGCTACATCAAAATGTACCATAGCATGTGAGTGAAAGAAATAGGTTGATCCTTTGTTATACTGGGGAGCTGGCAGGAGTGGGAAGTCCTTGATTCAATCGGATTGTTAACCCTACAATTGTAGTAACTCTCCAGAGTTCCTTGTTTTGATCCTAGTCTTTACTTATGCAAAAACAAAAACAAATTCAGCAAGTATTTGCTGAGTGCCCACTAAATGGGCATCAAGCACTGTGCTCAGATGGGTATAGTGAGGTGCTTGAGACATAGTATTCCTATGCTAACTTTCCCAGCCCCCACTTGTTTTGTCCCCTGCATTTGGGTCTTGTTGGATTTTCTCCCACAAATCTCACTATTGGGCAAGTGTTTTATAGTGCCCTTTCTGCCTCATAAACTGACAGTTGCCATAGAGAAGACAGAGGCTGGCCTAGCCTGCACTTGGATTTTCTCTTAACTCCAGCGCATTTCCCTGAATCATTCTTCATTTGATTCCTAACACATCTACACATTCCTGAGCCAATGAGAGACTAAAATGACAATAATCTTTGTAGCTATTTTATTAGAGGATAATAATTTGTTTAAGTGAGATGATGTATTTAAAGCTTAACAACGCTTAACAGCCAATACCTATAGCTTGCAAATGTTAGCTATGCTTATTCATCTATGCTGAGCTATGGGGCCTTGGAGTTTGGTTTCTACAGCACAGAACTAGAGTATCCTCAACTTTATTCTCAACTTTACCCTGGATCAGTTCCTGGTACCCACTAGTTACTTGCTAGTTAAATGTTTCTTAAAATTATACCATAGACATTAAGATATGGATGTATCTATCAGAAGATTGCAACAACAGGTTTATAATCCAAAGAATCTTCTCCAAAATGCTAAAGACTGGGCAGTTCTTGATGCTGGTGCTTACTATTCATGAACCAAAAGAATCTCTCACTAGGCACCAGTGTCTCACAAATGTAATCCTAGCTACTCAGTAGGTTGAGATCTGAGGATCACAGTTTGAAGCCAGCCTAAGCTTATCTTCAATTAGCCAGCAAAAAGCCAAAAGTGGAGATGTGGCACAAGTGGCAGAGCACCAGACTTGAGCAAAAAGCCAAGTAAGGGATGAAGGCCCTGAGTTCAAGCCCAGTACTATTATAAAATTAAACAAAACAAAACATCTCTAATAGTGGCACTTGAGGTAGGGGCTAGGTGAAAAGAGTAATTATTGTGAGAAAATACCTTTAAGCACTGGTGAAAATGGCATATGATCATAATGGGGTCACTTTACATTCAGCAAATGGTGTCTCTCTGTTCCACTGACAAACAATCCTGACACCATGATGCATACCTGTAGCTCCAGCTACTCAGGAGATTGAAGAATCACTTGTGCCAGACTGGACATTATAACCAAATTCCATGTCTTTTAATGAATGAATGAATATATTGAGTTAAAAAAATAATCTCCCAAACTACTTACCCAAGAACTCAGAAAGTTATTCTAGTGATTTTCTCTTCCATCCAGGCTGTCTGTCACTTGGGCATGGACTGTGCCTCATTGCTTTCCATCATTCTGTGTGTGGTGCTGAGTGGCCATTGTCCAAGTGCTTGGACAGGAAGGAAGGGATCCACAGGGCACCAGCCTGATGGTTTTCCAGGGCTGAGGAGAGAGTGATATGGGCTTACTCACTGGGCATCTGAGGAAGGCTTTGAAGATCTCTCCCATTGCTGCTGTCTCTGTCAGCACAGTGTCTCAAGCCCAGTTCTGAAAGGGTCACACTTACTCTGAGTAAGTTCTGCCTGCCTGTTGCATTAGCTCCTGGTTCAGAGCCTTCTGCAATTTGGCTAACATCTTTCCCTCCTGCTTTACCACCCACACACTCCCTGCTCTGAGGCCAAATCAAATCCTCCTTTCCCTGAGCAGCTGCACACAGCCTTCTACTTCCCCCCTTACCCTGGTTTCTCCTGTTTCTCCTTCTGAAAAGGTGAAATCGAATCATCTCCATCAGTGGAAATCTGTCCCCCCCATTCCTCCAGTTTCAATTCAGCTGTCCCTCTTTCTGACCCACATTCATAGAAACTCTTCTCCAAATGCATGAGACCACTTGTCCACTGCTGGTGGTCTTCCTGTGGTTCTTGCTCCTTCATAGAATGTGCACATTTATCTTAGCTCCCTGCCTGGCCTGGAAATTTGTAAATAGCAAGGAAATGGTATCTTGTAACCCCTGACAACTTTTGCACAATGTCACAGTGGGAGAATGGATGGATAGATGGATGGATAGATGGATGGATGGGTGGGTGGGTGGGTAGATAGACAGATGGATGGATGGAAGAACAAAGGGAGAGAGGAAGGGAATGGAAATGAATGAAGTAATGAACACAAAATGAATGAGTGAACACAAGATATTCTACTGTGGGGTTTTGCCAGCTTCCTATTTAGTTACCAAATAGGCATGGCTCAAGAAGATGGTAAAATGCAGATCCTCTTCTGAATGGCTTCCTCCTGCCCCTCCTTCCCTCTCTTCTGGGGCATTTGTCACACAGGTCTGGGCTCATTGAGGACACAATATGCAAAGGCAGATCAGGGGTGGCCCTGCCCCGTGAAATCCTCTTGTTCAAGGGCCACTGCCCCCATAGGCCATAGGCCATCAGTGAGGGACAGGCCAACCTGCTAGGCCCCTTTATCCCATGGCCCTGATACCCCTGAAGCTAACCACGGCCACACACAGCAGGAAACAGTCACAGTCCCCTCAATCTGAGTTTCACTGTTTTTCACCAACATTGACAAATCCTCTGAGCTACACAGACACACGGAAGCCCAGCCCAGCTCAGCCCAGCAAAAGCCAGCCTTAATAAAGTCACATTTAGCAAGGCAGCACTAGCTAACCAGAGCTCCTGTAGTGAAGCTTGCTTTGTTTGTTTGTTTGGTTGGTTCTGTATTTGTTTTTTGGGTTTGTTGTTGAGCACATAGCACCCTCTCTAAGAAACAATGCAAGAAAACTATGCAGTTAAAAATGTGGTTAAGCAGGGTACCAGTGGCTCATGCCTATAACCCTAGCTACTCAAGAGGCTGAGATCTGAGGATTATGTTTCAAGCCAACCAGGTCAGAAAAATCCATGACACTCTTATCTCCAATTAACCACCAAAAAGCCAAAGCAGAGCTAAAGCTCAAGTGGTATACCTCTAGTCTTGAGCAAAAAAAAAAAAAAAAAAAAAAAAAAGCTAAGGGCCAGCACTAGATCCAGAGTTCAAGCTCCAATACTGGCACAAAAAGCAAGGGAGGGTGGGGAAAGAAGGAAAGAAGGAAGGAAGGAAGGAAGGAAGGAAGGAAGGAAGGAAGGAAGGAAGGAAGGAAGGAAGGAAGTTTGGGTGAGAGGGAGGAAGGAAGAATGAGTGGGAGTGAAGGGGAGGGAAGGGAAGGGAAGGAGGGATGGAGGAAAGGGAGGGGAATAAGGTAAGAGGAGTCTCAGGGAAAGGGGGGGACGGAGGTGGTAGTATCTAGAATCTCCATGACAATTTTAGGCTGAAGCACTTCTCAAATTCCTATGCCCCAAACCTGTGTTTATGAGTTGGAGTTGCTTGTATTTACTGAGTGATTCACAAAACCCCACACTAGAGGGTCCAAATAACCAAGTCTCACAGTGCCAACTTTCACTCCTTGCTAATTGAGAAATATCTGGGCAGCATTAGGTCTACAGCTACTACTGGCCACTACTACTGCTGCCGAGGACAGAGGGTGAGCTGCAGCTCAACAGGTTTGTTCTGCTCCAGAACCTCGTCTAGTAACTGTAAGGCTCCACCTTGGGATCCAAATCTGTAAGTAGGGTGGTAGCACATTTGCTATCTTGTGTGAGAATTAACAGGCAGTCTTCATGAGAAAACCCAGAACATAAGGGTAAACGGGATGCTTCCTTTCCTTCCTTCTACATTCCAAACCACCTAACCTACCTCAGGTCCTTGGCACCTGCTCCTAGAGGTTTATCTTTCAAATCCCCTGGCCTCAGATAGTTGCTTTAGTTCCTAAAATGATCAATCTCAAGACAACCGCTGGAGTTTGCCCTTGGACATAGCAGACAGATGCCACATCCATCTCCCTTCATTCTTTGAGAGCAAGCATTTTGGGAAGCTGCCTGGTCAGATAGTTCTCATCTTGACCAAAATACCTGCCCTCTCTGATCACCCTTTCATCCCAGGCACAGTGCCAGCTCTGCCACATACCTGAGATATCTCCTTTTATCCCAGCACAACTCTGTGAGGCAGGGACTGCTACTGTCCCCTCCAGATAAGAACCTGGGGCCGAGGAAAGGAACTATCTCAAGGTCATACATCTAATAAGTGGTAAACTAGCATTTGAGATTCCCTGGGGAATTGCCAAGGCCTGTCCCCTGGGACCTTGGAGGCTCTGCCACTATGCACCCCCAGGCTACAGAAAGAACAGCTCATACCAGCATCTTGTCAGCTGTGGAGACCCTCAGCTGTTACATTTTTCCTAACTCACAGTGAGCCTGTGTGGTGGATAACATTTTTTCCATTTTTGCAGGTAAGAAATTTCAAGATTTTAGGACAGTAAGTAAAACTGTGAGATCCCTGAACTCGGAAGCCAATTCAGACTTCCCTGATTGAAAAACCTGTGACTTTCATACCATTTGATGGGACTGCCTGGCCCCAGAAGTCTTGTCAGGAACGCAGGAAGAGCAAACTGCCACCTACTCAAGGGTTTTTAAAGGGTAATGAGGCCCCTCCTTACCCTTGCCCCTTTGGTACATAATAATTCTAGCCCAAAGGCCACTGCTTGAGGGTCTCTTCAGGATCCCAGCTGAATGTCCATGACCAGGAGTTGTGTTATCTAAGACAGGACCATGTGAGCAACAGGCAGATTAATAATACTGCCTTTATCTGGGTTCAACTGTCTGTTGGTAAAGAACAGAACCCAAAAGGATTATAACAGTAGATAGAGACACTGATCTGGAGTGGGAGATGCTGAATGTTCAAGGGGTCATCAGGCTGACAAGTGGAGGAAAAAAGCAGTGAGCCAGGGAGAAGACTCAGGGAGGTCAGATCTACATTTTCCTGAAGTCTTTCAACAACCTCACCTACACCCACAGAGTTATTAATGCCCTAATTCTAGTGGAGGCACATATTCCCAGTCCACATTTTAGACCTACTCATCAATAATGTTAATACTGCCTGACGTAATGATGCAAGTCTATAATCCCAGCACTAGGGGATATACTTAGGGAATCCTAAATTCAAGGCTAACCTGGGCTCCAAAGCCAGACCCTATCTCAAAGGAATGAAAAGTAGTGGAGGGCAAAAATAGTAGCAAAAGTCCACATTGAGTGTTTACCATACAGTGACTGAACACAGCTGGTACACAACAACTAAGAGCTGCTGTTATTATTACATGACTAATTATGCTCAATAATGATCCTGGGTGGATGTCATCTATTGTTTCTTGTTGCCATCACTCATTCATCTTTGCTGACTCCTCATCATATGGAGCACAGGCTGAGTTTTCCCTGCTATTTTCTCTCTTTCTTTCTTTCCAGGGTTCAGTCATGGAGCACTTTGCATAGACTCCAGAACAACCCCTTGGGTTGCCCTTCCATATAAAAAGGGCTCAGCCTCCACAGCCAAACTTTTATCCACTTGAAACTAAAGCCAGCATCAATCAGGAAATACTCCAGGCTAGCTGAAAAAAGTTACACCTCAAGGTCTGCAGCTTCTCCTTGGTCCTTAAGGATTTGGGGTCCTCCAGGTTTGGCTAGAATAGATTATATCATTCCCTCTCCTGTGCTCTCCTAGGGAGCCTCTGTAAGTGTTGATCTCACTCACTTACTGGTGAATCAATTGAGCCATTCTCTTTGGCCCAACAATCTTGTCATGTGTACCCATACCCCTAGGGTCTTCTCTTAGTGGAGACTATAAAACCAATAAATACCTGGCATTGGTTTGATATCCCGAGATTATAAAAGAGCAAATCATTCTGAGGAAATGTGAATATGATAAACACCCTCTACTCCTGGCCTCTATACAATTAAATAGAGAACATCTTGCTACAAAGGAGAGTTAGGAATGAAAACTCATTAAATTCTCAATTATTGTAGCCTCTCATGGACAACCAGGAGAGCTGTACTAGATAGACATCGTTATAAAACAGCTCCAAAACTTAATGGCTTTACCCACATGTTGGGTGTGTCTCTCTTTGCTAGAAGAAGCTCAGACTTCATGATAGCAATCACAGGGTCACAGAAACAGAGGACAAGTTCCACAAGCATGAATGTTTATTAATTGGTTTGTGTCAGAGAAAGCTAGCAAAGCTGCTATAAGAGGGTGTGAACTGAGGCAGGAGAGATGGATGACAATAATGAAAAGCGTGACATTGACCATGATACATTGTACTCAAAAACTGGCATGTTAAAGTGAAAGCCCTTTGTACAAATATCCTAAAATGATGATGATGATGATGATGATGATGATGATGATGATGATGATGATGGTGATGATGGTGATGATGATGATGATGATGATGATGATGATGATGGTGATGATGGTAATGATGGTGATGATGATGATGTGAATACAAGGAGGGAGGGAGTCTGTGTGTAATCTACCACAGGGTAAAGGGATGATCAGGTCAGCTGTCACCCCTTGCACATTTTCCTCAGCAGATCATCAAGAACATATTTTCCCTAGTATACTTGACTGCAACAGATGATCAGCCAGTGTTTTAATGGATCCATAAATGAGAAAATGCACTATGAGTACAATATATGCAGAGTGAGAGAAGAAAGGAAAGGAAGAGAGAAGGAAAGAATGAATTAAGAATAGGAAAGATTATGTTGAAAAATGAACTTAACAATTTTGCATTGTCTATTATGCAAAACACGAGGTACAAAAAGAATAATGAAGAAAGAAAAAAACAACTGTGTTCCTTCTCTAATCATAACATAATTAGTTAATGTTCTCATTTTTCTCAAATATTTATTGAGCATCCATGGCCAGCCCTGGTCTCTACCTTCATGAGTTGTCAGTCAGTTATTCTAAATGATTGGGCCTCAAACATTTTCTGAGAATCTTCCATCTGCAGTGGGAGGGAGAGGAGAAATAGCAATCAAGCTTCTGCCTTTGGCAGAGCCTCTGACTGGCTATAAGAGAGGGAAACTTGTCCAGAGTTAAATTTCTGGATTGATAGGTAGGAGGATTCTAGCCTGTATGACCCCGTAGCTCCCTTTTAATGCTAATGCTCCCAGATAAGAACCAGTTTCCACAGGACTTCATCCATCACAACCAATAATCCTGTGCTCCACAAGACTTCATCCATCACAACCAATAATCCCATGCTGATGGAGAAAACCAATATCCATCTCACCCAGGAGAACTACTAAGCAAAACAGAACAGAAAGACAGGCTCTTAAGGCATCTCCAAAACACACAAACCTTTCCTCTCTAACCTATTATTTGGCCAGCATCCTGTCACAGAGTCTTCCTTCCTTAGCAAAGACAAACAACTTAGTGTCCTAACTTAGAACTTCATCCAAAGGGAGACACAGTCCAGTTTCCCATGGAGCCTGTCAGCCCCAAGTACTGAATAAAAGCAAAGAAAAACATTATGGCTCCCGAGGCCTCACAGTACCCTTTCTGCCCCCTGAGACCACCAGGATGAAGGCAGAAGTTCTCAAACTCCCTCTCTCTCCACATCCTTCCTGGCACTCAGGCATCTTTGATTTATCCCTTCCTCCTTGTGGGCTTGTAAGTGTCTTTACTTACAGGCCACCACATGGCCTGCCCCCTTGCATTACCTGCAGCCGTTTCCCCCACTGGCTCTCCCTTTGCCTGTTAATATCCCAGCACCACCCCCAGAACCCCCTTCCAACCCAACTGGTCTCCTTTGAGATCCTCCTGCTCAAGCAGGATCTTCTTTCAACTGCCTATGCTCCCCCAGTTCCAAGCCATACAGGCTATAGGCTCAGACTTTGAAGTCTGTCTTGAATAACATCACATGCTGAAGATAGAAAAAGATTATAATAGTGTTGTCTAAGGATGCTTTCACTTCCTTTCCTATTGCCCAAGTACCATGTGGCTTGGTGCTGCCCTCTACCTATCACCCTCCATAGAAGTTTGTAGATATCTCCTTTTCTTCACTCTTAAGAACATCACCTTCCACACCTCTTATCACCACCTTGGTCAGAATTTTCAGGCTCTAGTTTCTTCACCTCCTTCCCCTTTTTAAGTTAATGGTGCATTTTTAGCCAAGAGAGACTCCCACGTCTCTCCATTTGATCTTCAGCCTGTAAGAATTCACTAGTCTTACCATAACTGGCCCAGCAAAGCCTCCTCCAGAAATCTGCCCTTCTACTACTCTGCTCTCTCCTCTACACCCTGAATCCCAGAAGCTGGAAGTCCTGTTACCATCCTACGAGTTTCTAACCTCTATTCTTGTCCTAATATGTGTGCTCCTTTCATTCAGGGCATCCATATTTTCCTGTCTCCCTACTGACCAAGATTCCCTTAGTAATATAACTGCATTATTTATATCATTAAGTCCTGACCAAGCTAGGGTGCTATTGGGTAGATTTGTTCAATGAGTAAGTGAATGAATGAACAAATGAATGAACTCCCTGCTTTCCTAGACCATCAGGGAGCTCTCTAGGAAGGAACTTTGAGATTCTTGTCCAAACTGTCTCCACAACAGTCTTCAGCCTACCTCTTGGAGGAGCAATTAAAATGAAATCCATTGGCTCTGTTGACCCAAATTCCTTGAGCAGCCCAATCTTCACCCCACCCCCATGGAAGGAAGATAGAAGTTACAGCTTCCCCCTGGTTCCTCTCTGACCTGTGAGCTGGCTCCACTCAGCCTAGGCTGCCCTACCCCACCCCCACCCCAGCTCAACTACTGAGCTCATGTCTTCCAGCCTAATTCATTCTCTAGATAGATGGAGTAAAGACCTAGCAAATATTATTTATGACTTTGTGATAAATAAGCCTTTTACAGGAGTGATTCAGGGAGTTCTGGGGAATTTCAAGGATAACTTTCAGCAAGTTTCAAAGGTCGGGTCAGCCTGGGATAGTAAGCCCATAGTATTTGCCATACCGTTCATCTGTTTTGAATTATTGGTCTTAGCCAGCTTCGGCTGGCTCTCAATGGACTGGCTGTGCTTTAGCTAGTTCTCTGGCTGTATTTTATTTCGATAGTGGGTAAGGGACTTTAGTAATTATTTGTGCTAGACTGACAGTAAGGGGAGAGAGAGAAAAAAAGTTCTTCGTAATGAAATTCAAGTGCCACCAGATGTGTGTGTGTGGTGGGAGGGGGGGTTAGTACCTGCCCAGCCACCGCACCCATGTATCTCGATCCCCTCCCCCAACATACAGAGCAGTGCATCCCCTGCATACAGACAGAGAGGGCACAGGGCAGAATCTGGCAACACAGAAGCAGGTCATAAAGGGCAAGGTGTTCCCAGAGGGTTGGGAGGCTGTAGACTGGGCTAGGTCTTTTCTTGTGTGTCAATAAATGAAATGCATGGCTGATCCCAGGCAGATGCTATAATCATAGCTTCTTGGGAACAGGAATCCTGTTTCACCAACTCCATGTCCTCAGAATCCAACACTTCACCTGCACATAGTATGTTAGAGAACAAATATGTACTTGCCTTGGAAAGGATTAGACTGAAGTAGAGAATCACATTCCTACTTCTTTCTACTATGTAGTTTTCCTTGTATAGTGCCTTTTATTGCCTTTTCTCTTTCTTTTATTATTGCTAACTTGTGGCATGTGATAAGTTTGTTTGGGAGTTAGGGTTTGATTTGGACTTGCAAGATGAAGAAGTTTGGCTTATAAATGTCTATCCAGAGCTGGACAGTTTTCCCTAGATAATCTGGCAAACCTTGCCACTTATTCCTGACACTGAAAACTGCCAGCCCTTATTCTGGAATACAGAATTAAAGAGTGCCGTCTCCTTTTGTGCCCTTAAGATAGACAAATTTGTATCTCCCTGTCATAGTCTTAAAAAAATGGCTTTTCCCTAGCTTGCTCTTCACATTAGACCCTCTCCTTCATGCCCCACAAGGCCCACATGTGTTCATAAAACAGACTTGGTGAAGGAAATTGAGTGAAGAAATTCTGGATTTGTTCACCTTTTTTGCTATTTGTTTTTAATTTCAGAAGGTAAGAAAATCTCTAGCAAGAAATTAATCAAGGGTTCTCCCTTAGAACCAAGGTACATTCTGTTGTATTGCCTACTAATAAACATCTGTCCCTTAATGTATGGCCTGAAGAAATACTACCTTGATTTTTTTAAATAGTTGAGACTTTATTCTAGTAGCTATAATTACAGTACTTGTTGAAATGAAAACTGAAAACAAGTACACAAAACAGTTAATTACTAATTATGTATTGAAAGCGGTAAGAGGTTTCATGACACCAAATAAACAAGTTCTGAGGTTTTTCTCAAGATAAATTTAACAGCTCCAGCTTCTTCAGTGTTTATCAAAATACCAAAGAAAAAAAAGTAGAGGTCATCTTTTTCAATGGCAAATCGGACCCTTGCAGGCTGAGAGAGGAAGCGACTTCACACATGGAGATGGGGTGCTCTGGGACTGTGGGTCTGGAGTGAGCCAGCCCTCCCAGCTTGCAGACTCCTGCTGGCTAGACCCAGGCCTCCCGCTGGCACTTGGAGCAGGCGCCAGAACTGGGAACACGGGCTGCTGCTAGCCGGCCAGAGGCCCAGCAAGGATGAGGGCATGCCCTGGGGCCCTGCTGCGGCCCCTGCCAGCGCCTTGGTGACCGGTGAGCACGAGTACAAGCACAACACTATGGAATGCAGGTGATCCACAGGCAGGCGAGTCACAGGGGCTCTCCTGTGACGATGCAGCGGATGGTGGTTCGTTTGTTATTGTCTCTCCTGTTCCGCAAGGGGAACACTAGCTGATCTGATGGACTAAGCATTCAGGCGGTTACTGCAAAAACCTACACTAGGCAGAGTCTCCCTTCTATGTGTTCAAGTGTTCTGCTTGTATTTTTTAACAATTTTTAAAAATGCACTGAGTTCAGGTTAAAAACCAACCACCAAACGGATTCTAATACTGATCTACACCCACTGGCTCCTGGAGACCAGGTGCCCACATGTCCAAATCTCTTCTCAGTACTCACCGTAAGTTGATTCGCTTTACAATAAAAAAGCTGAGTATATTGCATAGGAGTACCAGAAACTGCCTCAGTGGAAACAGAAACTATTTACATTAAATAAAAACCTGGCTGCAGGCTGCGTCTGCACATGCACAGCACGGTGCAGTGCGCACTGTAACCAACCCATGGAGACAGCTTCTGGCACTCAGGACCATAGGGCCCCACGTTTGCCACATGAGAGGAAAGCGGAGGGCAGAGAGGAGGAAGTGAGGGGGAGGGGGAGTTCTGGTTCACTTCTGGTTCCGGAGCTGATTGGACAGCCAGTCCAGTCCTTCCTAGAGCCCGTCCCCGCTGGTGGCACAGGTGGTCTGAATGTACCAGTTCCTATGGCGTAGAGAGTGCAGCCCCAGCTTGTCTGTGATTTCAGCAGCATTCATGGCATTGGGGAGGTCCTGCTTGTTGCCAAACACCAGGAGGACAGCATCCCGGAGCTCATCCTCCGCCAGCATCCGCATGAGCTATTCACTCGCCTCCTTGACATGCTCTCTGTCATTGCTGTCCACCACGAAGATCAAGCCTTGGGTGTTCTGGAAGTAGTGACACCTCAGCGGCTGGATCTTGTCCTGGCCGTCCACATCCCACACAGGGAAGCTGATGTTCTTGTACTCAACAGTCTCCACGTTGAAACCTATGGTGGGGATGGTGGTCATGATCTCACCCAGCTACAGTTTGTACAGAATTGTCATCTTTCCCGCAGCATGCAGGCCCACCATGAGGATGCGCATCTCTTTTTTGCCAAAAAGGCCCTTGAAGAGGTTTGCAAAGATATTCCCCATGCTTGTGGACAGGTGCAGGTGAAAGACCTCAGCAGCAGTCGCTCCCAGCCAGGCCTTGATTTTTTTTTTTAAGTATTAGAAAGTATAGAATACTTGCTTAAGTATTCTATTAAGTAAGTACAAGACCCTGAGTTCAAACCCCAGGAGGAGAAGGAAGAAGAAGAGGAAAAGGAAGAGGCAGGAGGAGGAAGAATAGGAGGAGGAAGAAGAGGAAGAAAAATCTAAAAATACTAAAGATCCGTGTGTGTGTGTGTGTGTGTGTGTGTGTGTGTTGTTGTTGTTGTTGTTGTTGTTGTCGTCGTCGTCACTGGGTATTGGACCCAGAAGCACAATCTACTACTTGAGCCATGCCCCCAATCCTATTTCTATTAGTTTGTTTTTCAGATAGGGTCATATGCTCTTTGCCCCAGTTGTCTTGGACCTTAACCCTCCAACCTCTGCCTCCTATATAGCTGGGATTACAGATGTGGCCCACAACACCTGGACACTAGGGAACATTAATGGAACATCTCTGGCAATTCAGCCCTCTGAATCTGTCCTATTGTGTTTGCTCAAGGAAAATTTATCTTCTTTGTTCTTCAAGTAAAAAAAAAATCAGTGGGTGGGCTGTTCTCTATCTCCCTTATCAAACAAAGAGATAAGGGCTGAGGCCAAGGAGGCTCCAGACTTGTAGCTACACTTGTATGTGGGTCCAAGCAGGAGTCCAGCTCAAAAAAAAAAAAAAAAATTAAAAAGGAGATCAAGAAAAGTTTATTTTTCTGCCCTCCTTTATTGAAAAGATGCCTTTCCTTAGGAAAAATAAGATCAGAAAAAAAAAAGAAAATCAGAAACAAAAAACCATTAAGACTACTATAAGTCTCTAAAGAAGTGATTAGGAGAGTTCCGGGAAGTTGGCGGAGGAGAAGCTGGAATCTGAACAAGCTCTCGCATAGAAAGTAGTTTTAGAGTTCCAGTGAACAGTCCTAAGCCAGAGAATCACACCAAGTGTGCCATCACAGGACAGAGAGTTAGACAAGAGAGGGGAAGCCAAGGAAACGCATCAGCTGCCGCTCCGGCGGCGGGGTCGGGGCAGCGACCACCCCGCGGAGTCATACCTGAGACACAGAGAGTCGGGGACGAAGGAGCCAGACGCAGCGGACGAGCGGATTCTACTCAACACCAACAAGAACCGACAAGGAGCGGACATCTTCATCCTGCTGTTTGCAGACCAGAGACGACCCAGGATCCAAGACTCGGCGTGAGTACAAGCCCGACGTCCTCACTCCTCAGGGAGCAGAGGAGGGAAGGCCACCCCTCCCCCCCCAGCACCGGTGATCTCCATCTTGGATACCGACAAAGCTCGGAGGAGCTGCTAGCTCCAGCTCAGGTCTTGGAATAAAATGAGTCATTTAGCAGGTCACAAGAACTTAACGGCGAAGTGACCTGCCAGACTCAGCTCCATCCAGGGAAAAGTCACCCAGCTCAGGCGCCAGCCATCGGAGTGCCTTGCCTCACTGGGTAACCAGAGCCAGAGGCTGCCCCTCCCTCTAGCAGCCACCACAATCAATTGAAAAACAGAAACCCTGAGAATGGCTCCAGGCTGGGCGCTGTGAGCTTTATCACAAAATAGGCCCAGGGAAAAGCTACGGTTTGTTGAAAGGCCTCAACTCTACCCAGAACCTAGCCTCATCACCACATCCCCCTCTTTTGTGACTCTCAAAGCAGACCACCCTCCCAGAAAACTAACCTGGGAGGGGGATCTCAAAATCTTGGGTAAAGCAGAGCATTTTTCTGCCTCTTCCAACCAACCGACTTAAGAAACCAATCAAGCCACAGGACCTCAAGCTGACCAGAGACTCTGACAAGAGACTGGTTGCAGACAAAAGGGAGATACAGGATTCTTCCCACTCCTCCCCCCCCCAAAAAAAAAAATCAAAAGACTTTTTTTTTCTTTTTTTTTTCTTCTTTTTTTTTTCTTTTCTTCTTCTTCTTCTTTTCTTTTTTTTTGCTTGTTTTTTGTTTTTTGTTACCATATATATATATTTTTTTTTTTTCCCTTCTAAAACTTTTATTAATCTTTAATTTTTGCCTCTTCTGAAAAAATAATTGTTTTCCAGTAACTTTTTTTTTCTCATCTTATAATTTTTATTTTAGGAATACGTGAATGAGAGTTTTCCTTTCTTTTCTTGTCTTCTTTCTCTTTTTCTTTCTTTCTTAATTATCTTTTTGTTTTTTATCTAGCTCTACCGAACTTCTGATCTTTTCTTCTCCCTTTCCCATCCTAAAAGCTTTTCACATCTCCTCTATGTCCCTCCCCTTCTCTGAACATATTCACATTCCTCTCTAAATAGACGGTCTTTTAACCTCTATAATAACATTAATTTTTACATTTCTATTCTTTTTCTGGTCTCTCTTTATTCCCCTTTCCGTCTCTTCTTTTTCTCTCTCTCTCTACTTGCATCCTACCCAACCCATTTCCTGCACTGTGATTAGGACATAGTTAACTCTCCCTGTGCCTCCCCACACCAATCTATTCCTATTTTTTACCCACATCTCTCCCTAATCCTAATAATTTCTGGTTTTCCAAATTCTTTTCTGTGGTTCGAAGTCCTTTAACATATAGTCGTTTGATGTTGAATAGATGTATCTGTTGAACTAGATTGTATCTGTAGACTATTGACTGTACAAATGCAAACGCTGGTTGATGGTTGCCTTAAGATAGTGTTCTAGCACAAAACTGGTGCAATCTTTATCTCAAATGGGCCGAGTAAGCCGGAAAAACACAAGAAAAATGGCAAATTCGGGTATCTCAATTCCCAACCTTGATAATCAGGGATTAGAACAGATAAAGAATAATCCAGAGGAGAGTTCCCAAATAGCTCTACAAACACTAATAGCAAACATGATAAATGAGAAGTTTGACAATGTACAAAGGACTCTGTATGAGCGTGATAGGGAGAGAGAGGAGGCATCCCAGAAGTTTATACAGGAATATCATAAGCGTGAGGAAGCTTCTCAAAAACTGATACAGGATTTGCATGAACAACTTGAGAATACTCAAAGAGAAAGGGAGGAATGGCGTGAGCAGGCAGAGAACACTCAAAGAGAACTGCAGGAATCCCACAGAAGGGAGGAAACTAATCAAAGAGTAATTCACGAATTAAGAGACCAGGTAGAGAATACACAAAGATCACTAAAGGCATTCATGGAATCCATTAACAAAGAGCTGAAGGAAGTCAGGGAGACCACAAAGGGAATGCTGAATGGAACCCAACAGAAGGAATGGGAGTCCAAAGAAACCATAACCAATCAACTAAGTGATTTGAGAACAAACACTGAACACCAAATTAAGGAAGTAAAGAAATTCATACAAGACCTAAAACAGAGCTTCAACAAAGAACTTGAAGCCATCAAAGCTGACCAATTAGAAGGAAAAGAGATAAAAAACAAAGTAGAGAGTCTTGACAGCAGGTTAGACCATGCAGAAGATCGAATCTCAGGGATTGAAGACAGCCTAGATATTATAGAGAAAGAACATACAACCATCCAAGACAAGTCCAAGAAATACGATAGGTCTATCCAACACCTGGAAGACACCATCAGAAGGCCCAATCTAAGGATAATGGGTGTAGAGGAGCACCTAGAAACAGAAGTTAATGGTCTAGGAAATTTGTTTAACAGGATCCTAGCAAAGAACTTCCCAAACATACAAAAAGATAGGCCTATTCAGATACAAGAAGCTTTTAGAACCCCAAATAGACCAGACCAGAATAGGACATCCCACCGTCACATTATAATCCACACAGGATCAACCCAGACCAAGGAAAAGATCCTTAAAGCTGTCAAGGAGAAAAGGTTAATCACCTATAAAGGGAAACCAATTAGAATTACCTCAGATTTCTCAGCAGAGACAATCAAAGCAAGAAGAGCCTGGAATGACGTATGCCATGCCCTAAAAACAAACAACTATCAACCAAGAATACTGTACCCAGCTAAACTCTCCTTCATAACTGAAGGCCAAATAAAAACCTTCCATAGCAAAGAAAAATTGAAACAATACATCTCCACCAAACCAGCCCTGCAAAAGATTCTTAAAGATGTCCTACGCATAGAAAACCAACAAGAATGCAACAAAGGCCAAGAAACTGCACCCAAACTGAGAATCCAAGAACCTTAGGAAGAACCCAGTTTTCACAGCCCCCAAGAAGGTGGATAACATGGCAGGAACTCCCAAATACCTCTCAGTCCTATCTCTTAACGTTAAGGGACTGAACTCTCCAATTAAGCGACATAGACTGTCTAGTTGGATTAAAAAACAAGACCCTTCTATCTGCTGCCTGCAGGAGTCACATCTTGCCCGTAAAAACAAACATATTTTCAAGGCTAAAGGCTGGAACAAAATCTACCAAGCAAACGGCCCTCATAAACAGGCGGGAGTTGCAATCCTAATATCAGATAAAATAGACTTCAAATTAAAATTCGTGAGAAGAGATAAAGAAGGTTGCTACATACTAATTAAAGGATCTCTCCTTCAGGAGGATATTACAATTCTAAATATCTATTCGCCAAACAATGGAGCACCCAAATTTATCAAAGAAACACTACTTTCCCTCAAATCCCATATAGATCCAAAGACATTAATTGTTGGGGATTTTAACACACCACTCTCCCCACTAGATAGATCAACTCGGCAAAAACTCAACAGAGAAACCGCAGATCTAAACAGCTGCATAGATCAACTAGACTTAACAGACATTTACCGAACATTTCACCCAGCAGCATCAGAATACACGTTCTTCTCAGCATCACATGGAACGTTTTCTAAAATAGACCACATTTTAGGCCACAAAGCAAACTTGTCTAAATTCAGAAACATTGAAATTATACCTTGCATTCTCTCTGACCACAAAGGAATAAAATTAGAACTCAACACCAAAAGCCACCAAAGAAAGTCCGGTATCACATGGAGGCTGAACAACACACTGCTGAATCATGAGTGAGTCATGGAAGAGATTAGAAAGGAAATTCAAATGTTCATGCTATTCAACAAAAATGAACACACAAATTACCAGCTCCTCTGGGACACAGCAAAGGCAGTACTCAGAGGCAAGTTTATAGCTCTGAGCTCCTACATCAACAAATTGGAGAGATCGGAAACTAACAATTTAATGACACATCTAAACCTCCTTGAAAAAGAGCAGCAAGATAAACCCCAATCCAGTAGACAGAAAGAAATAATCAAAATTAAATCAGAATTAAATGAATTAGAATCCAAAAAAACTATAGAAAGAATCAACAAAACAAAGAGTTGGTTCTTCAAAAAACTTAACAAAATTGACAGACCCTTAGCAAACCTTATCAGAAAAAGGAGAGAACACACCCAAATTAATAAACTCAGAGATGACAATGGAAACATCACCACGGAAACAACCAAGATTCAGAACATTATAAGGGAATACTTCTCAAAACTTTATGCTAATAAGTTTGAGAACTTGACAGAAATGGACCTTTTCCTAGCAAATATAGACATGCCAAAACTAAACCAAGATGAGTTAAACCAGCTTAACAGGCCCATATCAAGCATTGAAATAGAAACAGCAATAAGAGACCTCCCAGCTAAGAAAAGTCCAGGACCAGATGGTTTTACAGCGGAATTTTACAAGGCCTTCAAAGCAGAGCTCACACCAATACTCCTCAAACTCTTCAATGAAATTGAAAGAGAAAGCTCACTACCCAACACATTCTATGAAGCCATCATAACCCTCATCCCAAAACCAGGCAGGGACTCATCAAAGAAAGAGAACTATAGACCCATTTCTTTGATGAACATCGATGCAAAACTTCTCAACAAAATTTTGGCCAATCGAGTTCAACAATTCATCCAAAAAATCATACACCATGATCAAACAGGATTCATTTCAGGGATGCAAAGCTGGTTCAATATACGCAAATCAATTAATATTATTCATCACGTCAACAGGAGCAAGAATAAGAACCACATGGTTATCTCAATAGATGCAGAAAAAGCATTTGACAAGATCCAACACCCCTTTATGATGAAGGTTCTGGAAAAATTAGGAATCCATGGAACATTCCTCAATACAATAAAGGCTGTATATGACAAACCTACAGCCAGCATTATACTCAATGGTGAAAAACTAAAGCCATTTCCTCTTAACTGAGGAACCAGACAAGGATGCCCACTCTCTCCACTTCTCTTCAATCTAGTATTAGAATGCCTAGCTACAGCAATAAGACAAGATGCAGACATAAAGGGGATCCAAATAGGGAAAGAAGAAATAAAACTCTCCCTCTTTGCAGATGACATGATCTTGTATTTAAAGAATCCCATAGACTCCACTCCCAAATTACTCAAGCTGATTCAAAACTTTGGCAAAGTAGCAGGTTATAAAATTAACCCCCAAAAATCAATGGCTTTTCTATATGCCAACAATGAGAAAAGTGTGGCTGAAATTAGGAAAGCAACTCCATTTGTAATAGCCCCACAAAAAAATAAAATACCTAGGAATTAACTTAACCAAAGAAGTGAAGGACCTCTATGATGAAAACTTTAAAATCTTGAAAAAGGAAATCAACACAGAACTTAAAAAATGGCAAAACCTCCCATGCTCCTGGATTGGCAAGATTAACATCGTGAAAATGGCAATACTTCCCAAGGCTATCTACAAATTCAACGCGATACCTATCAAAATTCCACCCTCATTCTTCAAGGAAATAGAGGAGGCAATCCAAAAATTCATATGGAACAATAAAAGACCCCGAATAGCAAAAACGCTCCTCAACGGAAAGAACACTGCTGGAGGAATATCAATACCAAATTTCAAACTCTACTATAAAGCCATAGTAATCAAAACAGCTTGGTATTGGCATAAGAACAGACCTCAGGACCAATGGAATAGAATTGAAAACCCAGAAATGAACCTACAGACCTATAGCCATCTAATCTTCGATAAGGAAGCTAAAACAATAGAATGGAAGAAAGACAGCCTCTTCAGTAAATGGTGCTGGCAAAATTGGTTAACTACATGTAGAAAACTAAAGCTAGATCCTTATATATCACCCTGCACCAGAATCAACTCCAAATGGATCAAAGACCTTGAACTCAAAGCAGACACTCTGAAAACATTACAGGATGGAATAGGAGAAACCCTAGGTCTCCTTGGCTCAGGTCGAAATTTTCTGAATAGAGACCCGGAAGCACAACAAATCAAAGAAAGGTTGGACAAATGGGATTTCATAAGATTGCAGAGCTTCTGCAGGGCAAATGACATAGCTGGCAAGATCAATAGAAAGCCCACCAAGTGGGAGAAGATCTTTACTAGCCATACAACGGACAAGGGTCTCATATCTAAAATATACTTGGAACTCAAAATATTAAACCACCCAACAACAAATCCTCAAAGAAACAACTGCCCAATAAATAAGTGGGCGAAAGACTTAAAGAGAAGCTTCTCTGAAGAAGAAAGAAGGATGGCCAATAGACACATGAAGAAATGTTCAACATCCCTAGCCATAAAAGAAATGCAAATCAAAACAACATTGAGATATCGCCTCACTCCAGTTAGAACAGCAAAAATCAAGAACTCTAATAACAACAGATGCTGGAGGGGATGTGGACAGAAAGGAACCTTACTTCATTGTTGGTGGGAATGTAAACTAGTTCAACCACTTTGGAAAGCAGTATGGAGGTTCCTCAAAAGACTTCACATAGATCTCCCCTATGATCCAGCAATCCCACTTTTGGGCATTTACCCAAATGTTTACAAACAAGACCACACTAAAGCTACCAGCACAACTATGTTTATTGCAGCATTATTTACCATAGCTAAGATATGGAACCAACCCAGATGCCCCTCAGTAGATGAATGGATCAAGAAAATGTGGTATATATACACAATGGAATTCTATGCCTCCATCAGAAAGAATGACATTTCCCCATTTGTTAGGAAATGGAAAGGTTTGGAAAAAATTATATTAAGTGAAGTAAGCCAGGCCCAAAGAAGCATAGGTCCCATGGTTTCCCTTATTTGCAATATCTAGTATAGGTATGAGTCAAGCGGAAAAGTTCAGATAATGTGATGTTAGGAAAATGAACCCTTAAATATGTATTTTAATGTTTTCGTTTCTTTCATGCATGTGTTTCTAACGCATTTATAAGATTATTTCTTTGTTGCTTTGTATGTCCGTCCCCCACAGTGTAACCCCCGCTTTCACTATATTTGATGTCAGTATAACATGTGGAGGAGATGGGGACAAACAAGTCGTTTAAGGATTCAGGTGGACCTGTTGCAACAATGAGAAGTACAAAATGTCATGTCAAAACCAGCTTTACAATGTCGGTGTGGGGGGGGGAGGGGAGTATAATTGGGTGGGGGG